>NC_054383.1:74268604-74915271 GCF_017654675.1 Xenopus laevis
GTTTCAAACCTGTTTTTTTGGTGCAATGTTTCTTTCTCTCTTTTCCTGTGGAGTTAAGAACCCCAGAAAATATTGGCTTTGTGTCTAATTAATCATTTGTCTTGCTGTTATAATTTTCTAATGGGTTTGCTAGTACTGTGTCTTTTGGCTGATATTGTTTACAACGATTTCTACAGCACTGAGGCTTCTTATTGTTTGTGATGGTTAATATGTGAATAAGCAATGTACTATGTGCCATTAAGTTTAAATAATATCTTCCCTCAGCCACTAAAGAGCGAATCTTTCCCATTTCGCTTAAATTAGCCAAACGACAAAAAATATGTAAAACAACAAAAAAAATTGCAAAACAACGTATTAAAAGTCTATGGGTGACTTTTTTGCTGCTGCAGCTTTTTATAATAGCAAAATATATTTAAGTCTATGGGCAACTTGTTTTTTCTTACTTCAAAAGTATTAGTCAATGGATGTTTTTTCCTGCATTTCGCATCAACGCAGCTTCATAACTGAAGGCCTACATTGTCCTTATTATCCTATTGAATGAAACAAGAGTGTAGGGGATCAGACAAATCCTTCCCCTTTTCTGTCTGTGTCATCATGCAGCCCAGTTACAGGCTGGAGAGCTATCTGATTGGCTGGGCACCCAAGTGCATCCTTGGGAGAGGGGGAGTGCCCGACTTTGCAGCCAAATGTACAGGGTTTCCGACAGAGCTTATAATGGGATCCCTGCTGCAGCAGCCAGAGAGATACAGATCTGTGGAGTGTGACAGTGCTGCTTGAA
Source organism: Xenopus laevis (assembly GCF_017654675.1). NCBI lineage: Eukaryota > Metazoa > Chordata > Amphibia > Anura > Pipidae > Xenopus > Xenopus laevis. The sequence goes on from NC_054383.1 coordinate 74,269,383, forward strand.
AGGATTTTTCAGGGAGAAAGTATTTAAGCATTAGGGTCGGGGTGAGTCAGTTTCTATCTCCTGCCTGTGGATACTTTGGCTATTGTGTGTTTCCCCAGGGTGAGGACAGGTCTTGCTCATGTACCTGCCACGTGGGAGTAGCTACTACTTTCAAAAGGAAAGGTACCTTGAATCAGGTAGCAGGAGCTCTTGGGAAAGGGACATTGAACTGACCAGATTTATTCTACATTTATCCACCCGGTGTGGAGTGTGGGACTGTGGCATTGAGAGACTGTGCCAGGGGTTGATAGTCAACAAAGGTTCCCCAGATCAAAGTGATATTGTGTGATTTATATTTACAATTTATGCATACAGTTTTACATAAAGCTTATATTTGTTTTACTGCAAACTGTGTTTAATTTTTACTAATGTAAATCCCCCTTAGGGGTGCTCCTCAGTGTTCCCTAGGTGGAGGCACTGCGCTGTAAATACCAGTTTGCAGTACTTTTCAAACGGGACATAGGGCCCTCTATTGCCAAGAGTTAATTGCTATTTAAAGAGACAGTAACCAAATTAGGATTTTCCTTTACCTTTCCTCTACAAGTAGCCTTCATAATTCTCGTTATTCTTTATTTGTGGAAGCTGCTAGTTATTGTGACAATGCACATTTTTGGACCTTTATACAGTATTCAGTTCAGATTGTAAATTTTGACAGAGATTTTGATATTGCAGAAGAGCAAGGGTGTGTTAACACAAATCTCTTGACCCTAAAACCATATTTCATATCTTTAAAAACTGAGCAATATTAATCACATAAGAAAACTATTAAAAAGAGCATACTTACTTCCAAAACTAAACAAGAACTAGTAACCTGTTCTCCTTGGCTGCTTCAAGATGGGGCAGCCAGCGCTGAAGCCCAGTGAGCAAATTGAATCAGCCAAGTGTGAAATAAGAAATCCTGACAACACTGCAGTGGATAGAGAAGACTATGGCCTCTTAATGCACATTCTAATAGACATCTGGAAGACCTATAAAACAGACAATGTCTATACATCATCCTAGTTAAATCAATGTTGCTTATATTAACCTCATCATTTTACCTTTAACGTTTATTACATTTCTCTACAGAAATTTATTTGTCCGTGGCTGTCAGGCAATTAAAGACTTTATTTCGGAGATTCCTGCTGTTACCCTTGAGGCCTGTTGTAATCTGAAATCTTTGCAACATCTTAGTGTAGCTGAGACTGACACTCAGTTTTATATAAAGGATGCTTTAAGGCACCATGAAGATGAAGGTTTATACGTTAAAGGACCAGTAACATCATTAAGTGAAAATACTTTATGTAACCCTTTTACTGATAGTCGGAATTTTGCACTTCACCAGATGATTTTAAACATTATGTGCTCTTTTCCTTCTGGAGCATTGCTATAAGATTTATAATTCAACATATCTACAAAAAAAATACAGTATGTGCAACAATACAGCTGATTTAGAAATCCCCACACTAAATATGTACGCTATGCATGGATAAATGTATATGATATTTATAAAGACCCTCAGTAGAACAAAAAGGAAAAATGTCCCAAATAGTACATTGGCCATAAAGGCCAAACTAACAAACTACAAATCATTGCTAAATTTTTATAAAATGTATAAAAGGCACCTCAAACGTTGCCCTTTACTGCATCTTATCTGCCACATGTATGTACTGTATATTTATGTATATGTAGGGACCCATAAGTGTAATGGCCCTTATGGCTTCATTCCCTGTCAGTGCCTCCTTTCCCTGTTGCTGGGTTAAACCCCATGTAACATCCTATAAATTATTTGCAAACCCATTCCATTGGTTCTAGGTAGTGACCACTGTGCTGTAGCAAAGGTCCTTCCTCTTTGGCCTGCAGCAGTTGACCTGGGCAATTGTTCCACTGAGCCTGGAGTCAACAAGGCACCAGAAGTGTTTAGACCCTAAAGGGACAACCCCCTTTAGTGAAGTCAGGGTACAAGGACCCCGTGAATGAGTTGAAGCCATTGTACAAGTTAGCCCTTGTAAGAGTCAGAGAGGCTTAGCTAGTAAGAGCAGCTCAAGCTCCACCAAGGAGGATAGAAGGGAGTAGCTCTCCTCCAGGCTCTGCTTTTCTTGTAGTGAAGGGACCACAGTACTGACAAGGGAATCAGGCTATGTTTTATCCCTGTTCCACGTCTGCTGTATGGGATCCGGGCAACATGAGGTGCTGAAACTCTGGAAGGTGATCTTACCAACTTTCTGTGCTATGCCTACTGTGGTGTCTTTCCATGCTGTGGTTGCTACACTTTGAATGTACCTGGTATGTACTCTGATCTACCTCAGCTGTGAGTATTATAACCCTTTGGCACTTTGTATTGAAATAAAGCCTGTTCTATCTGTTTTGCAAAGAACCCCTGGCATCCAAGTCTTTTCTTTGTATTTTTGGCTGTAGTGAGTTGTAGTTCAACAACATCAGCATGTGTTCTTTCCATTTAGCTAAAGCCCATCCTGGTGAAAGAGGGTTGTGTGTAGCCCAAGCTCTATCACACTAGTTGGTATTTGCCTAATTCAGCTAAATAGTGGTTACAGATATTTTAGTTATATAACACTATGTATATCTGCAGCACTGTACAATAGAATAATCAATTCATAGAACATACAGGATTATTGTAATAATAAATACAAATAAATGCAAAGTACAGTTCATTGAATGGACAATTAAGAGCAAAGAATTAAAGACACATGCTCACACTTTCCCTATCCCCATCGTCATTGAGGACTGCGTGTGGGAGATGTAAATAACAGGAATTTTCCAAGCGCCATGTGCATGTACAAATTAGGCTGAAGGTGCTGCTGGGCCGCATTCCTTCCCGAAATGTGCCACCCTAGTCCCGGGCCTTTGTGGCCTTGCCACTAATCTAGGCCTGGTTATGCAGCACCTGTAATGCTTATGTTTAGCCGTTTTAAAGGCAATTTAAAAAATCATCATTCCTTTTTGTAAGGTTACTAGTTAGATTACATGACCTTAATACACAAGTCCCTATAGAATATGCTAAAACCCTTTGGAACACATAACAGTTAAAAGTACCCCAATAAGCCAAGAAATATTTTTGGCCAATTCATATTTCGAAGGAATCAAACTATTGTACATCTCTCACAGTAAATCTCAAGGCACTGTAATGATTATTTCATTTTCCCCCCCTAAATGTTTCATTGCTACATATTCAAATACAGGTATGGAGCCTGTTATACAGAAAACTCAGGACCTAGGGTTTTCCAGATAATGGATCTTTCCATAATTTGAATCTTCATTAAAGGGTGGGTCACCTTTAAGTTAACTTTTGGCATGTTATAGAATTGGTCTGCATTATTTATGTTGTATAGTTTTTCAATTATTTGCCTTCTTCTTCTGACTCTATTCAGTTTTCAAATGGGGGTCACTGACCACTTCTAAAAAACAAATTTGGACCCTAGCAACCAGATTGCTCAAATTTCAAACTGGAGAGCTGCTAAATAAACAGCTAAATAACTCAAAAACCACGAATAATAAAAAAATTTAAACCAATTGCATATTAGTTCAGAATATCACTCCCCATCTCATGCTAAACGTTAACTCAAAGGTGAACAACACGTTTAAGTCTACTAGAAAATCATGTAAACATTTAATAAACCCAAAAGGCTGGTTTTGCTTCCAATAAGGATTAATTATATCTTAGTTTGGATCAAGTACAATGTACTGTTTTATTATTACAGAGAAAAAGGAAATCATTTTTAAAAATTTGGATTATTTGAATTAAATGCAGTCTATGGCATACAGCTTTTCTGTAATTTAGAGCTTTCTGGATAACGGATTTTCAAATAACGGATCCCATACCTGTTAAAAAATTACTGTTACATGATCTATGTCTTTAATAGAATTTAAAGGAGAAGGAAAGCTACTGAGGCAGTTTATTGCCAATAGATTAGCCACAACAGTGCAAGCTATAAGACTATATTTATTCTTTAGAATGCTATTCCATACCTGAGTAAACAGCTCTCTGTTTACAAGACACTGCCTCTGTTTGTTTAGGATAGCAGCTGCCATATTAGCTTGGTGTGACATCACTTCCTGCCTGAGTCTCTCCCTTCTCACACATAGCTCTGGGCTCAGATTACAGAAGTGAGGGGAGGCAAGATGGGGAGAGAAGCAAATTGAGCATGCTCAAGCCCGTGCCCTGAAGGTTTAAGCTGAAAACAGGAAGTCTGATACAGAAGCCCACGTATACACAATAGAAGGAAAGAAATGCTGTGTTTCTTTTGACAGAGGACTCAGAGCAGCATTACTTTAAGGGTTTACTGGTGTATTTATAAATACCTTTTCTGATAAAGCTTACTTAGTTTTAACCTTTCCTTCTCCTTTAAAGGAGAAGGAAACCCTTTTGCAAAAAATCCCGTACCCCCGACCCCACATAGACCCCCCTCCCATGCTAACTTGACATTGCAAAATGTCAACTGCAAAAAACAAACAAACACGTGAACCTTGAAGGACGTATATAGTATAACAATTTCAATACATTATGTTGAAAAAGAGAAGGAGGAAAATGAGATACTAGAGATTCTACACACAATGTTGTTTTGTATCAGTGAAACTTTCTTTTTGGTAAAGTGAATGCATGCAAGTTACTCTTTCCTATCCCCTCTCACCAATCTGTCTCTCTTTAAGCAAGAGATGGAGTCAAATTTAGATTGACAGTTAGGTCAAATACATTGATGTTTGCTTTCTTTGCCTGAACACTGTATTAGTGCTTACTGTTTCAAAATAACAAACTCCAACAAAGCTACATGAAGAGAGACAGATTGCTGAGAGAGGGACACTAAACAGCTATATTATTTCAGAAACAGTACTGAGTTTTTAACCGATTATATTCAGTTTCTTTTTTATGTAGAGACCCTGAGATTTGGGTGTAGTTATCTCAGGCATTCCTCTTTAGTATTTGGACACCTAAGGGTCCTTTAGTTAACTCAGGCAGATATGTCCCTAGCTGGGTCCACACTAGTACCTGGGGATTGTCCACTAGATGGCACTGTTTGATAATATAAAAGGGTTTAGCACCATGCGGTCTGGGTCTGTCCTGGGACTTTGCCTCAGTGTGAGGTACTACAGGTCCAGGTCTGCCGGAAAAGTTAGTGAAGCGTGAGATAGGGATAGTATTACAGTAATAGTCGCTCTAGGAGTGAAAGTCAGCACAGGGTAGCTAGTGAGCAGATGTGGCTCCAACGAGGAGAAATAGTGGGGTTAGGACCCCGTGGTATTTGAACCACTAGTGCAGGGACTACAGTGGGTGAGTTGAGGACCAGATAGGATACCAAGACCCAAGACCCCAGGCTGAATACAGTGGGTGAGGTGAGGATCAAGTCTGGTGCCAAGATACAAGACCTCAGGCTGAGAAACCCTTGCCTAAGTGCTTCACCAGAGGGATAGTGCCCAGTGAGAGTGGTAACTATTCCCCAAGTCTATTGTTGCTGTACCTTTGATATCTATTGAATATTAGCCTGTCTGTTGCACCTTGCCCCCTGGAGGGAATACTACTGTTTGAAGCTACTCTATGATTACTGTGAACATCGAAGTGCTTGTGAACTACAACCTTGCCACTGTTCTCTGTTAATAAACAAGTTATAGTTTACTGCAAAGAAATTGTCTGGCTGAATATCCTGCTGCATTGATGTACACCAGGTACCGGGAGTTGCAGGGAGTTGCACGGGTACACTGGGGGTCCAGGGCACACTACAAGCAGTTTTAGCCTGGTCACACACAGCCTTAATACACAGCAAAAGTACACTCAAGGGTGTGCTACATTTATTTTTATAGGCTCCCTTTTACCCAAACCTGGTTTACCTTCTTCCTGCTGCAACAATATAGTCACAACAAGGTTAGGAGATTGTGGAACAGGAAACAGTGCTAATACTCTCCATAAACTGAGACATGTACAGTAAGTAATCTTTGTAAAATACAATATAATATTATGGATATTTAAGTTGCAGTCTTGTAGATGCTGGAATTCAGATTACCTGTCTGGGAGATATGGGCTGGATGCAATTTTTTTTGTCATTTATGCCTTTATCATTACCAAATCCTTATACCATATCATATATACCATAACAAACTATATAAACAATAGTTTTTTAATAGATCAATACATAAAATATCAGCAAGGCATTTGTGCAATAAGCATACTTTTGGACTCACACAGAAAGGGGCATTTACTGTACTTATCAGCTTCAGTGTGCCACGTGCAGCTTTTGGAGACAATTTGCTATTATTTCCCACAATTCAGTGTTTTTTCCATCCATAATTAAAATGTAATTGCAGCCCTACCCCAAGTTGCTTCCACAGAATGTGTTGGTTTCATTAGTCAGAATGTGATAATTATTAATTCCAACGTTTCAGTTCCATATCGGAACTTTCATCAGGGAAGACATATATATATAGTATACTGTATATACCATAGTAGAAATAGTAAAAGCTTGGCTCCTAAAGGTCAAACCAGGTTGTTGCAGATGCAACAATTGGGTTTTATGTAACTGTTTACTGACAGGGGACAGCTTTGACCACCCACATTTTGACAAAATTATCAAAATAAAACACAGATTTACCTGTATTTCAGATTTTATTGTGTGTGTTGTTGTGATGTGGACTGATGTACTTGGTCAAAACCATTGGGAAACCATAGGAAACCATGCAATTTGAAAAGCTATTTCCAATAAGGACTCATTTCATCAGTGAATCATTGTTGAACAGGACACAAAAAGATGGTGCTGGTATCAAGGAAAAGAAACACAGCTGGGAACAACTGAATTAAACATTAGCCCTTAATTGTGATCTTTGATTTGCACTATATATGTGTATAAGACTTTTCCTGTGTAGAGGGCATTTCAAGGGTTAAGACAGACCCAGTTACCAGAAATTTTCAAGTAGTGGCATTCGGAGTAGCGATGTGGATCTCCTAATGACCCATGAGACCTTGCATGAGACTAAGGGGGTTGTTTACCAAAATCTGCTTTTAAAAGATAAAAAAAAGTCTGAACAAACTAGAATCCAGGATTTGAACTTATTTATCATTGAAAAAACTCGATAAAATCGATTCTGGAGAAAAATTGTAAAAAATTTGTTTTTTACGGGATTTTTCGAAAAAAACAAACAACATTTTTCTAGTTTTATGGCCGAAACGCTATCATTTTTCTTGAAATTGCTCGAAACCCCCAAATTTTTTCAGATTTTTGGCCGAAACTCAGCGCAGACCATGATATCTTCAAATTTGAAATGGGACCTTTACCATTGACTTCTACAGGACCCCAACAGCTTGGAGATGGAGTATTTTCAGATTCTGACTTTTTCCATCCTCACGGTATAATAAATCTCGAAATATTCAATTTTTTGGAGTTTTTGGCATTTGGACTTTAATAAATAACCCCCTAAGTTTGTTAGACACTTCATGGATATTTTCCTTTATGAACTCAATTGATGTGTGACAATTCTTAGTTTATATAGTATAGTATAAATGGAGATGCAGTTCATTTGATGGAGATGCAGTCCTCTGAATACCCAGTACTGTATACATGCCAAATTTGCACAAAGGTAGTCTACTATGTTGTTGGGTACATTTAAGAGGTACAAAGTTAAGCACCCCCCTAATAAAATTTGTGCAATAAAACACATTCAGCACCTACTTACATTTTGTTTCCTGTAATTGCCAGGAACACTTCCTGCTCTGCTACTGCAGAGGGAACTAATGTGCACAGCCAAGGTAGGAACTTTTACATGATGCACCAGTTCCCATGTGCAGGATTAAGAAAAGGTTCCTGTTGTCTTTCAGGTAGTTATCCTTAGTCTAATGTTTTACAAACTGATTGAAAACTGTTTATATGCCACTGCACAGTAGTGTTATACTGTCTATAGCACATACAGCCTGCAGTGAACTAAAGCAGACAGACAGTTACACCTGCAGAATCAGTGCACATGTTGCACAGTAGTTTATGCTGACTACAGATCCATTATTTTGCCTGATAAAAAGTCTACTGTTTTGTAACAACCACACTATTATATTTACATCTTTGCTATTTGTTATATGTGTATGCATTTGTTATATGTATTTCCAGAACAGTATAAGTGCAGCATCATGTTATATCACTTGTATAATGAATTAGTTGCATAGAAGTATATTTGTTTATTTAGTTTAGGAACTTTTACATGATGCACCAGTTCCCATGTGCAGGATTAAGAAAATGTTCCTGTTGTCTTTCAGCTCCCTGCAATAAATGGAATTAATTCTCTCTTACCCTACTCTCGCACTCTGAATTTGTTTTCATATGTGCAACATACATACCCACAATCCTTTGCCATTTCCTGTTGGGGGTCAAGTTCTCCTAAGTGTGCACACAATGGGCCTTTCTGATGGTGACACACAGATGCTATTGCTCCAGTATATATGGCAGATGGATGTGTTGCCCTGGTAATCTGACTTCCCTCACAGCGGTCTTTCATCTTATATTGCCACTCATCTTTAGACCTGGTTATGTTGTGCACATTATCTCAGGCTACCACTAATGAAGGGAAATTCTTATTTTATTCAGTTGTTGCCACATCCTGCTCGGGATCTGTCACGCAGATATAATGTATTTTATGGTTACATGTAGTTTGCTCACTCTAAGGGGCCCATTTATTAAAACTCAAATTTATGTGGTCAAACTTGAAATTTTCATGGAAAAAAAACTCCATCTCCTGTGGAGATCATTTAGAAGTCAAAGGCAGATGTCCCTGAAGTTGCTTCTTGACATCGTGATCTGCACTGGATGATCTGAAAAAGCTTGAGTTTTCGCAGTGACCATTCAATAAAGTTGAGTTTTCAGAGCATCAATAGTACGAAACTAATTAACTCTCTGACTTTTATAAAAACAATATTATTGATAAATGAGTTCAATTTGTGGAAGGGAGTTTAGTTTTATTAAAAAGATTAGATTAATTCAAGTTTTAGTAAATAACCCCCTAAATGTTTCCTTTGTTACTTTTATTTATTTTCGTTTGCTACACAGATTAACCTGAATGGATCACTTCATAGCAGTCTTGTCTATACACTGTACTGTTAGGTTCACACATGGGGCTCATTACCATGTGTGTTTAGGAGGCTCATTGCTATGCATGAGTAGGGTGGTGACATCATGCTGACATTATGCCAAAATTTGCACTGGGTATTTATCTGGTTGTTCGTACACTATGAGAAATCTTGAAAAAGGTCTGAATATATGTTGATTTTACATAGTATAGTGTTGTGGGAGTGCTGAGTTATTGCTGTAGATATACAGTGTATATATATATATATATATATATATATATATATATATATATATATATATATATATATATATATATATATATAAATATTTGTAGATGGGTGCACACCAGGAACGTTTAACACCAAGTTACTTAAAACATACTTTTTTGTAGAAAATTATAAAAACAGGCCAACGTTTCGGTTTCCTTCTCAGACCATTATCAAGACCCCTGGTCTGAGAAGGAGACCGAAACGTTGGCCTGTTTTTATAATTTTCTACAATAAAGTATGTTTTAAGTAACTTGGTGTTAAACGTTCCTGGTGTGCACCCATCTACAAATATTTTTATTTTACTCCATTTATGGGTAGCACCTGGGTCATTTACTTCTATTTGGAGTGCGGAGAAAACCCAAGGACTTTATATATATATATATATATATATATATATATATATATATATATATATATATATATATTACAATTCTACTTATTACACATGTACAGTCATATTTTTCAAAATAATGTCCTTGGGAACAAGTATCATTATAGCCAGCTGTCACACATTTGTATAAGGGAAGTTATCTCTGCCAAAGTTTCACAGGAAAGGTGACAGAGCCTTAGGGTGCATATGACAATGAGAAAGAAGCTGTCTGGTGGCACTCACGCCAAAAGCTTTGTTCATCCCACTTGTTTTAGCAATTGTTTCTCATTTGAGAGTCTGTTTTTAAATATGTTCAAGGGTGTGTTTTTTGTACTGGCTTCCTAAGAGAAGGGTTGTTACAAGAAATAGCGATGTCAAGTGTTATACAATAATGTAAACCTATCATACTTAGCGATAGTTTTATTTCCAGACACAAAAGTATGATCATAGTATGTCTTATGTTTCCTGCACATAAAAGTTCACAAATGAAATTTTGTAGTTATACACTCTCCTAAGGACAAACTTCGGTACCTGAAGAGAGTGTGACTGGCTAATCAAGAAGTTGAGTAGTTTCTCCTTCAGGCTAACAAAAAGCCACTTTGTTATTTTTCAACAAATTTGATTTAGAAAATCAATTGGCAGTTTTGTTGATAATGTCCTATACCCACCTCAAGGTTATATTATATTTTTCACTTCTTCTCAGTCTCAGGCAGTTTCCATTCTCCAATCAAATATAACACCCTTTAAGCAATTCCAAACCTAATAATAAAGCAAACACTGTGTATAAAACAGGACTAGAAAGTTGGGAGGCACCGAATCCACTATTTTGATGCAGCTTCCTTGTTTGTAAGGCAATTTGCGAGCTTTTAAGGATTCAGTTCGGCCACGCGATTGGATTCGGCTGAATCTGAATCCTGCTGAAAACATCCAAATCCTGCATTACTAGGAAGGTTTAAAAGAGAACTAAAGCTCAGCAAAACTTAAAATAAGAAAATATAAACATGTAAGGAGTCATTTAGCTATTTAGTCATTTAGTGTTGAGCTAAGTGCAATTTTGAGCATAATTGCCATTTTTTAACCCTAATGCATTTGCAGTTGTGACAACGTATGCAGGCTACTGTGGGAACCATGGAGCTACTGATTGGGTTGGAGGTGGTGGTAGCTCTATGGTTCCCCATGGCCAATAGGTGCAACTGCACAAAATTTGTAAAAGGAAGCTGAAGGAAGAAAATTATTTGTTTATCTGAAATGTAAGCAGAACTGCAGTGGTTGGCATTTGAATCTGAAAGGTACAGGTTTGTGAGATCATTTCTAACACTAAAGCTCCCCATAGACGCGACGATTCTTCTTGCTGAACGACCGATTCTAGGGAAGGCCGACCAATCCTTCAAAATTATCGTGTGGTTAGTGGTATTCGAACAATCGTACATCATACAATTTTTCGGCCGACATCTGTTGGGAAATTGATCGGCCAGGTCAAAAAATCTTTGTCGGTCCCAGTGCAATCTATCTATATTTGCAGGGCCAAGCAGGCAGCTCCCCTTTGTTTTCCTGGCAAATTGGTCTTTTTAGTTGATGGTCAATTCCTACGATCGTACGATCGTTCTGAGAAGATTGTGGTCTCACGATCAGGATCTGATCTTTTAAAAATCTCAACATCTATGGCCAGTTTAAATGCCTACAAAAAAAAAGAAATGATGCATAAACAGCATAAGGGGTACTCTTCAAATAGAGTATATGCCACAAGTGTAACTAGAAAAGCAAATGGCTTCCAGAGCAACAACCTATACATTCCCTTTATACTTACTCTAAAAACTAAAAAGCCAAATACCAGCTATAAGAGTGATATAAACTTCCAGAAGGCAGATTAAATAAACAAATGTAATGCAATTTGATATATAACACATGTAGATTGTATAAATAGCACAGTCATCATAATATATATAATATGTCTCCAACAGCACCAGGACATAACTATAGAGCAGGCATGGCCCCTACAGTACCAGTGGCGTAACTGTAGAGAAGAAAAAAGTGAAGGGAACAGGGCACAACAGACAAAAAAACAAGTATCTTATTCCATAATGGTTACTCCTGATGAAGACCCCTTTAATGGGGTTGACAAGCATTGGGTTTCCTTTTTTGTATATAACCATTATGAAATAAAATACTTGTTATTTTTTCAATGCTGGTGTGCCTTGTTCCCTTCACTTTTTTTGGTTTGAATACTATGGGGACTGACAGCGAGCACCTAGCCCTTTGCCAATTGTTTTATGATGTTCCAAACTAACATATAACTAGTATGTGTGACTATGGAGGACCCCCTTGTTAGACAAGGGGACAAAAGACCCAGACTGTCAGCTAGAAATTTACACACGTGATGTAGTCTATTGGCAGTGGGTGGGCACACGCACAAACGTGAACGGAAAGTTTTGGAGGCGTCCAGCATCCTTTAGTTACACTGTTGTATGGCACAGCATTTAACTGAATTTGTTTCACTATAAAAAGTGTCAAAATGATCTGTTTAAATGAAGTGACATGGTAGAATGTGGGAATATGTCTGGATGTTTGATCTAACTTTAGAAATATAAATATACGTTTATAAGATAACCTATGAACATATACAGTCATAGAAACTGTCACGATGAAAACAGTTGAAAATAACACAACTAAAATTGATGACTGTGCACTACAATGGCATAAAACCACCTGTGTCCAATAATCCAACCTACTCCTAAGAAGTTCTCACAGCTTGTGGTAATGTGCATTAATAGAAGGGTTTGATGTCTGCTTCACTGTACCAAAATAGTTTTGGAGCCAGTGATCAGCCAGAGGGCTGCAGCAGAAATTATTTGTGAAGTGGTTCTAACACTGGGTTTTGGATTGATAAAGTAAAGTCACATTTGGGACTCAGTTCCTGTAACAGTACCTTGCTTTAATATTACCAATTTATTGCCTGCACTTGGGGGCAGTTAACGTATGATGGGTGTGGTCCTCCTATACCTTTGGTTTATACTTAAAGGAGAAGGAAAGCTATAGAGGCATTTTATTGCCAATAGATTAGCCACAATAGTGCAAGCTAGAATACTATATTTATTCTGTAGAATATTTTACCATACCTGAGTAAAAAGCTCTAGAAGCTCTCTGTTTGTTTAGGATAGTAGCTGCCATATTAGTTTGGTGTGACATCACTTCCTGCCTGAGTCTCTCCCTGCTCACTTATAGCTCTGTGCTCAGATTACAGCAGAGAAGGGGTGGGTAGGAGCAAACTGAGCATGCTCACGCCCGGGGCACGGAGGTTTATGCTGAAAACAGGAAGTCTGATACAGAAGCCCATGTGTACACAATAGATGGAAAGAAATGCTGTGTTTCTTTTAAAAGAGGACTCGAAGCAGCATTACTTTGAGGGTTTACTGGTATATTAAGGTGGACCTTTCTGATAAGGCTTACTTAGTTTTAACCTTTCCTTCTCCTTTAAAAAGCTTTCTTGCAGAACAGAATTGGAGCAATACAGTAGATGAAGCAGAGAACAAGAGGTTAAGAACATTTGGCACATGAAATTTCTCTGTGGATTGGCATAAACAAAGAGCCTGTGGGAGGTGTTAGCTGATGTGGTTCCATCTTAGATAAAGTAATTTTCTTTGCTAGAAAATGGTTCTCTACCCAGAGGGCAGCTTAGATTTAGAATTTTGCTCCCTGGTGAGACAGCCTTGGCAACTTCAGTTCTATATTGTTGAGAAAAAGCTAGATGGTTCTTAAAAGAGATTACGGGATACTGCTCTGAACCGGAGGCAGTGTGGTGCTTTATTTACTGGCATCAGTAGAGATATTCTTTTTATTGATAAAGCAAGAAAAAACAAAGATCCAGGAATGTATTATAATTTTGTCATGTCAAAACAAATCACTGGAACAGCATAACTTTGCTCATTTTAAGAAATGAAGGAAATTATCATACAGCACAACGATTCTAAGGAATAATACCAAGTTTATATCTGTAATTTAAGCCAGAGTTGTCCAGTTCAAGACCTATGGCTGCATATTGTTCTCCAAAGAGTTATTATACCCCATCCACCCAAGGTAGTTTTGCATGATATAAGTACTGTATACCACTTTGGCCTATATATTTGTGGTGTATCTGTTAATCGTCATGTAGTAAAAGATGGAAAGCACAAAAGGTGCAGCAACACCAAGAATTTGTGAAAATCAGGCAAGTTTATTCTCAAGGCATCGAAATTATTTGCACTAGTAACTTTTACAATGTCAAAAGGTGCAACAACACCTAGGCCCGGGACTAGGGTGGCAGGATTTTAGGGGGGTGGCATGCTGCCCCATTGATGATGAAAATTTGCACGAATAAAGGGGAGGGGACAGGGGCGACGAACGGCAGTGGGCCTAGGGGCACCCACTATATAAATCCGGCCCTGAGCAACACCAAGATTTTGTGAAAATCAGGCAAGTTTAATCTCAAGGCATTCAGCTGATTACCAATGGGAGAGATCTCAACAGAGGGATGGAAAGGAGAGGTGAGTGCCGATGTCGAGCCTTTTTTCACCATAATCGGAGTGCTGCTGAAGTATTTTCTTGTACGTGAACCAGACCTGGGCAGACAGGGTCGCAGACGGCACCCGACGCTGCAAAGAGCGGTGAGAGAGTGTGTGTGTAGCACTACTTTGTGTTTTTTGGATGTCGAGCCTTTATATCCCGATCTTCTTACAGAGACCGGCCACCCCTTTCAACCTGCCACATTGACCTGGATTCTCCAGACGCTACATACTCGGACTGCACCCACGTGTCCATGGACGGAGCAACCGAGCAAGACACCCCCTTCTGACTGCATGGCCGGACTATGTCCACAAGCTCTCGAGCCGGGCATTGATTAAGGTTGTGGAATTAAATAGTAACAGCTGAGTGTGGCCTATGTGAGGGCTGGAGAGGCCTGGCTTCCCTGAGGTTTGCGTGCCAATTGTTTACACTATACCCAAGCGTTTTTAATGAGCAATTTTGTGTAAATCAGACAATCGTTCATCTTTATGGATCTACGAATGGAGCAACATAGTGATGTGCTTCACTTTGATGTTGACACCACACATGAACTAGCATTTACTCAGGAGGATGCTACATGTATCTTATTCACTGAATCGGCAACCTTGCAAAGGACGGGTAAATACCTCAGAGATACTGTATATTTAACCAGCTGAATGGTCTCATAAAGCGGGAGGTTGATGTATATTTGCATGGCTTATTTATATCTGATTATTATCGGCAATGTAAAATTCCTAGGGGCTTTAGAGTGCTGAATGTTCCGACCTTAGGTAGATCTAATCCCGAATTGTAGCCGTTGGTGTGGCATTTTGAATAAGTGTTCATTTGATTTGAACCTTCTTCTTCTTCTTCTTATCTGTTATTAAACAGATGGGTTACAATCTAATCAAGGTCCGCTCTGAGATTTCTGATCTTGAATCCACCTCACTAGCTGTTCTGATTTCGGAACCAGTCGGTTTATTGGAAAAAAAAAATTGAGACTAGCATTGAACAAAACTGACAGGAATTAATTGCTTTTAAACAAGCAAAATTTGTGAAGGTGGATCAGGATTATAAAGATCACAGAGTATATAGTTGGTTAATTGGTGGAAATTATCAGAACAGGAGGACCAAATTTAAACAAAGGAGAGGTAGAAATCTCTCTACAATTGACAGCTTGGGAGAGTCTAATTGTTCTGATACAGAAACCAATCAAACCCATACAACATGTGCTTCCACAGAAGCCTTATCAGGGACACACAGTCCAACGTCTTCTTAGGAGTCGGGGAGGAAAAGAAAACACGCAGAGGAAGACCCCCAAGAAAACCGAACAAGGAATTTTCAATCTGAGTAATCACGTGCTCTCTTTTAGAGAAAGGATTATCATTTGTCCCTGTTGCCACCAACAATGATTTTGGGATGGAGGTTGATCTATATCGCCTCCAGCGTAAGATGAAATCGAGGGACCATTTCAAGGATAAGACTGAGATGTCTATGGGGAGGTTTCACCCTAAGAGCCCGTTTGATCCTCCAAATACAGCTAATTAAATTTTTGGGGGCATAGTTAAAAGAGATGTGTAAAAACTTTTTAAAAAAACACCCAAAGTATACCCAAATTTGTCCAAATTGAAAAAAGAAGCAATTGGGACAATTATAGCAGATCATAATTTGATGCAACCTATTACAAAACCTAATTATTATCCCAATTAAATGATAAAGTGACTTATGTCCAACTGAAGTCTGATCCAACTAACAAATTTAAGAATTTGCTGGATAACTGTCTTGCCAATGCACTGATCAATGCATTTGATCAATGAACTGGATCAATGAAAGAAATGAATTTCTGTCAGCAAAATTCTGATATGGCCAATCATTTACACACTCCCGTAATATTGCCTATTATTTCGGCAAGAGGCTCCCTGTTCTCTGGGGTGTCACAATTCCTTGATAGTACTTGGTAAGAAATTATTCAAAGTCCCTGGGGTCCCCCTTGTTCTCCGACTCACAGACTCGTTCTCCCTCGAGTAGATGCAAACGGAAATATCTTTTGATCTAAGCGCTAAAATAAGCTTAGGGAGATAAGTTCGGGGTTCCACAGCTGACCACGACCAGCGTTGTCCTGCTTTACGGCGTGTTGGCTCCCGGGCGCTTTGGGATGACGTCAGTGCGATTGATCCTGTCACGTTCCTGACCTCTTCAGAGGCTTCAGCGTCAGGATCAAGTGTAGTGACGTCATCCAAAAGTGCCCCGGAGCCAACACGCAGTAAAGCAGGACAACGCAGGTCATGGTCAGCTGTGGAACCCTGTACTCCAACAAACATTTGGGCGGACTTTTACAAGGGAGACTTGATATGCAAATGAAACCATCACACTTATGAGTGTATTTTTAAGAATTTTTTATAAGCAATAAAACAGTTTTACACTATTCCATGCTCCATATTTTTAACCACAGCAGGGATCTATATCTGGCAAATCAAATGGGATTTATTTGATGTGCGCAGAATTTGAATAAATGTTTGTAAGTCGAAAAGAGGTTCCGCCTAAATATTAGGAAGGGATTTTTTACAGTGAGAGCTGTGAAGATGTGGAATTCTCTCCCTGAATAAGTTGGACAGGCTGATACATTAGATAGCTCTAAAGAGGGGTTGGCTTTTTAGCAAGTGAGTGAATACAGGGTTATGGAATATAGCTCATAGCATAAATTGATCCAGGGACTAGCCATTTTGGAGTCAGGAAGGATTTTTTCCCCCTCTGAGGCAAATTGGAAAATCTTTAGATGAGGATTTTTTTGCCTACCTCTGGATCATCTAGCAGTTAGGCATGTTAAAAGGTTGAACTTGATGGATGTGTGTCTTTTTTCAACCTAACGTACTATGTTACTTACTATGTACTGTGTAATATTACAGTGCAAGGCCAAATGGATTCATAAACTGGACACCCTCTCAACAAGAGGACTTAATGAGATGTATTCACTTGCATGTTTTATATAAAAATATTATTTTCATTTAGTGTCGAGCTCTGGAGGGTCGCATTTACTAGTGAACTATTTATTCACTAGATATAAGAGATATTTTTCAGGAATCATTATTTATTTTTAGATAATTTTTGTACCATGATTCACTTTGACGGGTTAGTATCAACTTTTGGGACTGTTAGAATAACTTTAATTGATAATGAAATGTGGGACAGGACTCCTGAGTTTGATTATATGGCTACCTTAGGGTGGGGTTCCCCAGTCCCCCTGTTAATCGGGAAAACTATAGGGAATATTTAGGGTGTTACAATGAGATTTTGATGTCTCTTAACATGCTAACTCTCGACTTGTTAACAATTGGGAACACCATTTCAAATAGGATTTGAGTGTTTAGTCCCTAAATCAAAGGGTGTCCTTTGAAGTAAAACACAATCAATATTGCCACCCCTTGGTGGATCTAAAATACAATCAATTGGCATGCATTTAAATGTGGAGGCTGTATGTTTGGCTAGCAACCAGTGTTGTGCCACCGGTTGCTTAGAAATGTCCTGTTTCATTTACTTCCTCAGTTTTGGGTCAAGTACTGCCCAAATGGTTGCCCGATGCATGCTGATTTGTTCTCTTAGCTGCATACAGGTTTTGCCACAACATAAGAGTCCACAGGGGCATTTGATTATGTACACTACATTTTGAGATATATATATATATTTGATACGGGAAAATTGGGTCTTAAATCAAAAAGTAAATTTGTACCCCCTACTACCTATCCTGTGGTTGAAACTTATATTCAAAAAGTAAAATCAGAAATAGAGTCTTCCATGTTATCTAAGAAAAAAGTTAGGGGATATAATATGACCAAACAGGAGGTTGACACTTTGAATGAATTAAAATCGCTGTCCAACATAACGATAAAGCCTTCCGATAAGGGAGGAGCTATCGTTGTCATGGACACGGAAAAATACATAAATGAGATACTTAGACAATTGTCAGACGAAATGGTATATGTGATACTTAAAAGTGAAAAACTAAAATGTGTTTAAACGTGAATTTCTTTTATCTCATGCTGTACAAAATCAGACGATTACGGTATCCTCTAAGAGATATATGACTGTGGACTTTCCTGAAATGCCTCTTATTTATGTTTTACCAAAAATTCATAAAGACCCTATTAACCCGCCAGGTAGACCTATAGTGGCGGGTATAGGGTCCTTAACAAGTAGTGCAGCAGAGGTGCTAGATAAAGTACTTAGTCCATTGATACAACAAACTAGATCTTGTATCCGAGACACAAGTGACTTTTTGGAGAAACTTTCTAATGTACAAAATGAGGAGGGTGTACTTTGGCTGGCCACAATGGATGTGGCCAGTCTTTATACATCCATTCCCCATACAGAGGGTCTGCAGGCAGTGAAAACTATACTATCAAATTGTGCATTTTATTGTGATGTGGCGATTGACTTCTTTATGGAAATGCTCAGTTTTATATTACACAGGAATTATTTCAAGTTTCAGGACAAATATTATCTGCAGACGCGGGGGATGGCCATGGGCTCCAGAGTCGCCCCGGCATATGCCAACTCATTTATGAGCTGGTTTGAGGAGGTGCACGTCTATCAGAATGTACTCTTCACTGGCCATTGTTTGGCTTGGTGGAGGTACATCGATGACGTGTTCCTCCTATGGCGGGGTGACCTGGAGTCCTTGTCCGACCTTCCGTGATGCAGTTAATGATGCCCATATTGACATTAAACTAACAATGACTGAAAGTTTGCAAGAGGTAGCATTCCTAGATGTATTGGTCTCAAGTACACAAATAGGTTTCAATACTCGTATATACACAAAGCCTACAGACCATAATCAACTGCTTTTATATGATAGCCATCATCCTATAGGTGTAAAAAAGTCCATACCTATCAGTCAATTCTCAAGGGTATGCAGAATCACAAATGATCCAAAAGTTCGAGATGAAGATTTGGAAACTATGAGTAAAAAATTATCTGACCGTGGGTATCCAAATGAGATCATACAAAAAAATATACAGAATGTACAAGATAGAAAACTAGGACAGAAAAGACACATAAGGAGAAACCATCAGAGAGTGGCCTTTGTTTCACAATACAATGCATATAGTAATGATTGTAAGTCGATACTGTATAAACATTGGCACCTTTTAAAAGAGGCCTATCAACAAACACCAATGATGTCATTCCGTAGGGGAACCACAATAGGCAACAAAGTGGTTAATGCAGATGTACGTTTACCTCATACGAAAGAGACCTTTCTGGGACCCAAGAGACAGGGCATGTTTAGATGTAAAGGCTGCGCGCAATGTAAATATGTATTGGTCGATTCTGAGTTTAATGATACAGAGAATAAGAGAACATATAAGATATGTGGGTTTAATACCTGTGACACGAATTTTGTGGTCTATATGCTGGTTTGCCCGTGTGGGTTGATCTATGTTGGTGAAACCACTCAGAAAGTTAGAGATAGGTTTTCCCAGCATAGATCAACCATTAATGTAAAAAATAGATCTTTACCTGTATCAAGACATTGTATAGATATGGGACTCACATCTGACGATTTAAAGTTTAGGGTAATTCAACACATCCCTCCACCAAAAAGAGGGGGTGATTGGAGTTTGATTTTGAAAAAAACTGAGGTTCAGTGGATTGATAGGCTGAAAACATTAGCCCCCAAAGGGTTAAATCGAGATTTTGACCTGCACTTATTTTTGTGAGATTTTTCCCATGTGAGTTGTAAGTATTGACATATATGCTATAACATATTTTGATACATCTGCCATTGTAACTGTAATTATTCTATTGTAATTAATCTGATGTTGCTATGTAATAATCCCCATGGTTACTAAGAGGCTGTAGGTGTATCCGCTTCCATGTATGCGCGATATCTTATGATACGCGTATCCATGGTAACCAGCTACGTCACTTCCGTCTTCATGCGTTAACATGATTTAAGAAATGGACGCTTCAGTTTGTTGCACCCTGTGGCAGAGCCGTGCTTGAGAAAGGGGACGAGATGTTCCCGAAATGTCGCTATGTATCGACTCTGAACAGACTTTGAACAGATAAGTTGGCTGTATACTACACATGCTTTTACTGCGTTTGAAATAAATGCTACGTTTTACTGAATACGAGTGCGACCCTGTTGGAATATTTGTATATAATTTTAGCGGATTGACTCACCGCTTATTGGGTGGATGCACCATCTGCAGTTAATCATACTACTACTACTGTGCACAACACGAGTTAGACATTTATATATATATATATATATATATATATATATATATAAAACCGTAAAAGACACCTATCCAAAACCAACATTGTCAATGCAAAGGTATTTTCCAAGGGTTTCCACAAGCAAACTCTCATGGAGGCAAAGTACACCAGGCCAGGTATCAATTTCTGTTTAGCCTTTATGAAAGAGGCTTTTGTTGGGAATTTTCCTTTTTGATCTGGGGTGATAAAGGGCCAAACTAGGAAAGTGACATTAGGACAAATTTGTATTTAGGTTATATGGCCACTTTAACTCCACTTTTAGGGGCTTATTTATCAAGGATCGAATTTCGAATTGAAAAAACTTTAAAATTTAAATTCAAAAAGACCAACCGAAATTAAGTTGAAGGGTTTTTTTTGGTCGAATAGGTCAGTTTTCGATCAAATAGGTCTGTATTCGGACACAAAAAAACTTAGATTTTTCAAAGTCCACCAATTGACTCCAAATCAGTTGTAGCAGGTCCCCCATAGGCTAAAACAGCAATTCGGCAGGTTTTAGATGGCAAATGGTCGAAGTCTAATTTTTAAAGAGATCGTACATAATACATTTCAACATTCAGATTTTTTTCAAATTCCAATCGAATTTGGACTATTCTCTATTAGAACTACACAAAAAATAGCTCGAAATTCAAATTTTATTCATTCGAAAATTCACCTTGACCTTTGATAAATCTGCCCCTTAATGTTCCCTTTGTATTTGTAAAATATAACTTTTAGGAGATAACTATATAACTTGTATATTTAACTTGTTTTGCTTAGTCTCCCAGAAAACATTTTTAGATAGACTGCTTTGGAATTATCATGTGTATTTTAAGGTTCAAGATGGTTTCTTAATTATGTTTAGGTACTTTTTATAAGATATTGTCTTTTGTTTTTTTTTTTTTAATCCCTTTAGAAAGAAAATGCTTGCAGCTACTTGCATATATAATTGGGATCTAAAAACAACAAAAGAAGCTGGATCTAAGGGCTCCTTTATTACAAAAAGGCAAGATGCAATGTGCACAAAAAGTGATGTGAAGTACCCTGCTGCCAGGCATAATTTTTGGTTAAAGATTTGATCCTGAATTGTATCCTAGAAGGTGCAGCTTGCGCAAAGTTTTGGTATATTTTAAAAAATATGAGGTTCTTATGTCTGCATTTGTAAACTGGATGCTTATTGTTAAGCTTTTTTTTTGTAATTTTGTTTAGAGACACATTTTCAAAAGAAAGATTTTTGCATTTTTTTGCAGTAATGGCTGTTGATCAGGGGTTTGGTATGTTTCCAGGCATTTAGAAATCTAAAATGTTAAGTCTCAGTAGCATTTCAGCAATATATTAAATTGCTTCTTTTGACAGTATCTTGCAAAAGAACCTTTTGGAACACAAGTTTCTATGTTGTTTTGCAGATAAAAGCTTAAAATAACTGTCATAGGCAAAGCAGGTATTTTCAGTTCTTGACTGTGCAGCATCAAGATGGTAGACTTCCAACCCTTAATTCCAAAAAACCATCCACTACCCCCTTCCCATGCCATACAACAGACAAATAGTGTATAACATTTTATATATATATATTATTAATTAAAATATACTGCAATAAGTTAGCATTACATTAACAATGTCATTTTAAGAAGGAGCAAACTTCCTTCACAGTAATTCAGGATTTATCTGAAGTTATTATACAAATAGTTCCGATAAAGGGCAATAATCATTACTCAAATATCATGTTTTACATTTCATACATTGCCTTCATGTCTAACTAATACAGAGACCATTTTTGCAAGGATGCAGAGGAATCTTGAGTGCCAAAACAGTGCTCCTTTTCTATCCCCCCAGTAGAATTATCTTTGAAGCCCAAGTAATGTATCACATCTGTGCAACACAGGAGACATCCATGATCATTCATAAATCGTACATGTATATAATACACTGACAGGAATCAAAACTCAAAGTTCAATTATACAAAACAAAGAAAACACTTTTTGGATGTCCTTATGTTCCATATTAAAAAAATTAGATTGTCATGGGAACATTACTCCTTTCTTTTAAAGAGTAATGTAGTCGGCATAGAAGATTCAAAGCTCTGTGTATACTTTAATCCAAGTGATAGAACTAAGGAGCAGAACACAATAAACTAACACATGGACAATATGAAATGTAGAGAGAAAATGAATGAAATAATGCTACTATATTAATACCTGAACTTCAGTGCAACTTACATAATTTAAAGATGATTGTCGCATGAGCTTGCAATTGTTTGATTCATTGCTATAATTAAACTACTAACCAAACATTATTTTGAATTATATTCCATGGACAGCTCAGATTTGCCCTGCCTTTCAAAAGAGATGAAGCTAACCCACTGCTACCTGAAGATGTACAGTAAGTTTCGACTGTTTCCCTATTCATTTACCACTAAACATTGTTTGCCATTTGTGACTTAAACATTTTCCAGCCTCTGATATGCCCAACAATTTGGTCTGAGTAAGGCCAGGTTTGCAGGAACAAATCATTTAGCAGCAAGACATCATTTTTACAAGAAAAAGATACATTTCTGGCTGACTGCACTCCGTAAATCTGTGTCCTACACCCTTATAGTTACAAAGTTAGTTACATAGTTAAATCGGGTTGAAAAAAGACAAAATCCATCAAGTTCAACCCCTCCAAATGAAACCAGCATCCATACTCACATCCCTCCCTACTCTCAGATAAATTATATATACCAATATCTATACTAACTATAGAGCTAAGAATCACAATAGCCTTTGATATTATGTCTATCCAAGAAATCATCCAAGCCACTCTTAAAGGAATTAACAGAATCAGCCATGACAACATCACCCGGCAGTGCATTCCACAACCTCACTGTCCTCACTATGAAGAACCACCTACGTTGCTTCAAATGAAAGTTCTTTTCTTCTAGTCTGAAGGGGTGGTCTCTGGTATGTGATCAATTTATGGGTAAAAAGGTCCCCAGCTATTTGTTTATAATGTCCTCTAATGTACTTGTAAAGTGTAATCATGTCCCCTCGAAAGTGCCTTTTTTTCCAGAGAAAACAACCCCAACCTTGACAGTCTACCCTCATAATTTAAGTCTTCCGTCCCTCTAACCAATTTAGTTGCACGTCTCTGCACTCTCTCCAGCTCATTTATATCCCTCTTAAGGACTGGAGTCCAAAACTGCACTGCATACTCCAGATGAGGCCTTACCAGGGAATGAAACTGCCCAGAATTAGACAATTTGTTATCTGCAAAAAAAAACAAGATCCTTCTCATTTAAAGAAACTCCCAACACACTGCCATTTAAGGGGCAGATTTATCAAGGGTCGCATTTCGAAGTGTAAAATACTTCGAAATTCGACCATCGAATTAAAATACTTCGAATATCGAAGTCGAAGTATTTTTCACCAAATTCGGCCATTGAACGATCTAAGTAAAAGAAAAATGATCGAATGATTTTACTTCGATGTGTGAAGACTTAGAAAAATGGTCTAGAAGGTCCCCAAAGGCTAACATAGCACTTCGGAAGGTTTAATTTGGCGAAGTATTGAAGTCAAAGTTTTTTTTAAAGAGACAGTACTTTGACAGTACTTTGATTATCGAATGGTCGAATATTCGAACTATTTTTACTTCGAATCGAATTCGAAGTAAATTCAAAGTCGTAGTATCCTATTACTTCGAATTTCGAATTTTTTTACTTCGAAAATTCCCTCTAATTCACTTCGACCCTTGATAAATCTGCCCCTAAGTGTATAACTTGCATTTATACTATTTTTGCTGGTGCATAACCTTTCATTTAACAACATTGAACCTCATTTTCCAGTTTGCTGCCCAGTTTCCCAATTTAGACAAATCACTCTGCAAAGCAGCAGCATCCTGCATGGAACCTATAGTTCTGCACAATTTAGTATCGTCTGTAAAAATAGAAACCCTCAATGCCCATCTCCAGGTCATTAATAAACAAATTGAAAAGCAAGGGACCAAGTACAGAGCCCTGTGATACTCCACTAACAACACTGGTCCAAATTTTCCATTTGCCACCACTTTTGTAATTTATCTTTTAGTCAGTTCTCTATCCTGGTACAAATACTATGTTCCAGGCCAACATTCTTTTATTTAACCAGGAACCTTCTGTGAGGCACTGTATCAAATTCTTTAGCAAAGTCACATCCACTGCCATCCCAGAATCGAGGTCCCTACTTACCTTCTCATAAAAAGAAATTACGTTAGTCCTACAAGATCTATTACGCATAAAACCATGCTGGCACAAACTCATAGTATTATGATTTGCTATGAAGTCCAGTATCTTATCCTTTATTAATCCTTGAAAAGCTTTTCTACCACTGACATCAGATTAACTGGCCAATAGTTTTGAGGCTGAGAACGGGATCCCTATTTGAATAGAGGCACCATATTAGCAATTTGCCATTCTCTCGGCACTATGCCAGACATCATAGAATCCTAAAAAATTAAGTAAAGAGGTTTGGCAATCACAGAGCTAAGCTACCTTGGGAAGAATACCATCTGGTCCCGGACCTTTGTTTATCTTAACATTTTCTAGTCTCTTTTGAATTTCCTCATGTGTGAACCATGCATCATTAGTTGTATTACTAGAATTGGGACTATCAAGAAGGAAACCTTCATTAACTGGTTCTTCATTTGTGTAGACAGATGAAAAATATGTGTTCAGAATCTGCGCTTTCTGAACACATATTTTTGTCTGTCTACACAAATGCCATCTTGGTGCTACTCAATGCCTATAATTACCCCTTTCTGACTCATGTTTTCATACTAACTTTCTCTTTATACAGGGTTGAAAATTCCCTCTTTGTTTTCTTCATCCTTTTACCTGTGCTACATACAGAGGCCTCAAATTATCATACTGTATTTCCCAAACATAAGAACAAGTGGTTTATTTATTTTCCCAAGTACACTATATGCAAAAAATACATTATTATAGTTCATAACCTTCTTATATTCCCCTATTACCAGGGCAGCTTCAATAAAGGGTAGAAAGGCCATTTGCTTTGCTGCCCATGATCACATAACACCTGAAAACAAGGAATACATATTTAGTAGTAGTAGGCACTTGTTATGGGCATTTTTAGGAGAAAAAAAATGCAAAAAAAAAGAGATATTCACATAAGCATATCTCTGAAGTATCTGCTTTGATCTTTAGGCATCAAAAGGAGTTTGTGAGATATGGATGAGTGGTTGGTGTTAGTGGTGGCAGAAAAGCAATGTCAAAATAAAGTTTGCTGCCTAATCCACGTTGAGTCATCTTGAAACTCTTGTAGGAAGTATGGGCAGATCTATATCTGGATAAGAGAAAGCCCTGTCATTAGTATGGCAAAATAATTACAGTGCATGGTAATAATGTGCAAGAGCTAAAAGGTTCAACAGCAGGACAAATGCAATGAGCTTACTTAAATTAGGTTCCTGCATCAGTAACTAGTTGTTGCTGTTTTGGAGCTGGTGATCAAGTAATAATCAGTAAAAGGCCCGTCATCTCTGAATATATTTTAAAAGTATTTGTTCATTCTGTAGTACAGAAAATCTCAGATCAGATCCTATTAAACAAAATCATCTAATAGAGGACCGCCATATTTGTGGTAAAACAACTATTGCTTGGATTTGATGCAAGGGCCTTTTGGTTTCTCATTAGCTTCCAATAACAACTGGACTAAGAAGGCAGTTCTTTTTATGATAAACCTAGGTATTTAAATTGTATTTACGCATGTAGGGGCAGATTTATCAAGGGTCGAATTTCGAAGTTAAAAATACTTCGAAATTTGACCATCGAATTGAAATACTTCGACTTCGAATATCGAAGTCAACGTTTTTTTCATCGAATTTGGGTATCCTGCGGTCGAAGTAAAATCATTCGATTGAACGATTAAATCCTGCGAATCGAACGATTCGAAGGATTTAAGCGATCGAACGAACGATATTATTTAGACTTCCAAAAACTTAGAAAAATGCTCTAGAATGTCCCAATAGGCTAACATAGCACTTCAGCAGATTTAATTTGGCGAAGTTTTGAAGTCGAAGTTTTTTTTAAAGAGACAGTACTTCGATTGTTGAATGGTCAAATATTCAAATGATTTTACATCAAATCAAATTCAAAGTCGTAGTATCCTATTCGATGGTCGAAGTATCCAAAATAATTACTTAGAATTTTGAATTTTTTTACTTCGAAAATTCCCTCGAATTCACTTTGACCCTTGATAAATCTGGCCTGTATTTTGATGAATCACAGCTTCCTTGTAGACACTAGTGCTCCTTCGCACTCTATCGCCAGGCAAATTTTCACTCTCCCTGCATGGAGATGAATTGTATGCAACTATGGAGTCCTAGATGCTACTGGAGTCCTAAACGCTTGAGAAAGGGAAGGAGGATTTCCTGAAACGTTGTGTGGGTGCACAATTATGTGGCGTTATCGCTGGACTATGTACTGCTGGACTATGTACAGATAAGTTTAAACCACGTTGCAAATGAAAGTACGCTTTGGAATGTTTTAACTTAAGCAAATAAATGCTAGGTTTTATCAAGGTGTTGCGATATAGCTGGATACTATATATATATATATATATATATATATATATATATATATATATATATATATATATATATACTGTATATATATATATATATATACTGTATATACATATATATATTTATTTATACATATATACAGGTATGGGACCTATTATCTGTAATGCTTGGGACCTGGGCTTCATACCTTAAGTTTACTAGAAAATCATGTAAACATTAAATAAACCCAATAAGCTTGTATTGTTTCCAGTAAGGATTAATTATATCTTTGTTGGGAGCAATTACAAGCTACTGTTTTATTATTACAGAGAAAAGAAAATCATTTTTAAACATTTGGATTATTTGATTATAATGGAGTCTATGGGAGATGGCCTTTCTGCAATTCAGACCTTTCTGGATAAGGGGTTTCCGGATCCCATACCTGTATCTACTTTTTTCTCTCCATTTTTCAAAGGAGACACACATAATTTTTTATTTGTATTATACCTCATCTTTTAATATTTCAGTCCCAGGTTGTGAGCATCTCTTTTCATTTGGGACAGTAGCTTTATTATTAGCTCATATCTACAATAACATTTTTCAACAAGAGCTGAATCCCTGTAGATGGTGTTTTCCCTGCTGACTCAACTTAGTTAACTTGCAGTTTCAGTGTCTGTACTTCCATATTGCTTGGTGAGATTTTTTTTTTAGTTCTTTTTTAATCACAGTTATTTTATTATCTTGCTATAAGGTACTTTATCTGAAAAGGTTTTCTTTTTTTAATAAATCCAGTATTCTGTGTGCAGAGTCTATTTTAGTATTTAACTGTAAGATGGGAGAGATACTGAGATACTAAAAGATACCCAGTCCAAAATTTCTCTATTCAAAACATTTAAAAGAACAGCTTAAGCCCGAGAATAAAAAATGTATGCAGATGTACAAATGTTGAGTACAATAGTGTGTTAACATTTTTACTTTAAATGGAAAGAAAAGTCAATGTGTCCCATGCCAACACTTAACACCATATAGTTTTAAAGCACATTAGTCCCCAACCAGTATATATATTTTTTAAAAGCATACGTTATCAAAATGCACCCAGTATAAGAAAAACCCTAACTGAAAATGCTTACTGGAAAGTTGGGGCATACTGTGAATGCTCTGATTATAGACCAGAGCAAACAGATAGGAGGGGAATCGGGAAAAACATAAGCCGGGGTTTACTTTTACGTACTTACTTCGAGCAGTTTTGAAGACAGAGAGAGCTTAAAAAGTCATGCTTTACAGATAACAATATATCCAGTTATAGCCGACAGGGGAGTAAGGAGTAATGAGTAGGAGTATGTAATGAGGCATTGCAAATAGTAAGTTTCAATATTACAGGCTTGCAAGTGAATAGACTTTTGTGTTTGATTTTGTAGTGTCTTGGGCTTTAGGCCATCACCCATGGTAGACAGGGAAATTAACTGTGTATTAGGTAGAGACAGACAGACTATGTGTTTTCTATGTTTTACTTTGTCTTTTCTTCTTTGAAAAGCCTTAATAAACTGCATTTGGATCAGTTATACTGCACTGAACTTTCTGTGCCTCCGTTTTGGGTGTCTGGAAGCATGTGCAACAGTCTAATCCCAGTGAGACTACGATCCTTCTACATGAAATCTTTGCAGTACTCACAGTATAATATTGATCCAGGAACTTATCTGATTTCCATCTTGGAGCCAGTTTTAAAGCAAGGGTTTTTCTTCTTTCTATTGATTTACTTAAAAGTAAACCTAAAGATGTGTCGTAGATGCAATTTTCAATGTAAGCCATTGAAAAATTCAACGTATATGCACCAAGGCCCAGCAAATCTGGGCGTATCTAAATTGCAAGGGCATTTTAAAGTTAGGATCCTGTCTCACAGTTTTATATTCTCAGAGAAAATGGCAGTGAAGAATATACCCTGTGAGCCATAGGCACATTGAATCTTTCTAAATCTTCATCAAGGGGATTGGCTAGTTAAACGTGTGCAATAGGTATTGACTGACATAAAGTTATTGATTCCATTGTTGTGTAAGCCACAATGACACTCAATGCAAGTTATGTCTACCTTTTTTTTAATTGGTGGTTGTATTATTTCCAGAGCACACATTCAGAATAGTATTTGAATCTGATTTACTAGTTGCAGGTCAGGTGTACCTATTGACACAACTTGCTGTTCATGTCCACGTTGACTGTAGTAACAAGGTTTTCAAGCATCAATAGGGGTTGTTACCCACAATTAGAAGAGGCAGGATGAATGCACTGGCAACCATCAATTTCAGCTTTATGTCTTTTGTTTTCACTTTGAGTAGTATGTATTCATGTTTTCTAAACTGTTTTATACTATGGTTAGTCATTTAAGAGGGCTAACAATAGTTACATTAAATTCTCTATTGCTATCAAATGTTCTTATCTGAATAAATGGTGGTATTGTTTTATAATTCTGTAACCCAGGGAGATAAATAAAATGTTTGTTTTTTTAATTACCATCTGCATACACTATTAAATATTGGTATGTTTTTCTTGTATTTCTTGGTCTGGTTTTCATATAAATATTTATCAAATAATTCTAGATTCTATTAATTTGTACTTGTATTAACCTCCCTTGCTAATTTAGGGACC
The DNA here is from genome assembly GCF_017654675.1 of Xenopus laevis. Taxonomy (NCBI): domain Eukaryota; kingdom Metazoa; phylum Chordata; class Amphibia; order Anura; family Pipidae; genus Xenopus; species Xenopus laevis. Next base: position 74,299,037 of record NC_054383.1, read on the forward strand.
CTGAGGCATAAGTTCCCCTTTTCATTTGTAGCCTCATGGTGTATACAGGGTTTCCAAAAGCAGCCACAAGGTGTCGCTGCTGTGCTATATAAAAGGAGATTGCCATGTGCTCACAGCCATTACTACTTTCACTTTCATGTAGGAAGGTGACCAGAACTCATGCAAAGATGTAAGGGGCTAAAAGGGAGTTTGATAGCCCTGTGGGCTGATGCAGGGTACTCCAAAAGCCTGGAAAGCTCAACCTTGCCGGTTTGGAGTTTGATGGACATCTTTTGTGCTCACACTATGGATAGTGCTGGGAGCTGTAGTTCTGCAGAGGAAGATATTTGAGTGCTCGCGCTATAGACAGTGCTGGGAGTAATACCCTGAAGATAAAGCAAGCTGCCTGTCCTTGGATAAAAGGATTCATCGCTGTGATTGCCTGCCAGCTCTGTGTGTGAGCCCTCGGGTGAGTTGTGCCTTAGGGAGGGTAGAAGAGAACAAGGATCCAGCGTATCTCCTGTTTGTGAAACAGGCTGTTTGTGTGCCTGCCATGTGGGAGACAATATCTTTGGCTCTTTGGGGAAAAGGGACTGAGACTCTTTGTCTGCTAAAGGAGTTGCGGGACTTTGCCTGGCATGGAGGGCCAGGAAATGGACTGCCACAGGTCCCCAGGGTAGTGGGTCATGTTATGTTAATGCATATTCGCACTATGTGTTTTGCTTACCCTTTAAATTACACTTTCCTTATATAAAGTTGTTGTTTTTATATAATAAAGTGTGTGTTTCATGTTATTTATAATGGGCCCATCTGCTGGTGCATTCCCAGGTTCCCATTAGGTGGAGGCACTGCCAGAGAAGAAGAATTCCCAGTACCCTTTCACCTAGCAAAGTCAGTAAATATTGTGATGTACCTCTCTGGCACCAGAGGGGTGGCCAAAAATGCGTTACACTACATTTCTGTATTTAATGTAAAAAAATATCAAGCTGCATTATAGTAAGGTCGCTACTTTATTAAATCAGCAAAAAGGGCATTTACCCAGATTCCACTAGGACAGGGGAGCCCATTATCAGTCAATTTATCTACAATACTTTTTCAATGAAACATCATAGCAAGCCCATGAGCTGAAAGAGTTTTTCCATATTACCATTACAATGAAGGCGGAGAGGGGAATAGATGCCTTGCATACAGTGATGCATCTACACATCAAGCTATATACATATACATACATACCTACAACAGCATAACAAAAAAAGAAATACAAATAAAGCACTAAAACAGTACTGATTTTGAAAGGAATTTTGACTAGACAAGTTATGCATTTTAAAGGGGTGGTTTGCCTTTAAGTTAACTTATGGTATGTAACAGAATGGCAAATTCTAAGCAACTTTTCAACTGGCCTACATTTTTTTCTTTTATATAGTTCTTGAATTATTTGCCTTCTTCTTCTGATTCTATCCAGCTTTCAAATCAGGGTCACTAACCCCATCGATAAAACAAATGCTTTTTTATTTATTGTATTTGCTACTTTTTAAGGAGGCAGCCTTAAAAAACAATGTGTGTGCTTTAGGAGGTGTAGGGCAGTCTGCAGGACTTACAAATGGGATATCTTTCTCTTGCCCGTCAAGTCCATGAAAACAGCCCTACTGTAGTAAAACAGCCCTACTTTATTATAGGGGGCACAATTTCATTTTGGTTGAAGATAGTCTAATTTTGGTTGAAGTTTAATCCCATCATTGAAAAAAAGAGTTCCTGCCTAGTATTGTAAATATATACAGTTTAAAACACTTCCATCCACCTCAGAAACATATGTCTACATTTTAAAACTATTTTTTTCTTTTCCAGAGTAGCAATACTTTTATATACTAAACAATGCATATTGTTTACCAGACACAGACAATTGTTAGCCTTTTACATTTTTTCCTGTAACACCATTTCATCTTTGTCCATTTAAGATTTTTCTGAACATTGATTTATGCCATTCAATAGAAAGCATATTGATGGTGCATGAATATAGGTGCTTGTGGTGGATAGAGAAAAAAAAACATGGAAGCCATGCACATTATCTGTCTTTTCACTGAGAAGGATGAGAGCTTTTAAGTAAAATTGCTGTAATTCTCTGGCCATAATTGAAAGGCAGGTGTTTACAATGTTTGTACTACTTGTATGCTTGTAGCTTGGATAAAAGCCACATTTTTATTAAGTGTTCTTTAAGCTGATGAGGGTTGTTTTTCCAGTAATATACAAACAACTCTTTTTTTTAGTATGGTGTCTGCCTGCTCACTAATATTAAGATTTGTTCTTTTTCTTGATGTAGGTAGATGTAATGTTTTTCATATTCAAAATAGATGAATATATTTATTGCTCTCTCTTCTAAAAAGCAGACATGTTATAGTTGAAACACAAGACTGCAGTAATTACTGATTACTGTGCTGGTATAAAAATACACAGTGCAATTACAAGCAACACTCTACTCGCATCTAATGCTAACGAAATTGTCTCGCCTCTTCATTAACGTTGCCAATAAAGCAATTTACTTAATTCTTGTTTTCTTGTATACAACTGTATTCTACTGTTGTCTTCGGCGTGTGACTAAGACTTTCATTAAAATATATCCATTTGCCTTGTTGACTTCTAAGTGTCTTTTATACCTGGTGTTTCACAGCAAATCAACCATGCAAATACTGAATTTGAGATTTATTCTCTACGGTCTGAGTTACACTTTCAAACCCATATACAGAGTAAATGATTTCTTAATTAGAACTGCCTATTGAAGCTGCATTACATTGAGATAAAAGGTCTCTGTGTAATTCATCAGGGGATTAAATACAAAGGCTGTCTTTTGCTATTTTGATTTCTAGCTGCAGAATACAGGAAAGTTCAAACAGCGTATATATGTCGCTCCTATGTACTTAATCATTTGTGCTCAGCCAGGAACTTGTGTAGTGCAGAGCCATGGGTAAAAGCAGCATGAAAGGAACCATACAGCAACAAACTAATAAAGGAAAACAACCAAGTAAAAACTGTGGGCAGGTTTATAAAACATCAGTCTGGGAAATCCAGAAAGATTCCCAGCAATCTGATCTTTTTTACAATGTATCAAAAATGTTGACACAATCACCAATGCCATCTGAATGTATGTGGCTGATTTAAAGTACAAAAATTCAATCAGTGAACAGCCTTTTTGAAATCTTTAGATACCTGCCACCCTGGTTGTTAAAAGGTTAATAGTAAGGCTGCAGAATCCCTGTAATCACTTAGAAATGTTTCTACTCCTCTAACCCACTCTGCCCCCTCCCTCATGAATTTACTTTGGCTGTTGGCTAATGTGCATGCTCAGTTCTTCTCAGCTCACATTACTAAACACACCCTCCAGTCTAACAGCCAATGAAGATATAACATTGCTGGTTTCCATAGAAACTCTAGCTGTCTGATCCTATTTTCTTCTCTGAATTTATTTGGCAGGATTGAATTTACTCCGAATTTCCACATTTCGCCGGCGAGAATAAATTTGTGAAACTGGCGAGAAAATTTGCCAGCGGAAATTCACTGCGTTTAAAAAAATGTTGACACCATTAACTATTTTGACACCGGCGACAATGTTGACGCCGGCGACAATTTAACACATGGCCATTGACTTTCGGACAAAATAGGCGTGCTTCAAATTGTCACCCACGAACTGATGCCGGCGTCAAAATTCGGCTTTGGGAACAAATTCGCCCTATGACCCACCTCTCCTGAGCTCAGCTTAACCATTATAGTGTTTGACACCATCTACAAGATGAAGAGGATATATTGTGTATGCCAGATATGTATCTTTAGGTTTTGAGCCATCCACTTAAGAGTGACCCCTTTAAGAAACATCAGAGGGTTAACCAGCCAGAGGTGTGGGCTGGACATCCAAGAGGTGTCTTAAGGGAGTGAGCAGCAGGTGTGTAGGAAGAGTAGGAGCTGCACATGGGAGCTGCCCTCTATTTTCACCGGCTGAACTTTATGAAATGAGAGTGTTTTGGTCTGAGAACAAGTTGGAGATTTTGCTCCGGTGATACTTACCCATACCTCCCAACATTTTGGAAATAAAAAGAGGGACAAAAAAATTGGTGCACAAAGCGTGGCAATTTTTTGACCATGCCCATTTTGGTGGCCACACCCCCTAATTACCATGTTCATTTTACAAAATTTAGCAGGTTATGAAAGTTTGAACATATTTCTGTGTTTTTTTTTCAGTTATTGTAGTTTTGCTGATGAAGGTGAATTGCCATTTAAGCTGTGAGTCTTACTTCTCCCAAGGGACCTGTTATCTTACATATTTGCTTATCTCAAAATTGTTACAAAAGTATCTTATCTGCTGCTGTGGCTGTTCTGGGCTCTCTACCAAAAGCCAATTAAGTTAGAAACATTATTTCTTTTTCTGGCTGTTCAGTGCAGAGAAAGTCAGGACTTTCAAGTACAAATGAGGGTCATGCGGGTTGAGCTGTCAAAAGAGGGTCTGTCGCTCTGGCGAAAGAGTGTTACTTCGCAAATTCACTAAGATGTGCCTTTTACTCAATGTTTCCTGTTCCGCCAGACTTGCCTTCGCCAGCTCAGACCATGCGAAGTGCAATGGATGTATAGGGCTTCTTCAACAAGTCCCTGGGCTTGTGTAGTGTATTGTATTTGCTGCAACATTTACGTCCATTGAACTTTAACTTCCCGCCGTATGCAAATTAGCCAATGCTAGCACAACTTCGCTTGAGTTCGATGACCTAGATGCAACTTCGGATTTTAGTTAATTAGCATTGTCCTGGCGAATCTATGCCTGGCAAAGTGTTGCGATGTGAGCAAAGCCAGCCAGCGCTGGTGAATTTCTGCAGGTTAGTGAATTTGCCCCCAAGCCTGATTAATCTTTCGGGGTACTGAATGCTAAAACTTCTGAAGTAAGCTGTTATTGTTGGACTTTCTGTTGCTGAGTGAAGCTGTCTTTTCTGTTGCCATTGATTGCTGCTGGAAGCTGTTTGATTTTAAAATAAAGCAACTGTTTTTCCTTTCACTTTGGAGTGGCCTGCATTTATGGTGCAAACCCTGCTGTGATCCCCCTGAAGACAGCACTAGTGCATATAGGCACTTATATAATCATTGACACACTTATATAATCATGGCCTCAGTACATTAATCCAGGGCCTCAATATCTATTGTCATATAGGCATATTGCTGGTTAAATCACATAATACAGGTCTGTATTTTGTTCTTGTAATTTTCCTTTTGACGCCCTGCTAGCTTCTGAACATGGATGTTCGTCATCTCCCTTTTCCATGTCCCTGCCAAGATATGTTATCTAGCACGTAGTCAAGATATGTTGTTACCGACAAATACTAACAATGTCCGACAAATACTAACAATAGTACATTGTTCTGTCGAGTACTTTTATTTTTACCAATGTATCCTGTTTGCAGTGACGTAATTTTCCCTATAAGAATTTGTACCCTTGCCCATAATAAACAAATTTGTATCCAGACTACATCTCGGTGTGTTCTGTGCATATTCCCGGAGATCCGTTTTGCCTGAGTGAACAGTGATAGATGACCCCTGAAGTGGCAGGTTCAAATCGAGTGCACTCGTAGCTACAGGTCCAGGATAGGACCAGGTTTAGCCTTTCAGCTGGCGACGAGGATGGGATCGGCTCTGGAACTCTGGTTGGTAAGTAAAACGTCTGTCTTTATAGACGATTTTTTCCTTGCCTTCCGGGTTTTCCCTAAATGCCGATTTAGGTTTATTTTAGGGTATTTTGGGTTGTAGCTTAAATAGTCTCAAGGTAGAGACAGGTTATATAGTCTCAAGGTAGAGACAGGTTTAGGAGTCTGAAGAAAAGACTCCAGGTTTATTAGAGCCCTAGAGGAGAATAGGGCAGGTTTTAGTCACTGGGGGTCATTCTTTACTGACTATCTTGTCCCCTCATGCAAAAGTCCTGTGTTGTTAAATGTATAATGCTTTACCATTGTTTCTAAACGTTTTTGAAAAACAGATAGTGAAGATATTAAGAGTTGATCGCAGAGCCGCTGTGGGTATTGTCGAGACCTTGATCTCAAACAGCCCCTTCAGTTCTTGCTTTATCTTCTTATCTGTTTGCTATCATTCTGGTTATTAAATACGCATTAAGACATTAGTTCTCGGAACGTAATTGTTAGGTATTGTTGGGACCTTGCTCTCAAACAGCCTTATATTGTGTTCCTGAATTGCGTATACTTGGTGGCTGTTCTTTCATCCTAGGTGTGGAAAATGGGTTCTAAAAATTCTAAAAGTTTGCCTAAGCCTCTACAGGGGGAAACCTGCAAACAATATGTGTATCGCTGTAGTCCTACAGGGTTTTTTTTCGTTGATCCTTGGGTAGACAATATTGCCGGTTGGGGAGAAGCTATAGGATTAGATGATCCTTTTCCCCGGGATGGTGCAAATGACCAATACCATATGGAAATGGTCGTTCAAATGTGCCTCCAGGACGGGGGCGATCCAGATTGGGACTATACTTATATGAAACCTGGTGGTGAAAATTGGCTTAAGATTGCCCCAGGGTGGAGTCCATCTCAGACTTTACCAAAGCGATCTAAGGGTCCCATTTTCACCACCTCCTTTATGTCCCCTTCTACTCCTGCACCACCTTACACTGCAATATATCCCAATATAAATACAGTTAATTCTGATGACCAAGTTCAGCATAGGGCTGCCCTGAAGGTTGTACCCCAATTTTCCCTGTTGTTTCTATCTCTGCATCTGCGGATCCTTACTTGTGCTTGACCGTTGCGGGTGTCGACTTATTTTTTTTAGTGGATACAGGCGCCGCAACCTCTTGCATACGTATGGATATGTATGACGGGGACATGCAGGGATCCTCACCTTCAATCGGGATTAATGGGGTAATTACTCCTACTTTTCAAACACCTACGTTATCAGTACAGTGCCCTGGAAATACCTGTATTGTTGAACATTCTTTTAAACTTATACCTGGGTGCCCCGAGAATCTTTTAGGGCATGACTTATTCCATAAACTCGGGTTGCAGTCTTTGGACATTTCGTCATCGGGGGGCCTTACTGCTAACATTTTAGATCAGGAAACCAACACGATTTTTACCTTACAGTCAGATGTTCATGCCCTAGTGCCTTTCTCCGTGTGGGCTTCAAGTAAATTTGATGTAGGGAGTATTGATTGTACCCCATACAAAGCTTCCCTTAAACCACATACCCAACCTATATACCTTAAACAATACCCTTTGTCACAAGAGAAACTAGATGGCATCAGGCCTCTTATTGAGTCCTTTTTGCAATACATGCTTGTGCCCATAGTTTCCCCTTACAACACTCCCATTAATCCAGTTCCAAAGAAAGATAACCAGTACCGGTTTGTACAGGATTTACGGGCTATTAATGCTTTAATTACACCCATTGCCCCTATTGTTCCAGATGGGACAGTTCTACTTACCTCCATTCCTTGTGATGCTATGGCCTTCACAACGTTGGACTTAAGTAACGCATTTTTTTCAGTCCCAGTGGACACTGAGACACAGTTACTATTGGCTTTTACCTTTGAGGGCGCCCAATTTGCATGGACACGCCTCCCCATGGGCCTAGTGGATTCACCAGCGGCCTACTCCCTGGTGCTCCAGCAAACCCTTAAATCGTGGGCTCCTAACCATGGTTCCGTCCTGCTTCAGTACGTCGATGACCTACTGTTGTTAGCCTGTCACAACACTTAGCCAAAGAGGGCCATAAAGTAGCCAAACATAAAACTCAGATGGGGGCTGAGACAGTGGAATACTTGGGTTTTGTTCTCTCTCATGGTCAGAGACAATTGAGCCCAAAAAGAGTGGAGGCCATTGCCAAGATAAAAAAACCTGTCACACAGAAAGAAATGCTTTCCTTCTTAGGCATGATCAATTACTGCCGCCAATGGATACCTGATTGTTCATATTTTGATAATATCCTGCGGCAATGTACTAAACAGTCAGCACCGTTACATATCGAATGGACACTTGAAATGACCAATGTTTTTCACTCATTGATTGCATGTCTTGTTAAAGCTCCTGCTATGGGATTGCCTAATTATTGTAAACCTTTTCATTTGTATGTTAAGGACACCTGTAAAACCATGGCGGCAGTCTGCGCACAAGAGTATGGAGGAAGTTTTCGTCCTGTGGCCTATTTTTCCAAAGTAATGCCTGTTCCGGTACAGGGGATGCCGGCGTGTCTCAGAGCCTTAGCAGCTAGTGCTATGGCTGTAGAAATGTCACAATCTGTAACAATAGGTCACCCCACTGTCTTACATACCTCTCACCAGGTCACTCACCTTCTAAAGAATCTGACATATGACTTCCCAAAGGTTGAGTGGTTATGAGGTCATTTTATTAGGGACAAACCATCTGAACATACAATATTCTTCTTGTACACAGGGCCCAGCAGCTGTCTTAAATACTTTGTTACATCTGTCAGATCCAGAGAATGACCCGTTATTCTCTGAACATGATTGTGTCACAACCATTCACAATACTACCTCACCCCGACCTGATCTTATTGACACGCCAATTCCTGAGGCCCCTAATGTTTTTGTTGATGGTTCCTGCTCTAGACCCTCTGATAATGTATATCGTGTGGCATATGCCGTTGTCCAATTGCCAAATATTGTACTGGAGGCAGAACCCATATCAGTTAACTCTGCACAAGCTGCCGAACTCATTGCATTAACCAGAGCAGGTGTCTTGTTTTCTGGGCAACCCGTTAATATCTTCACGGACAGTAGGTATGCTTTTGGGGTAGTACACGATTTTGGCAAAATTTGGCAACAGAGAGGGTATCAAACCACGGAGGGTAAGCCTATTGCACACACACACCTTATTGAGGAATTACTTCGGGCCATACAATTACCATCTGACATTGCCATCATACATTGTCGGGCCCACACACACAAGACAGATGACATTTCATTGGGAAATGCTCTAGCAGACCAAGTAGCCAAACAGACTGCCACCCTTTTCACCCCCATGTCAACTTTTCTTTTAACACCTCCACAGTGTCCTCAGGACCAAATATTACAGCATCTACAAACATTTGCCACACAGGAGGACCTTGCTTTTTGGTCTAAGCAAGGGCTCACCTTAGACCAAGCTGGCCTATATTCATTCCAAAGCAAAGTAGGTATTCCAGAAGCTAGCCTACCCTTACTCATTTCTCAGGCACATGGCATAGGTCACAAGAGTATTAAGAATACTCTCACATGGCTCCAACAATACTTTATAGCCAACAACTTACGCCGACACTGTGAGGATTTTGTCAAAACTTGCATCACCTGTATTAGGGCCAATTCTGGGGGTACCATGACTAAACACCAACACCTACCACCTCCAGTAGCCCCCTTCTCACATTGGCAGGTCGATTTCACACACATACCTAAAACTGGGACTGTTCAAGAATATTTGCTTGTTTTTACAGACCATTTCTCCCGCTGGGTTGAGGCTTTTAGGTACAAGAGGGGGGTTGTGGGTGCACTCCTAAGGCCATATAAAAAAAATATATAAATACAATAATCCCCTGTCTAAAAAATGAAAAACAGGGTTTTTTGTTACAAAGTTATAATCATAAAATTGGTAAGCCGCCATACCATGGCCTTAGGAGTGCACCCACAACCCCCCTCTTGTACCTGGGGTTGAGGCTTTTCCCACTAAACGAGAGGATGCTCGTACAGTTGCAAAAATTTTAGCCTCCGAGATTGTTCCTCGATACGGTTGTCCACAGCAGATTAATTCAGATAATGGCCCAGCATTTGTCAGTAAAGTACTCCAAGAGCTTATAAAATGGTTACAGGTTACTTGGAAATTTCATGTCCCATACCATCCTCAGAGTTCGGGCATTGTAGAAAGAATGAATAGGACAATTAAGGATAAACTTCGTAAAGCTACTCATGCCACATGGAAACATTGGAAGTCATTTCTTCCTGCCATCCTTGCAGAAATCCATATGACCCCTAATACCACTACTAAATTATCACCGTTTGAAATAGTTATGGGTCGCCCGTTTCCCACACCATGGGTGAAAGGACCGTTAGTTATTATGCCAGGAGGTTTAAATCTGATTCAAGAAGAATATGTAAGAAATCTTATCACCTGTTTGAATGGCATCTATGGTGATGTATCTTTGTCTTTTCCTTTACCTCCACAGGAACCGACCCATCCTTTCAGGCCAGGCGATCTTGTTGTGGTCCGGCACATAAGTCGTTCTCGAAAAGGGGGATTTCCATTTGGTCCACCTACCACAGTCATCGCTATTACACGGACGGCTGTCCTTACTTCCGATAGTGACAACTGGATACATGGATCACGAGTGAAGTTGGCACCAACCCTTTCCTCTCTGACGACCACAGATGACAACACCAAAGGTTCCCCAAATCAAGCACCGCTCAAAGATGACAAGAAGATACTCCCTGATGAGTCATCAACTGAGGATTATGGACAATCCAACAACAAGGACAGCAGTCTACTGTTTGTTTATGACTCACCTTTTGCTCTTTATCCCCATGTGGGTGTTGTTTAACTGCATCTATTCACCATCTTTGGTTGGACCATTACAATCAATATGTTATCAATTCCCACCCCACCAGAATACTTCTGAACCCAACAGTACAGAAGTAAGATTAGAACGACATCACCGTTCAGTCCCAACTCCCACCACCTATCAATCCATATTTGGTCCATATATAGCTGGCCTATATCATTGGAGTTGGGCGAATTCTTCTCTTGAACGTAGGCAAGATAATTTAACTTGTCCCTCTCAACAGCGATGTCCAGTGTGGGATGTAATGATGCCATATTCTTTCTATGGAGACAGTAAATCAGGATATGTAATGTCTACACCTCATACTTGCAATTTAAGTATTGTATCAGCAGCCACAGGTTTCCATCATATTACCGTTCCTAATACCTTCCAATATGGGTTACAAAATGTTGTCATAGATGCTATTACAAATTATAATTCCTATACCTGGAATTATGAAAAGAATCGTGATATTCCACCTGGACATACTCTCATTGTAACCAATAGTACTGCTATATCCAATCGGAATTGGTTTGTTATGATGGTAATATGCGTTAGTCAAAATCTCCTAGAAAACCCTAAGATCCATAATTATTCATTGGTGCCAACGCCTGACACTTGTGTTAATGTCACCACTATTAATAGAGCTTATCATGTTACTCTCAAAATTATTACACCTTCTGTTCAGTTGTGTAGCTCTTCTCGTCAAAAACGAGAATGGTATGACACCTTACTTGGTGGCACTGGAACTGCTATGGGGGTTCTAAATGGAGTGGACATGGAAATCCTTAAGAATAAGTTATCCAATGCTGCCTCACATTTAAAAACTGCTTTCCATGTCACAGCCCAATGGGCACCTACTGTAGTGGACTCGCAAATCACCCAGCTTGCCTTAGATAAAGAGATGCTTACCTATTTGGGTAATCTTACATATGCTGTATATAACTTTACTCTTGGCAGTTCTAGTTGGTCTATGTGTGCTGTTCGGTATCTTTGGATGTCACAACAACGTTTAGCATTAGAAACCGCTATCACTACTTCCAAATTTTCTAAACTTTCCCAGTTGCTACCTTCGTCCCCTATAGATTGGATCCATTATGACCCTGCTAAATCTGTATGTCACGAATATGTCAATAATTCCGTTTCCTATTTTTCCTGTCAAGTCTCTTTTACGTGGTATAAAATTCAACTAAAGGATGTCCAGTTAGCCTGTAAGTTTACTGTTCTACCGTTTCCACATTTTGATGGCCTCAGACGCAATCTCACTTGGTGGATCCCTTCCCTCATTGGAGACTATGTTTTCCCTAATTCTAACCACACTTTTACTCTAAATCATTGCTCTCTCACCACTCATGGCTATGTTTGTCGCCATTCTAGCCCAGTGTATGAACCATGTCTCCTACACACTGACCTTAATATTTGCAATTGGCATGTTTATCCTAGTGATTACAGTATGATGATTGAAATAGCCCCTCACTATGTTTGTATAGTCACTAATGCTCCTGTTGGAATTCCTATTATCGATTATCACTTGCCTTTTTCAGGTTGTCTCTCCAATCTTACTATTCTTCATTGGGGTTCTGCTGTTTACTATTTCTCACCTATTCCTGACATTTACCTACAAACTCATTACATTCCATCCCCACTCCCCTTCGATTCTTATCAATTACCTCTTCATGTATATCAGAATTTACTTTCTGATAACACTGCTGCTATTGCTGCTTATCGTAAACACGATAAGCAACTATATGATACTCACATCAAAACGATTGCTACCAAAACCAAACTCATTTCCCTGGGTTCTAACCTACAAGACGATCTCCAACATCATTGGTATGACGTCTTTACTGGGTGGTCACCTACTGGATCTGCTATTATGCATTCCATTTTCTATCCATTAGTGGGTGTTACTATTATCCTTCTCCTCCTCGTTATCTTCAATCTCTATCTGTCTTGCACTTTTCGCAAACGTGTTCAACACCTTATTACCAAATCCCAACATGCCCAACTTAGACTTTTGCATGCTCGTTTATAATAATCACTTATGTGATTAATAGGGGGATTGAAGACAGCACTAGTGCATATAGGCACTTATATAATCATTGACACACTTATATAATCATGGCCTCAGCACATTAATCCAGGGCCTCAATATCTATTGTCATATAGGCATATTGCTGGTTAAATCACATAATACAGGTCTGTATTTTGTTCTTGTAATTTTCCTTTTGACGCCCTGCTAGCTTCTGAACATGGATGTTCGTCATCTCCCTTTTCCATGTCCCTGCCAAGATATGTTATCTAGCACGTAGTCAAGATATGTTGTTACCGACAAATACTAACAATGTCCGACAAATACTAACAATAGTACATTGTTCTGTCGAGTACTTTTATTTTTACCAATGTATCCTGTTTGCAGTGACGTAATTTTCCCTATAAGAATTTGTACCCTTGCCCATAATAAACGAATTTGTATCCAGACTACATCTCGGTGTGTTCTGTGCATATTCCCGGAGATCCGTTTTGCCTGAGTGGACAGTGATAGATGACCCCTGAAGTGGCAGGTTCAAATCGAGTGCACTCGTAGCTATAGGACCAGGTTTACCCTTTCACCACCTAACATTCACACCCCAGCAGAACTTTTTATCAACGTATGTTGTGCCTGTGTAAACCTGCATTGCATGAACTTTACAGCATACATGTTCTGTTTGCATATGTCAATGTTACTGATGTGTCAGAGGGGAAATGGCCACCTGGTAAAAGCTGTTATTTATTTTAGGAAAATGTGATGGTGCTGGCAAATGTGGAGGAGGTATATGCAGTACAGAAGATGTGGCTTTGGTGGGGAAGATATGCCCAACTTATATACATGGTAGGAAAATGTAGGCTTTACGTGTCCTTCAAGCTATCAAACATATTCACCTTGTATGGGGCATTATTGTGCACTTTTTCATCTCCAATTTGTGCCTGTATGTTAGCCTCCCATCCACTTATTTAATTTCTAAAGCAAACAAATATTACCGAAAAAAAAAACTGTCAAAACCACTAAACTATTTGAAATATTTGGAAGCATTAGTACAGTTGGACTGGGCCAACAGGATAATGGGAAAAAACTTGGTGGAACCCAGCCTTTATCGGCCTTGCCGGCCTAGACTCCCTCCCCCATATATTGCAGATGCTGCTGTTTAATGCCAACTGTCCGCAACAGTTGACAGGAAGGAGTTATAAGAAGGTATACTGTGTTGCACGGGAAGGGGGAGACAGACAGGCTGAGAGGGAGCCCCTGAAGATGCAAAGGGAAACCTTCCTATTGCAGCACCAGTAGGCCCAGTAGACCCCCTGCACATTAGTCTTTTTATCCTATATATATATACAATACTGTAAATGCCTTCAATGGCACGTTTTTGGTGCTTTTCAAAACCAGAGCACAAAGAAACATTCGTGGATGATGGTTGCTTTAAAGGAAGGATAGACAAAAAATGTAATTCATTGTTAACATCTAGAGAAAAGCAAACGGCTTCCTTTGAAGCTTGATTGGTATGGATTCAAATTCAAACAGATGTAATTTAAGCAGCTAAATTGAATGTTTTTGGCTGTTGTTTTGTTATGATGTGCTGATTTGAAGTATTGTAACTGGCCTGTGATGCCATTATATGTAGATTACAGGAGGCCTTGCCACAGTTTCTAAAAATACTTGTAGTTCCTATATCCTACAATAGCAAAGAATTATATGAAAGATTACTACTTCTGTTTATCCTCTTATTTGTTTCTGTCCCTACACAAATAGTGTTAAGAAGTAGTACATGGATCTATAGGGGGAATTAATTAAAATCAGTGTTGTTTGAAATCACATTTTTGTGAATGTTCAGCGCAGCTTGCAATCAAAAATCATTCGCTGATTAATATTTTATCGCTCATTGTCGCTAAGCAAATTTTATCGCTAAGCAAAGGTTAATGTTAACACCTGCTCTGGAGTTTCGTTAAATATTTTGTCTCATAAAAACTATTTTATTACAATCACTGCGCATGTTGACAAAAGCCAGTCTCAAACTTTGTGAGGAAGTCTTGAAATTGGTCAAAAAGAATGCAATGTTTGCAATGGTCTTGTTTTTGTGCTAATGAAACACATGACATTCCCCATATGTTTTCCTCTACGACTTTCTGAGATTCCTAGCAATTACAGGAAATAAAAGTATAATGAATATGAAATATGCAAACAGAGCAAAAAAGAGGTACATGTGGTTAAAGGACACTAAAGGCAACACAAGTTTTATCTTGTTTGAATTTTTAATTGAACAGACTATTTTAATATTGCATTATCATTATTTATTTTAGTTGTTGTGCTATGAATTAAGCCTCCTTAAATCGAAATGTTTCGATTTTGTCACTCCATTTTCATTATTTAGTTTGCAAACATGTTAACTAATCACAATCCAGACTCTCTGTCCTATGACACTACAGCAGTGATGCCCATTCCCGACCTGCTCCTGACCTGGCATTCAACCTCTCTTTATAGGCCCACACCCACCCCGTACTATCTCTGACATCACAAAGGGGACAGGGTGGAGCAGCCACAAACCTATCCATAGAGGCTGCCGGAGGCAGATACAGGGCATAGCAAAGTTGTGGATGGGAAGGGTGGAAGGAAGAGTTAGGCCCAAATTGTGCTGGTTCAGGCCAACCCTCACATCAATACACTACAGCCCAACTATAACTCTTTTGTCCGATTCTTGTCAATCATTTGTATAATCCACTATGTGGAGCCAAAAACGGTAACACCCGATAGATATATGATAAATAGTGGCGGGAAAGAAGAAGTGGTGACATCACTGTGCTATAATATCGATGTAAACATACATAATATACTAAAAAGCAAATAATAAGAAAAAACATAAATGGAACATGAAAACAAGGAAGGCTAAAGTAGAAAGCATGTCAGAGTGATCATAATAAACAATAGAACAAAGTATCAGATCGTTCGCAAAGACTAAACATTATATCTGTACATACACATTAGCGAAAGTTTCAAAGAGTACATAATATTGGAAACAATCAATCACATCAAAAAGCTAAATAAGCCACAATACTTAAAATGTAGAAGGTAGAGATAAAAGACTGAGGCGCTAGTTATCACTGGATCTCTAGATGATAAAGAGCAGTGCATAGCGGGCCGTAACAGGCAGTGTATTAGGTATGAGGTGCAAAAAAACAGTCAGTAGGCAGCGTAAGAGGTGTGATGACTTATCTTGATAGGGTTCTGTAACATAGTAACCATTATCAACAACTAGCAAGATCCAATAAACTAAGTTATAAGTCCAGGGAGCTAAAATATATTGGTTGGGAATGCTGGGTGGATTAATACAAGGGTATAAGGCCTGGCTGGAATACTGGGTGGAAGGCTACGGAATAGGGGGACATCAAGTAGGAAAGGCTGTAGTAGCAAAATAGAAGGTAGCAGTAGGCAGGACCATAATGCATGCCCGTTATAGATGATCTTGGTGAGAAGAATTTCCAGAGCCACCATGTACATTTGTTGGGGCTATTATAATAATCAACAATAAGTAATAGAAGCCCATTTGGGAAATGTATACAATTGCGCGAAACTATAGTACACAATGGATACTGGGCTAGGTCAACCACCTCATTGTAGTTAGGGGTATAGGACACTAAGGGGCAAATTCACTAAGGCGCGAAGCGCCGAACGCTAGCGTTAATTCGCTAGCGTTTGGCATTTTCGCTACTGCGCAAATTCACTAACGAACGCTGGCGTAGTTTCGCTAGTTTTACTTCGCAACCTTACGCCAGGCGAATCTTCGCTAGCGACGAAACTACGCAAATTCACTAACTTGCGCAGTGTAGTGAACGCTACCTTTTACGCTAGACTTCCTTCGCCACCTCAGACCTGGCGAAGCGCAATAGAGTAGATAGGGATTGTTTCAAAAAAAGTCAAGAAGTCCCAAAAAACACTGGCGTGTTTTCTACATGATGGCTGATAGGCTGAAAAAGATCGAACATTTTTTGGGGCTCCCCTTCCTCCCCCCTACATTTCCTGACTCATGGCAACTTACCTAGACAGTGGGCACATGTGTAGGGCAAAATAAAATTTTTATTTGCAGATTTGAAGGTTTTCTAGGCATTTGTAGTGCAGATACGTGTTCCTCCATTCAAATTTGAATTTCGCGCCGTATGCAAATTAGCCTTCGCTAGCGCAACTTCGCTTTATATAGCGAAACAACGCTAGCGCAACTCTGCAACCTTACGCTACCCCTGTGCGCAACTTCGGATTTTAGTGAATTTGCGAAGCGCTGGCGAAACTATGCCTGGCGAAGTGCGGCGAAGTGCGGCGAAGTTGCGCCTGGCGCAACTTCGCATCTTAGTGAATTTGCCCCTAAGTGTGTGTACAGACTGGTGAAGGTAGGCAAAATTCTGTATGCTCACAGGGATCATAATATTAACTGTATATATGAGCGGGAGTGTAGACCCTGTACTATCAACATAAAAAGTCCTGGAATACAGGCATGCTCAGGAACCAATGTGGCTCCATGGTCCTCCAGACTATGTACTTGGAGGGATTCCCATTCTTTAGTAGTTTATTAGTGAATCCGTTTCCCACATGTAAGTGGGCATACATCTTAGTGGTCAGTAAGTACCTGAAATGACAGACCAAATAGGGGGTCTTCCTTTTGCAGCTTGGTGATTTGAAGTAGAAAGACATGCACAGACAATATGGGTGGTCTTACTTTTGGGGCCCCTATATGCCACATGCTTAGGTAAACCTATACATATTGGACATAAATCTGCTCAGAAGACCCCAGGCTTTCATATTTGGTGTCATTTGTCTTGATACCTAATGGTATGTGGGAAATAAGATGCTGCAGGGTGGATGTTTTGAGATGATTTTTGCAAATGTAACCAAAATTGCCAAATTTAGGAAAGGTTTGCAGCTTGGTGCCTTGGTACTTTCCAAAAATATATGGTTTTCTGGGGGGAACATACTTTTTTCTACCTTTGCCCCCCCCACCCAAATGATGTAAATGTGTTGATTTTTTAGTATCTGGAATTACAGAACTGATATCTTGAATGGGGTGTCTACATTTTGAGGCCCCTATATGCCACATGCTTAGGTAAACCTATACATATTAGGCATCAAACGTTTCAGTGGACTCCTGGCATTCAAATTTAGGGAGTTTTACATTGGTACCTAATAATGTATGGGAAGCTTTGAGGTAATTTTTCAAAAAAATCACCGATTTCTATAAAAAAATTATAACTTTAGGAAAGAATTGGTAGTTTGGAGTACATAGATATATGTACCCATTTTTGATTATCTAGAATCTGTTCTTTCTAATAATTGCCAGATCATTTGAGTCTATGGGTTACTGCCTTCTGGCAATTTGGAGCTTTTTGAATAATTTGTTTATGGATAACAGATCCCATACCTGTATGTATTTATATATGTATGTACTGCACCCAGGCTGTTGGTGGATTTTTTGTGTGTATGTATGTATGTATATGTGTCTATGTATGTGTGTATTGTATATATGCCTTAAATATTTTCTACTACTACTATAGTTTCCCAATGCTTATGAAAAAGCATTTTAGGAATCAGATTATATAGCTCTGTGTGATAAAAATCTGGGGATAAAGATTAGATCTCAAGTCAGGATGCCTTATAATTTATATTCTGGAGCTGTGATTCCCACATCATATGGACCGTGGCCTGTGATTATAACTCTTTTTATTATTTGAAAAAGCACTGAATAATCTGTACCCAGCACCTGTGTGCCGTGCTGTCTGGCAGTGACAGGTTGCATATTACAGTCTCTGCTGCTGCCTAAGTAGTTTTGAAACTGACGATCTGAGATCCCTAAAGCTGTGCTAAAAATTGTCCAGTTCTAAAGGTAACAGAGTGTGCAGTTCTGAACATCTCTTTCAGCCGCTTGCTGTATATTAAGCATTATGCTGTCAAGCTCTTCAGCAGGCAGAATTTAGTTTAAAAATCAGTTAAAACTGGACCAGTGTTCCTCTTACTACTTTGACTGTTAAATCAAGTATTTTCAAAAGGGAGATTAAAGTATTTTTTCGGTAAAATGGAGTAATTGAAATGCTATTTATGTTTAAAAATGTCAGTAAAGTTTAGTGACTTTCCCATTCTGATATTGATAATTACAGTGTATTCCCTTTTTTTTTTATTTCATGAACATCTCTTGATGGTATTATGTTGTTAGCAGGGCAAATGACAGTGACAGCTACATAGTACATTAGGTTAATAGTAAAAGGTTACACAATGGTTACCCATCCAGAACGCTGGCAGGAAAACAGGTAAAACTAATAACAATATGGTGTAATTTGGTTAGACCTGGAAGGATTGTACTCCCAAAGGATACCTTCTATGTATTATTCACCTGCAGGGAATAGTTACCTAATACAGGTACACCATCTCCTACAGTACATTTTAATAAAAACAAATCACAGTTTAACAACAGTAAAAATGATTTTCGTTTTCTCAGTAATAATAAAACAGTAACTTGTATTAGATCCCAACTAATTATTTCTTATTATAGGCCAGACAGTTATTTAGGGGGTTATTTACTAAACTCGGAATTTATCTCATTATTTTATTAAAAAAAAAACACGATGAATTTCAATGGCCTATTTTACCATATTTATTAAAAAATTCTAATTAATCAGATAAAAAAAACTATAAAATTGAGTGGAAATCCGAATCATCATTTTTTTTCCGGTGTTTGCGCAAAAACCCCAAATTTTTGTGCTAAACCCAATGCAAACCACGATAACTTCAAATTGAGATGGGTGCCTCTCTTTTGACTTATACAGAGCTTTGACAGGTCTGAGATGGTAGATTTTCGTATCCAGGCTTTTTGCAGCATCGCGGGGTATAATAAATATGGAAAAATTCTAGTTTTTTTTCCACAAAAAAATTTAGTTATTTAGATAAATTTGAGGTTCAGTAAATAACCCCCTAAATGTTTAATTATTTTTAGTAGACTTCAGGTTTAGTGATCCACATTACAAAAAGGCCCCTTATCCAGGAAACCCAAGGTCCCATACCTATACAATAAAGCACTGTGCCTCCATATAGTGAGAATACCTACAGGTGGCCTACACTAGGGGGCAGATTTATCAAGGATCGAATTTCGAAGTGATAAATACTTCGAAATTCGACCATTGAATGGCTTTACTTTGAATATCGAAGTCCAAGTTTTTTGCACCGAATTTGACTGTTTTGCGGTCTAAGTAAAATCGAACAATGAAATCCTTCAAATTGATCAATTCGAAGGATTTCATCCATCGATCGAACAATTTTACTCCGACTTCAAAAAACGTAGAAAACTGCTCTAGAAGGTCCCCATAGGCTAACATAGCACTTCGGCAGGTTTACTTTGACAAAGTATTGAAGTCGAAGTTTTTTTAAAGGAAAACTATACCCCCAAAATGAACACTTAAGCAACAGATAGTTCATATCATATTAAGTGGCTTATTAAAGAATCTTACAAAACTGGAATATATATTTAAGTAAATATTGCCCTTTTACATCTCTTGCCTTAAACCACCATTTCGTGATGGTCTGTGTGTTGCCTCAGAGATCACCTGACCAGAAATACTTCAACTCTAACTGTAACAGGAAGAAGTGTTGAAGCTAAAGACACAACTCTGTCTGTTAATTGGCTCATGTGACCTAACATGTATGGTTTGTTGGTATGTTTGTGAGTACAGTGAATCCTACGATCCCAGGGGGCGGCCCTTATTTTTTAAAATGGCAATTTTCTATTTATGATTACCCAATGGCACATACTACTAGAAAAGTATATTATTATGAAAATGGTTTATTTACATGAAGCAGGATTTTACATATGAGCTGTTTTATGCAATATCTTTTTATAGAGACCTACATTGTTTGGGGGGTATAGTTTTCCTTTAAAGAGACTTCGATTATCGAATGGTCGAATATTCAAACTATTTTACTTCGATTCGAATTTGAAGTCGAAGTCATAGTATCCTATTCGATGGTCGAAGTATCCAAAAATTGCTTCGAATTTCGAATTTTTTTACTTCGAAAATTCCTTCGAATTCACTTCGACCCTTGATAAATCTGCCCCTAGGAATCTGAAGATTAAAGGGGTTGTTCACCTTTGAGATAACATTTAGTATAATGTAGAGAGTGATATTCTGAGACAATTTGCAATTGGTTTACATTTTTTATTTCTGGTTTCTGGAATTTATCTTTTTATTCAGTAGCTTTCCAGTTTGCAATTTCATCAAGCTGGTTGCTAGGGCCCAATTTACCCTAGCATACACTTGATTTGAATGATTGACTGGAATATAAATAGGACAGGACCTGAATAGAAAGCTGAGTAATAAAAAGCAACAATAACTATAAATGTGCAGCCTTACAGAGCATTTTTTTAGTTGGGGTCAGTGACCCCCATTTTAAAGCTGGAAATAGTCAGAAGAAGGAAAGTGCCCTTGGATATTATGTGAACACTGAATCATATGAGCCGTGGGAGACCATTAGGTCTCTTACACTAATTTTTTAATATGTTTACTAATGAAAGTAACTCAACCCTCTATTACAAATTTCTAATGTGTCAAAGGCAAGAAAATGCAGCATGGGATGAAACTAGATGAATTGTGGAGGAAATTGCTGTTCTGAATGCTCACAAGTAAAACCATGAAGAATATAATGGAATCAATTAGCTAATGTATTTAGGTGCACTCAAACGTGTGTCTCAAATGGTACAAAACACCAGTGTGTAAGGACTCATAGTACTTAAAATCACAGTTTTTCTATTTGGTATTATCGAATAGCAACATTACTAGAAAAGTATATTGGTTATAAAAAAAGTATTTTAGTTTTGGCTGTTTAATGCAATGTATTTTTATAGAAACCTGCAATGTTAGGGTTATCATTTTCCTGTTAGGTGAGATTTAGCACTCCATCGCTTTTGATGCAGTTTGTTGGTAAAGAAATTATTTTGTGCCATTTACATTCATGGGGACAATTATAGAAACCAAAGTCAGCTTCAGTGTCAGAATTCCCCACCAAGTAGTAAAAGGCATTTACAATTTACAATTCAAGTAGAGAGACCATACTATCTTTACAAGCAAACCCCACTTCTCTAGGTCCTCCTTTCCATGGTTTCTCCCACTGTTTCTCTCACCTCTAGTGATACTAAAATCAAAGGAGTAGAAACCTGTTTATAAACTGGTTTACATATACAAATATACAAAATACCCAATTTGACAGTAGATTTCTTGTTACTATAAGGATTGAAGGAACTATAATATACTAGTTGCAACAAAAGGTAATAGGTAGCACATTATTATAATATTATTATATTAATAATATTACTATAATATACTACTATGCACACAATAGTAACAATCTCAATGTTTTGACAACATTGGAACATCTAGACATATTAGTATGTGGAGACTCTAATGTAACTCTGGATAAATATTGTGATAAACAACTTACTACAACCTACACTTCAGTAACTTCATCTCCCTGAAATTTTGAAAGTGAAAACCAACATGTCACAAGTGGGCCTGGCAGATGTCTGGGTACCAGACAAAATACGTTATTCTCATCCCCACAAACGTTTCCAGAATCGATCATATATATGGGTATCCCAAAATTTGTTAGACCTTCCCCAAACTTCTAACTTTTTAATGACCCCATAGTCTGACTATGATCCTGTAGCCTTAATATTTTTCCAGGTACATCAAATTAATTCTGTATTTATGATCACAGACATCAAAACTGAAATTCAAAAGGTAGTAAAGGATTACTTTTGAGATAATGCTTTTTCTGTTTTCCCTTCCTACAATCATATGGGAGGCTCATTAGATTGTCCAAAGTGGCAACTTTATACAAATAGTTACTGAGCAAAAAAAAAAAAATGGGATATAAAAGTCTTACATCCTGTTCTGACCATACCTTTTTGCTATAACTGAAAACATATCCAACTCTAAACAAGCCTTGTGGCACCACTACTTCACAATGCAACCACAATGCAAGAGCTTAGTACAAAGATGTATTCAATGATATTTTTAACTAAACACAACCCTAAATGTAGCACTGACAACATCCTGACATGGCCATAAGGCAGTAATAAGAGGACAGATCATAAAAAAATCTAACAGGTGTAATAAGGAAAAAACACTTAATTCTATAGAATAAACCACATACAAGAAATCAGATACACACCATCAAACTCCACAGAACAGAATAGCAACTACAGTGCTTAAAACTTTTTAAGTACACTATAAATAATAAGGCCAGAGCACATACCAATGTCCTAGAACATAGACAAGTCATCCAAGCAACTAATCATATCCTCAACGAAGAGGAAAAAACAGTAACTAACCCCAGTTCAATTGCAGACCAGTTCAGAGACTACTATCCTACCCTATACAACCTAAAATCAGATCCATCAACACCACCACCATCTACTGAAGCTTTTTGACAATATCCATAACAGAGTCAAAGTTATAAAAATGTACAAGGCAGCAATGAAATGAAATTCATAAACCCATCACCTGAAAAAACTGAAACAGTAATCAAAACAACTCCCTCAGGGGAAGCATCAGGATCAGATGGACTATCAATTGCCTGTTACAAAAACATCCATGGAATTCATATTCCACAACTCATCGACCATTCAACTATATTCTACAAGAAGACAACATCCAGATGAGATATTGAGAAATAATTAAAACAATATATACTGTCCTTCTCTATATTCACAAAAGTGAAATGGTAGCCTTCAAAATGATGATCCTACCCAAACTAATTTATTTGTTTCAAACACTCCCAATCAAAGTCCCTAGTTCAGACTTTTGCTTAACCCTAAAAACAATATATCAATAGATCTGGAGAGGAAGAAAACCAAGGGTAAAACAAAAAATACCTGCAACTTACAGCACTCAGCGGCTGTGGTATACCCAACATTGAGAAATATTTTCAAGATACAATCCTAGATTAGATGAGAGCATGGATCTTACTACACATTCCAAGCACACCAAATAGAACAAATCTTCTCCAGATGCCTCATCGATTCTTTCTCAGCATGGTGACCCATATGATATTATGTCTTCTTCTCTGGATACATTGCTAATTTTGGAGCTTCTGAGGACTTCATCGCTGCGGATGCCTGTTCCAGCTCTGTGTGAGCCTACCCATCTGTGTGAATCCTGAGGGTGAGTTTTGCCTGAGGGAGGGTAGAAAAATAAAAGGATCCAGCGAGTCTCCTGTTGTGATACAGACTTCTTGTGTGCCTGCTACATTTGAGCAAATACCTTGTTCAACGGGAAAGGTATTTGGGCAGGTAGTGCTACCTGGGGACACTGGTACTCTTTTTGGGAAAAGGGACTGAGACTCTTTGTCTGCCAAAGGAGTAGTGTGGGACTTTGCCTGGCAGGGAGGTGTCAGGACTGAACATGCACACGTTTGCTTATTTACAGTATAAAAAAACCTGAATGTAAAAAACTTGAATCAATGCAATCGGGACAAAAACTCAAGTACTCAAACTGATCAAGTTATTGGTGAAAAAAGCTTGAATAGCTCAAATTGATAGAGTTTTCCAGTGCAAACTACTGAAAAGGATGCGGGCTAAAAACATCTTCAAATGGTTTAAGGGACCTCTACCACTGATTTCCACATGACCTCGACATGTTTTAACTGGGGTATTTACGGATTACTTTCAGGTCTGTCCTCTGGAACATACTGTATGCATCATTTTCTTTTTCTTCTGCAGAAAAATTAAAAAGATGATTAAGGATAGTGTTTTTTCTGTAGTAATGAAGAATACATTACACCTTGTACCTTGATGTACCTTGCACATCACTTAGGGTCATGTATGCATGAATGACCACTAAGACGTAAGGATGCACCATATCCACTATTTTGGGATTTGGCTGAATCCTGAACCAAATTTGCACATGTAGGGCAAAAAAGGATTAACAAGAAAATTACAACAATGTCCTTGTTGGTGTAACAAAAAATCATTTGATTTTAGGAATTTGATTCAGTTCAGTCAGTCATTTGGATTCAGCTGGTTCAAATCTTGCTGAAAAAGGCAGAATTGTGAACTAAATAATGGATCCTAGTGTAGTCATACTAAGATGTCTATTTTCCATGACTATTAATTAGCACACTGCCAACCAGGGCCAGAACGAGGGCTAGACAGAGTTGACATGTGCCTAGGGTGCATAGCTGGAGGGGGTGGCAGGCACGCACCTTCTCTGCCTGCTACCACTAGTCCAGGCCCCTCTTGCTGCTCTGACTGGCACTCAAGTCCTTTTTGCGTATGTGCACATGCCCTATTCGTGTGCGTGCCCTAATGGGCGCTAACACAAGCCAGGTTGTCTAGGGTGCCTGCCCGGCACTGCTCCCAACATAATTCATACCGACCATGATGTATCACTGTAACATGAATGCACAAAATGCGACAGTAAGACAGCATCTTGATGAGATGAAAAGGGAGAAAAGGGTCTTCTTCTTTGTCACAAACTCTCCCGAGAAGCATAGCCACTTTCCTAGACAGGCCTACTGCCCCACCATCCATCTATATGTCAATACAAGAGGATTCATCGCCCATGCCCAAACCAATGATTATGAGTTACTGAAACATTTTAAAGTTTTATTACGACAGGAGTACTAGTAGTGTTTCTTTTGCCATGAGGCTGCCAGTTTAACCATGTACTGGTTAAAGGGGACCTGTCACCTTAAGAAGTAATTCCAAATCAATTTCTTTTGTGTCTGTCAGGCAAAATACACTTTACTTACACTATACAAATAGGTTAAATGTTGTTTCCTTCAGTCTTGGAATTAGTAAACACTATTATTAAGGCAAGCTTTGCATTATACCAAAATCTTTTTTATGTGCCAGAATAGGTGGGGGGGGGGGCTATATAGATAGGTCAATGTACTGGCCAAACAATTTGATTGTAAGGAGTAAGTAAGGGGGGGGGTGTGGGGAGTGCAGTGACACCTAGGAAATGCAGAATGGAAAGTGGAAGGAATTGCCAGCCCTGCCTCTATGCCTGAGGGACAGAGGTAAGGCAGGCAATATATGATTGAAAGTTAAGGTTATTAAGTACTTTTTATTACATGTATGGATGTTTTAATAAAAAAAATTGGGTTTCATGTTTAATTTGAAAAGGGCATTTATTATACAGCTTTTTATGTCTGGGTGACAGGTCCCCTTAAAAATTAGGGGGTTTGGCTACAATGTCAGTGTGACAAAAAATGTTGTTTCCCTTTTTCAGTTTTTTCCAATATTGAGAGGTATTCAATGTAGACTTCCAAATGTATATATATATATATATATATATGACAAAGCCATGGAACTTTGCAAGGTAAAAATGAAATACTGGGTGACAACTGGCATAATGGAATGTCTAAATCTTTATGTCTGGAGGATTTCTGTGTGGATATTTTATTTTGAAAGATCTATAAGCACCATATTTGTGTGCATTAAGACTGCAATTCCAATGTGCACATTCCAACGGGGCTGGCCATTAGACAAGGGAGGGGGAGCTGTCTGGCTTGCAGCATTAGGCTATGTGATTTAAAATAGTTTTACCTGAAAATATGTGGTTTTATGTTAGCTGTGAAACTGTTTTGACTCTGTGTATTGAATCATTTGCAGTGGCTGAACGGCACACATGCAAGGAACAAAAAGGTAAAGCTTTACAGTAGCCTAGTTGGTGCATTTTGTCATTCTGACATTGGATTTTATTTCCATTACTTTCAGCTGAGCATATTACTTGGATGATTTACCAAACTTCAGACATTTACATTAAAAGTTGAAGGCAACGTGAAAGATCTGTTTAAAGAACTGTAGCTAAGTGAAAGAAATTAGTCTTTTCAGTTGCATTAAAGTCAATCAGTCATTGAGTAGCTGTTGCTGAAATTTCCAGCATTCTTATGCATAAACAGGTTTTTGAAGATGGTGGAAATAGAGTCAATCCATTAATCAGTTAATTAATTGATATTACCGCTGAAAATAGCGGAGTTGCTGTTACTGGATTTCAGTCTATACCAGAAAAAGATTTCAAATGATCATAATGACCTTGCCTGCATTATCATATATTTAAATATGTATTGTTAATGTAAAATTGCAACTATAGTAGAAAGTAAAGAGTTCAACTAATATAGTAGGTATTCTACCCTATCTTAATCTGGAGATAAAGGTAGCTAGGATTAGGGTAGCTAGTAAGCAGTCTGAAGCTACAGCAAGGAGGTTAGAAGGATAAACTGTCCTGGGTGTACCTGTCACACAGTAGAAACTCAACAGAACAGACCTAGGGGTAGATGAGTTTCCATCTAGCTTCCATTTAGAAGGCCTATACTTGAGGTTAGACACGTATGAGTAGACTCAATAAATACAATGATTATTGACCCCTGATGGGTAAATGCTCTGTTCCTGCATAAATGCTGAATAACTGTACTGTACTATATATTACTATCCATTAAGATAATTTGTAACTATCCTCTCGGAGGTTGCTTTCCATTTCTATAAATAGTTATCATTTGTTTTAAGAAGCGCTGGGTGTTCTTAAAGGGGTAGTTCACCTTTAATGTTATATGTTTATGTTATAGAATGGCCATATCTAAGAAACTTCAATTGGTACAGAATCAGGAACTAGAATCAGGAACTAGAAGTGTAATCAAAGACAAACCTGGGCCTGGGTCAAACCAATACGTAAACACAGTACAAAGTCAGGATCTGGAAAAATAGTCAATAACAAGCAAATCAGCAGAGGCCAGACAAGGCTCAAGAACAGGAAACCAGACAATAAGTGCACCCAGGAACTATTTCAAATAGACCTACGTTGGCCAATGAAGAGACAGACAAGGCTCCTTTAAATATTTGAATTTCGTGCCATGTGTGATGACGTCAGACGTGACAGGCCAAAACGAGAACGTGACTTAACAAAAGAACTCAGGGTGTCCTCATGAGGATAGCACCCGGATTCCCACTAGATCACAGGTAACATTACATTACCCCCCCTAGAGGGTGCCACTCCCCCCCCAGAGGGTGCCACTGGACCCCTAGCTTACCAGGGAATCTAGCACAGGGCCGGAAATATTGGTAGGCAGAGGGGGTCTGGCCCGTTTCTAATTTAGCACAAAACTGATGTTTAAAAAAGGTCAGCATGGATATCAAAGGCTGGAACCCAAGGGGGCAAATTTACTTACCTGAAAAAATTTGCCAGCGCTGGCTTTGTGCACATTGCAACACTTCGCCAAATGCAAAACACAAACGCTTATTCACGAATATAGTTTAGGTGCCATATGTTATAAAATGTAGGGGGGAAGGAGTGTACCCCAAAAAAAATTGCTCTTTTTCAGTCTATCACCCTGTAAAAAGGAAAAGACGCCAAAGTTTTTTTGGGACTTTTATTTGACATTTTAACTTTTTTTTGACAAACTCCTATCTACTCCATTGCACTTCACCTGGTCTGAGGTGGCGAAGGCAAGTCTGGCAATAGAGGTAACGGTCAGTAAAATCAAAAACGTTGTGAATTTGCATAGAAACGCTCTTTCGACAGAGTGAAAACTCACCTGCCGTTAGAGTGTGAAGTCTATCTCTTTCGCTAGCCCATTAGTAAATCGCCGAAGTGCCATAATGATGTCACGCTGGCGAATTTTCTCCAGCTTTAGCCACTTCGCCCTTTAGTAAATTTGCCCAAAGATCTCTCCTCAGGAACATACCCTTTCCAGTGTATCAGATATTGCAATTTACCTCTGCATAGGTGGGAATCCATTAACCTTTGTACCAAATATTCAGGCTAACCTTCAACAGAAATCGGTGGAGGAGGAGAATTCTGTTGAACAACTCGGTCAGGCTTTAAAAAAAAGACAAAGCTTTAGAAATTTTGAGTTCAGGAGGAAGTTCTAACCGTACAGTGCTGGGATTTATAATTTCAGATACAGAAAATGGACCAATGAATATACTGTAGGTATATATTTTAGGAGGTAATTAAACCTGGGCTTCAGACAAGGAGAACTATAGATCTGTACACAGTGCTGCTACAGTCACTTCCTTAGAGATAACAGAATCAGGTTCAGACCTCTCCTGAGGATTAGAGACCATAGGAACCATTGAATGGCTCACAAAGAAAGGGGTTGCGCCTGAACCTTGGCTGGCTCCATCTCTAAGGACTTTCATAAAATAATTTACCCCAGAAAATGAATAGAGAATAACTCGAAAATGCATTTTTCAATCTAAGCATACAGCTGATTCTGCCTTAACCTACTGTACATAACACCTCCCGAACATATACGCAATGGTCAGTTAAATTAGAGGAAAAATCTAAATATGATCGAAGAATACCACTACATAGCGATTCAGAAGATCACATAACATATAATTTACGAAATCTTGGAAGACTTACGTCCATTGTTCCATACTTTCAGGAAAAAAAAATATTTTATTAATCTACCCTGACAATATTGTCAGCCATGGGGACATCAGTTTCATAGTCTGGTGCTAGATGCCATAGTAGAATGCAGATGGAGCTTAATGCTGGGGTGGGCCAATTAATGCAATGCAACATTTTGATAAATGGTAATATTGATAGAGAGGATGAAGTGTGCAGGAATTAAGTATTTGTGCGTAGTTATGTGGTGAGGTGCTAAGGTGGATGAACTTATGTCATTTGTAATCATTTTGTCAATAAGAGGTACACATATAACTATATTT
Organism: Xenopus laevis; assembly: GCF_017654675.1. Classification (NCBI taxonomy): domain Eukaryota; kingdom Metazoa; phylum Chordata; class Amphibia; order Anura; family Pipidae; genus Xenopus; species Xenopus laevis. Next base: position 74,328,307 of record NC_054383.1, read on the forward strand.
GATTTGCAACAAATCTGCATTCCACCAATGCAGCTCTCTTTTTATTACTATAGATAAAAAACAGGTTTCACTAAGAATGAATGAAGTATATGCATAAAATGTGCCTCCGGCAATTACGGTGTCCATAAAATCTGTCTCTTGCTAAAGAATCTCACCAGATTCAGAAGGGGAAAAAACAAATCAATAGCATACAGCTTACAGCACTCCATCAATTCCATTGGGGTTGCTTTATTTTTTGCATTGAATTATTGTTTTTGGTAGTATCTGCCAAATGAATAATTTAGTGTTTAACCTTGCTGTAGTACAGACTACACTTCTTCTATAGTGCATCATTTACAATGTTCTATTTACAATGTAGGGTACACCTACATTTTCATCTTTATGAGTTCAAGAGAGCATATGTGGCTTTTGAGATAGTTTCAGCTTAGGCTTGTGTTAGAAGGGGCTGAAACTCTTGCTTCGGCCCAGGTGCAGCAGACGCAGTGGATTTCATTGCTGAAATTTGCCACGTCTGTTGCACCCGGGCCAACTCAATAGTCCTGAGTGCAGCCACGGTTAAGTGCAGATTATAGTGTAAGGGGCTTATTTTCAGCCTGCGCTTCTCCACAGGCTGTTTCAGCCCCAACTGCCACTGACCTTAAGAGTCTGCGCCGCTCATTAATATGTACGAATATGTACACATATACTGTATATGTTCTGTAAGCATAAAAATGGTATGCTACGTGTATATTATAAAATTATACTAGTGATGAAAAAGATTTAATTACCAAACAAGTAATCTCTTTTTATTGGAAACGGCAAAAAATGTAAGGACCTGACTAGTTTTTTAGACCATATTTATTTCATATATAATAAATATGGGACAAGCGAGGTGTTTTTGGCTTCTTAAAGGTGAATTGCCCATTCAGGACTTTTTACATGCTGCACCCTCTATTAGACACTCTTAAAGGCTCTAGACTTTTAAAACCCACCTTTTTATTCAAACCTATATCCTAAGCCCTTGGCAACTCTGCAACAACACTGGTTACGCTCACAGTATGTCTCACTTCCTCTCTCAGATTATATTCTCACAACCATGGCTCTTCTCCTATTGTTTCTTTACAATAATAAAATGTTACTATGCATCTATTCTGGTGAAATGTTTTTATATGTAAGATGTTATGTCTTGTATTTGTTTCCCTTTACTCTGTAAAGCATTTTGGACACAATAAATCCTTTTCTACTTTTCGTCCTTCTGTCCTCCATTTCGAAGTTTACACATGTTCATTAGGTGCCAGGACAGAGCACCAGTGGGACATTGATAGGACTCGCTACCCTCTGCTCCACAGTGTATAAACTACAGTGAGATATATTATGTCACTCATACATAGTTGCATTTATTATAATAAGCGATGCATCAAACAATTACTAACAAGCAGTAGAGTTAAGGCTAATAAAAGAACAATATAGGTGAGCACTTAATCCTACTGGGGAAAGTTTAAATTAAATCTGGTTTGCTAGAATTAACAGCTTCTGGTTACATTATATAAGAATATCCAATAGTAAGAACTTTCTTCTGCTGCATTTAATGCCAAGACCAGTCATATACTGTGTTTAAAAATATGAGAAAATGTTACAGAAACTTATAAAGTGAAAGACACTCTCAACTAACAATGAACAGGGATTTTTATCTTTTCTGGAGAATGTCTAGACACTGAGCATCTCATTAATGTCTTGGTCTACAATTAGAAAACTATTTTGCTTAGCTAACATTCAACCACCATAAATGAGGATAAAAATCAATGATGATAAAATGTTCCATTTACATGCCTCATACAGAAACAAAATACTAATTATAAAAATAATTTATGGTATAAAATTATTATAGTATATTTTTTCTGTAATGTTTAACAAATCATGCTGTTGTATTTCATACAGTTTAAACAAAATGGTAGTGCTCAGAACAATGGTATACATAGATATCCACATCTTTAAAAAAAAAAAATAGATGCTATAATGTATCACTAAAACACAAAATTTAGGTGTAAAAAAGCTGCAATATTCTAGTATTGTCTCTAATAAGAAACAATTTATCCTAGATAACCCTAGATTTGTGAATACCCTGTTGTTACAAATGACATAGCAGAGGCCATTAAGACTACTTCATATTGTAGCATGAGTGATAAGTGAGAAAAACATGGACTCGATGACTATACTTTCTGAAAGACTGCCGAAAAGAATGATTGGTTCAGTGAGTGTCATTTAATTACTGATTTATATATACTTGTGACTATATATATATATATATACACACACACACATTTTTTTTTGCCTGAGTTGAAAACTGTTCTTTCTATTTTGTAAGAAAACCTGCTGTGAATAAAACACAAGTGCAAGATACACTGTCTCCTCCTTTGAAAAATGTATTGACATCAAATATTAATATAACCTAAATTTGGTTACAGTTTTTAAAAAACGATTAACTCTTTGCAATCCAGGGCCCTGAATCCACTCTGCATATGAAAGTGGATTCAAACTGGCAACGTCCTCACTTACCGTGTACCCTAGCATGCCTAAACAGCAAATATTCAATAATGTCCATATCACTACTGTTACCTGAGACCCTAACATTGGCATTACCTGGAGACCTGTGCTTACCCAGACCCAGTCTCTTGGATCTAAAGGGGGTATCAGAGGTATCAAGAGCCACCTTCATGCCAACAGGGTTCTCCACAGTAGTCTCTCGACTCAACACCCTATCCTCTTCAGGGGAGTTACTCTCATAGATGGAAGGCTCATAATAAGACTTCTGTACTGGAGAACTTTCGTAAGTCTTACAACTTCAGGCCTGATGACCCACCACTTGGCACTTGTATCATCTCCCATAGAATCTTCTATGCCTGCGGCGTACTCTACACTGTGCAGATTTGGTCACCCTCATCAGGAACTAGACAGTTCAGCTGGATGGGGCCAAGGTTGCCACACCGGTAACACTTAGGAACCTTCTTAGTCTCAGTTGGGGCTCTGGCTCTCTCAGACAGTTGTGCATTTAACTCCTTCGACTATTTCTGAAGTTTCTTGTTCTCTTCCAGCAGTTTAGCATCAGCAGGGGATGTATCTGCATGCCTTGAAGTTGAACTCTTTTTGACCCTCACATAGGCATCTGCCTTCTCTCGCAGAACTCTATCTATCAGAGCAACATACCCAGGGGGTAGCTTATCCTGGTAGTGCGCTCTAATTGTCACGGCAACAGGGTCACTATTCAGGGTCACTTTTCAATTGGCAAATTCTCAGAGAATTCATTTTATCATCTGTAATAGCACCACAAATCACTAGCAGACTCAGGCCTTGTTCTAGCCGCAAAAGATAAGCAGTCAAATCTTCCTTCTCTTTCTGGAATGTAGAGTGGAAGCGATAGAGCACTGTAGCACTATCTACAGGGCCAATCATCACCTGAAGTAGCATCGGAGTGGCCAACCAGATAGGATTTAACAACATCCACAGCAGGACTGTGAAGACTCTAAAGGTTCTTCCTTCTCATAGTTGTCTTAGGGCCAGTCCAGTTTCTCACGGGCACAACAATGGAGATTCTCCAGAGTCAAATGACTCTTCGCCCCTAGGTACAGGATTTGTGCCTGAAAACACTTTGTCTCTTAAAATTACCATTCCAGGCAACTGTGTCAGTTGGTCAGTCAGTTGTCCCAACACGCTCACAATCTCTGGGGTATCCAGCTGGCCACTAGAGCTATGCCGACTCCCCTTGGAGACCATTGTCTCAAAGGATGGACATCTCTTTACTTGACTCTTTTCAGCTGACAAATTAAACAGTATCTTGCTCAGCTGCTCACTCTCTGGTGCCGACACTGCATAATGGGTAGTAAGGGTATCATCCTGGAAAGTTAACTCATCTGCGTCATCAGACATGTCAGGCAGAACAATCTTCCATGGCCCTTCACTTTCTGCATCAATATCAGGGTGAACCCTCTCACAGTCTCTCTCTCTTTGGGGCTTTCTATAAGGACATTTAGCTGGACCCTTGCTAGATTTGGTAAATAAATTCTTCTTTCACTCTGGGCACCAGGGGCCCCACCGCTGCAACCTTTTCAGGGTCCCAATGAAGTATACCAATAGGAACCACTTTGTGGAGTTTCAAAGGCAGCCATATTTCAAACATCTCCAGCTTCCCAGTAGACATATCAGCAGTACCTACAAATATAACCCTAATTTGGTTACAGTCTTTAAAATAGCAATTAACCCTTTGCAATCTAGGGGCCTGAATCCACTTTGTGTATGAAAGATACTGGGAACTGGGATTTACAGCGCAGTGCCTCCACCTAGTGGCCACTGAGGAGCACACCTCAGGGGGATTCCACTAGGAAAATAAAACACACAGTTTGCAGTAACAATATAACTTTATATAGAAAAAGGTAAATAAAAGAAACCGGGCATCCTAATACATAGAACACTCCTGCACTGGAACACAGGAGACCTATTTAATGCACTAGTAGATATCCCACTGACTGTCTAACTAACACAGTCCTTTAATAACACTGTCCCAATCAAAGCTGGAAGGGATTAAACAAGACACAGTTCACTTCCAAAGAATGTCCCTTCCCAAACAGCTCTTATGTCCCAGGTAGTGCTACCTTTTTCCCAAAAGTACCTTTTGATTTCGATTAGTAGCTGCTCCCACATGGCATGTGCATGAACAAGACCTGTCTACAAAATGGGGACACACTAGGGTTTCAACAGACATCCAGCAGCTGAACTGAATGCAGGGTAACTTCTTCCTCTAGACTGGAAACTAAAAGCTATCCAGCTCAGTACCACACACAGTTTCTCTCTGTTACTGCAGCTCTTCTACTCACAAGCTGCACTGTGACACTCTACAGATCTAGCTCTGGTTGGCTGCTACAGCAGAATCTCTTTTACCAGCTCTGTCTGGCAAGGGGCCTCCTCCTCTCCCAGGGATGCACTGGGGCACCCAGCCAATCGGATGGCTCTCCAGCCTGTAACTGGGCTAAATAATGTCACAGACAGAAAAACAGGTGAAAGAATTGTCTGATTCCCTAATATTAAAGACATTATTAGAATTTTTTATCACATCACATAATTTTTCACAGGGGTGAACATGGTAGCAAATAAACATAAATCATAAATCCTTGTCACTGTACCACACTCTATAATGTCTTCTTAACTACTTCTCCCTAATATTAAAGACATTATTAGAATTTTTTATCACATCACCTGGCAGGATTTTTTGCAACTTCACTGTGAAGAACCATTTTTACTGCTTCAAATGGAATAGTTCCCCAAATCTAAAAGGTGGCCACTTGTTTCTTTGTGGAAAAACTGGCAGCTTGCACACGTAACTTTTGGGGGGAATTAGTCAATGGTAGGCAGGCAGCATAGGACAAATGAGCAATTAGACAGTGATACACTGCTCTTCAAGGAAAACAATGGTTTATTTTCCCACTTTTAAACAAACAGTACATTTTTCACAGGGGTGAACATGGTAGCAAATAAACATAAATCATAAATCCTTGTCACTGTACCACAGTCTATAATGTCTTCTTAACTACTTGTAAAGAGTAACCATGTACCCTCACAGTTGTCTTTTCTCTAAAGAAAACTATCTAATATGGTTCTTAAATGTTGAGATGATAAATGACTTACACCTTATAGAAAGACAAAGGATTGGTCTTAAACCATGGTTTCCTCATTATGTGCTTCATAAGGAATCTGTGAAGTCAAGACCCACAAGCACCTCTCACTAGCCTGTGGCTCGCCTTCCTGTTTGGAACAGGAGGGACAGCAGTGGAGAAAGGCAGAAGAACATGAAGCAAAGTACAGGGATAAAGCAGAAGAATGGTCAAATGAATCCAGGCAGGGCAGGTTCAAGTCGAAAGTCAAGCTCAAAGTCAAAACAGGAAGCTTGGTAATAACAGGAATGCAATATACAAGTTAGAAACTTGACTATCAAGCAGTTAGGTTGGCACTTTCAGAGGATAAACTCTGTTTGTGGTGACAGGATTGCAGCATTATGGGAATGTTCATGTCAAAATTGTTGATGTATGCACACCAGTGCTCGAGCATCACAGACCTGGTAAGCGACCTTACTGTATCTTTTATAGGCGAATGTACTGTAGATGTTGAGGGATTGCTCCCTATTGAAAAAAAACTTTTCTCAACGTATCTTTGAGGATATTTTTTTAGTTTAAATACTTGGGAAAGGATATATATATATATATATATATATATATATATATATATATATATATATATATATATATATATATATAGAAAACGTAATGACGGACAGCACTCGCTTGTATATAGGCTCTTTATCAAGCCATGTGAAGCTATGGCTTGATAAAGAGCCTATATAGGCTCGAAACGTCGCTTTTATATGTGCACACATATGGTGATGTCATCTTTTAATATTTGATATAAAGACACTTTTTGAGCATTACAAGCGAGTGCTGTCCGTCATTACGTTTTCTATATTGTGGAGGACCGACCGGAATCCCCAAGGGACGTGCACCGCTGAACTTGCGGTAAAGCGTGAGTGCTGTTACTACTTCTTCTTTGTATATAGATATATATATATATATATATATATATATATATATATATATATATATATATATTCAGATTATGCTTTATCTTGGTTGGACTCCAGTGCATATAATCTAATAAAAAAAAACATTTCCTTGTTTTAGGATACAACCTCCAGTTTAAAAAGTGTCCCCTTCTTTTAGTTAAAAAAAGAAAAATACAGAGACGAAGACACTTTCACAATTTGAACCTAGTAGATTTATGTCTTTCATACCTATACTGCGCTGTATGTCTATAGTTTTGACTTTTTATCTTATCATATATACTGCATGTGTGCAGGTAATTTAAATTATAAAAAATATATTTTATTGTTCAATTTTAAGTTCTTAGAATCTTAAAGCACACTTTATATTTATAAATAATTTCTAAATAATATACAATAGTTTAGCCCTTCAAAAAAATCTGTTTTTGATTGAAGTTAACAGTGATGTACTGTAGAACTAGCTACTTCTAATTAAATATTTCCTCACTCTATTCCCGTGATAAAACAAAATAATATAATGAAAATTAGTTCACAGCGGTTTCAACTCTGTGCTGTTCAGTAATCATTTATACATACATTTTGCATGAGAATATATTTGAAATGTATTCGTATAACATCTACATTTAATTACTCAATTGGGCTGAAAACATTAAAAGGTGCTATGAGAGATAGTGGCAAGAAATTACTACTGCATGCAAAATATAACTGCAGTCACTGGATTGGAAATCTTCTCCAAGATTTTGCACTAGTTTAATGAATGCATTTTACAAAATAATTTAAAACTGTACAATTGTATAAAACTTAGCCGGGCTTTAATTCAGATCCATATTTATCAGTTATAGTATTTAATATTGATTGCAAAGCAACTGCATTTTATGGATTTGGCACCTACAATAAACAATAATAAACTAACAAATAACGAATAAGGTAGGCAGAAGCACTATAATTTATCATGTGTAGCACGTAACTACAGGTATGGGATCAGTTATCCAGAAAGTTCTGAATTACGGAAATGCCGTCTGCCATAGATTCCATTTTATGCAAATAATCCAATTTTTTTTAAATGATTTCCTTTTTCCTCTGTAATAATAAAACAGTAGCTTGTACTTGATCCAAACCAATATATAATTAATTCTTATTGGAAGCAAAACCAGCCTATTGTGTTTATTTAATGTTTATTTGATTTTCTAGTAGACTTAAGATATGAAGATCCAAATTGCATAAAGATCCATTATCCGGAAAACCCCTGATCCGGAGCATTCTGGATAGCAGGTCCCATACCTGTACTTTGAATCCTCTTAATGTGCTGGCTGCACAAACATAGACCAATTTAGATAACCTTTAAGATGGGTAAGACCGTGGCTAAAATTTATGTGCTGTAACAGTGGCCTAGATAACAAAGATCATCCTCATTTTGAATTCCCTGACAAATGATTATATTGCATAATTGTAGGAGTACTTTCAATACATTATGGACTTCTTAATTATCATGCAAATATCATATTACACCAGTTTGCCATTCACACATTCCAGATATCCATGTATTATTGCAGGTATCAGATTTAACTATAAATCATATGGTTGTTAGACAATAATTTTATTATTATATACTGAATCGAACAACAGAACTATTCATTAGCCAATGAGAAAATACTGCACATACCAATGTATGACAGCCTTAGACATTAGTTGTGCTGGATGACCATCCCGTCATAATGGCTGTATACCTCATTATCACTGATAAAAAGACCAGATGTGCCAAATACTTCATTACCACAGAAAAACAGAAAAAGGGACATATTCATCTACATAAATATCATTAACAGCCAGTGCTATAACCATGGGGGCAACTGCTTCCATATTTCAACACACACACCAGTATACCATCTTTTCAACATGAGTTCCATGAATAGAACTTGCACTGAACATGTTGATTGTGTTAAACATGAGTTCCATGAATAGAACTTGCACTGAACATGTTGATTGTGTTAATAATAGATAGAGCTCAAATCTTTTATTTATAGTAATTATCACACTATATTATTTCATATAGTATGATTCACAATATTAAATATTCAGGGCCAGATTATGATGGAATGATGATGTTATTTAAAGAAGCAGTGAAGTTCTTCTAGAGTTTAGCAGCTATAAAAGCCTCTTAAAAGACACATTTGGCTTGTGGGTCTCCAGACAGACAGTCCTGATTTAAATAGCACCTTTCTCACTTGTGTCAACTCATACAGGCAGTCATGGTTGGTTGCCTTCAAGTCAATGGCAGAAGGTATGGCCAGGTGTAATGTTTAGTATGAATGACAGTAATAAAGGTATTAACAGAATCAGTCTCTAAACAGGTTAGTGTTACACAAACACACACTTACACTAATACACACTTACATTCACACTTACACACACACATACATTTTTGTTGATGGAGGGGATCACACACACTTTTACACGTACACACATGCACATAACACACAATTTGACAAGTGTACATAAGCATACACACTTACACTATTTTGTGGCCTTTTTTTTCTTATCGCATTGTGTTTTTTCTGCCTAAAAAATAGCATTTTTGCTAACCATACTGTACATTTTATGATTTTGGTGCATTTTATTGCATTTTCAGCTCTGCGTAGGTGTTGTTTGCTTGTTTCTGTCTGTAAAACCTATTTGGCCAAGCTAAATTATTTAAACACTGATTCTGACTGCTGATTACACTAGGCAAAAAAAAAAAAACATTGATTTTAGTGGTTTTATTAGATCTATTGATTTTATTACAGTTCATACTGTTCTTTGTTACTTGTTACCCATGTAAATATTTGCTATATATCCATTTTTGGGTCTCTGTTCTCTACATAGTATATCTATGCATATTGGGCATCAAACTGTTCACTAGACCCCTGAAGTTCATTTTTAGGATGTTTTATGCTGATATGTTGAAAAATGTGGGACATATAACAGGATAAAATGCAAGCTTTGTGATGATTTTCAGAAATTTTATAAAAACGTTCAGCATGGACTTGCAGTTGAATCGTTTGCAGTAGAAAGACGTGTTTACCCATTTTGGATTTGTCAGAATGTATACTTTTTGAAAATATATGGTTTTCTAGTGTCTCCGTACTGTTAGGAGGTATTATGGCACATAATACACATACCAGGTGCTTATATTTCACTAGCCAGAGTCATCCATGAAAATTTATATCTACAATTTGATTTTTGGGGTCTCTGTAGTTTGGTAAATCTATGCATATTGGGCATTAAGCTGTTCAGTGGACCCCTGGCATTCATATTTAGGATGTCATCTCTTGGTGCCTAATGCTATGAGGGAGATAAGATGCTGGAAATTGGAAGCATTGATTTCAACTGATAACTTTGGGAAAGCATTGCCACTCTGTAGTATGGAGTAGGAAGACATGGTTACCCATTTTAAATCCGGCTCAATGTGTACTTTGCTAAAATATATGGTTTTGGAGGGTCAATGTGTATTTTTGTGTTTTACCCTGCAAAAATGAAGTAAATGTGATGATTATTCAGTAGCAAAAGTGACTTCCTTGACAATTTGTATGAACTTCATTTTGGGGTCGCTAAACACCAGATTCTTTGGTAATCCTATGCACAATGGGAATCAAACTTTTCAGTCAACCCCTGGCATTCATATTTAGGATGTTTCTTCTTGGTACCTAACGCTATGTGGGAGATAAGATGCTAGAAAGTGGAAGCTTTGAGGCAATTTTCAGCTATTTCATCAAAGCCAGAAATGGTTTTGATGAAAGAAAGACACTGTTATCCATTTTAGATTTTTCTAAATGTGAACTTTCCAAAAATATATGGTTTTAGGGGTCAATGTATTTTTTTTGTTTTTACCCGATACAAATGTGTTGATTATTCAGTAGTGACCAGTGACTTCTGGAAGAAGTTGTATGAATTAATTTCAATGTTGGGTCTCTAAACGCCAGATACTTTTGTAATCCTATGCACAATGGGCATCAAACTGTTCAGTGGACCCCTGGCATTTATATTTAAGATGTTTTTTCTTGGTACCTAATGCTATGTGGGAAAATACGAACTTGCAAACTGAAAGTTTTTCATACATTTTTATAGAAACCAATAAGTTCAGAAAAGCTTGAATGTTTGGTAATTAGGAGCAGAAAGACATGGTTACCCATTTTGGATTCGACAGAATCTAAAGTACGCCATATCTACTGTAGTGGTTTGAAATTTGGTAATTAGGGGGCAGATTTACTTAGGGTCGAATATCGAGGGTTAATTAAGTCGAAGGTCGAAGTAGCCAATTCAATGGTCGAAGTAGCCAAAAAAAAACATTAGAAATTCCAAGTTTTTTTATTCTATTCCTTCACTCGAGCTAAGTAAATGTGCCCCTAACTGTCAGGAATTTTTCTGTGGGGAAGAATGTGTGCTGTTAAAACGCTAATGAACTTTGTTCTTGTATGCCAGTGATTTCTTGTTGGAAGAGTTTTCCTGAACAAACCTGTGTTTTTGCCTGAAGACGCTATGTCCCTGTCTTTATGCTCCTGATCCTATGCTTACCTGCCTACCATAGCTAATTTCCCCCCAAAATTACGTGTACAGGCAGCCAGCTTGTCACAATGTGTAGATGTCAGAAATCTTACTTAAACTATACATATCGGTATTGGCTTTCCAAATCAGTTGAATTTTTGTACATAAAATAAAATATTTTGGTATTAATCTCTATATTGTGAAAAATAGCAATTTTTCAAAATTTGTTTTGTATTTAGAACTCTAAATCTTGTTCCAGAAGTGGAAATACACAAAACTCAGATTTAGAAATCTCAGGTTCTCCCAAAAAACTATATAGTTTTCCTAGGTAAACTAAAAATCCCCACAGGAAATGCCCCTAAAATGAGAGAGCACAAAATGTCTGTTTGGGACAACAGGAGTTGAACGTGAACGAGAAGCAGCTTACTTACTTTTTATAGGTGCTTGGAGGGTTAATTCATTATAACATGCAACTATCATCCCACTCAGCTCAGAGTAGGGAAGCATGGCACATCTCTGCCAGTTGCTTTTTATTTTTTTTTATTTAAAAAAAAAATCATGAAAATATGTTTCTTAATGAGGAGCCTTACTGTGGGTAAAGAGCCTACTGCCTTCTCTCACGTCGTCATCATTGTTATATGAAGGGAAGCAGAATGGGTGTCTGAAGAAGCTGTCCAATTAGAGGCATAAGAACTATAAATAAATCAGCAGACAACTGTCTTCCAAAGTGATTATGCAAGGAAAGGTAGATAGACACAATACACAGTTCGTCATCACTCCTTTGCTGATTTACTTTAATATGTGGGGTAAATTATGAGATAGTGGAAAAGCATTCTCAAAAAGCAGCAAGGTTTTTACTGCCTGGTACAAATCCAATTATTCCAAGCATAACCTTTCTGCTACTAGAGAGTTAATTCTTGCTATTTTTAGGATGACAGAAGCATTTAGCTCTCACAACCTGCAAGTGGCAAGAGTAGTAGCTGATATACTGAAGTATTAATGCTAATCTGTCATTTTTAGGCTCATATCCTTCTGCCATGAAATTTCTTGATGCGTATGGATGCAAACTGAAATGCTGAAAAGACAGCACTGAGATATTATAAACCAAGTTTAGAAACTGAAATGCACAGACCAAGTCAACACTTTTAAAAATATGCATCAGCCACAATTTTGGGAAAACTCGAGGATCATGATAGGAAGAATAAAAAATCCATATATCAGAATACAGGTTAATGTATATTTTCCCTGTAAAATAAAGGCATAATGTTGCAGATATCTGAATTAATTGTATGAAGCGAATCTCAGTGGGCTTGATATGGATGTGGAAGTGGCATTTCATCATTGGCACATACAACTATTTAGTTAACTAATGTAGTATGTCTCCAGGAGAGCAGAGTAGAATATTGTGAGGAGGCACTGACTGGGATAGGAAGGGCAAGAACCAGTGCTCATGTCTGTAATATGGGGAATAGGTTTCAGTGGGTCTGTGGCCAGAAGTGATGTTGGACGTTGCCATTCAGGACAATGTCCTCCGACCCCCATTGGGGAGAACATGGATAACTTATCAGTGTAACCGTTTGGGGGCTGATGTTGGGTTAGCTGTCTGGGATGTATACTGTATATGTTCTTTGTGGGTGCAAATCATGCAGCTTATCTTCAGTTGCCTGTCATATAACTTTGGGTTGGACAGGTAGCTTAAAAATTGGGTGTGGTGTGTTCTTGTAGCAATATTTTTGTATTACAGGTATGGGACCTGTTATACAGAATTGTCAAAATGAGTTTTTTTGAATAAGGGATCTTTGTGTTATTTGGATCTCCACACTTTGTCTACTAAAAAATCAATTAAACATTTATGGAACCTAATAGGATTGTTTTGCCTGCCATAAGGAAAATGGGCGGGTAGGCCATTTCTTGTTTGTGGCACGCTGTTGTGATTTTTAACAATGCTTAAAAAATTGTCAAACTTTTTTCTGATGGACATTAGTCTCCGTGGTGCTCCGTTTTTGGCATATGCTGCAATAAGGATTAATTATATATGCCTTATGTTCAAATTATGAAAAGGCAGTTTCCCATAGACTCCATCTTATACAAAAAAAAAATCAAAATATTAGAAATGATTTCCTTTTTCTTTTTAGTAATACAATAGTTCATTGTGCTTGATCCCAACTAAGATATAATTAATCCATATTGGCAAAACAATCTCATTGGGTTTATGTAACATTTCAATGTTTTTAAGTCACTGTGATGTTTGAGATCTAAATTAAGGAAAGACCCCTTATACAGAAAAGCTCAGGTCCTGAGCATTCTGGAGACCTGTACAGTTTTTATTGCAGAAAAAAGGAAATCATTTCTAAATGCTTATGTTTGTTAAATATTTGTCAGTTAAAGCTGTGGCCTCCATAAATCCTAAACTAGACTCATTTTTTTATTTGTCGTTGTTTGGAAACAGGGCAATGACTGTGTAAATATATTGGATTTGGTGTCTGTTTTTGTTTTGTTTGTTTGCCATTGTCAAAAAACATTATCTGAATTGTGAAATATTGGTGTGATTTTTAAGAGTACGTATTAAGTAACATCTAGATAAGCAAGTTGAGCATTTTTAAACCTGCTTGAGGGTGACGTTATAATTTCAGTAAGATACTTTACTGCATACACTGTCATCCAAGTTGTGGGGGTTACATGTAGTGCAATGAAGACACTTTTGGCAAGAATGGACATAAACTCATACATTCCTTTGCAGTGAAAGCCACCCTTAGTTATTTAAATTGAAAAAGCCCTTAGTGCTTTAAAATATGAGCGTAATACATTAAGGGGCAGATTTATCAAGATGTGAGATTACAGCAGGCTAAGAATTAGCCATTCTAAAACATACTGAAAGTTAACTTGTTAGTGCATCTGGGGGACACAATTATATTATGAACATCAAGTGCAGAAAAATGCAGCATGTTACGCCGCCTAACCGATTCCATTATATTGTGCCTGTTTGTATTCATGCGAGTTTAGAGTTTTATTCTTTATCTTTTTAGGAAAGTTTTGCCACTTTTTTTTTAAACTCAACATGTTACATCTTTGTGTGCTTCACACACATTCGTAGCACAATAGAATAGAGATGTACAGTATGCTTTGAATTCACAAAAACCTACTTAGTTAACTTTATAAAAAAAACATATAAATGCAATTTATGTGTTTTTATGTGCTCAGCATGCAGTTTAGATATGCAAAAACCCCTGTGTGTAGAAGCTCTTTAGAAGTGTTAAATAGAGAACAGATAAGAAGCATATATGCCATCAAAAACCACTAATGAGGTCCGTACCCCAAGAATGTGAGTGTAGGGCAACAATGGAAAGTTAACTACAGCATGGAAGGGGTTAATAACTTTATCAGAATGTTCTTAATTAAACCCCATTAGATGCAAACAACGACCTGTGTTTAAGAATACTGTTCTTCTTCATGTCTCCAGCATGAGATATCAATTTAAGTATAACAAGGCAGCGCACTCCTATCTGATCCCTATTATCATTATATATAAAAAAAAACAGCAGCCTCCGGTTCCCTACCTCTCTTTTCTTTATAGTGACTGTTCTAATTGGAAGATACAATGGACTATTCAACTGGTAGTATTTAAATGAATAGAATTCCTGGATGCAAAGATCACAGTTTCCAATATCAGGATAAACCATTTGCAAATCTCATATTTCTTAGGTTTCATAATAAAAAAAAAAAAAACCTTTACATGTCCATACAGACTGCAATAACGTTTCCCAGCTCATACAGAATAGCAGAATGGAATTGCTTGTTATATTTGAAAGGAATAGAAAAGCTCGGTATATAATTTGCCTTTATGTAAAGGGATAGCTCAGTATAAAAAGCAGCTTGTACTTGGCCTGTCTGTTCCTTTCAAATACAATAAACACTTTCTTTTCTTACCATACAATTATTTCATATCACTGTAGTTATTGTACCCTTTTTTTAGCTGTCTAACCAATGCTAACCTCTGATTATAAGAACACTTATGCTCAGTTCTGATTATGCTGAAAGGTGCCTCATGTAACCTGCAAATAATCCCAATCGACATTATCGAAGCCTGGACAAACACTAGTTTTTGTTAAGGTCTGAAACTACAGCTGGGTTCTCTCCCTTTAGCAGCTGTACCGAACCTGACTCAATAACAAATATAAGTAAGATGCAGCTGAGCGGAAAGACCAGCATCTCCATACATATTTTATGTGGACAAGGAGGCTATACTGTACATACCGACAGGCTGCTTTATTAAACATGCATGCAGACAACTCTTTAGGTGAGGTTTCCAGAGTCAGGACAGAAAGAGTTGGGCAGCTACATGTCTTCCTTACGTAATGAGGCGAACACAATCACTTTATCAGAAATTTCTGGAGATTTAGATATAAAATATTAAGATGCCCAGGGGAAATTTCTGCAGTGAAAACTTCCATCAACTTTAGCCACGTTAGCCAATTAGTTACAGTGGTTTAGAACTACAAATCCTGTCTTTCCCAGACAGCTTTCCCTTTGCAAATCCAAGGAAATTAACATGCAATTGGCAGTTTTATTTATACCCCTTGTGAAATCGCCAGGGCCCCAGTGGTTGTAATAACTGAGTCAGCTCTATCTATGAAATAACAACAATAGAGTCCCTCCAAAAAAAATCAAGCAAGGGTAAATAAGGTACAAAAGCATTTATTTGGACATAATGAATGGAGGCCTAACACATTTCATGCCTGTTGGAGCACTTACTCATAGGCCTATGAGTAAGTGTCCCAACAGACACGAAACGCGTTAGGCCTCCATTCATTATATCCTCATAAATGCTTTTGTACCTTATTTACCCTTGCTTTATTTTTTTTGGAGGGACTCTATTGTTGTTTTTTCATGGATATGCACCTGTGGACTAGGGTGAACTGCGAGTATATACTCCTTCACTATACTATTTTTTGTTTGCATTCATTATTGAAATCCCATTCACTGTGGTTATGCCCACACTGGCTTTTGGCACCTATTCTTTTTGTCAGCTCTATCTACATCTATTACACTATTACAGTAAATATGTCACAGAAGTCTTAGTGCCAGCAGGCAGTATAAAGTGACACGGTGACTTAGCTCCTTGTGTGGGTGTAATACTCTTAGCCTGATCTGTACATTTATTCTGAGAATGAATTGCTAGTCTGTATAAAGCAGTTTCCAAGGGAATGGGATATAACTAGAAATGGAGGTCGCTGATGTTCTCTACACCTGCAAAATGTAGAATGTGTGCCGTGGCAGATTATTGGTTAATCGTATTTCCTCATGTGGTTTTTCTGTGAATTTAGAACCATCAAACTAGTGAGGGAATAAAAGAAAAGTCAGTAACAGAAAAATATTTGCAATGCAAAATTGATTTTAATACAGCTTTTGAAAACCCAGAAACTGTGTAGCTACCACTTCCAACTGTGGAAGATTGCGAATTTTATAGTTTGTACCAGTATGCAATGTAGGTAATAAAACTTCTTACTGAAAAAGTTATGTTTGCTCCAAGATTACGCCACCTTTTTCAGTATATTACATTTTTCCCTGAGGAGGATATGTTATAAAGCTTTTTAAGAGAAAAAATATGGGCAATGCAAAAAATAATTACTCTTGCCTCATTTTTCCTAAATGTACTATGACTTTTGCTAACCCTGGATGTATTTAGCAACTCCTTCCAACAGTGTAAGAAAGACCGTAAATGTTATAGTTTGGACCAGTGGGCAATATATGTAATAAAAATTCTTACTGAAAAAAGTCATTATTTCTGCATCGAAAAATGTGAGTTTTTATTCTTATTTTTGCAAAAATAAAATAGTTTATGACTTTTATATCAACCTCTAAGAATTCTAACATACTTTTCAGTTCAATAGCAAATATAATTTTTGCTTTTTTAGTTCCTACCACCCCAAATCTTTAAATGGAACCCATTATGCAGAAAGCTCCAAATAATGGAAAGGCTTTCTCCCATAGATTCCATTTTATACAAATAATCCACATTTTTAAAATTGGTTTCCTTTTTCTCTGTAATAATAAAACAGTACTTTGTACTTGATCCAAACCAAGATAAAATGGTCCCTTATTGGAAGCAAAACCAGCCTATTGGGTTTTCTTAATCTTTACATGATTTTCTAATAGACTTAAGGTATGAAGAACCAAATTATGGAAAGACATGTTATTTGGAAAACCCCAGGTCCCAAGCATTCTGGATAAAAGGTCCTATACCCATGAAAACAGGTAAAATAAATAAAAAAAAATCTTCACTTTTTATGTACTGTGGATTTTGAATTATTAATCTTTTTTTTCAGCAGCTCTTCAGTTTGGTATTCCAGTAGGTATCTGGTTTCTAGGGTTCTAATTACTATAGCAACCTGGCAGCGGTTTGAATGAGAGGCTAGAATATGAATAGGAGAGGGCTGAATGGAAAGATAAATAATCAAAAGTAACAATAAAATAGTTGCCTTGCAGAGTAATAGTTTTTGGCTTCTGGGGTCAGCGACTCCCATCTGACAGTTGAAAAGAGAAAAAGGCAAATAATTTAAAAACTATAAGAAATAAAAAATGAAGTCTAATTGAAAAGTTGCTAAGTACTTCTATAACATACTAAAAGTCAACCCCTGTAAAAGTTACAGGTTAGACTTTTAGCTAACTACAATATGTGTTATATAAGTCATATCTAGCCAAATACTGGCTTTTGGTCTGTGTAGGATTAGTGATCATTACTCACCAAGGATTTTACTTGCACCATTCATTTTAAATGACACAAATATTAACCTAGATCCCATGTTTACTCAAGTGTGATGTGCCACAAGCTTGTCTTGCTATAGTGATTATTTTTACAATCATAACAATTACTTTTACCATTAGTTGTGAGTTTTTTTGGTGCCCATTTAGGTTTCTATATAGTTTCGATATCCTAGTATAATCTTGCCAATTTATCTTGGTGTTTATAATAGTTTATACGAATAACCAATACATTTGATTTGGTACTAGGTAATTGTTAACTAGTGTTGCCAATTTCTCATTAATTATGACCCATCAATAATATAATTTATGATATTTATGATGACCATGAATAATATTAGTTAGCAATCATTTTCATTTTATGTTTCTTCTTATAATTGAATCCACTAATAAAACATTTACATACAGCATTTCATTCTTCTATGATTACTTTGCTGGTCAAGTTAAAAAATAGGATCACATCTCACCCACTAGAAAATTTTGTGATGTTTCACATAACCAACTCTCTGTGTAGCCTATGATAACATCCCCCCCAGGTACAAAATGCATAAGGTCCCCCTATTTTCATGTTATTTCTTTAAAGGAGAAGGAAAGCTACAGAAGCAGTTTATTGCCAATAGATTAGCCACAATAGTGCAAGCTATAACACTATATTTATTCTGTAGAATACTTTACCATACCTGAGTAAACAGCTCTAGAAGCTCTCTCTGTTTGTTTAGGATAGCAGCTGCCATATTGACATCACTTCCTGCTTGAGTCTCTCCCTGCTTACTCATATCTCTGGCCTCAGATTACAGCAGGGAGGGAGAGAGAGAGAGAGAGAGAGAGAGAGAGAGAGAGAGAGAGAGAGAGAGAGAGAGAGAGAGAGAGAGAGAGAGAGAGAGGAGCAAACTGAGCATGCTCAAGCCCTAACCCTTTAGGTTTATGAAAACAGGAAGTCTGATACAGAAGCCCATGTACACATAATACAAGGACATAAATGCTGTGTTTCTTTTGACAGAGGACTCAGAGCCACATTACTTTGAGGGTTTATTACTGGTGTATTTATATAGACCTTTCTGATAAAGCTTACCCAATTTTCACCTTTCCTTTTCCTTTAAACAAATATTATTTGATCTGCACCCTTTTCTACTAGTGGAATCCATGAAGTGCCAGCTTCTTGTTAACAATATGGTCAGTAGACTTTAGTCAAATTTGTGAAGCAGCTTACATAGTGAGGCAGATTTACAAAGTATTTTTTTGGGTACTTCAACCATCGAATGGGTCAAATTCGATCGAATTCGATCTAATTGTATGATTCGAACGATTCGAAGTAAAAATCGTTCGACCATTCGATAATCAAAGTACTGTCTCTTTAAAAAATACTTCGACTTCATAGTTCGCCACTTTAAACCTACCGAGCTGCAATGTTAGCCTATGGGAACCTTCCCCAGCACTTTTCTAAGCTTTTTTTTGATCGAATAAAAATTGTTCAATCGATCGATTAAAATCGTTCGAACCGAACAATTTAATCGTTCGATCGAACGATTTTTATTCAATCGAACGATCGAAACATTTGCGCTAAATCCTTTGAATTCAATATTCGAATTCAAAGGATTTTTACTTTGAGGGTCGAATTCGAGGGTTTTTTATCCCTCGAAATTCGACCCTTGATAAATCTGCCCCAGTGTGTATGCTAGAAGAGGTGTAAATATATATGAAAAATACATTTGTACTATTTAGATAAATGCTAAATGTTACTGGCATTTCTCAGAGAGTGAAGTCATGTCAATGGAAACTAATGGTATGAGTAAAATCTAAAGGTCCAGCACTGTTATATATCTTTAGGGTTTATTTCTCAATTTACTAGAGACAGTTGTATCTCCAAATAGCCAAAAGGTAGAAATTAAAGTCTGAAATGTCAGTATACTATGTGCCATTTTGCATTATATTCAGTGACTCCATGTCAAATTATGACATAATATTTAATAAAACGGGTTACAATTAAATCTTACAATGCAGTGATTTTAATGTCTGCAGGCTTAAAACCTACCTTGTTTCTGTACAATAAAGTGCTAGACAACATGCACTTGATCAATAAGTGTAATCAAGAACATTTATAAACTATTCAAGACTACAGTATGAAAAAAATTATATGTGACTTCGTAGGTCATGGGTTCAAATCTTGACATGCACTTTTTGCTTGCAATCCCTCTGAGAAAAACACAAGGCTTGCTTACTCTAATTGTGTAATAATGACTGTAATAATGCATTAATTATATCTGTAAAATGTGTTAAGATCAAAGGTTGGAAAGTGCTATATCAGTGAAAAGTAGGTTTAATTAAATGTGCTCCTGCAATTTCAGAGAAGTTATGTTTTTTTTTTTAAAAGAGGCTGATTTAAATCAACCAGCGTGATGCCAAGCCATTTTAATGAAAATATAATATACTGTCATGCTGCACTGGTGTGTTTGCTTCAGAAATACTGCTATAGTTTATATAAATAATCTGCTGAGTAGCCATGAGGGCAGCCATTCAAAGCTGAAAAAGGAGAAAAGGCACAGGATACACAGCAGATAACAGATAACCTCTGTAGTATACAATGGGATTATTCAGCTTGTTTATATATACCATAGTAGAGTTTCTCAAGCAGCCACTCCAGTTTTAGCAGTGCAAAGCAACAGTACATTATATTGTCATTCATTTTTGGTGTTAGTGTTCCTTTAACAATGGCTTGGTCCCTCCATCTAGTTGGATCTAAGAATACACCTCATACACCTAGTTTCCAGACTAGGGAATAAGTACATGTATAGGATCCATTATTCAGAAACCTGTTGTCCAGAAAGCTCCAAATTATGGCAAGACCACTTCGCATAGACTCAATTCTATAATTACAACTTTTTATATTGTTTTCCTTTTTCTTTGTAATAATAACACAGTACCTTGCACTTGATCCCAACTAACATATAAAATTATTGGAAGCAAAACCAGCCGATTGTGTTTAATTAGCATTTCAATAATTTTTAGTAGACTTAACGTATGATCCAAATTACAGAAAGATCCCTTATCCAGAAAACCTCAGGTCCTGAGCATTCTGGCTAACTGGTCCCATATGTATACTCTAATATGGAAGTGACATTCAGTTGAAGGCTCATATGCAACCCCAGAAAGAAAACCGTTTTGGCTAGGTGCTAGGACACCCACACCAGGAGGGATCTACCTGTTCGAGTGGCCATGTTGGGGAATATGCATGCGCATAATGAGAGAATGCTGCAACTTGTGCATATGTGCGACCTCAGAAGCTCATTATGCCCGTGTGCTCTGCACAACATAGCGACTCGCACTGAGATCCCTCCACGCTGTGTGCAATTAGCCCCAGCAGTAATCCCTTCACTGTACCCATGACTGCCATTGCTCAGCCTCAAAACCCCAAGTCAAATGGCACAACCTTACGTATCCCACACTATCAGTGAATTAGTGTTTAAACCTTAACCAACCACCATTCAAGGCAGAATGTCAGGCTTAAAGGGGTGATTCTCCTTTAAGTTAACTTTTAGTATGTTATAGAATGGCCATTTCTAAGCAACTTTTCAATTGGTCTTCTTAATTAATTTTTTACAGTTTTTGAATTATTTGCCTTTTTCTACTGATTCTTTTCAGTTTTTAAATGGGGGTCACCGACCCAACCTCCACATCCACCTTCCCTCAGTCACTCTGCATTTTTTTCAACCACATAAACTTGCCTGTCTCTAAAGTGTGCCCCCAGTTCCAGGCCTGTGTCAATTTGAAGCCAGATCATCAACATGTAGCTGCAGCAACATGTAACTATAGTCTTCAACCCAACTTAAAAAACGTAAAAAACGTCGAAATTCGACCATTGGCGAATTGGCCAAATTCGATATTTGATAGATTGGCTGTTTTCGCTCGAATTAAAATCGTTCGATCGATTGTAGAAACGATTTAATCGATCGATCGAACGATTTTCAAAAAAAATACTTCGACTTTTTAAAACTTAAAGCCAGATGTTGGCTATAGGTTCTTGGAGGTCCCCATAGCCTAACATAGCAATTCGGCAGGTTTAAGGTGGTGAAGTGACGAAGTCGAAGTTTTTTTAAGAGACAGTACTCTGATTTTCGAATTGTCGAATATTCGAAGTATAATGCAATTTGAATTGAAGTCGAATTTAATCTATTCGATGGTCGAAGTACCCAAAAATTACTTCGAAATTCGAAGTTTTTTAATTCGAAAATTCACTTTGAATTCACTTCGACCCTTAGTAAATGTGCCCCTTAGTAGGAGCTTACCCCATACATTATGGATCCCAAAAATGATATGCACAGTCAGCTCTTTTCCATTTGGCTACTAGGGATAGGGGGCAGGCAAAGCTGCACTGCTGATTGGATCGTAGACAAGCAAGCAGTGGGATTGGGTAGATAGCAGGCAACTATATTATTACTAAGTGAAGTTAGTCAGTGTTCCTGGTCCCGCCCATATGCCAGCACCTGCATGTACACTAATAAATGCGGGCATTGGCTTAGCTGCCTGTTACTGACAGCTCATTTACATATTAAAGGCCGACCTAATTTGCATTATTAGTTGAGCTACCCATCGGGCATTTGCCCAAACGCACAGTCCGGGCCTGACTGGGAGTCACCCAAAAGAAGAAGAAGAAAAGAAGTTGGAGCCACCTCTTACCAGCCAACAGGTTTTAGCACAGGTTTAAAACATATGGAAATACTTTTCTTTATATGATTGATGTACTGTCAGAGAAGAAATTTCAGATGTAAGCAGCTAGAATAGAAACATTATGTGGATTTGGTGGGCTCAGTCTTTATAGCATTTGGCCATAAACATTTTTGATAAAATACATCTCAACACTGCCATTAACTATCACTGTGCCATATCCTACAATGTTCTTTACCGCTCTTCCATTCCACGGAGCTCCATTTGGGTATCAATCAGTACACCACTTCACACTATTTCCTGAGCCAAATTCTTAAGCAACTCCAGCCATTCATCTACAAATATATAGTAGGTTACTATCAGAGAAAAAGTAAGGGAACAGCAATATAACAGTTCTGGTAAGCAACAGTTTTATTAATAAATTATGAAAATTATTTATGTTTTCTCTTTCTGCAAGCCCACTTGCTATATGTACTTTCAGGATTTTTATGATGGGTTCAACCCACTTGCAAGGGGATCCCCAATCTTTTTTACCCATGAGCCACATTCAAATGTAAAAAGGGTTGGTGAGCAACACAAGCATGAAGAGTGCCTACTAAGGGCTGTCATTGGCCATTTGGTAGCCCCTATGTGGACTGGCAGCATGTACTGTAGGAGGCTCTGTTTGCTGGGACACTTGTTTTTTATGCAACTAAAACTTGCCTCCAAGCCAGGAATTCAAAAATAAGCACCTGCTTTAAAGGAATAGTTCAGCTTTAAGTTAACTTTTAGTATAATGTAGAATGGCTAATTCGAAGCAACTTTTCAAATTATTTTTTAATTATTTAAAAATGTTTTTTAATTATTTGCCTTCTTCTGACTTTTTTCAGCTTTCAAATGGGGGTCACTGACCCTATATAAAAAAACAAATGCTCCGTAAGGCTACAAATATATTGTTTTCGCAACTTTTTATTACTCGTCTTTCTATTCAGGCATCTCCTATTCATATTCCAATCTCAAATTCAAATCAGTGCATGGTTGCCAGGGTAATTCGGACCCTAGCAACCAGATTTCTGAGACTGCAAACTGGAGAGCTGCTGAACAAAAAGCTAAATAACTCAAAAACCACAAATAATAAAAATGAAAAACAATTGCAAATTGTCTCAGAATATCACTCTCTACATCATACTAAAATTTAATTTGAAGGTGAACAACCCCTTTAATTCTACTGGGAGCAACATCCAAGGGCTTGCTGAGCAACATGTTTCTCACTAGATACTAGTTGGGGATCACTGGTCTTGCAGAACAAAATGAAGGTCATTTCCCTTCCTATCATTAAACCTCTCCATCATAACCAGTCTACTGCTGTTCACAGAGAGTGATTACACAATGTTTGTGGATTTTAAGTGGTGCCTTCAAGGGATCTACAGTTACAATTATGGGTAAATGTGTTTCTACTTACACATGTAATAGCATTATATAAGAAAATGTAATACTGCATATAATGCATAAAGATCAAGTAGCATATTACAAAGCATGTGACTTAGCTGTTAAATTCTGCACATTAACATACTATTTGCAGTTTTTGTCTCAATACTTTGTACTTTACACTCCAAATATAATGTTGTTTTATATGTTATTCTAGGTAATCCCATGTGTATTATTTTCATCCACTATTGCCATGATGAATTAAGCGATAATATGTTAACACAAGCTTTAGGCCATTCGGCATACATTTTCATCAGCCTTTGATAGACAGACCCCACAGAAAAGATCTTAATTTATGATAAAATGGGAAATCAGCTGTCCTTCAGTCAAATTTATAAATATATGTACTTTCAATTTACATCCTTAGAAATACCATTCCCTTGTTCACTGTGCAGTTTACATTAAAATTCATTGGATTGCTGCTTAGATATTACTTGTAATTTTTTTAATTGCTCTGCAGTGTTTGAGAGAGACCTTTCAAACACTCTTATTGCCCCCATTGCTGCACTCAAGCTTACCTTTTGCCTTCTAGCATACAATCACAGGATAAAACAGAAAAGCTGTGAAATTAGATGCATGAATATTTTATAATAAGTCTGCCTTGGCTAGCAGCCCAGGGGTATTACCTGATATAATTGTGCCCACCTCCTATGGGGAATTTCAATTTAGAAGTGTGGTAAACTGATGAGGAAAAACAGGAAAATATGAAAACAAAACACCTATTTCCTTTAGAGGTTAGTGCTTGAGGGAACTGTGTGCTAGCAGGAGCCAGAGAAAGCTTGTTAGATAATACTTACACAAGGTCACATTTCAAATGACTGTTTTTCACATACTTACACAAATTACAAAATTCATCATTTCTCTTTAACACACACTTTCCACACGTTGTGGCTTATGTCACTACACTACACTAATCTGTGTTCCTCTTGATTAAAGCTATTTTCTATTTGTGTCAAAAAGGGGCAATGTGAACATATATTCAATATTAGCTAAAACAATTAGATTTTATTGAAAACACATTCTGCCTCTTTTGACATATATATTTTTATTTTTATTATGAAATCACAGAGGATTATTTTTATTGAAAGGAAGAGCTCTAGTTAATGACCTTCCCCTTATTGTCTCAGTCTTCGTTGTACAGAGAGTTTAACAAGAAGGGACTGTCGTATTTCTTTTCTATATAAATATATATCTTGTTAATTATAAGGATATTATAAGTTACCGAGGAGTTTCATGACCATATAAATTAGGTCTTCTGAGTTTTGTTTATCATTGACTGAGCTTTCAAAGTAGCAATTTCCTTTTAATATATAACGTCTTCTGGAAACAGTAGTATTTCAGCAGTGACATAAAGTTTATTGGATTAACAGAAAATATGCAATATGCATCATAACAAAATTAGATAGGTGCATACATTTGGGCACCCCAACAGAGATATTACATCAATACTTAGTTGAGCCTAACAGCCTCTAGATGCCTCCTATAGCCTCTGGATTCTGGATGGCGGTATTTTTGACCATTCATCCATACAAAATCTCTCCAGTTCAGTTAAATTTGATGGCTGCCTAACATGGACAGTCTGCTTTATACCATCCCATAGATTTTCTATGATATTCAAGTTGGAGGACTGTGACGGCCATTCCAGAATATTGTACTTCTCCCTCTGCATAAATACCTTTGTAGATTTCGAAGTGTGTTTAGGGTCATTGTCTTGTTGGAATATCGAACCACTGCGTAAATTCAACTTTGTGACTGATGCTTGAACATTATCCTGAAGAATTTGTTGATATTCGGTTGAATTCATCTGACCCTCGACTTTAACAAGGGCCCCAGTCCCTGAACTAGCCACACAGCCCCACAGCATGATGGAACCTCCACCACATTTGACAGTAGGTTGCATGTGTTTTTCTTTGAATGTGGTGTTCTTCTTCCGCCATGCAAAGCGCTTTTTGTTATGACCAAATAACTTAATTTTTGTCCCATAAGTCCAAAGCACTTTGTTCCAAAATGACTGTGGCTTGTCTAAATGAGCTTTTGCATACAACAAGCCACTCTATTTGTGCAGAAAGGGCTTATTCCTCATCACCCTGCCAGATGTTATTTGTGCAAATTGTAGAACGATGTACAGATACACCATCTGCAGAAAGATGTTCTTGCAGGTCTTTGGAGGTGATCTTTGGCTTGTCTGAAACCATTCTCATCCTCCGCATATGCTGCTCCCAGTGGCGTAACTAAGGCCTCCACAGACCCCGCAATGTAGGGAGTGGCCCCGAGTTCTGAAGGGCCCCCACTGCTGCGGGATCTGAGGGGACCTTTTCCGCCTACCGCCACCAGCCTGCCACCGCTGGTCCCCCGTTGCTGCTGCCACTTCCAGGTCACGATGCGCCTGCGCGAACCTGGAAGTGATATCACGCCGAGTCAGGAGGAGGGAGAGTGGGCGTGTGGCACATCAGTGCAGCAGTGGGTGGGCCAGGTGGGCCTCAGGGCGGCTCTCTTGTGAGGAGAGCGAGGGAGCCTCAGGAAGGAGGGGAGAGGAGGCAAACAGGGAGGGTGGAGGGCTGGAGACGGAACAAGGGGGTTGGTGCCGGGGGATTGAAAGCAAGCAACTGGAAGAGAGAGACACAGGGGAGGGGAAGTGTGGGAAGGCAGATCATGTCCTTAGGGATCTTGCTCTGGTTTTTATGTAGGCTGCTGCGGTTTTGTGCCGACTCAAGCAATGTACTAAGCTACAATATATTGATGGCATCTAACAGAGAGACATTGCTAAGAATATTAACCACAGGTTTTATCTGAAACCCTATTGATATTTCCTTTATGAAACCATATCAAACATGCTGACTTCTGGTATTGCTTCAAATAGCATTTAACAAACCTCAGCTTGCCAGCTTGTTGTATTCTCTGACAGCAGGAGGGGCATTTTTTACTTTCCTGACACTGGTGACTGAGAAAGCTATTGTCATGTGGAATTTATCTTGTAAGTGTGTCGGGTAGCTTCCATTCATTACAAAGGAAAACAACCATGGATACTCACAAGCTATGGTTACCTCAGTGATTCACACTGAAATCAAAAGACATTACTGAGATTCAAGGTGTGTTAACCCACCGAACGTTACATTGGGCTGTAAATTAAATAATAAATTAAATAACAAATAATAAACAAATACACGAAAAGGCTAAACAGAATTAAGCAGCAGGGTGGAATAGTATAAAATAGTAAAACTATATCATTACATGAAAATGAGAAAGAAAAAGAGGCAAAGCACGCTGTCCAGTTTTTGAAATGTAAGAGCGATCATTTGCAAAGTGCAGGGCAGGGTTCAAAGTGCAAAAAAACAAAACAGCCACGAAGTGTCATGTTTTTTTGCACATTTGCACCCTGCTTATAGGTCTTTGCATTTAAAAACACTTAAAAATTAGGGAGTGCAGGTGGATGACCCCTATATTTAGCAGCTACCCATGGCAGCCATTGATTACAGGATTTCTTTTGCCTGGCAGATCTGGACGCATACAGCATAGTGCAGTAGTAATTGAGCCCTATTAACATTTCTAGAGTGAGGATCTCGAAGACCTGTCTTTGCTGAAATATTAAGCCCAGCTTTTACTTTCCAGAGAATGTTGGAAATATTACTGAAAAGAAATTGAATCTTTAAAATAAATACTGAGTGGCCATGGGGGGAGACATTTGAGATTGATTTTTTTTTCTCCTTAAAAGCTACTAAATATCTTAGCCGTCTGCTTTGGTTTGTCTAATTTTATTCCACAGTTATTAATGTTAGAACTGAGTGTTTATAAACACCATTAGCCTCTGGAAAGATGATAAGAATTGCAATTTAAATATTTATTGTAGAAACAAGTTGCTGCTGGTAAGTGTATTTGTGTGTGATAGAGGTGGAAGAGAAGGACACAGAATGTATTCCATGGACAGAACTATGTAGAGACAGCCACTTCACTGTAAATAACTGTTCAATGTACAGTATCTGTGTGACTCCAACTACATTACTAAATGAACATGCTATGAATTATTTATGAATGCTTTCTATAAGTAAGGAGAAGTCAGTTATAAAATTAGGGATGCACCGAATCCACTGTTTGGGATTCAGTCGAATCCTGAAATCCTTTGTGAAAGATTCTGCCAAATACCGAACAGAATATGAATCATAATTTGCATATGCAAATTAGGGGTGAGAAAGGAATAAAAAATCAACTTCCTTGATTTGGGATGAAAAGTCTTGTGATGAACCCTTCCTGCCCATAATCTTAATATGCAAATTAGGATTCGGTTTGGCCAGACACAAGGATTCTGCAGAATATGAATCCTGCTGAAAAAGGCTGAATCCTGGCCAAATCTCGAACCGAATCCAGGATTCGGTGCATCCCTAATAAAAATTGTTGAATGTTTAACATAGAGCTGTTTACAGTGACATAATTGCATGTTGTCAAACATATGAAAAAGGTTCTCTGGTCTAAGGTGACAAAATTGATACTTTTTGCTTCAATGTGAAATGTTGTATAACAGAAAGCCTACACTGCTTATTATCACCCTAAGAACATCATTCACACGGTGCGTCATGGTGGTAGCATCAGGGTGGATGTAACATAGTAACAAAGTTAAGTTGAAAAAAGACACACATCCATCAAGTTCAACCTTTTAACTTTTTTTTAGCCTACCTAACTGCCAGTTGATCCAGAGGAAGGCAAAAACCCCATCTGAAGCCTCTCCAATTTTCCTCAGAGGGGGAAAAAATTCCTTCCTGACTCCAAAATGGCAATCGGACTAGTCCCTGGATCAATTTGTAATATGAGCTATCTCCCATAACCCTGTATTCCCTCACTTGCTGAAAAAAATGCCATCCAACCCCTTCTTAGCCAGAACAACTGATTCAGGGAGAGAATTCCACATCTTCAGAGCTCTTACTGTAAAAAATCCCTTCTGAATATTTAGGCGGAACCTCTTATGTCAAGATGAATATAGTCAAATACAGAGGAAAAGACATTACTGAGATTTAAGGTTTGTTAAGCCACAAAAAGTTAAACTGGGCTGTATACTGCTTGGACTGGGCTGAATTGACTTGTATAGTGCTGCCTCTTATTAAATAATAAACAAATACATGAAAAGGTTTAACAGAATTAAACCATACAGGATTGTTGTAAATTTATTACAAGAAAAAAAATACCAACAGATCTTACAAAATAAAACAAAGTATCAATTGTACTTTCAAGAATATAATATTATATATATACTAATTATTTGTATAAAAAATGTAATTTGCAATATGTTGGTCAAACATACTTTTATGCAAACCTCTCCACAAAGCTACACTTATCTTTTACTGCGTAAAAGCC
Organism: Xenopus laevis; assembly: GCF_017654675.1. Lineage (NCBI taxonomy): Eukaryota > Metazoa > Chordata > Amphibia > Anura > Pipidae > Xenopus > Xenopus laevis. The sequence goes on from NC_054383.1 coordinate 74,357,642, forward strand.
TACTTAAAATATCTAAGATAGTAACACGGTTGGTAAACCAAATTATGAGCCAGATTCAAATTCAGTAAAAAAAAGTTTATCATGTGAGAACTCATGGATGAGATTCAATTCGAGGAAAAAAAAATTAAACAATGAGAAGTTTTTCTAAATTGAATTGCATTTCAAATTGAATCTCGTCCATGAGTTTTCAGTGATAAACCATTTTCTCGCTGAATTGAATCTGACCCAATATCTGCTTTTAGTAGTCTTGCCAGTTTGTTCCAAAGGGGTTGAATGATAGGGAAAAATCAAAAGCTATAGGAAGTACTGCTGCATCCCATCCTGCCTAAGTGGGAATAATGGTAATCAGGGATATTGTATGTAGAAAAAACACCACTGGTTCTTTCTACATACAATATAGTTTGGGTTTTGAAAAGACCTTCCACTGGCTATTTGGAAAAAAATTGTGAATGTTAATGAATAGGTTAAGTAATTCATTGATTAATTGTACAGGTATGGTATCCGTTATCCTGAAACCTGTTATCCAGAAAGCTCTGAATTACAGAAAAGGCTGTCTCCCATAGACTCCATTACTGTATATCCAAATAATCAAAATTTTTAAAAATAATTTCATTTTTCCCTGTAATAATAAAACAGTACCTTGTACTTGATCTAAATAAATATATAACGAGTCCTTATTGGCAGATAAAACCAGCCTATTGGGGTTATTTCATGTATAAATGATTTTCTAGTAAACAAGGTATGAAGATCCAAATGACGGAAAGATCCATTATCTGGTATATATGCACTTTTCTCATAGTACAAGTTGCTCTGAATACAGGCACAATTTTGGGAAAAAACATGATCACAGCAAAATGGATTTTTTAAGATTACATTTGCCCCAAAGTGTTACTGGGGCATTGCATTTTTCTATTGGATTCTTGAAGTTTGGAGAATGTAATATTTTTTGAGTCATAAGTAATATTTTATTCTTAACTTGTTCCTGTGGAGCCATTGCACAGGGGTGTACAGAGGCTGATCGGGAGCTCCAGTCTGCAGGGCTACTCCTGTTATGAGGCAAGGTGAGAATCTTGTCTCGGGTGGCAGTGAGCGACCAGTTACCAGGGGCAGCAAAAGGCATTTTTTAAAAAGGAAATTTGGCTCTGTTACTGCAGAGAGCACAATATCGTTTGCGGCACAATCGATGAACCCCCCCCCGACCTGTTCCCCCCGACAAAACAGACCACATGCGCCCCTATGCCCACTGCCGATCATTAATGTGTATTTACGCAAAGGAAATTTTAAAAATGATTGTATCTCCTGCACATTCCCAGTTTTTTTTTTTACCCAATGTGGGTGTGGTTGGGCACCCCCTAAAATCTTGCTGCCTTAGGCCCAGTCCTTGGTGGCCTTTCCACAAATCTGTGACTGCCCACACAGAGGACCAAAAAGTCTGCACCCGTCCACTGAATAGTGACTGTCTATGGCATCTTACAGCAGCCCTTCTGGCATTTACCAGAATCCATTGATTGCCAGTCCAGGCCTGCTAAGTGGGGATTATAAGGGGGGAATCGGGGATGCTGCCTCAGCCCCAGAATCGCTACTGGCAGTGTGGGTAAAAAGTCACCTATTCAATACTTTGTGGGGTGCTTAACATATTGGCATCCCCCATTGCATTACCTTTTCCTATTAGAAGTCACATCTGTGTTCCCTAAACTTTAGAATCACTGAACTGTTTGGTAGTTTTTATTAAAGTGGACCTGTCACCCAAACAAAATTATTCCAAATCCTATTTTATCATGTTAGAACTTTAATTACACTGTATAAATTATTTGAATATTGTTTCCATCAGTCTGGGAATTCAAAATTATAGCAACCAGGAAGGAGCCATTTTGTGGGCACTGTTATTAGGGCAAGCCTTGTATCATCTCAGAATCTTGTTTGTGCACCAGGGGACATGGACCCAATGTCCATCCCCATGCACTGGTTACACAATTAAATGGTTAAGAGAGCTGGGGGAATGTAGGGAGAGCGGTGACATCTAGGAAGTGCTGAATGGAAAGTGAAAGTAATTGCTTGCCCCGCCTCTATGCCTAGGCATAGAGGCGGGGTAGGCAATATTTGATGGACAGCTGATATTTTTAAATGAGCTTACAACAGCTATGAATGCTTTAATAAAAAAAAGAAATTGGATTTCATGTTTAATTTAAAAAGGACTTTTATTATACAGATTTTCATGTCTGGGTGACGGGTCCACTTTAACTTCAAAAATTGACAAGCATGCTTCTCTGACAACAGTTTTCTTAAGATTTACTTATCAATATGATGTAGGCAGTGGTATTCTAAAATAGAAATTGGCCTTCATTTTTCTTTTTTTGTGTTTTTATATGTTTCTCATTGTCTACTTTCTATATGTTTGCTATGACTTAATTTACAAAACAAAGATGCAGCAGTTTGGAAGAATGAAAGAGGTGTCCCTGAGCTAGTTCTTATGTGCTTTTTGCATGGACAAAAATTCCTAGGTATACCCTAGGAAACTTTTTGCAGCGAACACAAATGCAAAATTAGATAATATGCCTTTCTCCTCTAAATTACACCAATGCTTTGCTAACGCTGGAGATTTTCAAAAAAAATTATAAAGATTCTAAAAAAATCACCTTCAAGTTTGCATTATCTTATCTCCTATGAATGCCAGGGTTCCTGTGAACATGTTGATGCCCATTATACACATAATTAAAAAATGATGTGCCATGTAAACACCCCAAAATTAAAAAAAAAAGCAAAGTCCATACATTTTTATGTAAGTTAACATAATTCACTTCCAAGACATTGTGACTTCCAAGAGTGTAGTTCAACTATAGTAGTGAAAGATAAGGAAAATTCCAGAGGGAGCTACTATCTAAATTGAATTACTATCTAATATATCTAATCCCTAGGGATACTACCATTTCAGGGAAAGTAAGTACCCTGTAAAACCACAAACCAGGGAAATTTGTAGATTAGAATGAGCAAAAAATGGGCATTAGAAAAAAAATACACACAAACACCTAATATTACCTCAATATTAATTCATCATTTTTAGAATTCATTAAATTAGAATAAAATAATGAGATGTAATCTCTGTAACTGACCTGATGTGCATTTTGGAAGTGACATGTAAATACCATGTTTCATTAAACTTAACATGAGTCGTTATCCCTATAGCAGAGCTGTCAACTTTAAGGGGCACATTTATTATGGGTCGACTATCTATGGTTAATTAACCTATGGGGACCTTCCCCATAGGTTAACATTGGTGCTCGGTAGGTTTTAGGTGGCGAAGTAGGTGGTAGAAGTTTTTTTTAAAGAGACAGTACTTCGACTATCGAATAGTCTAATGATTTTTAGTTCGAATCATTCGATTCGAAGGTCGAAGTTGCCAATTTGATGGTCGAAGTATCCAAAAAAATACTTTGAAATTCAAAGTATTTCTCCTTCTAATCCTTCACTCGAGCTAAGTAAATGTGCCCCTTACTGATTGGGGGAACTTTTTCAAGAGACCCAGCAGTGACGTCACACGCATTCGCAAACACTTTCTCGAAAAGACATCCAGCATACTTACTGCACACGCACAGTCGAATTTCAAAAAGAACATGCAGAAAATTTTTTTAGAAATCTATCAAAAACATTCCAATTAGGGATGAGCAAAAAATTTTGTTTGACTTTTGTAGCAAAAAAAAAAACAACCCATAATGTATAGTAAGAAAAAGTTGCAGATTTTCGAAAATGTTAACCAAAAATGGCCATTGACTTTAATGCATTTGGCAAATGTTTTGTCACTTTGTGAATTTTCAGCAAAGTGAAACAGGTCAGATTTGCCCATCACTAAATTTTTGTTAATTGTTATACATATTGCAGTCTCCACAGGGATAAGATCCACATATACCTGATGTTTTTGGAACCTTTTTCAAAATGGTTATAAGAATGTAGAGCCTTCAAATTGTGGTTCCTCCTAGATCAGATATAACTAATCAATGTGATCCTCCAGGAATACAAAATTCAGCATAGAGTACTTCTGCTCTTTTATTAGTGTGATGAATTTTATACTTCCCTTATCTGTGTTTTTTTATTTGTTATTAACAAAGTTTTATTTTCTGTGTAAAGGGCTTTGTGATAAGAATATTTCATTTTCTTTTCTTAGTATACTCTTTCTGTTAGTCTTTACATAAATTCTAAAGTCTTTGTTTTATATAGCTCTAAAGGGAATTGTGCCTTTATCTTTGAAATATACTTGTGGCCAGTGTTCTCTTTAGAAAGTACTAGCATCAGGGCCGGACTGGGAGAAAAAAGCAGCTAAGGCAAAAAAAAAAACCAAAGCAGTCGACTTCAGGTATGGGATTGGTTATCTGGAAACTCATTATCCAGAAAGCTCCAAATTACTGTAAGGCCATTTCCCATAGACTCCGTTATAATCAAACAATCCAAAAGTTTATATTGATTTCATTTTCTCTGTAATAATAAAACAGAACTTTGTACCTGAACCAATCTAAGATAGTTAAAGTACTATTAAAGTATTTTGCTTTTTTTTTTTAATGAAAGTTGGTCACTGACAAGTAAAATAACTATGTTACTCCCTGGGAACAAGGGAGGTACTAAAGTTATCAAGCGGAGAATAATAGGAAGAAGAAGGTGTGAGCATAGTGAATGACCGCAGGGAGTAGTGCACTGGCACTTTTGCACAATTTACCAATACAGGCACCAGTTAGTATCAATGTTGGTTAATACCTACATCTGTGTATGTCAATGTGTTTACCTACTGTATCTGCAAGTACCGCCAAAACCAGGGGCGCTCTGCTAATAAGGCGAGTTGAGGCACTCGCCTCAGGCGGCAAAAATGCCGCTCCTGGGAACTAAGAGCCGAATTTCCGGTTTCAACTCTTCTAGTGCAGAGAGCGCAATTGCGCTCTCTGCACTAGCGACGTGCGACGTAGCGACGTGGACCCCCCCCCCGACCCCTGTCCGACGCTGCCATGGGGGAGGCAGAAAAAAAAAGCCGCCTCGGGCGGCAAATTGGGCAGGATCGCCCCTGGCCAAAACCACCCTGTGCTGACGGTCATACCACGATAATCGGGAAGTAGTTGCATGCTTGACAAAGGGGTTATGCTACCAAAACGTAATATCCGTAATAAATGAGCAAGGAATTTACCCAGTTGTGCCAGTGATTTTCAGTTCTTCCCATCTAAAACAACACATGCTCTGAAAGGCTATAAATATTGTTATTTCTAACATTGATAATTACTCATCTTCCTATTCAGGCCCTCTCCTATTCATATCCCATTATTTTATTTAATTCAATGCATAGTTACCCAGGGTAATTTGGATCCTAGTAACCAGATTGCTGAAATTGAAAATTAAAAATTGAAAGCTGCAGAATAAAATAACTAAACTCAAACCACAAATAATAAAAAATGAAAACCAACAGCAAATTGTCTCAGAATATCACTCTCTACATCATTTAAAGTTTACTCAAAGGTGAAAAACCCCTTTAAGTAAGGGCCTAGAATAACCGGGGGACTCCTAAGTACTTGCTGCCCAGTCATTTTACATTGCATTGTCCTTTACTGTGCAGAATACGGACATACCATGTAATTTTAATCAGCTTAGAATCTAATTCCTTAGTACTAAAAGCCATGCTCATACTGCCAATAAATTCCATTATCTATATCAAGTACTGTAAATTCTTAGCCAACTAAATGTTATACTCTAACCATCCTATGGGATAAACACTGGATAAAGAATAGAAACTCGAGAATGCTATGGACCTGTGGTTTCCCAGAAAAGATGTCTTTCTTTAATGTAAAGGACAGTGTTTCCCTTGTCCTTTCCTTGTCAAAGTGAATTTCAACCCCAATATTTTTTACTGAAAGAAAACATAATTCTAAGCAACTTTGCAATATACATTCATTACAAGTACTCTATGATTTTTAAGATATATGTATTGCTATTGAAAACAGGTTTTGTCTGTTCCTTTCTATTCTCTGCCCTGACTGTTGATACAAAGACACGACAGCTGATTAACAGATCTGTCTTTGCTGGGGAACTAAGACTTTTATTTTGTTTAAAAAGTATTTTGTTTAAAATGTAACAACCTGGAGTTAAGCAAATGTTGCTTTCAATAGCAATTGTTTTTCAGATAACCTAAAAAGCAAATTTTTATTTTGGGGTTAACTTGCCCTTTAAACAAACAATGGAATAACAAAAGAAGTGTGTAAGATAGGTTTGATCCATATGATAAATTTCACACTTTAAATGCTTAAATGAAACACTACGATGGGATATCTATGCTAATATAGAATTGGGCCTTAAAAAGCAAGGATGGAACTTCTGTTTACAGTCTGCTTTTATTAATGATGACACTATAATTAGTTTAACAGGGAACAGTTTAAATTCAATAAGCGTTTTACTGTGAAGAAAATAATACAGTATGAGGCCTTAAAAATAATAGAAAAGCACGCTGCCTTAGGGAGTATTTAACAATGAATAGAAAATATATATCACTGTTTTTATAAGAAAAAAGCAAAATGCATATCTTAAATATCCTTTCATTAAAGTCAAGAAACAGCCTTGTCTTTCTTTCTTGAAGGCTGCATTTAAGACTGCAAATGATCATTACATTAAATGTGTTTTTAAAAGTCTGAATTATTTTAAAGATGTTGCTCTGGAGCAGAACAACCCATGGTGCAGCCAATGCAGTTGCACCGGAGCCCAGAGGTTCTAGTTGGCCTGATGGTTCCACCCATAGACTTGTATGGCGTCGTGCAACAAAAAAAAAAGACGCCCATAGACTTTAATGGGCGTAGGCGACATTTCGCCGGCGGCAAATTTTTGGCGAAACGAAACAGGTCAAATTCGCCCATCCCTAATGTGTAATACATACAAATGTATTGCTTAACAAAAGTTTTCTCCCTTTATTATCTTATTAACATAATTAAATGTTGTTTTATGCTTGTTTTTACAGCCAGAATGTATAACTTTTATTTTTGTTGTACCTTGTCTACAATTTGCCTGCCAAATGTATATGCAGAGAAAATAAGAGTGTGCCCAGTCTATTAATTTCTCACATTACATCATTCGGTTCAGGCACCATATCTTTTTTCCTCTATGCAATCGAAAAGATTATTAATAAAGAAAGAAAACGCAGCTCTGTTCATTGTACTTCATCTACATCTAGTCTTTGATTCAGATATACATTATTACCCCAGGGCTAGATCCAATTCCCTTATTTCATAAACTAGCCTCTTGAGTCATATTATTTAAACCATTTTATGAGGAACAAATAATGGTTTTCCTCTTTTCTACAAAGAAGCAAAATTGCTTCTTTAATTTCACATTTAAAGCTAAAATCTGATTTCATATTTAGGGTGTTCTGTAAAAACACTTTCTAGCATTGTTTAAAGGGGATCTCCAGAAAAAAAACAGTTATTTGCATAATGAAGAAAATGTAAATTTAATTCATTTGTATATGTTATTTAAAAAGTTTCAGTGATTTTAGATTTATAGACAAATATCGCCAGCCCACAGACATGGAGCAAAAGCAGGAAATTAGCAGCCATTGGGGAGTAATTGCCACAGGTAATGCAGTGTTTTTATTTTGGTGCTCTACACTCCTTTTGTTAAAGATTGAGCTGTGGTAAGGACAGTCTGTGGCCTTGACGAGGAGGTAGCGATTGTGGCTAGGACCCTGGGTGATTGTGCGCCAAGAGTAGATTGTTGGGGAAGCTATGGACTATAATGAGATAACTAGGAGAAGTTTGTGTACTGTATGCTGGAGACGACAGAAACTGAAGGAAGCTTTAATGGGAGAGGAGGCTCTTGGAGGGTTAAAGTGGACCTTTCACCCAGACACAAAAAGCTGTATAATAAAAGTCCTTTTCAAATTAAACATGAAATCCAATTTCTATTTTTTATTAAAGCATTCATAGCTGTTGTAAGCTTATTTAAAAATCTCAGCTGTCAATCAAATATTGTCTGCCACTCCTCTATGCCCTGGGCATAGAGGCGGGGCAGACAATTACTTTCACTTTCCATTCATCACTTCCTAGATGTCACTGCTCTCCACACATTCCCCCGTTCTCTTCACCATTTAAATGTGTAGCCAGGGCACCCATTCTGGTGCACAAACAAGATTCTGAGATGATACAAGCTTTGCCTTATTAACAGTGTGCACAAAATGGCTGCTGCCTGCTTGCTATAATTTTAAAATCCCAGACTGAAGGAAACAAGATTCAAATAATTTATATAGTGTAATTAAAGTTTATTTTGCTTGACTAATGTGATAAAATAGGATTTTGAATAATTTTTTTGGGTGACGGGTCCCCTTTAACAACACTCTGCCAGTGCCTTTCCACATGGCAGTGACACTGGAGGCTTCTGGAGAGAGAGACAGAACACTTGGGGTATGAAGATATGAGAGGATCCTCTGGAGAAGTGTTATTTTTATTGTAGTTGGGCTCCCTGTGTAGAGCTGTACCCTGCCATCCCTTCGTTCACCGCATTAATTTGTGACACGCATAATTCTTGCAGCAAAGGCCTTCCCCTTTCCGTGATGGGGGTCTACCAGTTACGGATAGCACCTTTACACACTTGCTCCCCCACCCCCTTGCTCTTATTTTATACTGTCCCATGCCCTTCCACTTAACAATCCCTTATCTTACGCCTACTGTATGTAATGTATTTGATGCCAATGTACTTGTCAGTATTAGTATTAGCACCATCATTTCACACAGTGCTTTACAGAATAAAGGGATACAAGACCAAAAGGTAAACCTATACAGACATACATTTCTCCAAAAATGTTTTACAGTTACAAACGCGTAGTGTTAGGAGACAGTAGGGGAAGGGCCCTGCTCACAAGAGCTTACATTCTAAGTTTCTCTGCATTTTTTTATTTTTCTAGATGGAGGCTGACTTATTTTGCCAAGTTTAGCTATATTATATGCAACTGTTGAACTGACTGGATCTGTATCCTAACCTAGGAAACCACTATGTGTTGGATGTAGCTGTGGCAGAAACAACTAAAAACAGCAGATTCAGAAATCTAGAGGTAGACCAGACATTTTTGGGGGACAACATGTCCTTCTTTGGCACAATAAAAAAGGTGTAAGACAGATGGACATGGTTGGACTGAGTGGGTGGAGCACCAGAATAAAACCCAGTAGGCCTGGCCCTCATATGCCCCCTTGACTCAAGACCACTGCCTTCCTCTCTTCCTGCTGGATATGGTCTGCAAGGCCACACACCCCACTGCTGGCCTGGATCTGTGGGCCCAGGAGGAAAGAGGAGGTACAGAGTAAAGAAGAAATTTGTGACACAGGACCACTGCTTCCTCTCTCCCTGCTGGCTGAAATTTGGGGGCTCGGGACGAGAAATAAGGTATGCAGCCAGGAAATTACAACAGGGTGTTGGAGGGGGTGGCGTTCATGTAGGGGGTGAGGGTGGTGGGTGTTTGATACCCAGTCTAACACTGCAGATGGAAGCACAATTAAGTCAAACTAGCACCACTATATGCAGAGCATTAGCTAATTCTTTCCATTTGTATCATCATCTATTAACGAGTAAACTAGAAGTTTAACTGTCAAAAACATGTGCTTTTATAAATAAGATTGACACATTCATTAAAAATTCAGTATTGAAGAAAAAGCATTAAAAAATGGTAAATATTTTTATATTAATTAATTAATTAATTAATTAATTAATTAATTAATATTAGTTGTTTGCCATTCCTTTAATGTTAATGTGATTGCTATGCTACCTAGGTCACTGATCTGTTTAAATTCACATACTCTGTTTGCTTTGTACTATGCTTTAAAATGTCACATTCTTACATTCAGGTTATGATTCCTAAACTTAGTCCCACTTCATTCTTAGAAAATGGCAATTTAATCTACAGTATATTCTGCACTTGGGTTGATGTGTTTTTAATGCAAATACATTAAATCAAGAAAAACATGTCCATTCCTCCAGCGTGCCAATATTCTACTAAAAAGAATACATCTTCCCCTTGATACCACAAGCAATGTAATTTATCAATACTAGTATGGGACTAAACCTTGAGGGACTATATTGTCACTTGCCCAGCCTCACAGATTACATTAATTACAAAAACACAGTGGGGTTCATGTATGAACACTGGGTACATTTGCACCAGTGAAGTAGCCAATAGCAACCAATCAAAAAAGGGCTTTGAACTTTGCTTTGAATTGCTTGGTGTTAGCAAATGAGTCAATCTGTCTTGTGTTCATTTGGGGCTAATCAATACCTAGCATACTTGAAAAGTTTAGCCTATGATCACGATGAATAACACAATGTATAAGAACACATTTGCTAATAATACATGATTTTATAGGGTCATTGATTTACAAGATATGAAACAGTGGAAAATGACAAAATATCACTGCATGTGGTTACATTTAAAATAGATTATTGACCTGCACATTCTGGCAGAAATGCATTAGTCACTGGTCACAGCACAACAAAAAAATGAATGCATGAGGTCAAGCTATATGAAAAACCTTAGACTATCGTATTACACCTATTCGATGGTCGATTTTCGACGTTTTTTCACTTCTAAATTTGACCCTTGATAAATCTGCCCCTAAATATTGCAACTCGGTTAGTTAATTTACCCTTTTTTTTTTTTTGGGAGCTGTATATTTACTTGTTTCCCAACATAACAATTTCATGTATGCATTCTTGTTTGCAAATTTTTTTTATTTTATAAACTCTCTTCAGGGATGGGACACATTGACTTTCTGAAATAAGTTTTTTTATTGTGCTTCAGCTGAAACTAGAACCACAAGGGGTGTCCAAACTGTTTGTGCAGTATTCCCAATCTTTGATCTACTCTTGACTCATGAAATTCAAAGAATGAAATGCAGGTCTGTGAAAGTATCACATTTTTGAGTTCCTAAAATATGTGCGCAACATTTATTTATAATTTATAGAGCCACATGCAGCTGCAAATAGTCCTTGTTGGTTCCTGTAGCTTTTCCGCTGCTTTTGTCCTAAGTAAAGCTTTATTCATAAGAGAAAATAATGTAGAATATCTGGACAAGGGTACACCAAACACAAAATCTGTGCTGCAGCCCTTTATTGTTCACATAACATGTTTCAAGCTGTGCCAACACTTAGGGGCAGATTTATCAAAGGTCAACGTGAATTTTCTAATTAAAAAATTTCGAATTTCAAGCAAATTTTTTTCCACTAGGGAATAATCCAAATTCGAATTTCGAAATGTATCATGTATTGTCTCTTTAAAAATTCGACTTCGACCATTCTCCATCTAAAACCTGCTGAATTGCTGTTTTAGCCTATGAGGGCACTCCTAGAACCTATTTGGAGTCAACTGGTGGAAAAATCTAAAAGTTTTTTTTGGTAAAAACTTAGAATCGTATGATTCGAATACACTATTAATTTGATTTGTACCATTTGATTTTGATTGAAAATGTACCTGTTCGATCGAAAACGGAAAAGTTTTTCAAATTCAAAATTTGACCCTTGATAAATCTGCCCCTTTGTAAAAAGCCATAGCTGAAAAGTTTGCAGAACAGATTCTGCTTTTGGTGCACCTTTGTCCAGCTTAGCGATGAGTGAATTTTTTCGCCAAGTTTTGCCACAAAAATAATGCCCATAGACTCTAATGGGGGAAACAATTGTGGCTCAATTTGGCGCCCATAGACTTCAATGCATTTTGCCTTTTTTAGCCTGGTCATTGGCAGGCTCTGAAGTAAAAGAGAACATAAAGTAACATTAAACAATTTATTCTTAGAGGCCTTTGGGACATATTAGGGCTCATTTCCAAAAGGAGAAGCAGGGTGCACTCTCTCAGTATGTGATTGGTAGCATTGAGGTATAACTGGGGCAAAAGATAGGCGCCCCCTGGGACACACTAAAGGGGATCCTGCTCAGGGCAGATGTTAGATTCATGACTCCCTTGGGTCTGTCACTTCTGCACCAGGTAAATAAAGGTAAAGTACAGCAGAACCAATTATGGGCAGGAGAAGTGCTAAGGGGAGTATTTATTAACATCACCGGTGCTGTTGCCCATTGCAACCAATCAGATCTTTGCTTTTGTTTTAGTAGGTGACTGTTCAAATCTAAATGCTGATTGGTTGCTATGAGGAACATTACCGGTGATGTTTGTTGCCAATGTTAATAAATACACACCTAAGTGTATTGTAAGGGTATCATCATTGTAAATGAGTCCATTATTGTTTTTGACCAAGAACGTTTCCACTTTAACATATGAATCAACAGTGTTTGGTTAAACAGATAAATATGCATCAAATAAACTTACTATTTGACCCTTCCCCAAAAATAAATATTTTCCAAAATATTCCCCAATTCCCCAAAATATTCCCCTATTCCCCAAAATATATATGTAGAAATATAAAATGAAGAACAACTAACAGTTAAAATTAGGTTATCATTAGCCAATGCTTTTATGTAACCGTCTGCCAAAATATACATAAACACAACTACACAGTCAATATAAAGCATAATACTACTATCAGTACAAGTACAGTTATGAGACCTGTTATCCAGAATGCTCGGGACCTGGGGCTTTCTGGATAACAGATCTTTCCATAATTTGCATCTTCATACCTTAAGTCAACTAGAAAATCGTGTAAACATTATATACACCCAATAGGCTGGTTTTGCTTCCAATAATGATTAATTATATCTTAGTTTTCGATCAAATACAAGGTACAATTTTTTTTTTACAATTTGGATAATGTATGGATAAAATGGAGTCTATGGGAAACGGCCTTTCCATAATTCTGAGCTTTCTGGATAATGGGTTTCAGGATAACGGATCCTATACCTGTACTGAAATTCAGCTTAGAAAAAAAGTAAAATGCAAAACAGTGTTCTATATTTAGCACTAATGTATTGTAGTAATAATAGCAAACTGTGTAGCTTGCTTCAGGGGACACAAAGGAACTTCTTCTTAGCCTAAACGTTAAGGATTTTTTTGTTAGAGTTTATATTCCTCCTTATTTTGCAATTGTTTAAATGTTGAGTGGCATATTTATCAAAGGTCGAATTTCAAATTTAAAAAACTTTGAAATTCAAATTCAAAAAGACCAACCGAAATAAAGTCGAAGGGTTTTTTTTGGTTGAATATATCAGTTTTTAATCGAATAAGTCCGTATTCACCCAAATTATAATTAGATTAGAAGTTTTTACCAAAATTTTTTTTCGTTTTTTTAAACTCCACTAATTGACTGCAAATAGGTTCTAGGAAGTCCCCCGTAGGCTAAAACAGCAATTCAGCAGGTTATAGATGGTGAATGGTCAAATTTGATTTGAATTTGCACTATTCCTTAGTCGAAGTACACAAAAAATAGCTTGAAATTCCCATATGGGATCCATTATCTGGAAACCCGTTATCCAGAAAGCTCTGAATTACGTAAAGGCCATCTCCTATTGACTCCATTCTATCTAAATGATCCAAATTTTTAAAAATGATTTCCTTTTTCTCTGTAATAATAAAACAGTAGCTTGCAAACGAATATATAATTAATCCGTATTAGAGACAAAACCAGCCTATTGGGTTTATTAAATGTTTACATGGTTTTCTAGTAGACTTAAGTACCGTATATACTCTAGTATAAGCCGACCCGAGTATAAGCCGAGGTACCTAATTTTACCTACGAAAACTGGTGAAACTTATTGACTCGAGTATAAGCCTAGACACAACTACAGCCCTGTCTCCCAAAAGAGCACATTTAACCAAAGCAACCCCCTCAGTGATCAACCGGACTTCTTTGCAAAGTTGATGGTGATGGTGAATTGCCAAATGGATTACTGTGTGCATTGTCCCACTGTCCCACTACCATGTGCAGAAGGTGCTGTGTGATATTGCCATCACTGTTAATCTTTCGTATAACCAACAGAGGGCACTGTGTGATATTGCCATCACTGTTAATCCTTCATATAACCAACAGAGGGCGCTGTGTGATATTGCAGTCAGTGTTATTCTTTCATATAACCAACAGAGGTCACTATGTGATATTGCAGTCACTGTTATTCTTTCATATAACCAACAGAGGGCGCACTGTTATTCTTTCATATAACCAACAGAGGGTGCTGTGTGATATTGCAGTCACTGTTATTCTTTTATATAACCAACAGATGGTGCTGTGTGATATTGCAGTCACTGTTATTCTTTCATATAACCAACAGAGAGCACACTGTTATTCTTTCATATAACCAACAGAGGGCTCACTGTTATTCTTTCATATAACCAACAGATGGCACTGTGTGATATTGCAGTCACTGTTATTCTTTCATATAACCAACAGAGGGCGCACTGTTATTCTTTCATATAACCAACAGATGGCGCTGTGTGATATTGCAGTTACTGTTATTCTTTCATATAACCAACAGATGGCGCTGTGTGATATTGCAGTCACTGTTATTCTTTCATATAACCAACAGAGGGCACACTGTTATTCTTTCATATAACCAACAGAGGGCACTGTGTGATATTGCAGTCTCTCCCCAAGTGAACTGTTGGTATAGGAATGATTAAAAGTGATCTCAGCTGCTGCCCGCTGACTCGAGTATAAGCCTAGGTAGACTTTTTCAGCAAATTTTGGATGCTGAAAAACTCGGCTTATACTCGAGTATATAGGTAATCGCTGCTACATGTAATGATGCAAAGGAACCCTGAATCTACTGCTACCTCCAAATCAGGTGGTAGCTTCCGGATTCCCATTGAACCTGGAGACAATAGGCGCAGCACAGATGCATAAATATAATCGGACACACGTCTGAAATTACGCCTACTGGATTGTACAGCGCAATCCACATCAAAGTGCAAGCGAAGTTGTGGTCATTGAGACTGCATAAATTCTGGAATTCTGAGGGAAAAGACTGCACTTTTCACATTGTGTCTGTGCGTAACTGTACCTCAACTCCCTGTGCACTGAAAGTTTATGTCTGTCCATTTAAATATTAATTGACCATTCAACTGCTAGCAGAAAGAAAGCATTCATCATTTTACTGCTGGAATGCTTACTGCATAGGTTAAAATCAATACCTTTGTGCAGCAGAGTGTTTTTGAAGTGTGACAGTTTGTGGCTTCTCTCATAGCCTAAGTAGGAGCAGTGGCTGTGGTTTATTATAAGACACAATAGCCATGTGCATTAAAATATACATAGACTATGTCTAATGCAACAAATGTATAAAGGGAACAGCATTCATAGAAACAGGTAGAATGGTTGCCTTTTTATAAGGAGCAATAAAACCAGCATTACTTAACTCTCACTTCACCCGATGCATCACCACTTAAAATATAAGAATATATATTGCAAGGTTTTTTTCAACTACACATTGTTCAAAACAACCACTTAAGCTCCAGAGCATCCCATTACTGTTTCAAGTATGGTACCAAGCGAAATTTCAGCTCCACATTTGGTTCAGCTGCCAGAAAGGGATATAGTCATAAATATGCTGACATTAACATAACATAGCACTTCTAGTTCACAAAAAAGGATTTCTTCAACAGCAAAACGGCTAGCCTTAATGCTCTGATTGCCCTTTAAGTAAATCCCTAAACCTCCATTTAGTAATTATAAGAGATTACCCATTACATACTTATAATCCTTTGATTTTTCAAATTCTGAGAAATTCAGTCTGCAGCTTCTTGTCATTATTGGGTCATACAACTTCACTGACATATGTAATACTATAGGGCACATTTATCAGAGTGTGACATCAGAGTTCACCATTTGATAAACACACTTCTAAAAATCCCATAGGAATGAATAGATAGTAGGTGAGCTCTAACTTCACACTGATAAATTTGCCCCTATGATGGTGTGCTAACACTAAGGGGGTTATTTATCAAAGGTCGAATGTTTTTTGTACCTCAAATGAACTCGAATGATATCTTATTTAAGAAAAAACTGTGAGTTCCAGTTGTGAAATCCAAAAACTGGGAAATAACTCGAACCACTCGAATTGTTTACGTTTTCAGACAAAATCCAAGAACATCATGCAGGCTTTTAACATCTTCAAATGGTTCAAGGGACCTCTGCCATTGGCTCCTACATGACCTCGACAGGTTTTAGATGGTATATTTTTTTAAATCAAGCTATTTCCAGGGTCGGAGTATAATATATCAAATTGAGATTTATTATGGTTTGTCCTCACCAGATTTTATTTTATATGTATTATTTTCAAATGAATGTTTTTTTAAGTATTAACCTGATCAAGATTAAGTTGGATACATACACTGTTTATCAAATCCAACTGAACTGAATGATTACATGCATGTGTGTGAACACTGGGTTCAACTCATTCTAGTCTATAATGCAGTTATTCACCCACTGAAACAAACAAAGGATGTAGTAAATAGAATTTACATCAGCCCTTCCATTAACATGGCATTGGCATGCACCCTTGCTTTCACTGAAAAATTCAGCCATTATATTATACATTAAAGGGACTGTAGAACATATTCAGAGTTAAATTCTGTATATTCTGTATATTAATTATTTAAAAGCAGTCAATGTCAATGAAAAAATGTATATGTACTGCAACACTAGCATGAAATATTCAAAGCCCAAAATTCTCTGTCTTCATAAATTACAATACAACAAAGCAAATTCATAGAAATGTAAATGATTTATATCCTAAAGTAAAGTATTGTCAAGAGTAATCTTCTTAATGTATACTATATATTTAGAGTATTTGCTTTGCAGAAAAGTGAGCCATTTAAGGTCTAATCCTCTCCGGGAACAGTATATGTCTTATAAGGTTTGCTTTATCTGTATTTGTGTGCATAGTGTGTAAAGGGGTTTACTATAACTGAAGAATTGTTTCCATGTTAAAAAGCACTAAAGCACCTTTTTCACACAAATGAGACTTTGCCATAGATGGTCCCGTTTTAAATTTATAGATACAATCTTGCCAAATTTAAAAAATGTTTGCCCATATAAGGGTGTCCACTACTTCAGAGATAGTGAACAAAAAAAATTATTGAGGTTAACACAAAAATGCCTTTAAAAAACAAATATTTTTATAATTAAGGAAAAAAATGTGTATAATGCAATGGGAAGGAGAGCAACAAGTGATTCGATCCTGAAGTGCTGGCTCCTTCTCAAAGCTCAGAATCAGGCACAATGCACTGAGATGGCTCCCTCCACACCAATATTACAGCTAAAAAACTACAAGAATTACATTTTAAACTTTAGAGTGAATTCTGTGCAATGTAAACAGTGCAATTTAGAAATAAAAAGTAAACCATAAAAATCATGACAGAATCCCTTTAATGAAATAAAAAACACTTTTTCACATGCCTTTTAAATGTTTAAAGTCATTGGGGCTTAATTATTGTTAGGGTTCAAAGTGTAAAACACAGGGTCAAGCCGGGCTGTGTTTTGCATTTTACAAACTGGCCCCCAATAAGCCCCTCTGGCTAAAGGTCCTTGCTAAGGGTTGTTTCTTTTCTAGAAAAAAATACCAGACAGTTTTCAGACTCTCCCTAGCACATAGGTGTTCCCTCTTCCAGCCCATATCTTTCCCCAAACTTCAATGGATATTTAATGCAGCGGAAAGTGCAGCAGGACCCTGACACAAGTGCTTTTGGAATCAGCACTTTTATTAACAATACAATGATCAATTTCCTATTAATATAACTGTTAAAAAATTGTGTTTAAAGTACCAAACTCTTACGCCACTTGTTTACATGCACAATATAAAATCATGTCAGTTAGCTGACATTTTCCCTCCTTCCCCAGCTATATGACACATATATTTTCATTGATCAGCTTTTTTTCTATAATTATACACACAGCTGCCACAATGTTTGCTTCAGCTTCTTAATGGAATGTAGCTATCTGTTTTCTGGTTCCACTATAATAATAGTATCTTCAGATGTAAACATGTGCATCTGTTCTGGTGACATGCTGTGGTGTTGCTAGCACTAGGCATCCAGAGCATGGTACCCAGGTCCAGTACAAGTTAATTCAGCAGACAGGAAAGAACTGACGATTCCCCAGCTTTCTAAAGTGTCTGTTGGTGGGGCATAATGGAAAAAAAGAGGGGTGGAGAGTGTAAGATGTACCATTTTATATTGTGGAAGGTTACCACTCAAATGCATGTGGTATGTGAGTTCTTACAGGAACATTTTAAAGGGCATTTTGTTTCAAAACCTTTTAGGCTAATGGCACATAGTCTGGTTTCACCGCATTCCACTCCCTGTGCACTTGCCTGTCCCTTACCTGTTAGCACATATACTGTACATTCAGAGAGCAGGCATTGGATTTACCGGTTTACTACACAACCCTTCTGCGACATTTGTATTTAGCCTTGGAGCCAGCCATATTATATTGTCTAGGAAACAAGCTGGCAGTGATCTTACAAGACATAAACATTATTTGGCATATGGAGAGCACCTTGCCCAAGATCAGCTGGCATAACAGAAAATACTTAAGGACTCATTGCCTGTAGTAAAGGCATCAATTTAGACATGAAGTATGGGTGGGATGGATCCGATGGAACATACAGGCAGCTCTCCCTACCTGTCCTCTAACTAGCACATTATTCAGGCTCTTGCGTCCCATAGTAGTCTTGCACTTTTGCTTGAGATAAGAGTAAATGATCCCTATAAAATAGCTGTAGCTTTGGAAGGTGCGGCCCCTGCCAAACTCGTGCCAGAAAAAGAGACCTGGAATGCCAAATGTGCAGAGAGACCCCATCATGTTACCTGCCAAGTACAAGATATCCACTGTGTAAACCACCATGGAGAGGATAATGGCAACATTACATGCAGGGCATAATGACAAAAGCATTCCTTCAGTGCCTGCTACATAGGAGAAACTGCCTTTTATAAGGAATACATAGGGAAAAGTAGCTTTACCAGGGTTGTTACAGCTCTAGGGAAGGAGTTTGTGCCAGGAACTAGACTGAACATTTACGTATCCTATCAGCAGTTAACGGAGGGACTGTTTCATTAAAAGACTCAGTTAGTCGGCCTGTATATCACAATTTAGTCAGACAGACCCCCATTGCAGGTGTGTCATACAATATTAGATTCCTGTTGCATTTCTTCCTTTCTAAATAGCAATTTAGAAAGATTTCTAATCACGTGCGATATCATTTTGGTAACTAGTGGGATCCTCTGGGGTGTATCCCTTAGAGACCCCTAGTTGGAGGCACTGTGCTGTCAACTTCCAGTTTTCCCAGTCACTCCCACCAATTCAGTGGAATTTACCGTGGTATGCATGACTGCCACCTTGTACATGCCGGAGTATGATTTAAGTCTGAAGGTGTGTTTACAGCCGCAGGTAAGCTACCTGTGTATGCCGGAATGTGATCCTGTTCTACATGAATGTGCAAAAAAAGGAAAGCAGTCTGAATTCTCTAAATCAGTGCTATCCAACTTCTGTGGTACCAAGGGCCATCATTTTTATGGCCTGTGGTGGAGGGCCGATAATGGAAGCCAGTGTTGACCACTGTTTTTTAAACTACACCCGTTACCACAAGAACTTTTAAGACCATGTCCACATTAATGATGGTAGCACACAAAAAAACCAAATGATTGGTGCTCACTGCAGGAATATCACTCATATGTGATCATTTTAAATCATATTAAAATATGCCCTTAAAGCCATTTGCCTCCTCCTCCCCTGTGGATAACACAGCTCCCTACGGTACATTATTAAATACCTTAGGGCCACCCAACAACAATTATGCAAAAAATTCAGAGCAAACCTCTACCAGGCTCATGCCCCACAGGTAGTGTAGGGCAGGCAGAGTATGGCACACACAAGGAGCATAGGGCAGGCAGAGTATGGCATGCACAGGTAGAGTATGGTACACACAGAGAGCATAGGACAGGCAGAGTAGGACACACACAGGGAGCCGGGATTGCAGGACACCAGGAAAAACCTGGTTGGCCCCCGGTACTTGTGGGCCCGATCGGTCCAGATCCACATCCAGATACCTTACTGCAGCAAATGCCGGAAAAACACAGTTCACGTGCGTGCTTGTGCACAAGCGCACACACTCTGCTGCACAACAGGGGGTGCCGGGGGGTTCCGGAGAGGGGCTCTGGACAGCAGCCGGTGGGCCCCGGGCCCCCCAGTCCGACCCTGCAGGGAGCATAGGGCAGGCAGAGTATGGCACACAGAAGCAGAGTATGGTACACCTAGGGAGCATATGACAAGCAGAGTATGACACACACAAGGAGCATAGGGCAGGCAGAGTATGGCACACACAAGAAGCATAGGGCAGACAGAGTATGGCACACACATGGAGCATAGGGCATGCAGAGTATGGCACAAACAAGGGGCATATGGCAGGCAAAATATTGCACACACAAGGAGCATAGGGCAGGCAGAGTATGGCACACAGGAAGAGTATGGCACACACAGGCAGAGTATGGTACACCCAGGGAGAATAGAGCAGGCAGATGATACTGTGCTACCTACAGTGACTCAATGGGGGCACTTTCAGTTTGGGTGTGAGGTTAAACAGTACAGGGCTTTAGGGGAGTGGACAATAGAGGTGTTACAGATGTGAACAATGCAAGGGGAATTACAGGTTTGAACAATGCAGAATCTTACAGTATGAAAGGGGACCTGTCACCCAAAAAAAATTATTCAAAATCCTATTTTATCACATTAGTCAAGCAAAATGAACTTTAATTACACTATATAAATTATTTGAAACGTGTTTCCTTCAGTCTGGGATTTCAAAATTATAGCAAGCAAGCAGCAGCCATTTTGAACACACTGTTATTTAGGCAAGCCTTGTATCATCTCAGAATCTTGTTTGTGCACCAGAATGGGGGACATGATGTCCATCCCCATGCCCTGGCTACACAATTAAATGGTGAAGAGAACAAGGGAATGTGAGAAGAGCAGTGACATGTAGTAAGTGCTGAATGGAAATTGTCTGCCCAGGGCATAGAGGAGTGGCAGACAAAATTTGATTGACAGCTGAGATGTTTAAATGTGCTTACAACAGCTATGAAAGCTTTTACTAAAATATAGAAATTGGGGGTTTCCGGGGGGCGGACCCACAAGATGGCCGCATTTTACTGAGCTCCTGCGCCAGCGCTTGGATTCTGGCTTACTCTCCGCCGCTTCTCCTCACCATCGAGGTTCTTTCATAGCGGCTGATCTCAGGATAACAGAGGGGTAAAGAGCAGTTCTCCATCGCCCGGCTTCTCCTCACCTGCAGCCCCGGAAGACGGCACATTCACCACGTGGACCCGGGCTGACGCGCTGCCCCCATCTCACTTGCGCCTCTCAGGCGGACATTCAGGCGTGACGATCGCCTCTTTGGGAGGGCAGTGCTGGCCACGGGAGGACGGATTACCTTCGGCACCTGATCAGCCGGCACAAGTAACGCAGCAGCCCGACGCGGGCCTCAGCCACGTGGCCGCCTGTATATACTGCCACGCACCGCCATTTCATACACAGGCACAGTGAGTACAGTGACATACAGGGGTAACCACAGGACTGTACCATTTACTGGCTAAGCGATACTTTTCCCCCACTAGTGGGGACCACCATTCCCCTATGGCTATCCTTATTTCCAAGCCTGGCCTCTCATTTGGCGATAACGTTTCCTTCTACTACTGGGAACTGTATTAGGCCACTCTTATTTGATATTGATGCTGAAGGACCACCATGGGGGTTACACCAACCAGCCCTGTTCGTTACTGCCTACATCTCCTGACTTTATGGCACTGCTGTACGAGTCTCGGCCTTTACTCCACACTCTGTGTACTTTTGCTCTGTGCCCATACGCCTGCCATCTATTTTGAAAATATTTAAAAGGTGAATAACCTTCTCGCTTTACCCTTACTCTCTTTCTACAATATGTGACGAACTAGATGGACTCTATTTTACCCACCGCCTAACAGCTATGTCTACATGATGTGATATTTTTATACATCTATTCAGTGGGGATTGCCGATCTAACTGCTATTGTTGGCTTTTCCTGTGTCACGTCAAGGCTTTCAATCCCTGTTAACCATACTATGGAAAAATTCTTGGGTACAACTCCCACCATGCCGCCGAAAGCAGCTAAAGCCAAACCAAAAGAGAACAAAAAAGATGCTCCTTCCGTCTCTACTGATGTGGACCCCTCCACTCCCCCCTCCACTTTACAGATCCAAACTCAAGAACTTCTCTCCGCTCTGGGACCTTTACTAGACCAAAAACTTGAGGGTCTTAAAGAGTCGGTAACGGAGGTCCTACACCAGCTTACGACCCATTCTCAACGGATGACAGAAGCTGAACAACGGATCTCTGACCTGGAGGATAGCCTAGAAAAGGCCCAAACAACTCTGGACACACAACAACGTGAAATTACGATACTGGCGGAGAAAGTTGACGACTTGGAGAACAGGAGTCGGAGGAACAACTTGCGGCTGGTGGGAGTCCCGGAAACTGTAAAGGGATCCGACCTGGAACTTTTACTGACTGTCAAGTTGCCAGAATTGCTACATATGGAACGGTCACTTCTTCCATGACCTAGACAGGTCATATTTAAGCTTCTAAACTACATAGACAAAATGAACATCCTTGCAGCTTATAGAAAGATAAAGACTCTTTCCTATGAAATTGCTCTTATTTCAAGATTTTTCCGCCTCAGTGGCAGCAAAACGTAAAGAATTTAGCCCTCTCTGCAGAATGCTTTTCTCGTCAGGACACAAATTTGCCTTGTTGTTCCCGGCCAAGCTCAAAATAATTAATAAGGATGATGGTCGGTCAACATTTTTTGAGGACCCTGTCCAAGCCATGTCCTATTACAAGAAGCTTTCCCAAGCAGCTGGACCGCAAGCTCAAGACATCTGACCGCCTTTTCAACTAATGCTTTGGTCCTACTGGAGCTGTCGGGTCTGGCTCCTTTCTGGAATTTGTGGTATCACTGTTTCTAGAATTTTTTCTGACGAGATATATCTTGTTTCCGCAATTTTTGCATTGTGAAAGACACTATTTCGTAGCTTTTTTCAGTCTTTTCAATGGGTATTTGATATGTTGACTGTATGTTACGGTTGTCATGTACTTTATTTTTCATTTGTGTATTGTTATTTTGGTTTTACTTACTTACTTCACATTATGCTCTGACTTCTGATAGAAGATCTTGTTATTTTTGGGATCCTTTTTTCCTTAGGCCCCGTACTTTTGGGATGTGGTCTGCTCGCTGGGACAGACTCTCCCCCACCCACAATTGCCGTTCTTTCATACTCCACCACAAGGCAGGTATAGGGTAAATTATCATGGCTGACACACCTATGCCCTCACCAGACCCTCTGAAAGCGATTTCACACTTAAAAGTGATTTCGTGGAATGTAGACGGGCTTAATACTCCAATGAAAAGACGTAAGGTACTAGACCGACTACGCAGAGAAAAAGCAGATATTATGTTACTACAGGAGACTCATTGGAAATCTCAAGATATAATACCTCTTAGGGCACACTGGCTCCAAACAGTTTTGGCAGCATCCTATAGAACCAAATCTCGGGGGGTTGCGATTTTACTCAACAAATCTATACACTGTTCGGTTCTGAGAACTCTTAGCGACAAGAGGGGTCGATACTTGATAGCCGATATAGAGATTCAAAATGTACAGTATAATATTGTTAACATTTACGCTCCTAACACCGATAATAAATTTTTTTTTACAGATGTTTTGCAGAAGCTTGACTCCTGGGGGGCGACTAACCTTATCCTGGGCGGCGATGCCAATGTACTTTGGGACTCCTACATGGATAAATCCGGTAAACCTATCTCACACAATGACACGAAGGCCAAACCTTTACATACTCTATGTGAACTCTTACACCTCTATGACTCCTATCGCCATCTACACCCCACCACCAAAGACTACACCTTTTACTCAGGAGTTCATGGAACTCATTCTAGGATAGATTACATCTTTGTCTCACAGACGCTGCTGCCTCTCCTAACTACGGCTGCAATATCCCCCATAGATATCTCCGATCATGCTCTGATCTCAATACACCTCAAATTGTCACAACCACTGCTGCGCTCCTCTAATTGGAGATTTCCGGAATATTTAAAATCTAATGATGACTTTGCCCTCTTTTTAAAATCCTGTTGGGCTAACTACATTGATGATAATATTGAACATTGGGATGACTCCTCTCTGCTCTGGGCTGCATCGAAACCTGTCTTGAGGGGACATATTATATCTTACTTGATTAGGAAACGAAAACTTTATTCTGATAAATATGCCCTTTTACAGAGACAATTAACCCTACATTATAGCGCCTTCAAGTTGTCTAATCTCCCCGAGGACAAAAATAAATACAAAGAAACCAGGCAATTGTTTGATACTTTATTGACAGAAAACGCACATAATTCAATGTCCCACACTGCCAATCTCTTTTATAGATGGGGTAACAAATCTGGGAGTCTCTTGGCGAAAATAGCGAGAAAGCCGAAGACAAACTACTTTATCCCAAAACTGAAATCCCCACAAGGCTGGACTAAAGACCCCACCAAAATTAAAGACATTATGACATCTTACTTTAAAGACTTCTATAAGGCCCCTTCCGATGACCCCACTGATGGTCTCAGGTTTCTGCAGGAAGCTGACCTCCAGAAATTGTCGGTCCATCACAGGGAAATCCTTGATGCCCCTATAACACAGGATGAAATTATGGAAACGATTAAACACCTAAAAACTAATAAAACACCGGGCCCAGATGGTCTCTCAGTGGAATATTACAAATTATTAGTGAATGAAGTTTCCCCTATCCTGACAAAATTATATAATGCTACTCTGCGAGGCTCGCCGTTGTGGAGTGAGGCTAATATTGCTCGAATCATTTTAATCCCAAAAGAAGGGAAGGACCCAACCAACCATACTTCATATAGGCCGATCTCCCTGCTTAACCAAGATCTGAAAATACTAACTAAAATCATGGCTGACTGGTTGCAACTGATCCTACCCACCATACTTACCAAAAACCAAGTAGGCTTCCTTAAACATAGACAGCCAGTAAAGTCCATTCGGCAAATTCTGTCGGTTGTATATCATTGTAACCTAGATAAAAGGAAACAAGGTATGCTGTTGAATTTGGATGCAGACAAAGCCTTCGATAGGATCTCACATGCCCATATTAAAAGGTTGTTAAAATTCCAACACTTCGGCATACACATGCTTAACCTATTCAATAATTTATATTCGGACCCCCGTACCTTTGTTACGGTTAACAATTCAAATTCCGATAGATTTACAGTTTGTAGAGGGACAAGACAGGGATGCCCACTCTCTCCTCTCCTTTTCAATTTGGCATTGGACCCTCTCCTACGTCATTTTTTGAAAGATCCGCGATTACCCGGGATATTGATTAACCACACCCAGTTAAAAGTCATAGCTTTTGCGGATGATATAATGCTTTTCATACTGACTCCAGCCTTGGAGATTCCGCACCTGCTTTCTATAATTCACAGATTTGGTCAAATAGCGGGCTTTCAAATTAACGTGGACAAATCTGAAGCATTAATGCTTCATGACTCGCCGAAACAAAATTGGCTCCCAGACTTCCCCTTTAAAAAGGCCGCTCATTACATTACATACTTGGGTATTAAAATACCAAACCGTCATAATGCCACTTACCAATTGAATATTCGAGCTATTATTGATAAGGTACACCAAGAAATTGTTCAATGGAAGCATATAAATCTGACCTTTCTAGGTAGAATTCATTTTATTAAAATGATTCTCTTTCCAAAACTCTTATATCCCATTCAAATGTTGCCGTATAGTATAAAGAAATCTGACTTGCTACGCTTACAGAAAATGCTTCGAACATTTATTTGGCAGAACAAACGATCCCGCATTAGTCTATATAAATTATATTTACCCAAAGACCTAGGGGGGGTCAACTTACCAAATATTAAAGAATATAATGACGCTGCATTACTACGATTTGCCGGGGACTGGCTTGCAGATCGGAACTGGTTTACTACGATAGATCTAGATGGCTCCCATTCTGGCGGACTGACTTTAAATTTTCTCCTACACTCCCCACCCTCGGCCATCCCGCAACCTTTAAAAGATAATCCGCTTTTTACGGACACATATAAAACGTGGCGTTCTCTTAGACTTAAATATGAACTTTCTCAAAGACATTCGCCATATCTTACCTGGCTGGGCAACACGGACTTTCCTATAGGCATTTCGAACCTGATCCTACAGGCCTGGAAAAGGGAAGGTTTATATACGGTTCGTGACTTAGTCAAAAACAATTTAGACTTGTTATCCCTGACAGACTTCATTGAAAAATTTCCGTTTACCAAATCCTTTCCTTTCCTTAGTATGCAGCTGTTACATTTCGCTAAAACTGCTACTCATGATATAAGGAATAGGGGCTTTAATAACGCGATAGACACTCTTTGGAAAAACCAACGTACATATCGTACTACCTCCCAAATCTATAGTGTCACTCGCACTAGTATAGATATAGATGAGGAAGGGGGCTCTTTGCTTAAATGGACACTCTCCATACCACAAATTAACCCCTCAGACGTTTTGCAGCTCCATGTCCGAATGATGAAGCTGCTTCCATCCAGCCGTTATCAAGAAATGGCAATACAAATCCTCCACAACTCCTATTTAACCCCCGAAAGGCGCTATAAAATGGGTCGTCTCCCCTCAGACTGTTGTATTCGATGTCAAGCCCCCAAAGCGGATCTCTTACACATGTTTTGGTCTTGCCCTAAAATTTCTGACTTTTGGCGAGATGTCTCCTCTTACTGGACGCAGATGACTAATAAATCGATTCACCCTACTTTAGAATGGGCACTGTTTAGCTCGGTGAAACTTTACAATACCTTCACTAGAGAAGAGAAACACTTGGCGACCCGATTGGCAGCAGCGTCTCGAAAGGCAATCTTACATCAATGGCTCTCTACGGACAGCCCATCCCTTTTATTGACCAAACAAAAGCTACATTACATCTTCCACATGGACTGGCTCGAGGCCATGGCCAAGAAAGAACGACAGGTAGACAAATTCTTCTCTATTTGGGGCGCATACTGTATATTAATAGCCTTCCATCTCCACTAAAATATTTGACTTCGTATACCTTTCAACACACTACTTGGTACGATTTAGAAACGGTTAGGGATAATCCACTATTACGTGACACTTTTCAGTACATTCAGACTACTCTCTGTGGTAATGCGACTGTTCCAACCTCGCCCCCCAGGACTCTTATCTACGGTAATTGACCTTGACCTAAGGAAATACTTGGATTTTGTTTTTATTTTCTTATCTTTTCTTTACTTTTCTCTATCAGAGCATATATTCCCCGCATGTTTGTTTGTTTTTTCTTTTCTTTTGGTTTGTCACTGATTCCTTGTTGACTTTTATGATACGCATACATGTATCTATCTGTTAATCTGCTCATTACCATGGGCCTCTGGTAGGCCCAAATGTTTTCATGTTTATACATGTTTGACTTGTAATAAAAACAATTTGCAAAAAAAAAATAAAATATAGAAATTGGATTTCGTGTTTAATTTGAAAAGGACTTTTATTATACAGATTTTTGTGTCTGGGTGACAGGTCCGCTTGAATTTGAAAAATGCAGGGGGCCAATTAATCTCAGTTCTGATACCTTTTAAAGCTTACACAAGTTAAGCAGTCGCAGCAGACTTTTATGTGGGGGACCACAAGGGGGGTCTAGTTTGACAGCACCTCTCTAAATAATACCTTAAGCATAGTGAAAAAGAGAGGGCAATATTGCATTGTCTATTCTCTTGAAACCACAAAATAAAAACATTCTAAAGAAATTGCAGATGGTAAATATACCAGAACCACATAAAATGTCCTAAATTTATCTACAGGAAATAAGACTAAAGCATGCAGTTAAATTCTGGGCAGTTGGTAAATCTGTCATAAGCAGCATAACAGGCTCTGTGTCACTTACAGTTTGAGTAAGAGAGCATTTTTATTACTTTTTTCTATTCTTGGAGGCTTATGCAAATGTGACATTCAGTTTCTGTACTTATTACAGCATAAGGACGCAAAAGCTCTCTCTTCTTTTATTTATTTATTTTCCTTAAGTGTCATCCAAATGCATTGGATTTCAGTCTGATTTTTCTTTGGAAGTAAATGGTCATAAATTTCTATGTGGCCCTCTGGCTTGTCAGATGAGTGATAAAACATTCATCTCCACATTGAAAAAAAAAACGATTATGGTGCAGGTTTTGTGCGCTGTTCCTGCTAACGGCACAGGTTGGTCAACCTATATTTCAGTTCTATTGTTATTAAACACCTAATATAATGTTTCCTATTTTATGTGCTAATAACACTATTTCTAGATTTTCTTCCTTGGGTTTCCACTTGGCCCCAAGGATGAACAATGTGACTCTGAGTAGTCATGTATTTTGTTCAATTATTACGATGATCATGATACTCCTGGAGCACTTTACCAGTCTGACATTGCAGAAGCAATAAAGGAAGCATATCTGCATTGCATCCATGGCCCAGACAAGGCAATAGTAACAACAAAATGGGCAATGCAATAAATTTAATTAAAACCAGAATAAAGTAATGAGTGCATAGATTTGCTTAACAATTAAGCAAGTAGAAGATAGGCATGATCCTCTTCTACCTGAGCCAAGCAAAGTAATTTGAAAATGAACTTGCCTTCAGCCTTAAGGCATAGTAAGCAAGATATACATGTACAAAGTAATAGGGCTCATTCACTTACAGTATGCTAAATTACACTGATAGCTATGTTAATGCTGTACCACCATTATTGCTCATGGTAGAAATGGAAATGGCCTAGCGTGTTTTAAGTCTATGACAGAAGTAGTGCTGAATATAAACATTTGAATGTTTACATTGATATGGATAGAATGATAAAAGAGCATGTTTGCCCAGGTCTAGTAAATCCTAGTAACTTATCAGAAGTCTGCATTTAAACAGGTGATCAGTGAATAAGAGATGCTGATTTGTTGATATGGATAACTAGATCTGTAGCAAATGTTGCACCATTTATTACCTTAACTGTTAGTATTTTCTTTTGTACTGTACATATTTTAGTACTCCAGATGCATCCACCTTTGTGTTCCCAGATTTCCAGCTAAATACACTGTGCTATCCTGGATCTTATATTGTTATTACAATATAAAGTAATTAAGGAAAATACATTAAAGTAGAAGGAAAGGTTCAAAGTAAGCTTTATCAGAATGGTCAATGTAGATATACCCATAAACACTCACAGTGCTGCTGCTCTGAGTCCTCTGTAAAGAACCACGGCATTTCTTTCATCGTATTCTTTATACATGGGCTTCAGTGTCTGATTCCCTTCTCTAAGTTCAAACATCCAAGCCCCAGACAGAATCCTGCACAGCTTCTCCCTCTCTCCCCCTCCCTTATCCCTCTTCCGCCACCCCCTCCCTGTAATCTGAGCCAGAAGCAAGAGAGACCGGCAGGAATTGACATCACACAGAACTGATATGGCAGTTGCTATTGCTTACCAAAATAAAAAGCAAGATTAATAATACTAATAGTAATAATCAGAAAAGCATTTTTGGGGGAGTGGGACATTTTCAGAATACAGGTATTGGACCTGTCATTCAGAATGCCTGGGACTTGGAGTTTTTGTATAAAGGATGTTTCGGTAATTTAGATCATAATGCCATATTCTACTAGAAAATCATTTAAACATGACATAAACCCAATATTGCCTCCAATATGAATTTATGCAACTTAGGATCAAGTACAAGGAATAATTAATTAAAATGATGTCTATGGAAGATAACGAATCCCATACCTGTATCTATTAATTTGTTATAATTTGAACTGGGAAATCCAAGAGGATTCCCAGAAATATTTTTTTTTACATATTTGGCCCATTTGTGACTACCAAGAAGCTTATTAACAAATGTATACAATTATCAAAGCCATTTGGCTCTTTTCATCAAAATAGAATTATCTGTTCTTGTCTTACTGGTCTATTTCAGAACAATATAGGCTTCATATAGAAGCATTATTATTTTCAAACCAAGAACTGATCCATGAAGAAAATTGCCATATATACCTGTTTCTGCCTATGGCAATCACTGAGATTCATCAGAAGTTTGCATAGCCAAGAGAAATCTAGTAGTGAATTGTGGTTCAATGTGTTGCAGGGAAAGATCTTCCACTTTAAAGGGAAAAGGCTCTATCATACTGCAGCATTAAAGCCTATCTGGTTACTATGAATACATATATGTTCTTCATTGGTTTATATAAATAAATAGCATCCCTATATCAACTGCATGTTACATATTTATGGGGGCATTGAAAAGCATATTATTCTAGATTATGAATAAATACACGCACATTATCAAACGGAAAAATGCACTTGATTGTTAAGTGGCAAGAGGATTAGAGGATGAATACGTATTGTTTAAGTATTCTCAGACGAAAAAATAAAGGAGGTGGTTTGTGAAACCTGAGAGTGGGTATAAGAACAGGATTTATTGTGGTGTTCTTAAGAGTGAAGAACTGGCATGATGAAGAGCTTAATTTCTTAGCATTCAAGGTGATGGCAGTTTGGAACAAATGTCTGATTAGGATTTAATGAAAATAGGAAAGCTATAGCGGAGTTTCACCTATAACAAAATTATGATTAACTTGTGAGCACCCAACTACTTATTTCTGTTGTGTAAGCTGCTCTTAGTTTCCTAACAATTGTACCTGCAGGTCTTTTTGTAGTACAATGTCCATACTGTACAGATACAGAAATGGTTTGCAATTATTGCAGCCTAGCAACTTGCCGGGATAGAAATATCTTTGTTATTTCAAGTGATCTAGTCTCAACAAACATTTGCTGTGCACTAATATCTTTTTTAGTATTTTTACATACTTGTTTGCCTTTACCCCTATCACACTGACAGCTCCTTGTGTATAAGCTAGTATTATTTTTCCTTTGTATGGAACTGATCCATCCATCAAAGCATGCTGAGGAAAAGACCACATACAACATTAACAAATATAAGAGCACCTTTCCTTTGTGGGCTCAAACAACATGAAATAATACGAAAATGATTGTCATTTTTCTCAGAGGGTACCTTATATGTGATTACAGGGCATCAGTGTGTGACTATAGATATACTATGATACTCTTTGTATTAGGATTTTCAGTAAATCCTTCACTTGGCTGTAATATCTCATGCATTGTGCTGCATTGAATTCTATCATACTGTCAGTAGAATCATTGAAAATGATATTTGATGTATTTATTTTGTACATGATATACTTTATTTAAACTATTTTCATTCTTTATACTGTCACCAGTAAGGATCAATGGACAGTACAGTACAAATAATTGTACCCTTCGTCCATCCTTGGACCCAACAGACTGTGACAGTTTTGTGAATTTTTGTGATTTATATAAGGGATGCTCACCTTAAATAACAAATAATATCTGTTATCCAGGGTAAGAAATGACCAACATTTGGAAAACAGATCCGGTTTGAAACTAGATTATTATAGGGTTAAATGGGATTCAACAATCAAGGTAACATTTTGAGATATGCAGAACAAAAAGTCAAATAATTCATAATCATAAAAAAATAAGGAACAATTTCAATATCCATTTTTAATAGATTTGAAACAGGTACTTATTTCTCCTTAATGTTGTTTCAGAATGTGTGTTTTCACTTTACATGATCTTAGAAAATTTTTTATATCTAGTCTTTCACTGATGTTTTTATTGCCTGTGCTGTTTACTATATATAGTTCCCTGTGATTGAAGCAGCCCTTCATTTCAACTGTAGGTTTTTCTAGGAATAGTTTATATCAATCAATTTTAAAGAGGTTGTTCACCTTTATATTAACTTTCAGTATGTTGTAGATGCATGATGCAGTATGATGCAAATGCATGACTTAGTGACATTCTGAGACAATTTGCAATTGGTTTTTATTATTTGTGGTTTTTGAGTTATTTAGCTTTTTATTCAGCAGCTCTCCAGTTTGCAGTTTCCGCAATCCGGTTGGTGTGGGTCCAAATGACCGTGGCAACCATGCATTGATTGGAATGAGGGACTGGAATATGGATAGGAGAGGGCCTGAAAAATAGAAAGATGAGTAATAAAAAGTAGCAATAACAATAAATGTGATGCCTCACAGAACATTTGTTTTTTTAGATGGGGTCAGTGACCCCCATTTGGAAGTCACAAGAAGGCAGATAATTCAGAAACTGAAAAAGAAAAAATGCAGGACAAGTTTATGTGTTGCTTACAATTAGCCATTCTATGACATACTAAAAGTAAACTTCAAGGCGAATCACCCCTTTAATAACAAGATCATCATACTTTTTTATATTGACACATTGGTCATGTCCCATCTCATAAACATATAAAAGATGTGTTTATTCCGGAGCACAACAACTATCATAATTGCTATAACTTTTTGTTAATTTTTTCTCCAACATGTTTCCCAAAATATCGTACAAGATTTATTAAAAATAAATAATACATTAAATAATTAAATATTTTTAAATCATAATATAAAATAAGGAATAATAATATTAATTAGCCATATCTACCTTTTTAAGCAATATTTAACAAATATTTGTGTAATTTCTTTATTTATAACCAATAATTTTGACTTAGCAAGCCATGAAAATTAAAATACACTTGCTGTGATGTAAGCACTACACAAGCTTTACCCAATATGGGGTGTGCTTTTAATATTCACTTCAATAAGCCATGTGTGTGTCCTGTCATCACCTTTATAAAAGTCTGATAAATATACATTTTTTTAGTCATCATGATCAGTGTAATTCCCAGAGCAGACAGGGCTTATAGTATTACACGCTATTAGAAAACAGACTTCATCCAGCTGCTAAAAAGCACTTTCAGTAAAGAAACAGTAGGTTTTTACAAGTGGTGTATACTGTATGTGGCTAAAATCCCTTGATGAAAGCAAATATGTATTTTTTGTAACATTTTATTAGGTTTTCAGTTTTAAGGTCAGAATAGAAAGCAAAACAGGAACCCCAGCAAATAAAGCAAAAATGATTAAATCTGGTGATATAAAGTATTTTAATATTAATTCATAAATCCACACTGCCACCACTCATAATAAATATACTAGTTGATAAACTGTACTCACAGCTGTCTAGAATTAGGTTCAAGGCTTGTGTTTTCATTTGATTCACTTTGTACTATGAGGCTTATAGTATAGACATGCTGAAATTTCAATGTTTCCACTTAAAAAAAAATGCATTGTGCTTGACTTTATGATGTGCATTATTTATTCAATTATCAAAAGAAAAATGGGGTCAGGGACATCCATAACAGATGACATTTGATAAGTTGAACTGTGGCTGATGATGGTGATGATGGTGATGACTAACAACAGTGCTGAGGGTGAAGGGAAATTTAGAGATTACCTGAAATATATATATCCATTTAATTTACGGAATACCTGCACTGCATCCAGAGATAAGGAGAGGACCTTTCTCCGATATATGGTCAAATACCCACCCTGACATAGGCAATATCAGGCTTATCCCTCAAGCCAAACTCTCACATCACAACAATGGTAAATGCAGGCCATCAGGATGAGAACCACATCAATGATGCAACATTCCTACTAGATTTTGAAACCTGCCCAATAAATATCTTGCTAATTTTCGGCCACATAGTTGGGCAGGCCCATTGGAGGTCCCCATACACAGGGCAATAAGCTGCTGATTCATACCAGATATATAGAGGATATAGCAGGGTATAGGTTACATGTATATACTTAAATTACATCATTCAAGATCCCATAGTATGTCATATAATCTTCCCTTCAAATCCAGTTAGACACTGGAGCCCTAAGGGGTGCATATTTGTTCACTTGTGTCCTGAACCCGACCAGCATGAAGTGCAGAGAGAAGCAATGGCAAGAGAAAGGCAGCTCTGTGATGGGCAGTACAGATTTCTCTGTACAATGCACCCAACTGCAATCCTTAACTTGTATGTTTGAATGACTTACAAATGATGTAGCAGGTAGGCAGCAGAATAGGGGTACTTACATGCAGTCAACAAATTCATAGTCATATATTTTTGGCCTGCATTTTGAACAATCAAAAGAGATCATAGTCAGTAAGAATGAGTATGCAGATATGGATGTGTAGCCACTATTCCTTATGAAACATAAGCAAGCATGCAGTGTCTGTAGCTCTAACAAAATATTATCTACTATACTAAGATTAACTCTGAATGTTAATGAAGTCTCTAGCCATGACAACAAAACCAGGGCTGTGGAGTCGGTACATAAATCCTTCTACTCCGACTTCTCATTTTATGGTACCTCCAACTACTCTGTTTTGAAAGGAACAGTAACCCCCGAAAACTGAGTGTATCAAAGCAATTAAAATATAATGTACTGCTATATACTTGTAATGCTTTCTTGGGCTATCCTGCCAATTAGGAGTTAAGGGTGTCCAGCTAGGAAGTGAGCATGGGTTACATTGCGAATCTACACCCAGGGCAGAGCCTTCGCCAAATGGAAGCTTCCCCTTTAAAATGTTGTAGAACTACAACTCACAGGCATATTAGTGTAAAAATAGATAAATGGACGCCAGGAGGTTCTTGGATGGTAAAACAGGTGAACAGATTTATTATGCACAAATACAAATGACCTCAGGTTTACTCAAAGCATATACAGGATACAGCAGATGGAATCACTTGGGACATAGTAAGGATCACAGTCAGAAAGAAGCGACTCCTTAAAGTATTTGCAGTTAGGTGTACAGTACATCAATTCCCAGTCGACGTTGCCAGTGAGGGGATCGGGATCGATCAGGTAGGGTACAGGTAGTCCTTTGCTAACCTAGATGCCTATCAACTGAGTTCCCTGCTCTAAAGGCAAACATGCCTTGTGGGAAGCTACTTCCTTCTACAATCCTCGTTGGAGCGACAACTGCTCTTTCTGCTACACCTCTCTGTCTTACTCTCCTAGAGAGTCTATTACAGGAGCTTACTATGCTAGCTGTTCCTCATTCATGGGGTTACCTGGTCCCCGACTTAAGCACCAAAGGTGTCAGGTCCCTTTGGGGTAAATGACTTACTGGGGCTTATGGTGATCCCAGGCTCAATGGAGATCACCTAGCAGCAGCACCAGGAGCCAAAGAGGCAGAGGCCACTCCCTGCACAACACTATATAGCAGTGTGGCAGGGGAGTGTCATTACACTCTTTTTCCAATAGGTGAGGTGGTTACACTTAACCAATTGCAAGGGCTTTGCCCAACAACAAGGGATAAGAGAAACTAGATAGAAAAGGTAAGGGATTAACTCTATAGGGATAGGATATCCTATAGGTCCCTACATACTGTATACAATGGCTGCTGTGTAGCCATGGGGGCAGTTCTTCAGATGACATCCCAGTCATCAGATAAATAGAAAATCAAAAAATGTATAGTTTTGCCAAGGAATTACACTTTAAATAAAGCTCTTTGGATTGGGAGTACCCTTCCTTTACTAAGAAATATAAGCTTTAAACTGCTAGTTTAAAAAAAAGGGTTTAAGTATAATCTCCTTTTGGAGTATAAGGTTTCCTAACCTGTGTGGATTCAATATCAGCCTATCCTGTTATCCTGGTCTGACATTTTATACAGTCTGCCTGTATATGTCCCAGTAAAAGCTTTGCAAAGCAAAAAATACAAAAAAAATACTTAAGAAACCCTAGCTGTTTAATGCTTTAAATATGCAGAGAGAATAATGTTGCTAAAAAAGGAAATGCAGTTAAATAGGATGCTGTTTTGTTCTGATGTTATAAGCAATACAGTGGGGAGAGAAAGAGGCTAAGAGACACACAAAAGGAGTAAACAAGGTGAGCTTCTAGACAGATAAATTAATTTATGATGAAAAGGATGATAATCTTAGATTTTACCGGAATATATACAAATACTATTATGAAAAGAAGAGAAGCAATATGTGTCTGAATATTAATATCACTAATGGTTACCCTAAAACATTTGTAAATTGTGCTAAAATTAGAATTAGTCTACAGGAGTATTATAGAAGCAAACATATGTGTATAAAAGCACTAAATGTGGGTATTTTCCTGTCTAAATTAACATTAGCAATTCACCTCTCCATGTATAGATTTAATTAAATCACCTTCTTCAAGGAAATGAAATGCCTACACCTTTTAAAAGAAACAAATAGGAAATAAATAGTAAAATACAGATTTTACCCTCCCCATATATTACATCTGTAGCACCCATATAAACTTGTGAAATTCATATTTTCAATGCTGGGGTCCAATCTTGAAAGAAATGTCTAAGAAATGAATTCTTTCCATTTAAACCAAAGGCCAGTATCATTAGCATTATCCTTATGTTACGCTACAGGGGTCAAGGTCTAGGAATCACACCTAGTACATTCGAAAAAAGCTGCTAATGTTGGTATCTAAATGTGGGTAAATGCATAAATTAAGCTCTACTAGGAACTGTTCTATCTGTACAAATATGGGACATGTTATTCAGAATTCTATGGACTTAGGGTTTTCCGAAAAAAACCTGTTCTTTCCATAATTTGGATCTTCATACCTTAAGGGGTTAGTTATCAAGGTCTGAATTTATCTCAATATTGGCTACAACAAACTCCGATCTAACCCGATTGGGTTTTTAACGCTTATTTATTATTAAATTTTCCCGAATATTACCTTTGCGGGAAAAGCTCAAATTGTAAAGATTTTTTCATGAATTTTCCCCGAAATCTCTGAATTTTTCACCCGAAAGCTCAGAAAACATAGTGAAATTGCCTGAAACCCCTGACACAACCAAAAATCAATGGGACTGTTCCCATTGACTTTTATGCAACCTCAACAGGTTTGAGATGCCGTGTTTTTATACTCTGGCTTTTTAGCCCTCGGGGTTTAATAAATTCAAAAAAATTTGTGATTTTTAAAAGTCCGATTTTATAAAAAAAAATCAAAAATTTTTCTGATTTTGTGTATTCGGAGCTTAGTAAATAACCCTCTAAGTGTACTAGAAAATAATATAAACATTAAAGAAACCGAATGGGCTATTTTTGTTTCCAATAAGGATTAATTATATACTATTTTATTATTACAGAGAAAAATGAAATCATTTTTAAAATTGTATTAGTTTTTGGGTAAAATGGAGTCTATAGGAGCCTTTCCGTAATTCTGAGCTTTTTGGATAACGGGTTTCCGGATAACAGATCCCATACCTGTATGTTTCCCATCTCACCCATTAGTCTGTTTTAGGCACCTGATTTTAAGCAATTCTATTCAAGTAGCGCATAACAGCTAAGAAATAAGTTGAATGAAACAATTCATATTGACAAGGAATGGCAAAGGATAAAATAGTTTACTAAATCAAACAAGATGGGTTTATAGCTTAAAATGTGAATTACCAGCTGGTCTGTGTCTCAATGCTTCTTGTAACAGTTAACATCTGTATTAATATGTCTTAACAGATGTGAAGTGACTTTAATTTTTGTACACACTGTACTGATTTATTTACTATACATCTGTATATTTATTATGGACTTGTACCTTCATCTGGTCGTATTTTAGCAGTTAGCCATTTCTTTAGAGTTTTCCCAGGTGCTGTGTACTAGACTCAATATGGGAAACATTTATAGATGAGTGTTTTGACACTCTGGATTCAGATGGCTCACCGCAGTGGAATCATTTGCTAAGATGCGTCTGAAGAAAAATAAATCCAGTGAAAAAAGTCAAAAAATTATATGGATATGACATATTGAGAAAGTGATAGGAGTCTAAAAATTGGTTTCAATATACCCTACCCAAGCATGAAGTAAGATTATGTGGGGGGGAGATGAGCATGAACCAATGGCTCATAATGGATGTTGGTTTTTGCATTTTATAGTTTAAAGTACAGATTAAAAGTATCTTGCAGAGTATTGTACTTCAACAATGAATCAATGACTTTTAGAGAATTATATGTAGGGATTTAGGTACGGACTACTAAGGCAGTTTCCCTCGTATTAGGCCACCTAAAGAGGTCCTGGTGGTTCTTTAATTAACACTTGAGAAAGGGCAATTACAGCCCGAAACATGTTGTGTACAGCAGCTTAAATAAATATTAATCACAAGCAGTTAATCTGCGTTCGAGTGCTCTCCTATTCCTCACTGAAAGTCTAACAGTTTTGGATGTTCGGTACATCTACTTTAGAGGATTGATGCATTCATCTATAAAGATATAAAGAGTTAATTGGCTGAGCGCGGATTCCCTCTCCTTCTACATGGTTCTTTAATTAACCTAGGCAGCTATGTCCTCTTTCCTGGGTCCATAGTATTTCAAGGTTTGCCCACTAGATGGCAGCATTTAAAAGTAAAAAGGGGTATAGTCCCATGTGCTCAAGGTCTTTCCTGGGACCTCACCTCACCTGTTGTTACAGGCCCAGGGTTGCAATGTTCAAGACTTAGAAAGGTTATTTAGCGGTAGTAAGTTTTATCATAGTTGCTCTAAGAGCCGAAGGCAGGCTCAGGGAAGTTAGCGAGCAGCTTTGGCTCCAACGAGGAGAAATAGGGGGCTTAGGACCCTGTGGTATGTGAAACACTAGCTCAGGTATATCTGTGGGTTAGTTGAGGACCAAGCAGGGTGCCAAGACGCAAGACCCCAGGATGAGGATCAATATGAGCAGCACAGGT
This sequence comes from Xenopus laevis, assembly GCF_017654675.1. NCBI lineage: Eukaryota > Metazoa > Chordata > Amphibia > Anura > Pipidae > Xenopus > Xenopus laevis. The sequence continues at coordinate 74,396,304 of NC_054383.1, forward strand.
AGGAAAGGCTCACTAGTGTGATCATTTATTCACTGTTTATTTTACCCTGAGAGGGATAGTGATTTCTGCATCTGACTTTGCTGTGCCTAAAATGACTGTGAATAATGCTACTACTTTGTTTCTATTAATAAACCAATTGTTTTGCTGCAAGAAAACCTCTCTGGGATTGTACTCTATTAAGTTTGAGTTTTAGTAGTTTTAGAGGTTTTTGAAACCACGACTAAACTCACTTTCTCTAAAACCACGAATGTCATGGTAAAAGATTTGAATAACTATAATACTAACAAAAAAAAAGCCGAACGATCCGAAAAAATATGAATGCCTCTAAAAATTAGTTTTTCAGGTAATTACTAGCAAAAAAAAAATTCCAAAACCTCTAAACGTCAGAATTGAATTAAAATGGTCCAATAGGATCAGTGCAGCTCCCATTGACTTCTAAAGGAACTGCACAACTTTTACTGGCAAAGAGTTGTGTTAGAGATTTTCATGGAATGTACACTTAATAACTCAAATTTTTAGAAAAAATAGGAAAACCACAAATTTTTAGAGATTCAAAAAAAAAACAACTAAATTCAGTTGTTAGTAAATCAGCCCCGTAATCTTGAAAGTAACTTTGTTTTTGTTTATATTTACTTATATATATAGCATATTATTTTTAATGTACTTTTTGGCATACATTAATAGTGTAAATATGCTTGTGTATGCAACTTTATAAAACTATACAGGTATAGGACCCGTTATCCAGAAACCTGTTTTCCAGAAAGCTCCAAATTATAAAAAAGACTCCATTTTATCCAAATAATCCAAATGATTAAAAAGTATTTCCTTTTACTATGTTATAGTAAAACAGTACCTTTTACTTGATCCAAACGAAAATATAATCAATCCTTTGGAAGCAAAGCCAGCCTATTGGGTGTATTTAATGTTCATGGGCGTCCACAGAGGGGGGCAAGAGGGGGCAGTGCCCCCCCCTGGGACTGTGCGCGGTTTTTCCAAGTCCAAACCCGCCAATGGCTAGTTTTGGGCTAGTTTTAATAGGTGCCTCAGGTTTGGACTTGGAAAAACCGACCAATGCCCAAATAGTAGCACGCACTGCTGGCTGCACCTGCCTGCACGCCGCCAGCCAGCCGGCAGCCGCAGGATAATTACGAACGATACGTTCTTAAAAGGGGTGGAGCTGGAGACTTGAGATTATCAGACTCAGACTAGAGAGGGCTCAGGGGCAGGCTGGAAGAACACGCAGCGAGCGTCCCTCAGGAGGAGGGCGGCCGTGTGACGTCATGATGCAGGGCGCGCAAAGCGCGGTGCCACCACGCCCGGCATGCCGACGCCTGGGCCTGTCTCTCTGGGTCCTCCTGGCGAGAATTGGTTGGAGACTGGCGTTGGACATGGCGACGACGACACAGACAGTGCCGCTTTGCGGGACTTGTGAGTAGCTGTCTACGACTGTGCGTTGTGTTTGTGTCTCTCTTCTTTGTATGTAGGGCTGTTGGGCAGTATTGGGATCCTGTCATTGCCCGGGCCCCAATAAAACAATATTCGGTTGGGTGTGTCACAAGAGGACTCAAATGCTCCTTTATGTTGTACAGGGAACAGTAGATTTCTGATTGTAAGCCCACATTCAGTAAGATGTTCTGAAGCTCTTCTGTTGCTCTTCTGGATATATTATGTCTTGACTGGCACAGTTTTTATGAACACACATTTATAAGCGCTCAATGTATTCGCAGTACTGTCAGTACAGTTATGGGACCTGTTATCCAGACTGCTTGGGAGTTTTCCAGATATGGGATCTTTCTCTAATTTGGATCTCCATTCCTTAAGTCTACTAAAAAAATCATTTATTATTTAAACCCATTAGGATTGTTTTGCCTCCAATAAGGATTAATGATATTTAAGTGGAGATTGAGTACGGTTTTATTATTTCACGGAAAAAGAAAATGAAGTTTAAAAATATGGATTATTTGGAAAAAAAATGGAATCTATAGGAGACAGCCTTTCTGTAATTCAGAGGTTTCTGGATAACGGATCCCATAGCTGTATCCTTTGATGACATAAATTTTTGACGTGTACAGGTTACCTGCCCATTGTTCTGTTGCACATGCGAGTGGCGCTGTGGTTGTGCGCACGTAATTCATTTGGCTACGACCTCCTACTAAGGGGGTTACAGTATTAAAGGGGAATCCAACGATTTTTCAATTTATGAATTGGGCTACTTTTGGGCTACTTTTAAAATGGCTTTTGGCTACTTTTAGGCTAGTTTTTTTATGGTCTTTGGCTGGTTTTGAAATGAAAACCGGGCAACCCTGATTGCAGTCTGCAGCCTTGTACTTGTGAGTTCTGGGGGTATTTATACAATTACTTGCCCCTGTGCCATCTGTTTGTGTGTTCTGCTGGTATTTATGTATGTACTTGCCCCTGTACCATCTGTTTGTGAGTTCTGGGGGTATTTATACATGAACTTGCCACTTTGCCATCTTTGTGTGAACTAGGGTTGCCACTTGTCAGACAACCGGTATTTTGAAGGGTTGCCCGGGTCAAAACTTCCTGAATGGTTTTTCAAATTAGGGAAACTGTGCAGGATTCCCTTGATTGACCCGGCGATCGGCTGATCACCGTGGCATAGCTCCACCCCCTGATGGCAGTGACACACCCACCTATCTCACAGGCCCGCCCACAGATGCCTCCTTGCCCCACCCTGGAAAATTTTCTGCGGACACCCATGTTAATGTTTACATGATTTTCTAGTAAACTTAAATAAATTTAACCATTTTTCGAAAAACCCCAGGACCTGAACATTCTGTATAAAAGGTCCCATACTTGTACATATATACATACACAGGAAAAATATGTTTCTCTGCAACAATACAGTATGTTGCTCTTGCATAAGTGAAGTCCTTTGTGTTAACAGTATATCACATCCTGCCTCTGTTTTTTTATTGTAATCAATAAAATGTAAATAGTGAAATTAATTTGCAGCGATAAAGCCATTGTCATGGACTATTTATGGCTTGGCAATCTACATTCTAACTAATTATAAAGAAAACAATTAGTGTCATCAAAAGATGAAGCCCACATGATGTTCTTATTCATACGGTTGTGAATAGTCACCCACTGAGTGCTTCATGCATTGAATTCTTTTCTTTAAATCAGGTAATCGGTTAGGCTATTCGTTTTCTGCTTCAACATGTTTTATTCTCTAAGTAATTCACTGTTTAACTGATTATGTTAAAACCAGCTGCAACAAAAAAATTGCTTAATTTCAGACCATAAAAATGCAGTAAGACTAAGCATTAATCATTTAAGATGGTTAAAGTACAAAGGGGGAGGGGCAATGTTACCAATAAAGTATATGGTCAGGGTACTGGATGAACCATCTTTAGTCAATAGCTGAGCTAAAACATACTAGCTGGACATCTGTCTATAGATCAGTTAGATTGTATAATATACCCAAATGTGTGGAAGACCAGATTGCACTGATCTAACTAATCATACAATCATTGAATGAGAGAATGGATCAGAGACAATGCTATGGGCTCATGTATTTCCAAACATTGATTTTCTGTCGTATATACATGGATAATTGTTGTATTGTGCATCTACTAGCGAGCACTAGATTTCTGGGGCAGATTTTTAAACATTCAAGATCCTTTACCTTGTTTCAAATTTTATCATGGGGAAAAAACCAAGTCTGAGTTTTCTGAACTTGAATATTCAAGATTAAAAGCAAAAAACCAAAGTGATGAACTTCAAAATAAGAAAAGAATTGAGATTTTCAAATTGTTTTGAGTTCTTTTGGTAATAACTCAAATAGAATAAATGTTTTTCTTAATAAAGATCTGAGGGCTGAAATGCTATAGGGGTCCTTTTCTATAACCTTGGGCAGTGCAAGAGCATGCTCAAAAGTCAGGCAGTAATTACAGGACCCAATTATGGCCATCATTGCTCCCTAACTTGCACATGTGAATGGCCTGTGCTGCTGAACAGTAATTACTGTATGTGTGAAATGCATGCTATTAGCTGTCATTCATGGCAACTACCATTCATAAAACCACTGGTCTGGTTTACTGTGCATTGCAGCTTTCTGGTACTAGGCTGGTCAAAGCCAATACTGGCTATTACACTTGAGTATTCTTTGTTTGTTAAATGCGATCTAAACCCAAACTTAAGTGGACTTACTCAAGAGTGGTATATTTCTCAAAGAGTGAAAAGTTAGAGATCGCCACAGTTTGCCTCTCATCATTCATTTCTATGGGATTTCAAATGGTGAACTTTCACTTTCACCCTTTGATAAATACGCCTTTAAAAATCCCATAGAAATGAATGGAGAGAGAGGCGGTATTTCAGTCTAGCAGACTGTGTTATCTCTAACTTCAAAAGAAAAAGGGGGGTTACAGAAAATACCAAAGTAAGTAGTGATCCCAACGCGTTTTGACCACAGTGGTCTTCCTTAGGGGCACAAATAATGAAAAAATTGTGCCCCTGAGGCAATACAAATGATCCAGAAAGCTCTGAATTGCAGAAAGGCCGTCTCACATAGACTCCATTTTATCCAAATAATCACATTTTTGTTATAATTAATCTGTTATAATAAAACAGTACCTTGTACTTGATCTAAACTAAGTTATAATTAATACTTATTGGGGCAAAACCAGCCCATTTGGGTTGATTTAATGTTTATCTGATTTTCTAGCATATTTAAGGTATGAAGATTCAAATTACGGAAAGATTCACTATCCTAAACACCCCAGGTCCCAACCATTCTGGATAACAGGTCCCATACCTGTATTTATAAACAGTTTCCTTACACAACTTCATAGACCTCCTAATATAATACATCCAAATGAATATGTAGATGCAAGCAACAAAATGCTCAAACTTAAACTTTTTTAATGGATGATTAAATTTACTTGACTCATGGAGTACAGATAAATGTCACAGGTTGCATGGAACTAGATCATTCCATATTTCACATTTTTTTGCCTGTTCATAAGTAAATGGCTGCTTGCAAGTGCCAATGATTTATTTAATCAAACTGACAAAAAATAGCACACTCCACACTCGTAAAATCTTGACATACACATATAAATGACTTCTACAGCTATTTTTGACATGTATTTCAGGTCTATGATCAAAAGTACAGATTTCTAAAATGTTTCCACTCCAGCACCTTACCATTTCTTTGCTGTGGTCTATTTTGAATCGGTATTGTACATACAGTATACATATACAAAGAGCATCAATACAGAAATTGTCCACCAACCACATATTAAAGGGGATCTGCCACTATAATAAAATAATACAATAAATAATATGTTTTCTTTTTTTCTTATAGCTGTATTTCCTCAAACAGATTTGTTTAACATCCAGTACAGTTTAGTGGATTTTATAATAGTGACAATCCCCCCTTACAAAGCTATTGAATTGTGCTTTATTTCTTATACACGGTGCTATGCAAGAACTCTTATTGTTAGTCTCCATAATGTGTTACAGTTTTATAAACTACACAAATTACCTTTTTGAACATTTAAAGACATGACATGTATAGGGCTTTGGGAGCAAATGAGCCCATAAAATACTCATGCTCCCTTTTTACTGAATGTGACTGTTGCCTACACCTATTCAACTTAATGGAAAGGAACCTTTTTCTTTTGTTTGTCCCACCCCTAAGAACTAAGTTTCATAAAAACTTGGAGACAAATTGCAAGAAAACCATCCACAAGAGCTGCATTAATCTCTTTGGAAGAAGACAGTTCCTCATCTATGCATGTTTTTTAAACTCCATCAAAGACATGTTTTAGGTTTCAAAATAGTTTCCTCTCATTCGATAATGAGGATTCTTTCCAGGCAGATTTGCTTTGTGGAGGATGCCATATTCTTTTAAGGAGTGTTTTATATTTAAACTTAAAAGAAAAGCTTTAACCTCAAGCAGTGGGTAGAAAAGATACCGTTCTGCAAGAACAAAGGCATTCATATTTGAATAGAATAGTCTGAAAATATTATTTTCTACAGTAAACGCATCATTACTACTTGCAATGAATAGAGCTTGTTTCTTAACTGTTCAGAGCCTGCTTGGTCTACAAAGGAATGGGTAATGCCATAGTTGTTAGGACTTTTCTAACAATGACAGTGTTAACTCTAATAGAACAACATAATTATGCTTGAGCTGTAATAGAATTTGTTTCTCATTTAATGCTTCTCAAAATATGCCAGACCTTTCCAAATGCAAGATTTTTTTGATTTCAGTGAATTTTCTTTGTTGTTGTCAGGTGAAGCCCATGAAGTTTTTAATTATAAGGATTGAAAAAACAGTTAGATAAGAATGTTATAAGCCAAAATGTGTTGCATGTCTCATTAGTTTGAGCATAAATATATCCTAGTAGGCAAAAAATTTAATTATGTGTGGGCATTGATTAGAAGTTTTTTTGTTGGTGCATATTTGTCTCCCATATGTAAAATTGTTTAGATCAGTTTGCAATTAGATGAAAGAATAAGAACATGTTGAGAGCAGCAAATTAAGTAGTACACATTGTATTTCAAGTATTGTACAGCTGCCAAAATAAGACAAATTGAAAAGGGAACAAAATAACAGTGGTGTACAGTGCAAAGCAGACGTTAGTAATCCAGTGAGAAAAATTAGGAATGGGGTTTGTATGATTAATGTGGCACTCTTGTGCTTTTTCCCTGTGCAGTTATTCTCCTACAAAAGACTATTCTGTACACGAGAAGACTAATCCAAAATATGCTCTATGCAGATACATGGAAAATCAACTTGCAAACGTTTACCTGAATTTTACTCTGCATTTAAATATCCTATGTAGATATTGTACACTTCTAACACTTATCTAATACATGCTCCATTTTACAGATTTATAGCAGAATCACATAATGTATGCTTCATATTATTCATTGTTAATTTAAGTCACAGCAAAGACTTAATAATCTCAACATCTTGATTAAAAGAATGTTTTGTGTGTGCAGACAAACACATACATACATGTGTAGGGGTCCATAGGGTTAAGTTTCCCTATGGTCTGGAAATTCTCTGGTGTGTCCAGTGTTGGACCTGAATTGTATATGGGAGGGGGAGTAAGTCCTTTTTGCCCTGACAGATTCCAGACTTGGCCAGAAGGTGTCACTGTTGCACAAATTCTTTAAAAAGCAGGGCTACCATGTGGTCCATCTCTTTCCCTTTTTACTCCTGGAATCTGCAGGATAGGCCACAGGAATGGAGTGGGCCCAAGGGTGGACTAGCCCTTGGTGAGCTTGGGGGGGGAGCTTGAGGCAACAAAAAACACTAAAGGTTGGAGGGATTCCTATGAAAGAGGGCTGTTGAGTAGTAAAGACCCCCATGGAAGAGGGGCCCCTCTCTGATCTTGTGTACAGACTGAATCTGAGAAATATGCTGCTCATTTGGATGTAATTAGATGGAAGTCTTAAAGGAAGTTACATTGGAGCATGGAACTGTTGGCGTTTAACATCAAGTTTATCCATATCGAATCTGTGATGGCGGATACGTTTTGGCACTACATAACATGATCTTATTCAATAAGCACTGAATTATAACTCAAACACTAGCAAATGCGTGCACCTAAGGATGCGAGCAACAAACTCATCTGACATTAAAGTATTTTGGATATTAATATAAGTGCCATAAGTGCCACAATGGCAGTTTTACAAATAGGAGACCAATTTTGGTATACAAGACATTATTTGTGACGTATACTGATCGCATACTTATGTGTTGGCATGGTTGACTAATAAACATCACCATTTTAATTATATTCAATATTGCCAATTAAGTGGAGGTAAAGCCCTATTGTGTGTTTTGTGTTTTATAAATTGGGGAAAAAGGCTAATTATGCAAATACTATTATTATATTATAAATACAGGTATGGAACCTGTTATCCAGAATGCTCAGGACCTAGGGTTTGTGGATAATGGCTCTTGAGTCTACTAAAGAATAATTTAAACATGAATTGAAACCAATAGGATTGTTTTGCCCTCAATAAGGATTAAACATATTGTAGTTGGGAACAAGGTACTGTTTTATTATTACAGTGAAAAAGAAAATCATTAATCATAAAGTTAGACAAACTTTGGCATATGTGTATTCGAGTCTAAGGGGCCAATTTATTAATGCTCAAGCCTTTTTTTTTTTCTTTTACAGGAATACCATCTCCCATAGACTCCATTATATCCAAATAATCCAAATTGTTAAAAATGATTTCCTTGTTCTCTGTTATAATAAAACAATATTTTGTACTTGATCTTAACTAAGATATAATTTATCCTTATCAGAGGAAAAACAAACCTGTTAGGTTTATTTAATGTTTAAGTAAATTGTTTTAGTAGACAAAGTATGAAGATCCAAATTATGGAAAGATCCCTTTATACAGAAATCCCCAGTTCCAGAGAATTCTGGATAACAGGTCCATACCTGTATATGTTATGTGAAAGATGCTAAACTAATATTTGGAACCTAATAAAATGTCATATAAATAGACAACACATAAGATAAAAAAATTAATGCCATTTTGTCATAGTTATTTTGAATTCACTTATGATATATTGCAAGTTAAATTATTTGTATCAAAGAATCCATGCATTTAGCAGAGCTGTACTCTGGCTAGGATTGTGTAGCTGGAGCAAATTTTGTAAACATAACACTCACCAACTGGCATTAATGTTAGTCACTCGATTATTTTGGCATTTGTTGAAAAACATATAAATATACCAATCTTACATGTTTTAGGGCTCTTACTCACAAGCGTTTTTACCTGCGCTCCCCTGCGTTCCATTTTTCGGCGTTCAGCCACAGGGGAGAGCAGGAATAGTCGCATTTAATTTTTTCAAATGGGGCTGTACTCACACAGGCGCATGTAGGCGCCGAACGCAGGAAAAACGCAGCATGTTGCGTCTCAACCTGCGTTCGGCGCCTACATGCGCCTGTGTGAGTACAGCCCCATTTGAAAAAATGAAATGCGTCTATTCCCGCGCTCCCCTTGCGGCTGAACGCCGAAAAACGGAACGCAGGGGAGCGCAGGTAAAAACGCTTGTGAGTAAGAGCCCTAAATGAAATATTTTAATAAGCAAACATATAAGACAATATTAGTAATTGAAGGATATTATTTAATAGAGCATTTTCTAACAGCAGTTTTAGATCTTTCAATCTCAGATGTGTACCTATTGTCCAGTGTTTGAATTGTGTCTCTAAAGCCTGACAGTAACTGAAGCATTTCATATATTTTCCATTATAAAATGTAAAGTTCATATTTAAAAATAGAAGCTGAAATAAATTGTACTGTATTTATATTACTGATAGCATTTAGGCTTCTAAATGTGCCTTGCACTTGCCCACTTAGGCTGCAAAAGCTCTGCCCCTGAGATTGTGTTACCACTTATTCCCTTCTTCTGTCACCACTGTTTACCCTAATTTGTATAAATAACTAATGTGACTTGACACAATAAGGACACAACTGTGAGAAGCAGAAGACACTCTTCAAATATTAATAGGATAAATGTACCACAGGCCGTAACCTGTTCCTTTTATTTTATTAAGCATGAATAATGGACTCTAGTGCCCCATGACTGCTGGAATGCATAATAAATTCTTGTTCATGTGGCCTTTAAAATACCAGTCCGTTTGCTAATGGAAATTGATTCAGAAATATATTCATATTTAACAATGTTTAATTAACTTTTCTTGTATGTTAAAGCTACAAAGTTCATTATTCCATTTTAAATTTGATTGCTTGAATGGTGCATGAAGTGCCAAGGGTAAATCGGGGCTGACCAGGTGTAAGAAAAGAATGATAGGCTGCAAGTTATTATGGAATAACTATTGTACAACAAACTATTTTTTTTATAATAGCATAAGCTATGATTTAACTGAATAGTGTAGTAAAATACCTTGAAATCAAATTTGTTTCAATGTATATACTTGTGTATAATAATATGTATAATAGATTATATTATACTTATACATGTACAGTATATATGTACATATATATATATATATATAGTTTCTATCCTATAGAAATAAAACAGATGTTATTTAAAAAGTCAGTCCATCAACTTTAAGGGGCAGATTTATCAAGTGTCAAATTTCAAGTTGATGGGAGTTATTTTGAACTTCCATAAAAAATTTGAATAAAAAAAAAAAACATCCAAAATTTATTTAAAAAAATTAAATTTTTTAACTTCGGGTGAATAGGCTGTATTCGGTAATTCGAATCGAATTTGTATTGTATTTGATCGAATTCGATCAAAGTCCACCAAATGACTCTAAATTGGTTCTAGGAGGTCCCCATAGGCTAAAACAGCAATTCGCCAGGTTTTAGATGGCAAATAGTCGCAGTCAAATTTTTAAAGAGACAGTACATGATAAATTTAGATATTCAAATTTTCTAATTTTTTTCAAATTCTATTCAAATTTGGACTGCCCCTATACGTGAAAATCTGTGTGAATACAGTTCAGTACAGTACAAATCAGTTTACCTTCCCAAAACCTTTATCACTTCAGTTGTTTTCAGAATGTACGCGTTTTGTGTTCCAAACACTTAATCATAGGCTTAGCCTATGATTAAGTGTTTGGAACATGAAACGCGTCAGGCTGTTTGACACAATAAATTCTTCACTTGAACATTTGCCTGGTGGAAGTCTTGCCTTCTTGAGCACCTGCTTCATTGTTTGTCGGTTTGTCCCCCCGTGTGCTGAGGGCTCAGGGCGGTGCACCTGGGCCACTTCCCTGATGTGGTGAGTGATTATTACATATATACAAGAGACCCGAAATCGCAAGAAGCTTATTTATATTGTATAATATCTAATAAATATCTAATATCTAAAGTATAACGAAACACAAAGATTCTGCTCAGCAGGGACAAAGATAAGAAATGTATCTACTAAATGTATCACTTTAGAACAATTTAGAGAGTCAGCGACCCCCCCCCCTCCTAAAGCTGCTTTGGAAAGGTAAAAAAATAAACTTTACACTTCAATATTAGAAAAACGGTCGCACATAGAATATAGAAATGAATTGGAAAAAGCATTTCTTTCTGGTGAACTATCTGAAAACAACCGAACTGAAAAAAGTGTCGGAAGGTGAACAACCCCTTTAAGGAATTTATTGGTGAAATTGATGTAGTTTAAGAGAGACTGACAGGTAATGGAATTAGTGCGAGGTGGTGGAGGGAGGACACCATAAGCAGCTTAGCAGTGCCACTTCTAATACATGACCTTTGTTCTCTCCCTTTTTCTTGTCTCATCTTCCATTGCTGACCTAGGATGTATTTCCTGGAAAACCTGCTAAAAATGTGTGCACATTTAAGTAAAATATGATATCCCTGTGTTGTTTTGTCTTTAAAGTAGATGGGCTTGCTTTGATACTGCGAAAAAATGTGCCTAGTAAACAAAATTAGCAGAGAAATAATGTAAGGAAAAATGCCCATTGACTTCAATACTTTTGGAGTGAGAAAAAAACTTGATAAAAAATGCCCACTGAATTTAATGCAATGAGAAAAAGAATCAACCATAGACTTTAACGTATTTCGCAAATTTTTAGTAGTTTTTGCAGATTTTTTCAGGCGATACGGGGCACTTCACGTATCACTATTAATGGTGCTTCTCATTCCTTCTCATTCTAAGGATGAGAAGAATTGGATTTACTGAGGAATTATATGAACAAGAATCATCTAATGATGTACAGTATATATTTCTTGTTAATGGAAATAAACAAAGAAAACTTAAAAGATCTGGGAAGACATAGGCAAACCACCTACAGATAGTTACATTAGAACAACTAAAAGAAAACAGATAAATGAGTACCATCTGTATCTATGTAAAATGTTAATTCAAAAACTATAAAAAATATCATCTTGAAACACTGGGGAATATTAAAGAATTATTCCAAGTTTAAGGTAAACTATTCTTCTCCTCTTCAATCTTTTGTTATAAAAGAGGTAAAAATATTTTAGTATTAATTAGACAAAATACTAAAAACATTGCGTCTGATAAAACCCCTTCTGGTGTTTATCCTGCTATAAATCTGGACCCTAGGGCTTCAGTAGAGTCATATTTTAAATAGTGCATTCCATATTGGGGTTTGGCTGATGGGATTCCAAACCCTATTCATTCTATTAAATATAATGTAACACCATCTTGAAAACCCCCTGGGCCAGGTTGAACATCCTTATCATATATCAGACCCTGAGTCCCCTTTGCAAGGTGAAAGGTTACTGGGAATTAACTCTCATGGCAGTGCCTCCACTAATGGGATTCTGGAATACAACGCCAGGTGGTTCCATTAGTGGACCTCTTTCATGGAGAACAGGCAGTGGGAGGGCAGTCATGTGGTGGGGCAATGACATATAGGGGCGTGTCCATGGTGCAGAGGGGCTGAGCTATGATGTGGCGATCACAGATTGGCCGAACGCCATGTTAATCATGGGGGATCCTACCCGGTTTTCCTTATTTGGAAAACCGGGCAGGAAGTTTTGACCCAGGTAGCCCTTCAAAATACCGGGCTGTTCGGGTCAAAACTGGACAGGTGGCAACCCTAGCTGTATAACACATATAACTTTATAATAAATAATGCAGATTTCATAATAATGACCCACTACCCTGGGGAACCTGTTGCAGTCCAATACTGGCACCTCCCTGCCAGGCAAAAGTTCCACCCTCCTGGTTTAGCTCCCAGGCTTGGGGCTACCGCACCCCAGCAATACAAGGGCTCCTCCAGCTTTTGCCCTTTTTGCAGCCAGATTCTTATTCCACGCTGTCCTCAGTAAAGTAAAATCAGCAATGGCTGTGAGCACATGGCTCTGCATATCAACTCACTTGTGCAACAGCGACACCTTGTGACACCCTCCGGTATCTGCCAGACACACTGCACAGGGACAAGGCTCCTGCCCCTCCCATCACTCTAAGCTGAACCTGTAGCTCACAGGCAGGGGATTTCCATCATGTGGTTTCACATTTTAAGGAACAGCAGAATTAACCCTCTGTATCCCTACAATAAAATATGTCTGTAGCCTTCTCGTGGGTGTATGAGAAAGTCAGAGGACCTGCAAACATACTAGCTTCCTATGAAAATAAAACAATGCAAATTGCCCATTGCATGAATGACCAGATTATATAATATCAGTCTATAATACACAAAAGCCATGAATATCTTGTAATTATATCCTTATAAACAGTGACTAGTGATGTCATCAGTTATAAACGGTGAGTAGTGATGTCATTTCTGCCACATGACTCACTAAAACTTGTGTATTATAATAAATAAGTTACCCCTTGTTGGAAAATATGAGGATATTAGAAGTAACCACGGAGTTCCATGACCTGTATAAAAACACTCGGCCTTCGGCCTCGTGCTTTTATATGGTCATGGAACTCCTTGTGACTTATAATATCCATATATTTTACAAAAGGGGGTACTTTATTCACTATATTGTATAGTCACCTACAAACAATTATTTGAAAACTCCCAAGCATTCTAGATAATGTCACACTTGTCACACTTGTAAATATTTTCTTCAGCTGGTAAAATGTTGCAGAGGCAAATTTCTATATCTCTATCACTTTAAGCTATTATATACTATAGATATCTGTGTCAAAACATGCTTTTTCACATAAGTGCACCTTGTTCAAACACTGAAGTCCCTGTGAAGTGCAGGATTGCAATATTGCCATTTTATAACAGCAACGTACAAGTCTAGGGTTATTTCCTGAATTTGTCTTCCAGGTTATGTATTATTTGAGCTAAATGTGTAAACCTGAGAACTGAAAGTCAGACTGGAAGGTAATCTAAAATGTAGACACCTTAATGGCTTTCTGCCTGTACAGCTGGAGGTAATAAACTTAGTACTGTTTTGCTGACTCTCAGAGGATCCAGCAGAAAAAAATTATATCATCACAGTTTATATCTAATATCTGTAGTTTAGAAGATAATGTCACATCAAAACACAAGCAGTATTGCAGGTAGACCATGGTCAATTTTAAAAAAAACTCAAAAATTTAAAATGCTGGAATTTAATAAGCAATCTAACAAGCAAATGAACAGCAACATTAATAATAATAAGGAAGAGTAGAAATGTCCTGAAGTCAAGATTTAGTTTGGTATATGGACAAATTTCAGCACAGATACTGCTGAATTCTTAGTTTTTCAGCTGAACTGAAAACAAATAATTAACATCCTATTGGGATTATGTGATAAAAGGCACTACATTTTCCCAGGAGCAATGACTAGCAGCGACCATTTAGGAGGCAACATCTTATTGGTTGCTATGTGTTACTGCTCCTGGTCAAACTTAGTGCCTTTTATTACAGCAAGGGGTATGAGTTTAAAGTTTTGAGCAACTAATGGCAAATGTATTTTTTTTCTGAGATGATGTAATTTTTTTTGGGGGGGGTTTGACCCAAAAACATTAAGATTTGGATACAGGTTGGTGTTTAGACAAATCTATGAAGGATTTGGTATTTGGTCAATGGTCTAATCAAGTAATGCCTGATTGAGATACCTGCTCTATAAAGAAGTATCCCGAGTGCTGGTAGGCCTGCAGCTTTCCTTAATCTCTGCCAGAGTTGTCAGAGAAAGAGACTTTTAAAGTTTTTTTTTTTTTTTTTTTTGGCACATAGGGTGTTTTGTCACCACAGAAAATTACACTCTTATTTATATGGCTACCTAACCTTTGTGTTGTGTTTATATAAAGGGGTTAGTGTGCATTCATTTATAAAGGGGATTTTCTTATTTAAGAAAAAAAAGGTTTTCTTCAATATATTGATTTAGCCATGGTGGCCATATCCCAAATATTGTACCATCCATGCCAATGAGCAATGAGGAATTTCTCTATGGAATTCTCATGATTAGCAAAACGGCAGAAATTTGCCGAAATGCATTGAAGTCTATGGACAACAAAATGATTTTCACGCACAGCAAATTATGCAACAATTTTTTTCACCCTTTAGAGCATCATTTCTAGTAGAAGATTATTCCGTAGGCTAATGAGATGCTAAACATGTGACAACTAAAAACAATTAGACATTTGTTTGTTTTATTTTACCTCCTCAGATACTTTAAAAAAAATACAAAACAGAGTGAATGTTATTTGCAGACTTGGGAGGGAGAAATGGGAAAAGGGGGGATTGCTTGCCATTCAGATGAGCAGATAAGTCTAAAGGCTGCATAATCGGTACACCTGTTCTGATAGACGTAACCTCCTACTTTATAATGCGTATGTTTTATTCAAGGACCTGATTTCTAATAATTTGTTAATGTAAAATGTTTTCATTGAACGGGAGTCTTCATGAAACATTTTGCCATTTTTTCAGGCAATATAAAATTATGTTAGATTTGCATCCATTTACAGCATGTAGCATTTGGAACAGAATGAATACAGGCATCAGAAGTGAATAGATAATAAAAGGCTTTATATAAATACAGGTACCACTTTCCTTCCGTAAATGTCTGTTAAAAGAAATACAAATGAGCAATCATACCAGGCAGCTGAATTTATAATGATACTTACATAACACTATCATTTTCCATGGATCTTGACGGATTATTTTGTTCAGAAATGTCCAACCTAACCAGATGTTCTACAATTACAACTGCCACATCCCCCTGACAGCGGAAATTTGGGTACTGCATAACATGCCTGATTTAAGGAACTTAGCATGTTAAATGTATTAAAGTGTTGGGGTTTAAAGGTTTTGCAAATTTTTAGTTTATTTAGTTCTCCCAGGAGGGTTCTTTGCCAGCTAGATTGGGCCTTTATTAGAGTTTGGTAGGGGAGCAGACTCTCTAGCGTTATGTAACCAGCCTGAGGTGTCAGGTTTCCGCTATTTATTAAAAGGGAAGCACAGATGAGGTATCTTTTGGTTCTGGGTGGTGTGGTTCTGGAGTGCTTGGAACAAAGTTAGGTTCCAGTAAGAGAAGTGCAATGTTAGGTTTGTAATAGTTCACACTAGGAGTGAGAGGCAGGATAAGGATAGTTAGTATAGCAGTCAGAGGATCCAACAAGGAGGCTAATAAGGGTTAGTACCCTATGGGTTTCAATGTTTTCTGTATAGGGACTTAAGCAGTCAGTCTCAGGAATAGATAGATTCTAGGAGAATTACACGACTGTGAGCTTCTCCTAGTACAGGTGATTTTCACAGATGCAGGCAATGCTACCCCTGGGTCTTGTGAAGACTACCATTATGTTTGTGTGAGTAACAACTGATTCATAAAGTATTTAAAGCATTTACTGATTTCATATTGTAACATCAGAACCAGCATCTACCACCTCAAAAGAGTATGAATTTGGCCGATAGAGTTCATGTGTTTTTAAAGGATCACTAGCTATTTAAAAAATCTTTGTATTGGTGGAGTGTGTATATGGTTTGGTTAACTCTTCCTCCAACAGTAAGTAAGGGCTCACCTGATTGAGATGATTTACATGGAACACATGCACTACTGGGAGTTGCTGGTAATTGAACCTGACTATGTAATCTAAGTGGGATAATTGTGACCTTAGGCATCCCTTGTCCCATCTACCTGTTACAAAAGCATAAGACATGTTGCTTCTCGTTAACAATTAAGGATCAATAACACTATCCTATGCCTTATAGGTATCATAAGGTAATAACTGGAGATAGGATTATAAAAGAATAAGTTAATGTCTCCAGTGGTATAAAAAAAAGTTTAGCAAAATCCATAGCTGCACAGGGTTGTGAGCAGAAATACCTTGGAAAGCAGCTACATTTTAATATAGTCTAAGACCCTCACCCACGTAAATTGCATCATAAGGTATACAAATGCAGCAGGTGGAGAGCTAGAAGGGGGTGTGAGGAAGACCTAGTACTTAGTACCAGCTTTATGTTCTTATAGGAATTGTTCAGTAGGGATGTCGCGGACTGTTCTGCGGCGAACTTGTTCGCGCGAACATCGGCTGTTCGCGTCCGCCGCAAGTTCGCGAACGTCGCGCGACGTTCGCCAATAGGCGTTCGCGTCAAAATCGTTCGACCATTCGACCATTCGGTCGCTAAAATCGAACGATTTTCGTTCGATTCGAACGAAAATCGTTCGATCGAACGATTAAAATCCTTCGATCGTTCGAATCGAACGATTTTCGGATGTTCGAAGTTCGCAAACTGTTCGTGAACTGTTCGCATTTTTTGCCGGTGTTCGCGAACGGCGTTCGCGAACACATTATCGGCGGTTCGCTACATCCCTATTGTTCAGTGTAAAAATAAAAACTGGGTAAATAGATAGGCTGTGCAGAATAAAAAATGTTTCTAATATAGTTAGTTAGGCAAAAATGTATAAAGGCTGGAGTGACTGGGTATGTAACATAATAGCCAGAACACTACTTCCTGCTTTTCAGCTCTCTTGTTTTACACTCACAGGTTACCCTGGTTACCAGGCAGTAACCAATGAGAGACTCGAGGGGTGGCCACAAAGGTCAAATCTGTTGCTTTTGAATCTGAGCTGAATGCTGAGAAACAATTGCAAACTCACTGAACAGTTATGTCCCATGTGCCCCCCTTCAAGTCACTGACTAACTAAGTTATAGAGCTGAAAAGCAGGAAGTAGTGTTCTGGCTATTATGTTAGACATACAGTCACTCCAGCCTTTATACATTACATTTATGGCTAACTAACTATATTAGAAACATTTTTTATTTTGCACAGCCTATCTATTTACACAGTTTTTATTTTCACACTGAACTGTTCCTTTAAAGAGATACTGACACCAGAAATGATGCTTTTTTTCCATCTACTATACAATAGGCTTTGCATGCTACTTATAATTTTGCCCAATACTTTTACATTACCTGCCTGACTTCCTGTGTTCGTAAGGGGGCTGCCATATTTGTGCAGCAGGAGTCTGTTAGCATTAGAATATTTAATTGACAGGCTGAGATGGGACAGTCAGGTTGGCAAAACAGTCAGGTTTAGGAACTATATGTACCTATAGTTAACTTTTAATGTACACTCATATTTTTAAAAGTAGTTTTTAGTGTAAGTATCATGTTAAAGGAGAAGGAAAGGTTAAAACTTAGAGAGTCTTTATCAGAAAGGTCTATATGAATACACCAGTAAACCGTCAAAGTAATGTTGCTCTGATTCCTCTGTCAACATAAAGACTTTTATACATGGGCTTCTGTATTAGACTTCTTTTAGCAGAATAAACCTCCAGGGCTATGGCTTGAGCATGCTCAGTTTGCTCCCCTCTCCCTCTCTTTCTTCCTTTTCCCCTCCTTCCTCCTCCCCTTCCTGCTTTTATCTGAGCCCAGAGCTCAGAGAGTGTGCAGGGAGAGATTCAGGCAGAAAGTGATGTCACACCAAGCAAATATGGCAGCTGCTATCCTAAACAAACAGAGAGAGTGTTTCTCGAGCTGTTTACTAAGGTTTGGTAAAGCATTCTGCAGAATATAGTATTATAGTTTGCAGTATTGTGGCTACTATATTGGCAATAAAATAGCTTTCCTTCTCCTTTAAGTAAAGACAGTACTTAGTACATTGGTATTTAAATTGGGATGAGTTAGCATAACTCAAAACCCAGATGAAGGTGTAAGATTTAGATTAGTTTATACACATTAGGTAATCAGTAGGTTTCCAGCCCTAGTGTAACGGTTCCCTTTAGTAATGTGCTACCCTAGGTCCCTTTCCAATTATGTTTATCCAAGTAGTTGTATAGCAAAGAACAGTTATCTTCTCCTGAATAAATCACAAACCTGTCGGGGGCGACAGTGGGCACATGGAACTTTTTACTTACTGTGTATCAGCAAGGAGGCAAGTGAAAAGCAGCTGGGTAGCTGGTGCCGAGGGGGTGGTTAGTGAGATGGTGGTAGTTGCATGGGAAGAGGGGGTGTTGTTCCTGGGTGAAATTACCTTTTGGACCAGATTTTAGAAGAGCCCTAATGCACAGATTCCCTTTCCTTCACTAAGGCCTAGGGTTCTAAGCTTCTTGTGCCTGTGTGGTGTTGGGAGGGGTACGGTAATCCTTTTTAGAGGTAAGGCAATGGCATCTGTGCTGGGCTGTGATGTGATTAATGCAATGGATTCTGAATAAATAAAGGCCTAATCCTATATGAGATGTTATACCCTTGAACTCTGAACAGGCAGTTTTAAACAGGACAGCCTGAGTAAAAACTGGAACACATTAAACAGGAGGACCCCTAGAATCAGTGGGTCCTTACAAATATCCCTTTTGCACATTTAATAAAGCTGCTCTGCATGTAAATTTCCTAATGAAGAGAATAAAAATACTACCTGTACATATATCAAGATAACTGCATGTGCTGCACTTACCAATCATAACTACGTGTATATAGTTGGTGCCTTTGGCCACCTTACAAAATAGCATTCTGCAGAACATTTTTTCCACTGTACTGCATTTATTTTAACCACTTTTAAAGGACATTGGCAGGAATAAGCTTGTGTGTGGGTTAGATTCCAATAGGGAATCCTCTGAGATAATCATACTGATTCTTGGATCGGCTGCTCTATTAATTTGTAATATTTATGCAAAATTGTTGCTGCGCTACTAATTACTCGATAGTTGTTGGTGCCCAGTTTTTCATCTGCAAAGTCTTTACGATAAAGAATTTAGGAAGATAAAGCTATAGTAACGCTTTTCAAAATATCAAATAAAATGTCCACAAATTGGAATCAACATCAGTTTTGCCACTTTGGAGAAAGATAACAGATCCTCAAACCATATGAGAAGATTCAGCTGCCTGTTTATGTGATTGAATAGATAAATGTTGCCAGCATATTTTGCAGCTGAAGAGTCTGAAATCTGATTCATGCACTTCAATGTGCTTACATTTGTATGGTAGGTGCAGTCTATTAATGATATACGTTGCTGCTTTTTTCAGTTTGAACTAATAGATGATGATGAACACAATCTTTGTATTTAATTTGCAGGACATAACTGTCTTTAAATTGAAAAACACCAAAGAGAAGAATAGAGCAACAATATAGCAGGTCAAGGATTATTTTCAATGTAAGCTTGATAAGTAATTAGTAATGAGTGGAGTCTATTAATTTGTTTTTTGAGAAAAAAATCAGCATTAATACTCACTGGAACAGAGAGCTGCATATCAGAAGCAGGCTGGGTTATACACAAGGGACAAATCCAAAGTGCAACAAACAGTGGCAGATGAGAAGCAGGATCCGAAAGCCAGGAACACTGTCTAGGACCCAGGTCAAAGGAACTGGGACTGACTCACTCTCAATAACTAAGCAAGTAACTTTGGGTGTGGCCCATCCATTAATAGAGGAACAGCTCGACGCATTTCTTAAAAATGGAGCATGGATGAACCAACACTGCCTTACATAAAGGTTCTCTTTCACCCTTCCAACACTGATAACATCCCAAAATTTCTATTGCCATTAACTACTCCACGATAAATTCTGCAATCAGGCTCACAATGTCGGACTGGGAAACCAGGGGCCCACCCAAAAACCTTAGACCAGGGGCCCACCGTAAAACCTTAGACCAGGGGCCCACTCTCAGTACTAATATTCTTCCTCTCCTCAATCAACCTCTATTCTCCTAGTTTGTTTTCTTTATATATTATAATCTATTATTCCATCTACTTAGCCTCTTTGTTCTCATATAATAGGGAATGGCCATGAAATAGGCTTTAGCAGCATGAGGGCCCACTGACACTTTGGCCCACCGAGAGTTTTCCTGGTATCCCGATGGGCCAGTCCGACACCGCAGGCTCATAAACCTTAGGAACAACTCCTCTTCTGCTATGCCACTGTAACAGTCTCTATACTGGTTTCTGGTACATATAAAATGCAAACTAATTACCTTATAATTTAGTAACATAGTACAGCAAGTAACATAGTAAGTTAGGTTGAAAAGAGACACACATCCATCAAGTTAAACCATAAGATAATATAGTACATGTTGATCCAGGGACATCTTGGAGTCAGGAAGGAATTGTTCCCCTCTGAGGCAAATTGGAGAAGCTTCAAATGTTTTTTTTGCTTCCTCAGGATCAACTACCAGTTAGGCAGGAGATATATATATATATATATATATATATATATATATATATATATATATATATATATATATATATATATATATATATATAGTCAAATACAAGAGTCCTCTGCACTCAACCCATTATCAATATATTTAAGACAGCGACATTTTGTGCATACTGCTACTAAAAAATGCCTTACCCTTTAAACAAAACAGGGATTGTTTGTCCATATATTGCAATATATTTAAGCTGGCCAACTACGTCAAAGTCATCCCATATATGGCCAGTCCTATGCTCAATTTTATCTGATTCATTAAGAATTCTATTGCTTCATTATACATTTTACAAAGGGACTAGGTATTACCTGCAACTTAACTTGCTGCTTTCAAAGTAAACCTCCATACTTGGCTGCCCTTTTATTAGACACCAGTGGGATCACCTGACTATAGCTGGGAAGGGTGGGAGCTACAACATGGAGCTGGTCACTGCTCCTGTATAAACTATAACAAACAAGGGAAAGTTGTGCTCACCACTATTTTTTAATAGTCAAATACACGAGTCCTCTGCATATGGGATGACTTTGACGTAGTTTACTACGAATGTGCAAACAACAGACCTTAGTTTAAAAAGCAGTAATTTGTGAGGCACAGTATCAAATGCTTTGGCAAAATCCAAATAAATAACTACTGCTCTCCCACTGTTCAGCATCTTACTTACCTCATCGTAAAAGGCAATCAAATTTGCCTAACATGACCTATCCTTCATAAAGCCATGCTGATTGTTGCTCATATTGTCATTCACTAGGACAAAATTTTGAATGTGAACCCTTAACAAGCATTCAAATAATTTCTTTTTACAACATTCTCAATCTTTTTACTATGAATATATACTGATGGGCGAATTTCTCCTGTCGTTTCGCTGAAAAATTAGCGAATTTCCAGAGAAATTCGCAAAACGGCGCCAAATTCACAAAAGCGAATTTTGACGCAGGCGACGATTCCGACACCGGCGACAATTCCGACGCTGGTGACAATCCTGATGCACATTAAAGTCAATGGGCGCCTAGAATTATCGCCGGCGTTGGAATTGTCACCGGCGCCCGAATTTCGCCCGCGTCAAAAATATTTTGATGCCCGCAAATTTTCGCCGGGGAATTTTAACGCCAATTTTGCGAATTGGAAATTCACAGCGAATTTGCGCCTGGCGAATAAATTCGCCCATAACTATTAATATACTAAACTCTTTGGGTTAGTCTAAGCCTCTGCTGCAATGCGCTCCTTATTTTCTTCTTCTTTGTCTTCCGGATTGCTGTTTTACAACATTATTATAGCATTTATATTCATTAAGCGCTACGTCTGTCCCCACAGAATCAAGCCTTTCTATTCTTTCCTATTAACTTCTTTACTTTCATATTGAGCCTCATAGGGTGGTTGTTAGTGCTTCTACTTCTATTTTGCTGTTGTCTATTCTATTAATTTTTTCTAAGAAATATACTGCCCTGCATGCTTGCCCCCTGTTACTGTTGTCAGTACTTTAATGCCTGTAAATTTACATTTACACCATGTCATACACCTAATTATAACTGTCCAACTGCCTATATAAAAAAGACGTTTATGAAGAATTCGGCAATAAGGGAGGGTGACAGTGGAGTATGAAACAATAAGCAAGCACAGAAACTTGTTCTTATTTATACATTATGGCACTTACAGCTGTATGTGACTTTAGGTGTGGCTATCAGGGATTACTAACCCAATCTCTCACTCACCTTGCACACAGATTAGACTAACACAAAAGTACCCCAAACACTAATCAACACCCTCAAAACTCATATAAAGAATTTGCCGACCACCAATCTCAGACCTTAAAAGAGAAATAAAGCCTAACTAAATTAGTATGCTTCTATACCAGCCCAAGGCAACCATAGCCCTTTAGCAGGGAAAATCTTTGTCTCTGAAGATGCCCCAGTAGCTCCCCATCTTCTTTTCTGCTGATTCACTGCACATGTTCTGTGCTGCTGTCACTTACAGAGCTTAGGGACCAACTCACAATATACAGTACACATGGAATATAAATGTCACAATATAAGGCTGATTGTTAATTAATACAGATAATTACTACATGGCAGCACAGAAACTAGTGAAACTAGCATCAGAATGTAATAATCAGCCCTGTAGCATCATCTTATATTACAGGCCAACTTCATTTTCTGCTTGATAATTTGCAACAACCCCTAAGCTTAGCTCCTCAACATCTGCTCAGAGCCCACTGAGCATGTGAGTGTCACAGACACTTTACAAAATGGTGACCCCCTGTGACAAGTTTGGATCATTGCTGCTATTAAGGAGCTGAAACTTTAGGCTGGTGTAATAAGTTTTGTATATAAAAACTGGCATTTTAGCCATATTCATGTTTAGGGTTTAGTTTTCCTTTAACCTTTCCTCTTACCTTCATGTGTTATACAGGGCTGAATCTCACGTAGTGGAGCCCCAAGGCCGCATGGTCCTGTTGCCAACCGCTTTGTGCAAGCACGCACCCCCATGAGAGCATGCTGAATCCCCAGTGCTCCTTAGGATGCGGCTGGGCGCCCCTAAAGTATTGCCGTCTTAGGCCCAGGCCTTTGTGGCCTCGTCACAAATCTGGACCTGCTAGTCCTGGAAGTAAGGGGAAACAGCCGGAATAAACTTCCCAACGAATTGGCTCCTCCAAAGTAAATCCAATTTTTAGCCAAAAGATTTGACTATTTATTATTCTTTCTGTTAGTGGCAGAATTTTTGAATAGTTTGGCCTGCTCTATTAACTCTTACAGACCTGTATAATGGCATACATATAATTCTTATAATGTCAGACAAAAAGTAAAATTAGGAGAATAATTAATGATGAAGGAAAAACATGAAAATAAAAGGAAATTATAATGGATAACATACACATTTAAACACACAGAATTAGCAATCAAAAATGTCCAGTTACAAAATGTTGTTCTAATTTTTCACTGTCCCCCATCAGGAAGAAACTGAAACTCATTATATGTACTTGTAAGTCTTCTGGGGTCGTTTATTAGAATCAACCAGCTGCAATCCATATCAAAATTGGTATAAAAATATGCTGGGTTTTATTCATCATGGAAATGAAAAACAATAAAAGGCATTGTTTTAGCTGAGAATAGCTTCATGTTGTAAATGCAGGTTTGTAAGAGTTTTCCCACTTTCCTGCGGGAAGACTTTAAATAATTTGATCCCTGTGGCTCATGTAATGTATAAAACTGACATTGTTTTCAGTGCTGGGAGATCCTGCTGGAAATGCCATGGATACAATGAAGGCATATTGTGTCCTGTGTTGTAAGATGCTGACGAAAATTTGACTGATGCTTTCAGCCCAATTTCTTTAATCCATAAAAGACTTTGCAAGTGAAAAAAAATTGTCATTTCCGCTCTTTAGAGTCTGCAGCGATCGTGATGCTTTTTTTTTGACAGAGCTGGCAAAGATTTCTACACATTGCTTCCCAGCTTTTTTGGACACGCTGTGGTTCTAAAAAGCTGCTTCCTTTGGCATGAAAAATGCAACTGCCAATCTGCCAGGAAACCCACTGAGCCCATCTGCTCCCACTGCTTAAACTTCCTTTTCTAATTGTATCTCTAGGATGCAGGCAGGAGGATTTGAAGCCCCAAGAGAAGCATGGAAAGGGAGGAAAAAGCAATTGCAGATTTTATAACCTATTTGTTCCTCTTAACTAGTTTTCCCTATGTTCTGCAAGAGAAATTTCTCAGCATGTTATGTTGCATCTGACTGACTTGCTTTGCTGATGAGACTTTAACACCTCTATATCTGTCTTTGTTCTTAGCTTTTTTTTTATCACATTGAAAACCAAACGTCAAAAGAGTATTTCAGTGGTTTACCTAGTTTTGGACAATACTCTCCTAAGATGTGTATGGTCTGTTAGATATTCATTATCTTTTAATAGATATTCTCAATGGGGAATAGAAACACTATGGGCCCAAGGGCTGTTTAATCTCATCTGCCAATTGAGTGGCTTAGTAGGAAAGAATAAATGAAAGTGACTTATTGAAAAGTACTGCATAATCAAAGAATGCTCGGTTAACTTTCATATTTAATTTCTCAAAAATTGGAAAAGTTCTTTTATCCACCGATTATATGTCTCATGCTGCAGTTTAATGGCAGCACCAGTCTTGTTACTGTGTAGTTAAATGCTGCTTGATTTTAGATTTTTGCCTGTAATGCAAATAGATTTGGTCCAATTATAAAGGTTCTGCTAGTTCCTGTTTTACATCTTTAATGTTAATATTTCATCACATGGCACACCACTTGGCACAATCATGGACACAAAATTATTTTTTTCAAATCTCTATTTGTGCTCCTGTGAGTTGCACCATTTGACAATATGCTGGTTCCACCTGCTTTGCTGATTATGGCACAGAACTTTACACCTTTCTTGACTAGACAATATTTAAAAGGCCATCTGTAGAGACTCATTCTTGAAACAGCTGAATTACACAATATCCAGACATCAGAAAACACAAAAACTACCCTGGGAGATAGATATAGAGGATGCCACAGCAAGCCAAAATTTCCAAATACCTTCAAATATATCTCAAGCCACATACACCAACTCATGATCTGAGAGCATCTTAGTGACCAACTTCTTCTATAAAACCAGCAGAAACCCTTGTATTAAATGTTGTTAATACAACTGCTATAACTGTATATTTTACTTATCTCTAATGGGTCATCCATGCATGGGTCAATCATCTTCTGAATTGTCCTTTCTCCTCTGTATTGTTCTGATGTATCAATTGTAGGAAGGTTTTGTATAAGGTTTTACAAAGAGATACCAGTACATCCAAAATAGAAACACATCATGTAATAACATTTACTAATAAAGCACCACATTTGTAATCATAAAACAGAAACGCACATAATTAAAAAAAATATCACTTTGTTTAAGCCAAATGACATCTATGGTAATGTAATATGTTTTAACATATTTTAATTAACATAGCCCATACCATTATAGAAGAGAGAGGGAATATTTCATAGAATTTAACATTATTACATTTTATTTGGGCCTGAAAGGACCCTGCTGTGCTTAGACAGAACACAGTAACTCCAGATGGAAAAGAGAAAATGTGTTTTACATAGTTATATATATTTCATCCTAAAACATATTTGCTCCATAGAAACCGTTAATCAGCTCGGCCAAGCATAAAGCAATATGCCCATGTGTAAATTGATTTATTTTAAGTTCTTTATGGAAGACGATATATATATATATATATATATTTAGCACAATGCAGGTTACTTAAAGGAGAAGGAAACCCCCTGGGCGCAAAACCCCTCCCCCCTCCCCTGTGTTGCCCCCCCTCCCTCCTGCCCCCTGGCCTACCTGTCCCACTGGTCAAATGCCCCTAACTTGTTACTCACCCCTGTGCGCAGGTCCTGTCCATGGAGTTCACAGTCGCCATCTTCTCCCACGCGCGTCTTCTCCCTGCTTTGACCGGCGTCTTCTGGCGCATGCGCAGTAGGAACATTTACAGGTACGGCTCTACTGCACATGCGCCGAATGTCATGAAGTTTCACAGGTACGGCTCTACTGCACATGCGCCGAATGTCACGAAGTCGTGACATTCGGCGCATGCACAGTAGAGCCGTACCAGTAATTGTTCCTACGGCGTGTGTGCCAGAAGACGCTGGTCAAAGAAGGAAGAAGACGTGCGTGGGAGAATAAAGCCGACTAACCGGAACGCAGGGGAGCGCAGGTAAAAACGCTCATGTGTAAGAGCCCTAAGTCTGCTAAGACCCCTTAAAATCGGTCGACTGTAGTTATTACACTGGCTTTATTAAACATGGACCGATGGGGGGTCCCCATTCCAAATCAGTTTGATCTTAACTAAAATCAACTCGGATGCAAGAAAGGATTTCAGCAAGGTGGGCTTGATATAGAAATTCAGTGTCAACGTGTGACTGTACTTCTCTTAAACCTTGCATCTAACACACTAGACAGTTCTTAAAAAAGTATGTATGCTGTTTATAATAGCACACAGAGAGAAAGTCACTTACATATACAGTACCTCATTTACAAATGATGGGTATTTTTAAATTCCTACATCATTAAAATCAGTACTGTGGCTAAAGGTGTGATCCTTAGCAGAAATGAAAATATGAAGTCAGTAACAGAATCAACAATTACAGTGACAGGTAGACACAAACTGTAATGAGGACCCTGTTACAAAAGTGCAGAGAATCTAGAGGGAGTATTGTAAGATTAGAGCGGTTTTTAGCAACCATTCATCTCTTACGTCTTGATGTTGCAATATGGCACTCTGCCGGGATTGTTCATGGAAATAAAACTGCAGTAAATCTTTGTGATGCTTGGCTGATCTGCAGTTATTGCTAGAAAACAAAAATTAATCAAACTGCCCTATTTTTTGCAGTGCCGGGAGCAAGGAGGATGCCAGAGTTCAACTCAACTATTTCTGCTTATTAAATATGAACTGAGGCGACAAGAGCTTATAGATATCAAATTAGGCATGTGGCATCCACAAAAATAGCGTGAGCCATAAAATTTTTATATATCTATAAACTGCCTTGCCAAGAAAAGACACTGGAGGAGTCTACAAAGCTTACCCCTAGGTTAGAAGACAGACTGATGCAGTAAACATTAGTCACCCAGCTTTGGTGCAGAACACAAGATGAAAGGATGGTGAATAGACAAAATAAATATGTCAAAACCACCGCACACTGAATGAAATAAAAAATCTACTTTTGTCTATTTCACTCATAAAGAAAATGTATTTTTTCATATCCACTTGTATGACTTCACCATATAATCTTAATAAGGACCTGGAGTTTTCCGGATAACGGATTTTTATGTAATTTGGGTCTTCATACTTTAATTCTACTAGAAAATCATGTAAAAATTAAATAAACCCAATAGGGTAGTTTTGCTTCCAATGAGGATTAATTACATCTTTCTTTGGATCAAGTACAAGGTACTATTTTATTATTACAGAGAAAAATTAAATCATTTTAAAAAATGTGATTATATGGATAAAATGGAATCTATGGAAGATTTACGGGGGCCTTCTGAAATTTGGAGCTTTCCAGCCTACGGGTTTCCAGATAACAGATCCTATACCTGTATATAATCTCTTTTTCACAGAAGTGAACTCTTGCATATATTTTGTTGTTGTGTTTATTGAAGTGTTTTGTTGATATTAATCTACATAATGATCATGGTATGAATGCTGACTATTACAAACAATGTGACAGAGGACAGGACTTCATGTGGCTTGTTTATCAGTAGCTAGAATGAAACATTTCTACTTATATTCATTTCGGTCTGAATAAATGCATTTCTGTACCTACCAGTGAGTCTATTTATTTATCAAGGAATTCATAAAATGAAATGGTTTGAAAGAAAATATTGTTGATATATTAAAAAGAAACCCTCCCTGTGGGATTCAAGCAGATTACACACAACCATTTCAGATTCTATCAGATTGCATTTGGTCATAATTGTACTCCTGAAGATCAGTAAAACTACCAGTAGAGAAACAAATCGTTATTTATCTTCCACCAACAAATAAGTGCTAGAATAATTAATCTCTCTAATGCAGGGGTGGGGAAAAAAAGTCATCTGTTTTTCAACCTCCCATTATCAAATGAAACTTTTAATTTAATTTATAAGAGAAAACTGTTACCATACTTACCGTACTGTATTTTTTTCCTGGCCATTTCCCATAGTT
This sequence comes from Xenopus laevis, assembly GCF_017654675.1. Taxonomy (NCBI): domain Eukaryota; kingdom Metazoa; phylum Chordata; class Amphibia; order Anura; family Pipidae; genus Xenopus; species Xenopus laevis. The sequence goes on from NC_054383.1 coordinate 74,425,052, forward strand.
ACATCTAGAACAGGGGTGCCCAAAAGGTAGATCGGAATCTACCAGTAGACCTTTAGTTGGTGATCAGTAGATCTCAAGACACTGTTAACAAACACCTTGTCTAAATCAGCCTCCTATTCATGCTTTTTCATTTAGATATTTATTATGTTAAGGTTACATAAGAAATAGTTGTTTGTTAAATGTAGCAATATATAGTTTCTCATAGATCAAAATTTAAGTAATATTTTCCATGGAACAGAATGCTAACAATATTTTGTAGATCATAATGGGACAACATCACTAAGGGGTAGATTTATCAAGGGTTAAATTGAAAATATAAAATTTGAATTTTCGAGTTTTTTTATGGTCAAAACTGACAAATTCAACTAGGGCGTTATTCAAGTTTGATTCGAGTTTTTAAAAAAAATTTGAATGATATTTTTGAGATTAAGCACACAAATTAGACTATTCACCACCTAAAACCTGCTGAATTGTTGTTTAAGTCAATGGAGAGGTGCAGGGATCAATTTGGAGATGTTTGCAGCCTTCCTGACATTCTAGTTTTTTAAATTATAATCAAATTCGATTCGAATTTGATTTGAGTTTTCGGGTCCGTTCTATTCAACCGAGTTGATTTTGTAACAAATTTCGATTAGTCGAATTTCAATTTCATGGGAGTTTATGGGAGTTTTAAAAAACTCACACGAATTTGAAATTCGACCCTTGATAAATGTGCCTCCCTAAATAGACCTTGCAGTAGAAAAGTATAGGCACTCCTGATCTAGAACCATGCAGGTATCCCTCCTCTCAGCGATCAGCAATGACATATGAAAGTATAAAGAACACTCTCCCCCCTAAGGGTGGGTAGACTCTAATAAATTTGATTTTCCTCAAAATTGGATTGGGGGATTATTCATCATCATCAGGGTCTCTCCAAGAACTACTTATGTCATCACAGAGATCAATCAGCAGCTCTGATCTAGTAAATAAATTCCTCTTTTCTTTTCTTGCTCTCTGAACCTACAGGCAATTCCCTTGTATCTGGAATCTACTCTCCTCCCTTTTTTCAGTTGGCAGTGTAAATTGTAAGACTTATGGGGTAATGCAATAAAAGACACTACATTTGCCCAGGTGCAGTAACCTATAGCAACCAATCATCGGGTAGTATTTACTGGTCACCTGTTTAAAAGCAAATATCTTATTGGTTAAGCCTGGGCGAGCCTTATATTACATATGGGGTCAAAATATTTTCATGTTAAAGAAACTTTTGAAACCTGGAGAGAGGAAATAAAGACTTAATCCTATTTGAAAGGAGGAAGTGAGTGTTTCTGACAATAATAGAAAATTCAGATTTAATGTTGTAGATGTAGAGGATCAAGAAGCCTCTCATAAGCCTCTCACACTAGCACAACCTGAGGTTGTGGACATGGAGAGATGCAGTAAAAAGTAGCCAGTGAAGTTAATAGGAACAAACTACCAAAGAAGAAAGCAAAAGGTAGTCAAATTGGAGTCAAGTTCTAGACATTTACCTGAAGTTTAGAAGCTAGAGGCAGGCAGAAGTTCTGAAAAGAAAATCAGAAAAATACCTTACACCATAGTTCTGAAAAACTTGCAGCAATACACAAAGGTGGAAGAGAAGTGATACAGTAGCTGTTGTAAAAGGAGTTTAGACAGTTTAAGGCGCTTGTATTGGAAAGGAATGAAGAGCAACCTGGGACTAATTGCTGGACAAATATGCACCTGGGCATTTACCCATAGCAACCATTGGGTGATTCATTTTTATTCATCCATATTGGGTCAAAGGTAGTGCTATGTTAATGCCTCCTCTAGGGTGTTAATGGCACCGTGGGATTCAGAAAATTTCAGGAGGTCGATACATGTTTTTCATGCATGCCTTCTCCAAGATGGCGCTGATGATATCATCACTATTCATGTTGTGCATGGTGTGTTTATGCATGGCGTGTTTGCGCTTGACGTGTTTGTGCATGCGCAAACAAGGTTTTTGGACGACAGGATGCGCATCAGTTAAAATTTAATTTTAGCGCTCGGCTTGCCACGTCAGCAAGTAACCATCTGTATTGGAGGTTTTTTCTTCTTAAAGTTGCAGGTTGGTGTCAGTTTTTATGTTAAGTTGGGTTAAGCTTATCAATGTTTTATTGTCTGGTGCCTGGGCTCTAATGGTTTTTATTCCTATATATTCAGCAGTTCAGTGCACCAGAATGGATCCCACTGCCCTAACAAAAACTCCAGGAGCTAGGTAAATAATTGACGCCGGCGCCCGTTTTTGTCGAAAAAAAATTTTGACGCCGGCAAATTTTTGCCGCGAATTTTCGCGGGCGTTTAGCGTATTTATTCGCTGGTGGCGAATCGTGCAAATTCGCCGCGAATTCGCCCATCACTAGAAAAGAGGTATTTTCCTCAGAGGAGGATCTTTCATACAATAATTTTCAGAATGTATCAGAAGAAGAGGAGGAGGAAGAAGGTGAATCTTCTTCAAGTTTTGACTTGGCCTTGGTCAATCCTTTTATTAAGGCTGTAAAGCTTATTCTTGGAGTAGAGCCACCCTCTGGATCAATAAATAGATTGAAGGTTTTGCCTTCTTCTGCCAAGACAAAGGAGTTTTTTCCCTTATTTTCTGAAGTCTCAGATTTAATTAAGTCAGCGTGGCAAAGAGTCTCTAAGAGAGTTTCTTTTGGCTCACTCTCATTTGGATTCTCCAAGCTTTACCCATTTTCTGATGAAGATTCTAAATTCTGAGATTCTTCTCCAGCAGTCGATCCAGCAGTAATTGATTTGGCTAAAAGAACCACTCTTCCAATTGATGATTCCTCTGTCCTTAAAGGACAAGTAAAGGCAAAAAAATAAAATTCCATTTTTAATTTCTTTAATGAAAAAGAAATCTATCTCCAATATACTTTAATTAAAAAATGTGTACCGTTTTTAGAAGAAACCTGACTGTATTCAGTGAAAATCTCCCTTCATTTACTGCTGTGGATAGGAATTGTCAGACGGTCCTAACTGCTGAGCAGGGAAACAATCATACTTATTCCACCTTACTTCCCATCCATGCAGAACTCAAGCAGCTTTGTTTATGACGATCCCTAAGCAGCCCAGACCACACTGAGCATGTGCACAGTCTTAGTCTTACGAAGATGTTTAACAAAGTTACAAGATGGTGACCCCTTGTAGCCAAATTTGAAAGCATAAATTATTTGTTTGATTATGCTTGTGGTGCAGTAAGTTCATGTTTATATTTAGTATACAAAATACAACATTTCTAGCCTTATTCTATTTTAGACTTTACATGCCCTTTAAAGACGCTATGGATAGGAAAGTTGAAGCAGAATTAAGGAAACTTTGTCAAGTAGCAGGATCAGCTTGCCATCCGGCAGTTTCCCTTATTTCGGTGGCAAAAGCCTTATTCTTATGGATTGATAGTTTGGATAACGCCATGAAAGAAGGAGCAGACAAACAGGATATTTCCTTGTGTCTAGCTGAGCTGAAGCAAGCAGCAGGGTTTATTCTCGAGGCGTCTGTTGACTTGACTCGTTTTACAGCTCGTACCATGGCCCTTTCTGTAACTGCTAGAAGAGCTTTGTGGCATTGTGTCTGGATAGTTGATACTCCTTCTAAACTGAATCTTTGTACATTACCTTTCGAGGGGGGCAGACTCTTTGGGTCAAAGTTGGATGACATTATCTCTAAGTCCTCGGGGGGGAAAAGTTCATTTCTACCTCAATAGAAAAAGAAGCCAAAAAATCAATCTTTTAGACCTTATCTTTTTTGTGGAACAGGAAGAGGAAGATTATATGGACCTACATACCAGATACAATTCAAGAGACAACTCAAAATTCAATTCCTTCCAAAGGAAGAGGCAAGTCAACTTCAACTCCTCAAAAGAAGTCTGCATGACTATCAAGGTTTGGGAAACTCCAAGGTGGGAGCCAGACTTGGAGCATTCCTAGATCAATGGGAGCGTTCGATCACCGATCAATGGGTTCTGTCAATAATCTGATCAGGATACCGAATAGAGTTTCTTTCAGTTCCAACTCAAGCGCATTTTGTGACGTCTCCAATTCCAAGGGTTTTAGAAAAAAGGAAGATTTTGTGGAAGTATCTAAAGCAATTGCAAAACGAAAGAGTGATTTTTCCTGTCCCAGGAAAGGAAAGAGGAAAGGGTTTTTATTCTATCCTTTTCCTAGTAAAGAAAACCACGGGAGGATGGAGACCAGTTTTGGATCAACGCATTTATCGAAGTAAAAAGGTTCAAGATGGAATTCATTCACACTATAATCCCAGTTATTCAGAAGGGAGATTGGCTTGTGTCGATCGATTTAAAGGACGCTTATCTTCACGTCCCTTTTCTTCGTTTTGCAGTACTAGTTTGGCATTATCAGTTCCAGAAAATAAAACAGAGGGTCTCAGCCATGATGGGAGAAACAATGATTTCAGCCAAGGACTTTAAGTCAATCTTAGGTCTGATGGCTTCCACGATTCCAGTGACAAGATGGGCTCAATGGCATATGAGACCTCCCCAGCAGGTGTTCTTGAGACAGTGGAACAGATTTCAGAAGGATTGGTCCCAGATGATTCATCTTCCATTTTCTCTAAAGAAAGATCTTCAGTAGTGGGTTGTCTCCACCAATCTGTTTAAGGGGTTTCTGCTTCATCAGTGGGATTGGGAGATCATCTACACCGATGCTTCTTTACAAGGATGGGGAGCCGTTCACAAAATTTTCAGTTTGTTCAGGGAACATGGGAGTTTCAGACTACCGAAATTCCATCGAATATTCTGGAGACGAAAGCAGTTTACAGAGCTCTGATGTATTTTGCTCCAGTCTTGAAAGGGAAAGCAGTAAAAATCAACATAGACAACTCAACAGCATTTGCATACATCAAGAAACAGGGAGGCATGAGAAGCTCTCAGTTGTTGCTGGAGGTGGCTCCAATTTTGAATTGGTCAGAAGTGAATCTCGAAGCCCTATCAGCAGTTCACCTTCCAGGGGTGTTAAATCGCCAAGCAGACTTTCTGAGCAGAAACTGGGTGAGCAAACACGAGTGGCAGCTAAACCCCCTAATCTTTCATCAGATAGTAGAGAGGTGGGGGAGGCCGAGTGTGGATCTTATAGCCACACCAAAGAATGCTCAACTGTCTCTTTTCTACTCGAGGATTTATCATCCACAGGTGGCAGCATTGGATGCTCTACTACAGAGGTGGGATTTCCCACTAGTATATCTTTTCCCTCCTTGTGACTCTGATATTCGCAGCACTTCTGAAGATATACAAGGAGAGAGTGGAAGCAATTTTGATTGCACCGAATTGGCCAAGACATCTTTGGTACACTCTTTTAATTAAGATGCGGAGGGAGGATCCATGGCCGTTACCTCCAAGGCAGGATCTTCTTCTTCAAGGTCCATTGTATCATCCGGATCCGGCAGCTCTTTCTTTGATGGCTTGGAGACTGAGCGGGCAGGTCTAAGTTCTTTGGGTCTTACGAATTCTGTAATCCAAATTCTTTTGAAAGCAAAAAAGTCATCTACATCCAAGATATATTACAGAGTTTGGGAAACTTTTACGATATGGCGAGTGAAAGATGATAACATGATGTTGTTTCCAGATAGACTTATTATGAGGCAAGCTGCTTCCTTTTTACCTAAAGTGGTTTCATCTTTTCATTTGGACCAAGAAATTATACTACCAGCGCTTTCCAGTTCCCAGGCTGTGCTAGAGGATCCTCTCTTGGAAAAAGTTGATCCAGTAAGAGCAGTTTCTCAATATTTGAAAGTCTCAAAGGCTTTCAGGAAAACAGAAAGAATGTTCGTGATTCCTGCAGGATCAAGAAAGGGTGAATCTGCCTCTACATCTACAATTGCAAGATGGTTGGTTATCCTCATATCTAAGGCTTACCAATTACAAGGCAAACTAGCTCCTAAGGGTATAAAGGCTCATTCTACAAGGGCAGTGGCTTCTTCCTGGGCGGCGATAGCACACATTCCAACAAAGGAAAATATGTAAAACAGCAGCTTGGAAGTCAGCTCGGACTTTCTTCAACCATTATAGGAAGATCGTGAAACCTTTAGGGGGGGAAGTTTTTGCTTCCAAAGTACTTCAATCCATTTCTTCTAATTAAATAACCTTAAGCATGATTGTCCCTCCCTTCTTAATTTTTGTATTGCTGGGTACATCCCAGTGTTTATGTTGACATATGGTGGCCAGGAAATAGGAAAATTGTTTTCATACTTATCATAATTTTCTTTTCCTGGCCACTATTAATGTCAACATACCCTCCCTTCCTTAGGCTATATTATCAGACTACTGGTTCCAGGAGGGGGGGCTACATTTAAAGTTTTGAAGGAGGAGGAGTTCTCTGGTTTTGCCTGGGGGGCGGGGAATTACCCAGTGTTTTATGTTGACATTAATAGTGGCCAGGAAAAGAAAATTACGATAAGTATGACAACAATTTTCCTATTTATTATTTGTGGTTTTTGAGTTTTTATTCAGCAGCTTTCCAGTTTGCAATTTCAGCAATCTGGTTGCTATGGTTCAAGTTACCCTAACATCCATGCACTGATTTGAATAAGAGACTGCAATATGAATAGGAGAGGAACTGAATAGAAAGATGAGTAATAAAAAGTAGCAATAATAAAAAATGTGTAGCCTTACAGAGCATTTGCGTTTTTAGATGGAGTCAGTGACCCCCATTTGAAAGCTGGAAAGAGTCAGAAGAAGAAGGCAAATTATTCAAAAATGATAAAAAACAAATGAAGACCAATTGTAAAGTTGCTTATAATCGGACAATCTATAACATACTAAAATTTAACTTAGCTGGGCATCACAAAAATCCCTTTTTTTAAAAAAAACTAATGCATCAGGAGAGGGGGTCTGGCCCACCGGGCCAGTCCTACACTGACTAAAGGTTTATTTATTTTTTCTTTTTGCTGTGGGAAAAGCTGCTATGTGAGAAAAATATGTACTTTGCACATTGCTCTTTCCTGTACTTAATTTTCCATTTACTGATATTTGTCATTAATTATGAAAAGCACATTCTGTCTATTTCAGTTCGTAACCCTGTATACTTAGGAATGATGAAAGTCTCACTCTGCAAATTGAAATCCTACCAATACTCCAAAAGTAATATATTAAAACCAAAATAACTATAGGTTTCTTGTGTCTTGGTTGAGATTCCTGTGAAATGCTCCTGGCATTTTTTTCACCTTCACAAAGGAGTGCCAGATCCGCTAACATGGCAGACATTAATTGGCTTGATGTGTTCTTCGGTTCACAAAATGCCAGGGTACAGATTCACTTCCATCTTTTGTCTGCATAACAAGCTTCAAAAACTTTGTAATACTTGTTAGAAGAATTCTTCCTGTCACAAGCAGAAACACTATTAATATTTTACTATTCTATAAATCTGTGGGCATGTCATCACCACCTCTACATGTAGTCAGAATCACTGCACATTTTTCAGGTAGTCTAGCTTTTAAAAATAACTGTTTTACAGATGGGAGAAAAAGAGCTCAAATATTTTTACTCCATAAGTAAAAAATGTGTTTATTTAGCAAATGTATATAAATGGGTGTCTGTATATATGTAACTCCTGAAAAGTTAATCACAATCCCATCCCCCAGAGAATTTAAAGCCAAAGTGACCATTGTTTGCTTTGACTTGGGTATTGTCTGCTTTGCCACTAACTGCTTAATGTCCTGGCGGTGTTCCAATGCATCTTCATTACCATCAGGCATTCTGGTCCATGTACCAGATCCAGCATGCTTACACCTGGCAAAGTGATAGGTGGAGAGGCTAATAATGAACACAACAGGCTATCCCAAACTACCAACTTGTCAATATTAACACAGTAGATCTGGAAGGGTAGGTGTGCTAAAGAAGTGTGCTTATAATGTGCTTCAGGTGTGATCAGGACCACAGATGTATATTGCAAACAAACTTCTTTAACTCCCAGGCAATTTATCATATGGTGATATCAGCAGTAACTCACTTGAATAGCATGCAAACAGCAGACAGCTTCTTGATTGTGACAATTCAGATATGACCTCACAGTTGAGAACACACTCCTCCCTGGAGGTAACACACTTTTATCTGGTGATCCTTTTCCCTTGTATAGGTGTTATCACTAAGGTATTTTGCTCCAGGACACCCTGCCTGGTCCTGAGCTCATGCACTTGTGTCCCTACACAGTGGCTTGATCCTAACCCCACTAAACTCCTTATTGGAGCAAAGGGTTGCTCAGCTAACTTCCCCTAAACCTAACTTTACTAGCAAAATCCTAACTAGGCCTGTCACCCACTCAAGCCTTAGTTCTGTATCCACCTCCCCGGCGAGGTGAGGTCCCAAGAAAGATTCTGAGCGCATGGGTGCTCTGTCTTTTATACAAAATTATATTGCTATCTAGTAGACTTTCTAGGACTACAACCAACTAATTTTAATCTCAGGACCCAATTATAATGGGAACTGAGGATGGGACATCCCTGACATGCACTTTGTATGTTGTATACATTGACATATTTAAAGTTAAGAACTTGTTCTGGGTTGAGCTTGGATATTTTTGCACTAATAAATGATTAATACCTCTTTTTTAATGGGTATAATGTGAGTGCCTGGGCATCAATCATTTATTGCTTTCCTTCTTTTCATTCAACCTCTACTCTCTACGTTTTGTAAAGACTGTGTGTCCTGCTAGACAAAATCAAGCTTTTCACAAAAACAAAGTATAAAAAAGTATATCTTGTCCCCTTCCATAAACTAGCATTTTAAAGAGAAGAGACTTGACAAAACATTTTTACTGGTTATAATGTTATTTGTAGGTTCAACTGCAATTGAAAGCAGTGCTTATCAGTTATTTTCCAAACAGAAGTCTATTAATCATCTGCTATATTGTTTCAAATTTCAGAACCACTAGTATAGAGTATACCAAGGGACAGAATTATACTGCTCTTAATAACAATTACATATGTTGTGAACATATGATGGAAAGTTGCTTAGCATTACATTTTCAATAGGCAAATTATTTTTGAGATTACATGCATTTACCATTTAAATGACAACAGTGCTCAAAGTTACTTGTAAAGAGCTGTCAAAAAGCCTCCTTATGTGTCAGTTCATGGGACAGTCATTCATTTGTAGGCAAAAGCTTGTAACAACTGACCCCATCAAAACACATCAGGGGCCATTTACATTACATACTGCAGTGTGCAACGTACATAAAAATGCTGCAATTTACCTTTTTTTGTACTTTGCATACTGCCTTCTGCTATTGCATGATAGCTGTAGTGCGCTGCACTTAATTTCACAGCACAGAGTGGGGTAAGAGGGGCAATAGGCACATAGGTGTCAAGTTAGGGAACAGCATGAGATGCAGGCCACAAGGGGTCCTGTTCTTACTGCCAGATTTATGGCCATGGTAAGGAAATGGCATGGCTGCCCCTTGACGCTTCAGACTTCTTGTCAAAGAATGACCCCTTTTATGTTAGTAATACCAAGATATATCAGTGGAAAAATATTACATTTTCCATTACAGTTACTCCTTTCCAAATTATTGTAGCAACTATAACCCTATTTGTCAATTTCCCAGCTGCCCCCAGTCATGTGACTTGTGCCTGCACTTTAGGAGAGAAATGCTTTCTGGCAGGCTGCTGTTTTTCCTTCTCAATGTAACTGAATGTGTCTCAGTGGGACATGGGTTTTTACTATTGAGTGCTGTTCTTAGATCTACCAGGCAGCTGTTATCTTGTGTGAGGGAGCTGCTATCTGGTTACCTTCCCATTGTTCTTTTGTTTGGCTGCTGGGGGGAAAAAGGGAGGGGGTGATATCACTCTAACTTGCAGTACAGCAGTAAAGAGTGAAGTTTATCAGAGCACAAGTCACATGACTTGGGGCAGCTGGGAAATTGACAATATTTCTAGCCCCATGTCAGATTTCAAAATTGAATATAAAAAAATCTGTTTGCTCTTTTGAGAAATGGATTTCAGTGCAGAATTCTGCTGGAGCAGCACTATTAACTGTTGAAAAAAAATGTTTTTCCCATGACAGTATCCCTTTAACCATTGGCAATCCAGGGCCCTGAGTCCCTTTTTGGTATGAAAAGTAATGGGAACTGGGATTTACAGCGCAGTGAGGGAACACTGATGCACACCTTGCAGGACAGGATACTCAAATACTTTCTCAAAGCTGAGCAAACCATAGCCCTTTCCTTTTCCTTTTCCCTGGAAAATTCTTTAAAACAGCACTGTCACACTCCACAGATCTGGATCTCTCTGGCTGCTGCAGCAGGGATTCCTTTACAAGCTCTGTTGGAAACCCTTTAAATTTGGCTCCAAAGTCAGGCACTCCCCCTCTCCCAAGGATGCACTGGGGCGCCCATCCTATCGGATGGCTCTCTAGCCTGTAACTGGACTGGATGATGTCACAGACAGAACAACAGGGAAGGATTTGTTTGATCCCCTACACAACAATGCTAACAGGGTTGGCCTGAACTGTGCCTCTGACTACTAAACAGTAGAAAACAGGTTATTCTAAAACCCTTGGGTTTTGTCCAGCTGCATCTTTGTACCATTATATTGTGTAGAATATTATCTTTCTTAAAGGAATTGTTCAGTGTAAAAATAAAAACTGGGTAAATAGATAGGCTGTGCAAAATAAAAAATGTTTCTAATATAGTTAGTTAGCCAAAAATGCAATGTATAAAGGCTGGAGTGATTTTATGTATAACAAGTCAGTCAGAACATTACTTCCTGCTTTTTTTCAGCTCTCTTGGTTTACACTGACTGGTTACCCTGGTTACCCAGGCAGTAACCAATCAGAGACTTGAGGGGGGCCACATGGGTCATATCTGTTGCTTTTGAATCTGAGCTGAATGCTAAGGATCAATTACAAACTGAACAGAAATGTACCATGTGGCCCCCCTTCAAGTCGCTGACTAACTCAGAGTTATAGAGCTGAAAAGCAGGAAGTTGGATTCTGGCTGTTTTATTAGACATCTGTTCACTCCAGCCTTTATATATAAAATTTTTGGCTAACTAACTATATTAGAAACATTTTTTATTTTGCACAGCCGATCTATTTACCCAGTTTTTATTTTCACACTGAACTATTCCTTTAAAGTGATACTGACACTAAAAACTACTGAAATATTAATGTACAAAATATGAATGTACATATAGGACATGTTGATAATTTTTGTTGGTGATACTGTATGTCTGTCTAAACCTGACTCTTCTCAATCTGTCAGTTAGAATTGCTAACAGATTACTGCTGCACAAATATGGCAGCCCCTTCTTAGTGGCACATGGGGGATCAGATGGGTAAGATGCAAGACAATGTTGGATGTAAAAAAAAGATTTAAATTCTGGTGTCAGTATCTCTTTAAGGAGCCCATTTCCCTGACTTAGTTTTCACTTAATGTTTCCCCCTCTAAATTCTAAATGTTTTTCCAATGTCCTTCATCCTGTTCTCAGCCTCAAAACTATAGGCCAGTTAGTCTGACGTCAGTGGTAGGAAAGCTTTTCGAAGGGTTAATAAAGGATAAGATACTGGACTTCATAGCAAATCATGATACTATGAGTTTGTGCCAGCATGGTTTTATGCGTAATAGATCTTGCCAGACTCACTTAATTTCTTTTTATGAGAATGTAAGTAGAGACCTCGATTCTGGGATGGCAGTAGATGTGATTTACTTAGACTTTGCTAAAGCATTTGATACAGTGCCACACAAAAGGTTACTGGTTAAATTAAGGAATGTTGGCCTGGAACATAGTATTTGTACCTGAATAGAGAACTGGCAAACTGGTAAATGGAACATTTTCTAATTGGACTAGTGTTGTTAGTGGAGTACCGCAGGGCTCTGTACTAGGTCCCTTGCTTTTCAACTTGTTTATTAATGACCTGGAGGTGGGCATTGAAAGTACTGTTTCTATTTTTGCAGATGATACTAAATTGTGCAGAACTATAGGTTCCATGCAGGATGCTGCCACTTTGCAAAGTGATTTGTCTAAGTTGAAAAACTTGGCAGCAAACTGGAAAATGAGGTTCAATGTTGATAAATGCAAGGTTATGCACTTTGGCAAAAATAATATAAATGCAAGTTATTCACTAAATCACAGTGTGTTGGAAGTTTCCTTAAATGAGAAGGATCTAGGGGTCTTTGTAGATAACAAGTTTTCTAATTCTGGGCAGTGTCATTCTGTGGCTACTAAAGCAAATAAAGTTCTGTCTTGCATAAAAAGGGCATTAACTCAAGGGATGAAAACATAATTATGCCTCTTTATAGGTCCCTGGTGAGGCCTCATCTGGAGTATGCAGTTCAGTTTTGGACTCCAGTGCTTAAGAGGGATATAAATGAGCTGGAGAGAGTGAAGAGACGTGCAACTAAATTGGTTAGAGGGACGGAAGACTTAAATTATGAGGGTAGACTGTCAAGGTTGGGGTTGTTTTCTCTGGAAAAAAGGTGCTTGCGAGGGGACATGATTACACTTTACAAGTACATTAGAGGACATTATAGACAAATAGCAGGGGACCTTTTTACCCATAAAGTGGATCACTGTAGCAGAGGCCACCCCTTTAGACTAGAAGAAAATAACTTTTATTTGAAGCAACGTAGGGGGTTCTTCACAGTGAGGACAGTGAGGTTGTGGAATGAACTGCCGGGTGATGTTGTGATGGCTGATTCAGTTAATGCCTTTAAGAGTGGCTTGGATGATTTTTTGGACAGACATAATATCAAAGGCTATTGTGATACTAAACTCTATAGTTAATATAGGTATGGGTATATAGAATTTAATTAAAAGTAGGGAGGGGTGTGTGTATGGATGCTGGGTTTTCATTTGGAGGGGTTGAACTTGATGGACTTTGTCTTTTTTCAACCCAATTTAACTATGTAACTATGTAAAAAGCAATCCAAGGAGAACATAGCCCTACCTTATTTTTATTATACTAGAAATGTCATCTGGTCCTGTCACATGGGATATCTAGGCACGCACATATAGGGGCAAATTCACTAAGATCCGAAGTTGTGCCAGCGACAGCTTCGCCACACTCCACCGCACTTCGCCAGGCGCAGTTTCGGCAGCGCTACGCAAATTCACTAAAATGCGAAGTTGCGCTCAGGCAGGCGAATGGTAGCGAAGTTGCGCTAGTGTTGATTCATCAAGCAAAGCGAAGTTACGCAGCGATGCCTAATTTGCATACGACGCCAAGTTAAAGTTGAATGGACGTATGTGTAGCACCAAATACATTATACTACACAAGATTGGAAAGCTTCATAAAATAAAATAGAGTTGTTATTTTGCCCTATACATGTGTCCACTGTATAGTTTAGGTGCCATATGTTAGGAAATGTAGGGGGGGAAGGAGGGTACCGCCAAAAAAATGTACGATCTTTTTCAGCCTATCACCCTTAAAAAAGTAAAAGACGCCAGCGTCTTTTGGGACTTAGAAAAAATGTCAACTTTTTTTGAAGCAAGCCCTATCTACTCTATTACACTTCGCCTGGTCTCAGGTGGCGAAGGCAAGTCTGGCGCAAGAGGTAACGTTCAATAAAATGTGCAAGTTAGTGAATTAGCGGACTTATGTCCCATTCGCCATAGCGCAACTTCGCCTGGCGTAAGGGTGTGAAGTAGCGCTAGAGTAGGTCCACTTCGCTAGAGTAAATCAGCGAAGTAATGAAATGACGTCACGCTGGCGAATTTGCGCTAGCGTTAGCCACTTCGCGCTTTAGTGAATTTGCCCCATAGAGTGACACTACATATCTCCCACAATTTTCTACCCCTAGTAAAACACTCAACCAGACAAGTATTACAGGGGACACATGCCTGGTAAGGATGCTTTCTTTTCCATAATTCAAACTGATTTCTGATCAGATAAACTTTGCATATTGCCAGTGTTGAAAAGCTAAAAATAGGCATCATTTTAAATGTTGGCTGTATTTCTCATGAGTAGACCTGCCCTAATCCGTTCACATTTACCATAATCTTGCACTACTCCTGATCCATGTTTTGTTGCAGAATTGAGAAGTGTTAATAGGAAAATATGACAGCTGACAAATATGGTAATTAGTGCTGCAGTGTGTGTAGGTGTTTGGCAGCTCTTAGTTCATTTTCCCCTTTGAAACTGCTAACTTCAACAGCAAGTTATGGCTCTTTGGAGCTCACTAATAGAACTCAATTCCCTGTTGATTTCTCAGTATTGTAGATAAATAATGTGAATGGAAATTCTGGCTTCTGTTAGTTTGGAGATAGTTTCAGATCAAAACAAAACAATTCAGTCCATTCTCAGTTAGCACCTGGTAACATTTCTCCCATTATGTAGCAAAATTGTTATACTACTCAACCCAATACTTCCAATTTCTGATGGGAACTGTATCAAATCTCAGTGGCAAGATGACAGATTTCAGGTTTATTTATTGCTTCAACTAATTTAAACTTAATGCCTCTCATTTTCTTTTGGCATCTTGCCATTTGCAGCCTACAACTTGTAATTGTCTGATATCTGTTTCCAGAGATTAATGTGCATGTCTTGCTTATTAAGGCGTTTAGATTATTTTTCTGCAAAACCAACACCTTTAGCACTGTATAAAACTACAAGGATCAACACATGGAAGGATAGCCAATATCTGAAAATTAATGAAACTGGTGATACCCTTAATTACCTTTACTGAGTATTATTGGGCATTCTTTAGCAGCAACCTAACAAAATGCCTTTTTTTTTTTCACACTTAGATGGGGGAATATTAGCATGTGATAACACTAAAGAAAATGCAAGTTTAATACCTCCTAACATTTCATAGTTACAAATTTAATTTTGGTTGAAAAAGGGAAACAATTTATATTTAGCCCTTTCGTGTGATCCCTCAGCATCTTTAACCCACATTAGGAAGGGAAAGAGAAACTTGCTGACTTTGAATATTCATATTCAGTAAGAGAATCTGTTATCACAACAGCAGGACATTCCACATTTTTCCATCCTTCTGAGAAAGAACCATTTGTGTTGCTTCAGTGGAAAATGCTGTTCCTCATATTTAAACAGTTTCACATAAAGACAAACCGACATAATTTTTCATTATATTTCCCTCCTAAAAACAAGTTTAACCTAGGACAACAGATTGTGGCAGCAGCAGACTTGCCTGAATCCAATACTAGTTGCATTAATGCCTTTATTTAAATGTATTTGTCCCTCCTAAACAGATTAAACATATTTCTGTATTTTTTTTCCAGTTATTACAGTTTTGCTAATGAAGGTGAATTGCCCTTTAAGCTGTGAGTCTAACTTCTCCCAAGAGACCTGTTATCTTATATTGTTACAATTACTTAAAATTGTTACAAAAGTATCTTATCTGCAGCTGTCGCTGTTCTGGGCTCTCTGCCTAAAGCCAATTAAGTTAGAAACATTGTTATTTTTCTGGCTGTTCAGTGCAGAGAAAATAGGGACAAATGAGGGACTGTGGGTTGAGCTGTCAAAAGCGGGACTGTCCCTCTGAAAATCGGACAGTTGGGAGGTATGCACTTATCACTCATATGTAAAAAACAAGTTGTCATATTAAGACATACCCTTAAATCCATATGCCTCATCCTTCCCTGTGGATAACACAACACCCACCCCCAGCGTATGATTAAACACCATAGGGAAGGCAGAGTATGGCACATAGAGAGCATAGGGCAGGCAGAATATGGCACACCCAAGGAGAATAGGACAGGCAGAGTGTGCAGGACCGTATTTATATTAAGGCACCAGAGGGCCTGTGCCTAGGGTGGCAGCCGGTTTTGAGGGGTGGCCATCAGGTGCCTATAAATGTATTTTTTAAATCTAAAAAAAAAATTGCCCAGTCTCTTCTATGGATTTCCGTAGTAAATCTAGTGAAAGAGCTGGGGGGAGTGAGGGGTAAGGTGCCCGGCTGGTTGGCGGAGTGATGTCACTTCCATGCGGTGTGTGATGTCACTTCTGTGGAGGAAGGGCTGAGCAACAAGGGCTAAGGAGGAGGGATTACAACAGCAAGTGTGGGCAGCACGGAGGTGTGATTGCAGCCTCTTTGTATCAGTGAGTCTACATACTTTGTTAGGAGAGCGCACGCAGGAGCGTTTGTTCTCCTGACGATGTCCTAAAATGCATTCCGTAATGCAGGCCCCTCATGCCCCACACCCTGGAAAATTTTCTGTGGACGTTTTTGAGTGGGCAGAGTATGGCACACACAGGGAGCTTAGGGAAGACAGAATAGAGCAGGAGACAAGGAAACCTATCAGGATCACTCTAAGATGTACTACATTCAATAACACAGTGATCGTGCCCCTTCAGCATTTTTGATGAGGTGTGAACAGGTAAAATGTGTGGGCAGTTTCAGTCTGCGTCTCAGGTATGAACAGTACAGGGCTTTAGGGTGTGACAATAGAGGTGTTGCAAGTGTTACAAGTGTGAATCTCAGTACCTTTTAAATCTTACACATGGTAATCATACACAGAAGGCAGACTTTCATGTGGGGGGGGGCACAGCAAAGCTCATTTAAGGGTGAATCAAGTTCATTTAAGGGTGAACAATCCCTTTAAACTCTGTGTACATCTATATATGCCAAAAGTTAGACACCCCCAAGTGATCTCATGTACTTACCTGAAACCCCCTGGGCCAATGCTCTTATCAGAAGAAAACTGCACCGGCCCCGGATTCTACCAGATCGTTTGTCTTCTGCCTTTTTTTTTTTCTCACAGCTGCGCATGCGCAGTAGCATGAACAGTCAAACTTTAACGAAAAAGTTGGCTATTTCATTCTACTGTACTCTGGAAATTTGAAGATAGAAGAAGAAGGAAGATAATCACTCTGTGGTGCTCACTGGAAGAATCCTGGGCCAGTGCAGTTTTCTTCTGGTAGGTGCACCAGCCCAGGGTTTCAGGTAAGCACATGTGATCACTTGGGGGTGTCTAACTTTTTTGAACAATCCCACCAAAAAAACCCGAACATCATGAAGGCTACAAACATCTTCAAATGGTTGAAGGGACCTCTGCCATGAGCTATTGCCAGTTTTGGGCTATAATAAATCTTGAAAAATTCAAGTTTTGTTTAAAAATCCTGAAAAATTCGAGATTTTTTTAAACCCAAAAATTTGAGTTTTGACAACAAACTTGACCTTTCATAAGTCTGCCCCCCTGTGTGTGGCACAAATGCCTTATTTTTTGTGATAATTATTTGTATATCTTTACACAGACCAGATTCCAAATAAATGCAATCTTAATTATTGCAACGTTACAGGCATCAAATGTATTACTTTGGGACACAGACCTGGAAATATTACGAGTTAATTGTTACACCAAACAGTAAAGAGGATATTTCTGCTATCTTGAGAATCCCCTCCGGCATGAAAAGTGAGTTGGATGTATCGTGTTATCATTAAAATATTCCCACAGTGTTTTCTTTTTATTCCATTATCTTCTTTCATTTAAGATGTTTCTGATCCAGTATTTTTCATGAATCTTTTAATACACCTTGTCATTTATATATAACTAAGAAATGTTGCTAGTTTTATGTTAATGCTCTGCAATTTCTATGTAGCATACAGTATAAGAAACAATGGAAAGGGGATGTGATAAAACATTTTATATAAATCCTGTAATTTTAGTATGAACGAGAAATACAAGGGGCGGATTTTGTTTAATTACTATATTTTATCTTTAGTTAGGTAAAATAATTCCACCAATTTAACAAGTGCCAAGGCATTTTTCAGCCAAAAGTAATTCTACAAGGTCCTGGCTGGAGAACTACCATTATAAAGATACATCAGGCATCTCATTTTGTGTCATATCTTCCATGCTAAAATCCCACAGCACTGCTTCATTGCTTTATGGCTTTTATCCGCCAGCATATTTTCCTCATTACAATTGTATGGGGAAATTAGACGATGCAATTATGCAATGTATTTACACCAACATTTTGCCATTTTCCATTTTTTTATAAAAAATGTATTTTTAAAACATGAAAAACTTATATATTAGGGCAGTTGCAAGTAATCTTACTGGGGGTATTTTTCAGCAGTGTCTGATCTGCAGCACAAATGAAAAAATAAAAAAGGATTTTCACTGCTGCAAAGATTCATTTTCACCCTTCTCAACTAAATTTGAAAATGAGTTAGAAGAAGGGTGGCCACTGTTGGATTCTCTGCTATCAGCCTCCACCCTGTACACACTTCAATTTGGCACAAAATCCATTATGTTAGATATGTTGGTCACTCAAATAATGTTGGCAGTTACTGTCCCCTTGGTAAGATCATATTTTGGAGACACATTTATTATTAACTAAATAACTGCCACTTGAAAATGTACAATTCATTTAAATCCAACACTATAGATCCTTAACAAAGAAACACCTGAACATACTATGGTTATAATGTATGTAAGAGCTAGGCCAAGTAGCATTGGTGTCCTGTTATTTTTTTGTCCTGGTGCTCTGCCTAATATCACATGTTCTTGCATGACTTTACAATATATTAGTGGTTATCAAACTTCAGATACTCCAAAAGACCCTAAAGTGTCATAGCTTCCAAATACCCCTCTGCACTACACCACAGCTTCCCCGTGACACTACAAAAACTCTCTCTAATATATGATAAAGCAACTAATGTAACCCTAATGAACTCTGTGCAGGATTCACCACCACACCCTATCCATGAGAAGCAGGAGGTTGTGTAATAAAAGCACAAAGTTTGCCCGGGAGCAGTTACCCATAGCAACCAATCAGCAGGTAGCATTTACCTACTGTTTAAACGCAAACATCTTATTGGTTGGTTGCTTCTGGGCAACCATTGTGCCTTTTATTACATGTGGGTATATGTAAAAAATCAGTAGATTCTTTTACTCTAGAAGAAACAAACATTATACTGAAGATACCACCACTCAATTCCACATGGAAGTGGGTGCCTAGAAGAGGTGTGAATACAGATGACAGTGCTTAGACTTGTATGATCTATATAATATTTTAAGTTAGGTTTAGGGTGAACTAATTTAACAAATTATCATAATATTAATTCCTGTAAGATTATCTATTTTTTAGGGAAAATCATTAACAAACCAGAACAGAAAAAGCGAATGTTTCCATGTAAATGCTATTCATTCTTTCATTATACTTCTATGGCTTTTAAATTGGATTTGATCTGCTGAATATTGTATATAGTATTATGGCAGCTAGAGTTTATGCATGTCGCAAACAGGGAAACCAGTGTGAAAATTTCAACAGAGGGGCTGTGCCAGCAATTCTGTCTCCTGCTATCAAATGCATTGATTATTTTCACTCTGTAAACAAATACATTTATCTTCTAAAGAGTAAATAGATAACAGGTGTACATAGCACAAGGAGTTTACTGGGAACAGTTTGAGGTTGGCTGTGAATTACGGACTGAATCATCCTGATAAGAACCATTGTGGATAGAATCCCTCTGTATTTTTAGAAGGTTTTTTAGCCGTAATGAACCGAGAATTCCATTAAATACCTTCCCTGTAGTGCCCCCTGGTGTTAGTTCTATAAATACCAACCACCAATGTAATAGTAAATGCTCATCTGTTGCATTTTTTTCTGTTATGTTAAACATTGCCTATGGGTAAAAAAACAAATGAACAGTAAAACTAGACACATTGGTTCAGATATTTGTGACTTGCATCTGATATTAACAGGAGTTAGTGGATATGCCATTGTACGTATCCAAACACTCACTTTTTATTTACAGAAGAGATGTCCACAATATCGTGTAAAAACAGATTTAGGGGTTCAACTATGAAACAATAAATATTAGAAATGTATAGCCTTGGTATCCATATTAACCCCTAGCTCATCTAGCTAAACATAATACAGAAAACTGCTCACAACTCGGCACTCAAGCCCCAACAAAATCAGTAAGTTATTGAAAGTCTGTTTGCTAACTGAATATTAAAAATGTTAATGTTTGTTTTGTTTATACAGCAAAGCAATTGTGCAATGTTTTGCTTAATAATTCTCTAAAGACTTGCCTTGTGTTGTGACCCAAACTCAGTGGGATCCCTGAAAATCCAGAGCACTAGTAAGTCTGCTAGGCTTATTTTACAAGTGTTTCAGGAGGCCCTGTAGCTTGTCACGATGAACACACACACCTTAGTGACTGTAGTACTCATTAAAACAGTAGATAGCAGCACATGTTAAGCTCTCTATATATATAAACATCTCCCTTTCTAATTTCAGTATGTATTATTGAAACAATGAAGCACTGTCCATATATTTTTTTTTAAAGAACAAAGTCTTTGTATCTTGCAGATGTTCGAGTGCGAGTACAACGTGGTGAAGCTGGAGTATCATTATCCTCTACATTTGCTTCCACCTCTGGGTTTATAGGTGATGTCTGGTTTGGAATGCCCTCCAAGGATTCTGATGTTGGCGCTGTCTCATCACTGGTGTTAGCCTCACTTGTTTCATTGGTGCTCCTGAGAAATTTCTTATTTCTCCTATACATGTGACCATCAGCCTCCACTATATATGAATGTGGAGCAACTTTCTCAAACAAATACCTTTGCGCCACCTTCCATCTACTGATGTAGGAAAAGGTTGTATATGTACTGTTTGGCCAATGTCTAGCTCTGGGAGTTCTTTGGCTCCTCTACCATAAAATGCTTTTGCTTTCCTGTGCTTCTCTATAAGCTGATCAACTACCCCTTCTATCATCTTTGAAAACAGCAACTTCTGAGCAATGGAAAGGGGAGTTCTTGTTCTTTGTAACAAAAGTCTTTGTACAGGACTGATGTTGGTACCCTCTGTAGGAGTATTCCTCCAGTCAAGTATGGCTTTCCAGGGATATTTTGTATCTCTCTTAGCTTTCTTTATGATGGTTTTTGCTATCTTTACAGCAGATTTAGCTTTACCATTGGACTGACTGTGATAAGGCGATGATGTATGGTGTTCAAATTCCCAATTATTGGAAACATTTTTGAATTCTGAGCTGACAAATTGTGGTCCGTTATCTGTAATTAAAGTGTTAGGTATTCCATTTCAACTAAAGTTCACTTTACAGCATTCAATGAGGTGGTATCAGATATTGCATCTATCTCCAAAAAGTCTGAATAGTAATCAACTATTACTAAGTAATCTTGCCCTGGCAAGGAAAAGAGGTCCATTCCTAATTTACTCCATGGTAGAGTAGGCAGTTTTTGAATGTATTTTTTCTATCATCTCTGGGTGCAGAGTATGATGACTTTGTGTCCTTTATACAGAATCCCATTCTGCATAGTGATTTGGTCTCTAAAACCCCAGTAGTCCCTGACACAAATGGGTACCCTTTCTTTCTGATCAGGCCATACAGTTAGAAGAGTTGTCTTTAATGACTGTTATGCCTCATCTCATTCAGTATGGTGTTGTATTTGTTGTAAACGTGTGTCACGTTCCAGCTCCTTCCTAAAGGCATCACCTAGATACATGGAGAATATTTTGTACTCTGGAGTATTAGATTTCACTTGGGTTTTGGATAATGGTGCTCTTGACAGGAAGTCTGCAATATGCATTTGGGATCCATCAGACTCAATGCTAATTAGTTTTTTTCCATGTAGGTATTGATCAAATTTCTGACAGCAAATACAATTGCTAGACATTCCTTTGTTCAATTTGTGCGATTATCAGTTTTTTATTTGCTCCATTGATTCCTCATGGCTGGATTGCCAGACCTATACACTGTCTTTGTCTCTCAGCCTTCTTAGGGGTTCACATACATCAGACAAGAGTGGTAAAAATGTAGCTAAATAGTTTACAAATCTTAACATTTTTTGGACTGTTGTACATTCTCTGGATTTGGCATCTCCAAAATGGCTTTTACCTTGTCTGGATCTGGATGCAAACCCTCAGCCGTCAGTAGATGCCCCATGTATGGTACTGAGGATAGTCTCAGCCTTAGCTTCTGTTTGTTTAGCTTTAGGTTTAGCTTTCTAGCTCTTTCTAAGAGTCTAATAAAATTTTTGTCATGGTCTGCTGTGGCTTCCTCTGTGGTGTTTCCACACCCATACACCAAGAAGTCATCAGCAATAACCTCCACTCCTGGCAGATCTTCAACTGCTACATGTTGTCTATGCTGGTATTCCTCTGGAGCAGTGACAATCCCAAAAAGCATCCAGAATGTGGAGAGATAACTACTGCTTTTGTCTAGTTTAACTTGCCAAAATCCATCTTTTGCACCAGCACTGAAAAATCTTTTGCCAAACTTGGCAGTATTTCCTCTATGGTGGGCATTGGATAATGTGATCTTTTTAGTGCCTTATTCAGATCTTTAGGATCAATGCATACTCGTAACTTGCATGGTTTCTTGACTGCAACCATGCTGCTCATCCATGCTGTTGGGCTTGTGATGTTTTTCAGAACTCACAGTTTTTCTAACCGGATAATTTCCTCTTTTAGTTCTGCTTTAAGTGGTGCTGGTACTTTCCGTGGCTGGTGTTGCACTGGGGGCACTGATGTATCAATCTCTGAGTGATATTCTCCTGGGATACATCCGAGTCCTTGAAAGAGATCTTGATATTGCTTGTTATCTGTTTAAATGATAAGGATGACCTTTTGACTTTTTGAGTGTTGTTAACACTTCATGCTCTATATTCACTGTGAGCAGTCCTAATTTTTTACAGGTATCTGCTGAAAGAAGTGGTTTATGCGTACCTTTTCGACAGCCTGAAAAAGAAGGCGATAATCTTTTCCTTTATATGTGCAGTTCAAAGTGCATTGTCCCATTGGTATCATATAAGTGTCATTATACCACTTCAGCTTGACATGGCTTTTCTGTAATGTTGAGTTTTCTTTTCTTTTGTAATTTTGCAGTAATCCCTGAATGTCATAAGACTACACGTGGCACAACAATCAAGTTGACAGAGTATTTGTCTTCCTGCTTGCTTACTTGTACTGAGTTTAAATTGCATAAACCCAGTAGCGATCCTAGAGGGGGCGGGCCCTGGTGTGTGACGTGCAGCTGGGCCCTGCCCCCTCCGCACGGCCGCATTTGCCCGCATTTTCAGCGGCGAACGGACTGCCGGGGGGCCCTGGCCCGCTTGCACCCCCTGCTCCCCCGGTAGTTCCGCCACTGCATAAACCACTATGAGCCTTGTGTACTCACAGATCCAATGTGATGTATTACTGTAAGCACTGATTTGTCTGTGTAGCTATTTTCTGTCTCTGTAGTCAGATTCTCTTTATCAGTCCTCTGCATACAAACTCTGGCAAAGTTATTTTGCTTTTTACACTTGCTGCACGTTTCCTCATATGTAGCAAAATGCCTCCAACCCCTGGTGTGACTGTTTCCACAATATGTGCATTTTATCCTGTCACCTTTGTAGCCTTGTGCTTTTGTTTTAAACCTGTATTCCCTTCTGGGTGGTGTTTTTGCTGTGTAAACACTAAAGTTTCTGACAGCTTCTGACACCATGTTTCATAAGGCCTTGTAACTTGTCACAACAAACTTTATTGACACAAACACAGACAATGTCACACCTTAATGACTGTAGTACTCATTAAAACAGTAGATGGCAGCACATGTTAAGCTCTCTATATATGTAAACAACAAGAATAGGGTGAGCCTGATGTTTATAGACCAAAGACAGAATCCAGATTGAGGTTGAAAGCACAGATGTTATCACATGACATTGGGAAAGCGAGCAGGTACAATACAACTGCAGGAACTGGAAGGCAATGCTGAGATCAGAGCAAAGGAGCAAAAAAGATAAGGGGTCAAATCCTACGAATCAAGAGCTAATCAAAGAAGTACAGTCTATGGCCAGGCTCTAGTAGAGCTTCCAGGTACTCAGAAAGGAGCTATCAAGGATAAGGGCAGAACGCAAGACTGAAATATTTAAAGACAAGAACCGGAGGGTAGTCCTGGAAAATGAGCTTCACTTTCTGGTAAATGCATTGTAGTTGATCTCAATTAACAGAGCTGGAAATATGAACTGAGATGGAAGAGCTTGACACCTTTAAGCATGGAGGAAATGCCTGGAAACTCCAAAGTGTTCAAACATGTTTAACGGCTAGGGATGAGCAAACCTTTGCAAGATGAGAAAATCTGCACAGGATTGGGTTCCCAAAAACTGCATTGGAGCAATTGAACACTTATGTTAGTCAATCAGCCCTTATATGTCTTATTAACAAACTTAGCAATATTTATACTGGCAAGACCATTGTTATAATATAATGTCATAGTTTTCAGAATTAGCCTGGCATTAAAAAAAACATATTTGTAGTGCATTATTTTCTTCTTCACTATTCACGGAATAATAGGTGCATATAACTGGTTATATCAATAAGACATTTATTTTGTAACCTACATTATTTGTTTGCCATAAAATATCTTGCAATGTTTTAGAAATATGTCCTTAGTCTCCACTTATGCTCTGACAAACAAACCACTTGAATTCTTATCAAGATTCGCTTTGAAGGAAGATTTTTTTGTACACAAGTTATTTGATTCAGGGACACAGCAATACAGTACCAATTACAAGTTGGAATGCATTGACATGTTCATTCCAAATACAACTGTCTCTTAGCTGCCAATCTTACCCATAATCGAATCACTTTGGTATTTTGATGAGATGAGGGCAGGGGAGACACATAGGTTTCATCCAAACAACCCCCTAATCCAACAATAGGTGAATAGTTAAACTGGGTTGAAAAAAGACCAAAGTCCATCAAGTTCAACCCATCCAAACAAATCCCAGTGCTCATATATACGCATACTTAGATCACTCTATACATGCATGTAACAATATAAGGTATACCAATATATACCAATATCTACCGCTTAAGATCGCAATAGCTTTGGATATTATGCTTGTTGAAGTAATCATCCAAGGCACACTTAAAGGCATTAATAGAATCTGCCATCACAACATCATCCAGCAGGGCATTCCACAACTTCACCATAAAGAACCACTTTCGCTTTTTCGTATGAAAGTTCTGTGATTCATGTCTAAATGCGTGCCCTCTGGTAGGTTGATACTTTTAATGGGAAAAAAGATCCCCCGTTATCTGTCAATAATGTCCTCTAATGTACTTGTAAAGAGTAATCGTATGCCTTCACAAACTCCTTTTCTCCAGAGAAAATAACTCCAGCCTTGACAGCCTAACCTCATAGTTTAAATCCTCCATCCATTTTACCAGTCTAGTTGTATGTCTCTGCGCTCTCTCCAACTCAATAATATCAGTATTAGAGGAGACATATTATGTAAAAAAAATCAAGTGCTAATGCATTATACTATTTAAATATCGAAGGAATGTGCTTAAAAAGCAGTGTTTCTGGTTACTTTATTGAAAATTTCTGCAATAAACCTACTAATCCTGCCCATCTGTTCCACTTCCTTCTGTCTCCTTTTCCAGGCTGTGCAGGGGAGCTGGTGGCACTCATCATACGGCACTGTAGGATAGGAACCAATCAGCAGCTAGCCTTACCTGTGTCTGTCTTTACTTGTGTGACTGCATGACTGTGATTGACTATTCCTCTCCTTCTGTGCTTCTGGCACGGACTGTTAAGACACTCTCACCCTTCATTTGAAACACTGACAAGAATAATAGCAGATCTATAGGGAGCTCAAAACTACACTGCAGAGTAACGTAACTGGAGGGGGGCAGGCCCTGGTGCGGGATGTGCAGCCGGGCCCCCGTCCCCTTCCGTACCAAATTATCTTCCCCTGAAATCGGCCACTGTGTCCCTGAGGGGATGCGCCCCCTGCTCCCCCGGTAGATCCGCCACTAACACTGCATACTGAAGGTTAGACCTTACCAGGGACATGTAAAGATGCAAAATTATGTTTTCATCCCTTGAGTTAATGTATTTTCTTATGCAAGCCAGTATTTTATTTGCTTTAGTGGCCACTGAATAATACTGCCTAGAATTACTCAACTTGTTATCCACAATATCCCTAGATCCTTCTCAATTAAGGAAACTGCCATCATGCTACCATTTAGTGCAGTGCTTTCCAATTTATATGGTACAGAGGGCTGGAATTTTCTAATCTACATGGTGGAGGGCCGATAATGGAAGCCAGTGTTAGCCACTACCTGTTTTTAAACCACACCCACTTTAAACCACACCCATGTTACCTCAAGACCATGTCCACATTAATAGCACACCAAAATACCAGATGGTTGGTGCTCACTGCAGGGATCAGGGCTGGAACTAGGGGTAGGCAGAGAAGGCAGCAGTCTAGGACGCCATCATTGAGGGGCGCACTTTTAATGGGGTTTTTTTTTTCTTTTTTTTCAAGCGTTTATTTAATAATTTTTTCAGTAATCATGGTCACTCAGTCGGGTGGATCAGATTTATTTTTGGCTGCTGTTGGCACAGGAAAAGATTGGGGGCAATATGATGGCTGCTGGAGGGCAGTATGATGGATGGCTGCTGAGCTTGCTGGTACAGGTATGGGGGGCAGTATAATGGATGGCTACTGGCACAGGTATGGGGGGGCAGTATGATGGATGACTACTGGCACAGGTATGGGGGGCAGTATGATGAATGGCTACTGGCATCCATCATAGGGGGGCAGTATGATGGATGGCTACTGGCACAGGTATGGGGGGCAGTATGATGGATGACTACTGGCACAGGTATGGGGGGCAGTATGATGGATGGCTACTGGCACAGGTATGGGGGGCTGTATGATGGATGGCTACTGGCACAGGTATGGGGGGGCAGTATGGTGGATGGCTACTGGCACAGGTATGGGGGCAGTATGATGGATGGCTACTGGCACAGGTATGGGGGGGCAGTATGGTGGATGGCTACTGGCACAGGTATGGGGGCAGTATGATGGATGGCTACTGGCACAGGTATGGGGGGGCAGTATGGTGGATGGCTACTGGCACAGGTATGGGGGGCAGTATGATGGATGGCTACTGGCACAGGTATGGGGGGGCAGTATGATGGATGGCTACTGGCACAGGTATGGGGGGGGCAGTATGATGGATGGCTACTGGCACAGGTATGGGGGGGCAGTATGGTGGATGGCTACTGGCACAGGTATGGGGGCAGTATGATGGATGGCTACTGGCACAGGTATGGGGGGGGCAGTATGGTGGATGGCTACTGGCACAGGTATGGGGGGCAGTATGATGGATGGCTACTGGCACAGGTATGGGGGGGCAGTATGATGGATGGCTACTGGCACAGGTATGGGGGGGCAGTATGATGGATGGCTACTGGCACAGGTATGGGGGGGCAGTATGATGGATGGCTGCTGGGTTTGCTCTGTACAGGTACGGGGGGGCAATATGATGGATGGCTGCTGGGTTTGCTCTGTACAGGTACGGGGGGGCAATATGATGGATGGCTGCTGGCACACGTAAAGGGGGGCCTGTATTATAGATGTCTGCTGGACTTGCTGGTACAGGGGGCAGTAAAATAAATTAAAGTGTTGTACATTTTCTTGCTTTCTTTATTTAAAAACCATCATGGTAAGGAGGGAAATGCAGGACAGGGGGCGCTGATTGAAGCTCTTGCCTAGGGTGCCAAACTACCTTGGCCCGGCACCGTCAGGGATGTCACTCATAAGTGAAAAAAAGTTAAGTCATATTAATGCATACCCTTAAATCTATATGCCTCCTCCTCCTCTGTGTATAATACAGTACCCCCAGCATATGATTAAACACTTAGGGGCCCCTAACAACAATTTTCAAATGTTAACAAAAGCCCAGAACAAATACCAGGCTTATGTTCCATTGGGATCATAGGTCAGGCAGAGTATGGCAAACACAGGGGCAAAGAGCAGGCAAAGTATGGCAAACACAGGGAACATAAGGAAGGCAGAACAGAGCAGGAGACAGGAATCAGGACCACTCTAATATGTACTACATACAGTGACACAGTGCTGGTGCCCCATTAGCATTTTAAATAAATTGTGAACACGTGAACAATGAGGGCAGTTTCAGTCTGGGTCTCAGGTATGAACAGTACAAAGTTTAGGATGTAAACAATAGAGGTGTCACACGTGTGAACAATGCAGGACGATCACAGGTGTGAACAATAGAGGGGATTACAGTGTGAATTTGATTAAACAATGTAGGGGCCAGTTAATTTCTGCAGTGATACCGTTTAAATTCTTACAAATGGTAAACAGACACAGCAGGCAGACTTTTATATGGAGGGACACATAAGAGGAGGTCGCGGGCTGCCAGTTGGACAGCCCTGATTTAGTGTATTACTCACATTTCTACATGTGCAAAACCTCGCATTTATCAATACTGAACCTCGTTTGCCAGTCTGCTGCCCAATTTTCTAGTTTAGTCGAATAGCTCAAAGTGGCAGCATCCTGCATGAAACGTATAGCTTTTTACAATTAAGTATCATCAG
The DNA here is from genome assembly GCF_017654675.1 of Xenopus laevis. Lineage (NCBI taxonomy): Eukaryota > Metazoa > Chordata > Amphibia > Anura > Pipidae > Xenopus > Xenopus laevis. The sequence continues at coordinate 74,453,350 of NC_054383.1, forward strand.
AAAAAAAACAGAAAAAGTATTTCAAGTGCTTTTCAAGTTTTCAGTTGCTTTTAGAATTAGTACTAATGGTTGTACTTTTGCACTTTTACTTCTCATAGACTCCTACTCCTGCACCACCAGTGCTCTGACAACACTTGAAAAAGTTATTCAAAGTCTTAGGTTCAATTATCAGTCACAAATGTTCTCTTGCAGTATGCCACATTATATTATTAAGATGACAGAACTGAATGTTGCATTCACAGTCCATTTATAGGGGGTTATAACTACACCAACCTGAGCTCCCTGTGCAGAGAGTTATTTAAAGAAGCTAAACAAATAGTTAAACCTCCCTGTACCTGAAGGGATACTTCTTTCATTACAGGTATTACCCTTACTAAAATGTATTTATAAGTTTAATGGCCATCTCACTTGGGTTAACATAGATGAAGATGACCTAATTACATGTTATTACCTACATAAATAGGAAAATAATATACCTACATAAAATAAATTGTGGCATATTTGTTCTAAATCTACTAAAATACTACTGGGCACACAAAAACAGTGCATATAGTAGGGCTTATGCTTAAACTAATACTGAACCCATTTACTCACACCATTAAGTGATATCACATACTCTTTTAAAGTATCATGTAATGGGCCAGTTTGATAAGAAAAGCTTATCCGCTTATTCAATTCTAGATATTCTCATAGAGAAAAAGACATCTCACTGTTAATCATATCAAAACTTTATTCAAATCTGTTGGAAATAACTGGAACTGACTTAGAGAAAAAACTTTTCTCATCAAATGAATCTCGCCCATAGTTTTCACGTGATAAACTTTAAAATAATATTTTCTTATGTAACTGAATCTGGCCCATTCTCTGGCTTCATTATACTCCTCTGATGTAATGTACTAATTCCCCCTCTAATTACTCTGGAAATGCCATATCTGTTTGACCTAATAAACTTCCAACAATACATTTCTCCAAGGTCCTTCTAAACTTTGTTTTGGATTTTAACACTGGAATTACTGACTGAGTATGAAAGCCTCTTATCCATACCCAGCCACAGACATAGCAACAATTAAACTATCCAATCAGCCCATCATATTAAAAGACTTTGTTTGCTCCCTCTGTAATTTCACTTTTGTAACCCTCTGTCTTTAAGACAATATTTCATGCACAACAACATTATTTCATGCACAACAACAATGGTAGAGTGCTTCCACCCCTGATCATGTACCCTTTGTGGTACCAGGTGCTACACCGGAGGACCCACTCCTGCCATACGGGTCATACAGGTACAGGTACAAGCCTTTTTCTGTATGTGTTTGGGGTGAATACATTTTACACTCTTTCAGCATTCAGTGTGCCACTGGAATTCTTTCTATTTAAGACAATATTTAACAGGTCCACTAGCCCCAGGAATTCAGGGTGTACAATAGAACAGGAGACACCTCTGGGCTTGAATATGTCCTTGCAAAATTACTGCCAATAAAATTTGATAGCTAAAAGGGGCAGCACATGTGTATATGTTTAGCAATATCTGTCAAAGTATGTTATTGAACCAGTACAAATGCTTTCAGGGATGTGTAAAATGCAAGTTTCGAATGGTATCTTATTTAAGAAAAAACTTGAATGTCTAAAATTCGAACTAATGTTTCACAAGAGAAAACTCAAATCTAATTTGAATCAAATTTCAACAGAATTTGAATTGAGTTTTTCTCAAAAAAAATCTCAAATGTCAGGAAGGCTATTAACATCTTTAAATGGGTCAACAGACCTCTGCCACTGACTTCTACAGGAACTCGGCAGGTTTAAGGTGACGTACTATGAAATTCGAGTTGTTCCCAGGGTATGATAAATCTCAAATTTCGAGTTTGGATTTTTCCCAACTCCAATTTGTGAGTTTTGACCAAAAGTTCAACTCGAAAAGTCAAATTCAAATTTACCATTCGAACCTTAATAAATCTGCCCCATAGTGTCTCTCCTAAGTTTGCTGCCAAAGAAATGCTCAATTGTAGTAAGGAAGTAAACTGCCAATGTTAATTGGACCATGCTCCTCAAACAAATCGCTCTGTTAGAGTAAGGTCTCCTCCAGGTGCAAGCCAACAAAGTGCTTGGATCACAGTATTGAAGAAAACTGTGAACTTTCAGTTCAGATCCCATTACAAGTATTATTTATTGGTATACATTAAAAAGGAATAAACATGAGTACCACCTGCTACTGCCTGACATGTTTCAGACATCTCCACCCTTGCTCATAGGTAGCAAACATTATCTCAGAGACAACAGATACCCCTATCAGTCATTTAGATGACTAGAAACAAGGAGTGACAGCTAGCTAGTGACACACTTAAAAAAGAGAGACCTCAGGAAAAATGTGGAATCTTCTGAGCTATTAACTGTCATGTTTGCAGGCATGATCCACAATTGACCCAAGCCATTAATTGTCATTTATTCTATGTAACCAGTCATTTATTTGTATATGTTATAGGACACAGTCAGTCATTTGCCTTACTTTAATCTTTTGCCTTTAATTCTTCTTATATCATGAGGAAAACTCCAAACTATGTTATTCTAAAAGAAATCTTATGTATTCTTTCTTTGGTTCCTCAATAAAAGAAACAAGTGCTGAAACTGCATGTTACATCATGTCAGCTTCCACCAAAGTTAAATGTCTGTTCTTATGTACTTTATTACAGTAGAACCCCCGATTACACATACCCCAAATTTAAATTTTCCCAGATTTTCGCTGTTTATATGCGGTCCAACTATATTAGTTTTTTGTTGGCCACTTGAGAAACGTAAAAGCAGGGTTCTATTGTATTTTAATTGTTTCCATATGATTCTCTTTAATACCAACATTTGAATCTCCATTCCGGAGTGCTCGGCTCCCCCTCCAAGATGGCAGGGCCCAAAATCGTGCATTGACATCATCGCACTAGAGGAACGGCGCAAAATTTGAAAACAAAAGCCCTTCCAGGTCATGAGTTTGATGCTTGGTGATAGGAATTCCTGACTTGTGTTCCTGGTTCCCTCAATTCCTATTTTGCTGTTTCTTGGATTCCAGACTTTTGCTTTGTCCTTGATTCTGATTCTTGCTGCCTGCCTTTTGAACCTTTGCCTGAATTTGACTACGCTTTTGCCTGACCCCTTTTGGATAACGTTGAACTTGGACTTTTACCCGAAGCTTCCTCCTTGGTCAGGACTTCTCCTGATGGGAGCCGACAGGCCTCTGACATTGACTTGCAGATCATGTTTAGAATACACATTTTTTCCTAGCTTTATCGTTGAGCTGTGGATGGGTGCGGATGAGTTATTAAAGAGATGTTCAAAAAGAGTGTGGCCTGACTGGGCTTTAAAAAGAATGAATGCTATCTTTTAGTAGTACAGAACTGTCTCTTTAAACTCTACCTACAAAGCCTGTCATTAAGCTTTACTGCATAGCCTATGCCTTTTCTATATGGTCATTGTGGACTTCATACTCAATACAATACCTTTGACAGAAGACCTGTGATAACCTCATTAAATATTCCAGTGAATGTCAGTATTGCTGCCATATGGCATATTCTAGGTAGGGGCTGTAGGACAAATGAGTGCAGGGAAACCCTGCAACAAGTTCATGTTTTCTGCCATAATAAATATGAAGTATTGAGTTTAATTTTTCAGTTTTGTGCAGTAAGATGTAGAGCTATTGTTATTTTAGCATTTAGTTCTAGAATTACTGTTATTTTAGCAAATATTGTGTGCATGCAAGTAATTTTTGCAGGGCTCATGAGGATGAGTGTACTGGGCCTGCAGTTTAATCTTGCTATTGTGTTTTCTGATAATGGTTTTTTGCTTGAATGTGAAAAACTATTAAACCAATATTAAATTATGAAACAATCATTAGAAATGGCAAGGACGGTATTACATGGGTGAGTGGTTTCAGTTTATTGCAACTTCAATATGCCTTTCTAAGTAACGCTGCTACTTAAAGTATATCTATAGCGGCAAATTCATAAAGGTTATTTGAACATTCACACACAGAGTGTTTTTTTTTTTTTTTGCATCGTGACTTGGAAAATCAATTTGCTTATATTTCTGTCAATAGTTTAAATGATCCATCCACTGTTTGAGGAGCCATGGACAGTGGGGTTTTTTTTCATCCATTTCAGTATTGGTTCAGATAAACATCAGCTCAGTGTAAGAGCATACATCCTGAAGTTAACACTGCAAACATATTGATCTATGGATAACAAATATAAACACTGCAGAGTATAATAGCATTGTTCCTCTTCATTCCATTCTCTGTACAGTGGGGAACAATTCAGGTAAAGGCAAAACAAGGCCACACTGCCTGTAAATGAACTTACAGTTTGAATTTACCTTTCTTTTTAAATATTTTACCTAATGTGTTTGATGCACCCCCCCCCCTTCATTGCATGTGTCTGACAATGGTGATGGTAGACTCCAACTCAAACCAGGCCTTTTAGAATAGAATAAAATTGCACAATGTTTAGCATTTAGCAATTTGAAAACCGTTGTGACGAATTCTAAAGGAACACATTTCTGTAATTCCTGTAAGGGGTGGTTCACCTTTAAGATAACTTTTATTATGTTATAGAACGGACAATTTTAAGCAACTTTTCATTGGTTTTCATTGTTTATTTTTTTATAGTTTTATAGTTACCGTATATACTTGAGTATAAGCCGAGTTTTTCAGCATCCAAAATGTGCTGAAAAAGTCTGCCTTGGCTTATACTCGAGTCAACGGGCGCTAGCTGAGATTGCAGTTACTGCTAATCATTCCTATACCAACAGAGGACGCTTGGGGAGAGACTGCAATATCACACAGCACCCTCTGTTGGTTATATGAAACATGAACAGAGACTGTTTACTATTTTGATGTTAATTCCATATCATCTTAATTTTCACTTTCTTTTAAATTTTGCTGGTTCTCTTTTTTAGGCAACTCTTACAAAAGATTCAGATGTTTTAAAATATGGCCCCTAATTCTTACCAAATTGCTTCCAAATTTACATATAGCTGCAGAAAAATAGTCATGTCTGCAAAGACAGCCAACACATTACTTGGGTTATAGGTATTTACTAGCAATTTACATTTGCACGCAGATGTGAAGGACATGGATTGATATTGCGTCTTGCCGTGGTCAATTTAAAACTGATGCGCGTAAAATTCAAGAAAAATATTGCTTCCTTCCATGGTCTACTTTGGAATGAAATAGAAAAAGGTGTTTTTCCAAATTCTTCTTGTTTTTATTGTAATAAAAACGAGGTCAGAGCACCGTTTTCTCCACATCCGTTAAACTGCATCTGTACAGGATTGACTTTATTATTATTTTTTCTTGATGTACATGTGCAGCTAATTTAAAACGATGTTATGTAATTCACAAATGGATAGACTAGCCACTAGCATATATGTATTATGCTGATCTTTATGGTCAGTGATCACCACTGAGAAGATGAATATAAAAAACAAACATCCAACAAATGGGAAATTAACTAAACCTTCATATTGGCTTAGAACCACTTACATTGACTGATACTTTGCTGTTAACTGTAGGAAAGCAACACAGGGACTGGAAATTAGAGGCTGACAAAGAATTGCAGACTGCTGCCTCAATTTTAATTATCAAAGCAATATTTATTGATTTTCAGCAGAAAATTAATTTGATTGATTCTTCGGCTTGTCACATTTGTTTGTTTTTGTAATTTTATAAGCACTATTTCCCCACTTATTATTGAAAATAATGTAAGTAATAAAGAGGCATATTTGCTTCAACTGATTTGGGCTATTGATTGGAACTCGTAGAGATGCACAATTATGTCCACTTAGTGCTCACAGAAAATGTTTTTCATATTCATTAAATGGAAATTACCAACCAAATATAACTTACAGTAGCTCTATTTGATGTAACACGGTGCCGTCATTTTATTTAGCTTATGTAGTGTATGTGTGTTGATCCATTAATATAAAGTAATAGTCTGTAAACACAAATTGCATGTCTTCCCAACAGACATTTGTTTCCTTTATGCTGATGCAAACTGCAGCATTCCTATTGGGCAGGTGGATGGACAGAATAGTGTAGGACCAGAGGTACGTGTTAATACTGTATAAAGCCTAATTGACATCCTCCACAAAGTGGAAAACATCCTTAAAGGGCATGTAAAGTCTAAAATAGAATAAGGCAAATCATTTATGCTTTCAAAGTTGGCTACAGGGGGTCACCATCTTGTAACTTTGTTAAACATCTTTGCAAGACTAAGGGGCAGATTTATCAAGGGTTGAATTTCGAAGTGCAAAAAACTTCGAAATTCGACCATCGAATAGGCTAGTCGTCATTCAAAGTCGAATTTGTAGGATTTTTAACATCATACGATCGTACTACGTTCATACTATGATCATACGATCGTACTACGATCGTACTTCGAATCTAACGATTCGAACGATTTAATCGTATGATCGTACGATTTCACTTCGACTTCTAAAAACTTAGCCAAATGTTGGCTATATGTTCTAGGAGGTCCCCATAGGCTAACATAGCAATTCAGCAGGTTTAAGGTGGCGAAGTGTCGAAGTCAAAGTTTTTTGAAGAGACGGTACTTCGATTATCGAATGGTCGAATAGTCAGAGCATTTTCACTTGGAATCAAAGTCGAATTTGGCCTATTCGATGGTCGAAGTACTCAAAAAATACTTCGAAATTCAAAATTTTTCAATTCAAGTATTCACTTCGAATTCACTTTGACCCTTAGTAAATGTGCCCCTAAGACTGTGCACATGCTCATTGTGGTCTGGGTTGCTTAGGGATCGTCATAAACAAAGCTGCTTGAGTTCTGCATGGCTGGGAAGTAAGGCGGGGGCTCCCCCTGCTGTTCATAAGTATGATTGTTTCCCTGCTCAGCAGTTAGGGACCATCTGACAATTCCTATTCACAGCAGTAAATGAAGGGAGAATTGCACTGCATACAGTCAGGTTTCTTATAAAAAATAGTAAACATTTTTTAATTAAAGTATATTGGAGATAGGTTTCTTTTTCATTAAATAAAGTAAAAATGGGATTTTATTTTTTTGCCTTTTCATGCCCTTTAATACACAAAAGTATAAATCTCTAGTTGTCTGCCTTCTTTTTTATGGGTTCTGGGAAAACTTTTAAAAAGACACATTTATTAATTAAATAGGAACTGTCACCAAACAGATGCTTCCCACATTTTTGCAACCACTGGAATGTATTACATCCAGCTGAATTCATGTCACACACACATTTATAATTTCAATCTAATCTATTCTTTAATTAATTAAATCATTGTGACTGTTGAATCAGACCCAATATTTCAAATCAGTCAGAACTGTTAATGAGCCTTGACTATCTCCCCCATCTGGTACAGGGTTCCCTAAGTACAAAAGCTACAAAAAACTGGTTCTTTCTCCAATGAGTGAAATGCCTGTGGAGCAATAGATTTGGGAATGAGCATGATGTTTACTGTTACTTCCTCTGAGTCATTTGCGATTACATATCCTAGAAAGATACTGGGAAGAAGCTAGCGGCCTTAGGCAAAATAGTTTATAAGGACAGAATAAAGCAAAGGGAGAAAGTAGAGATGTGACATAGGCACTATTTTATAATGTACTGGTATGTAGCATTTATTTCACAATAATATAGTAGACCAAAAGCATTTCTTTTAAAATGAGAAATGTTAGTTTTGTTTTATTCTTCTGATGAATTGAAATTTATTGATACTGGGCGACGTTGAAGCTACCACCTCCCTGGACCTAACCATAGCTCCAGCGCTTCCCCAGCACACCAGACTTGGAAGTGACAAAACAACTTTGAACGTGCTAGAAACCACTTGCTGCACCCACATGTGCAAATGCATTTGTTTTGAAGCATCACATGCAACTGTGGTGTGGTGATTGCAACTGAAATCACACAAGAATTTTAGGAAATATACTGTATACGGATTATCATGTTGATCTGTGTCTAAAATGGTGTTCCTAAATTACCTTTCAAATCTTCATTTTATAGGACACATGCCTAATTTGGGGTATTTACGTAAAAATCATTTTAATTTTGTGTTGCATCTTGGAAATTTGACAAAGGTCTGTCTTGCACTTAAATTAATAATTTCTAAAATGTTTACTTGCAAACAAACAAAAGTAAAAGTTTGATTGCAAAACAATGGTGCAACTGTCGTTGGGAAAATTGTTTTAGTGAAATGAATCCTGGCGTGAGAATCAAAGTGTACACACTCTAGCACCTGCACCCCGGGGAAACATAAATAACACCTACTGACTTGTCTTTTCAATACCTTTCACTTAGGCTAATAATTTGGTGACATAATACCACGTAAGACCATGGATAAATGCAAGGTTTTCCCAGTTAGGGATTCATCGTGTTGTGCAGCACAGGCAGAGCAAACAGATATGGGCAGCATTCACACTTAATTGGGTGTTCTGGATAATGGGATTATTTTTCCTAGCACTCATCGTTTCCCGTCATTTGCCTAGACATAGGTAGGGTGTCCATGCACAAGAAAGAAACTGACGAAGTAATGGAGTCTGTACTGTAGATGACTAGTGATCGGAAAATTTATTCGGCAGGTGCAAATTCGCAGCAAATTTCAGCGTTTCAGAGCTGGCAAATAAATTAGCGAATTTGCAGCAAAAATTCACAATTTAGACGTCGGTGACGATTAACGGATGGCCATTGATTTTAATGGGCGCCGGCATCAACTTTGACGCCAGTGCCCATTTTGTTCTGCATTTCGCTAAATTCATGGTGCAATTCTAAATTCGTGGCACAGCGAATCGGGACAAATTCGCCCATCACTTTTGGTGACCACCTATATTTGTAACAATTACTTAAACTCTATTACTGGTAGGAAAGCCCTATTATGGGTGTTTTTATATAAGTTATTACTCCCTCTAATTACAATATTTGTTGGTGTGGCAGTATATACTGCAGGGAATGAAGGGATTAGAAGGACAGCCTTCCCCTCCCCTTCCTCAATTATTAGGGAATTGGTGATCAAAGGAAATCAAGAGGAAAAGATTGCCTTTCCTTTTCCCTTAAGTGTTTTTGCTTTTGTAACTTTTCATTTTTGGCTGAAATGATTTGTATTATGGCATACAATTAAAGTCAGCAATGGGAGATGCAAGTTGTGTTTTTCACCTGCAAAATAAAATGACTTTAATGCAAGAATTATTCTACTAAAGGGATTGAATTTTGCTATGTACCATTATATCAGAGTATAAGGCAGCCCAATCTTTTTTCTTTTCAGCTACTTTTATATATTTCAAGTTTTCATGACTAATCCTTATTTTCAGTACAAGGCCCAGAATTTAATTTGCATTTCAATTGGTTTTCAGTGCTTTTTCACCAGGATATTATCATAACCAACACCCAGGCTTCATCCTTTAAAAATATCAGTGACAACACGTCAAATATAATAAGTGATGTCTACAAATAGTACTTTTATATCTACTGACCCTGCACAAAAACTGTAATACAATATTTTATCCAGGAGTCTAAGGCTGGTCATATTTATTACATTGAGATCTTCTCCTTTCTTAGATATCCTTGATGACTTTGGTCTATTCAAGTCCAGTCTAGAGGTTTCTAAGCAAGTAGGCATTGTTGGGCTTTTGGTTATTTTAATCTTATAATTTAGATTTTGGATTTTAGTAATTTACAACCACTTGCACAGTTGCAGTCCTGCAAATTTTGCTTTGCTCATGGCAGCGTTGGTAGAACAGTTATCTTTTGTAATGTAAATTGCTTATATTTGTAGTTTAATCCATAATAGATTGCCTAGTGAAATTGCTATTTTATTTGTTCCACTTCCTATCAATCCTATCAAAGTGTATGATATGGATTCATACTATGTATTCATACTATGTTATCTACTTACGTGCAACTTCGTGTTGGAAGTCATGGATTAAGAACATATTTTAACACTAAACAGTCAACTCCATTCCTCCTGAAATGCAAAATTTTAGGCTTACGAAAGTTTTCTATGTGTTTCCATTGAGCCTTTGAAGTGGTCAAAACCAAGGTTCAATGTTGATTTAAAAAGTGGCCTTTATGGCAGCCACATATTATTAACCTGTTTTCCTTTCCCTTTAAGAAAATATAATTGCTTTACAAAATAATATGTTTTACTATAATGTAAAAACTGTGTGTTATGGATTTAAAGGCACCCAGTCCAGTAAATACAGTACATTTTCTCCAACAATTCAAGGGCTCACACTGAGCATAAGGAATTAGTGATGTATCCTGCTGAATTGTGAGCAATAAAGGTCACTGATGAGAAGAAGTCACAGGTACAACAGATTGTGTTTTATTGGTACACTTGTCTTGCTAACATTACAGATATATTTGTTTATTTTATTTACTATAAATGTGTCAAGGATTTTATGTAACAAAGATAAAATATGAATAAATAGGCAATCTCACATACAGCATGTGGTGATAAAAAGCACAGGGAACTTAGTAATTGATTCCAGTAGGAATATGCTTGTAACTAATACTAGAAGGAGGTGAGTTACAATTATTTAAGGTCATTCATTGAGCTAACACAAGAAGCCCATCTTGCAACCAACCAAGCCTACCTGGGGTGATGATAACCTTAGTAAAACAACATCTAAAAGGGTGAATTTCGGCCATCCCAGACTCCCAATGCTAGAATATGGTCTAATTTAATAACTGAGAAAAGGGCAAAAGTGCACAAAAGACAAACTGCTGGAGCATTGCTGAGAGTTATGTGTGTTAGAATATATAGCCGTTAAACATAAAAGCTGTGCAGGGATCTCTGACATGCAGTTGTTAAATGGCAGCTTAAGGCTCTTGTTTGCTATTGGAAGCTGTAGTTCAACTTTGGTATAAGTCATAGGTTAATGCTCTTTGACTTATCAATCCTGAAGCTTCCCTTCCTATGCTTCTACAAATCAATTGTCATTTTGTTTTTGTTATGAATACCCTTCTTAAGCAGAATATCTTTAAGTAATTCTACAGTATTTCTTCCTACCAGATATAAATTACAATGTTTATATGTATATGTATCTGTACATAGACTTTTACAGAAATTGCTGTTGGCTTAACACAATCTGAAGACCAAAAAATTGTATGTATGCAAAAATGATCTATGCATCTTTGGCTGACTATAAGTCCTACCACCACTCAGCAATCTGCTGTTTAACAACATTCCAACGGTTCTACTATACAATTACAAAGTAAGCGGCTTACCGCAGTACTATGGCCTTTCCATGTGATATTTTCACACCCCTGTCCCTTTAATAGTTGCACTACTCTTGGTGAAGGCTGAGAACTGGCTCTCAATGAACAATAAGCCTATTTAGCCCTGCACATGGTTGGTCAGATCAGTCAAAGATCTAACATTCAGCAATCTTGCCAAATAAACATATATACTGTTGTGTTGGGATGCAAGTTCTTCCTGCATTCACCAAATATCAGGAGCTGGCAGTTGTTTGAAAATACATTTGTTTGAAGAAGAATCAAAACAAAAAATCTGCAGATTTTGCAGAACGAAAAAGAAGACACAACGAGTGTTTTGCCTAGCTAGCAATAGAGGAGGGTGAAAAGCAGTTATACCATACATATGTAGGGATGTGTAAAATAGTCACCCCTAGTATTATTTGCAGGCAGTCCCTCCATGTTATAGAGGCAGATGGCACTGTGCTAGGGAATAAAAGGCTCTGAAGCCATGCTTTCAGTGTCCATCTTGTGCTGGCTCTAGCCTGTGCATGAGGCAGATCTCGAGTGGAACCTAGACAGGTCAGGTCTAGTAAGAATAAGCTACTCACCCTTATAGATCACTCTAGGAGTGACAGTCAGTCAGATTATTTAGCTGAGCATCTTGAGGCTCCTACGAGGATTGTAGTGGGATTAAGATCCCAGGGTACTCATTGCCCAGAAGTAGGGACTAAGTGTACAGACCTAGGGTAGATAGATTCCCCTCAGGTTCCACTTAGGGAAAAGGCTGAAAGCTGGGTGTACCTCCTCAAAGCTGCATGTATTGTTCCTATCTCTGAGGAGAATCATACTGACTAAAGGTGTTGTGAGTACTGCCTATTCATTGTACTGTATGAACCTGCAAATGTTCTCTTTATGTACACTCCACTGAGGATTGTATATTGTGCTCAATAAATCTGTTCTATGGTTAAGTTATAAGAACCACTGGCGCCCAATTCTTTGCACCCTGAATACAGTTACAGTTGCACTACACCCTGCTTCCACATTGCTGCGAAGGCTCACTCCCTAAGGTTTTAAGGTCTCATCCGGAGCATATGTACTGGGAGTGAAGCTTATATTAGAGTAAGGTGCACTCAAATTACTATAGCGCTACACATACATGCAGAAAATATAAATCACTGTGCATATCCTAACATAGTGTTTGGGCAGCTTTCTAACCAGCAGCTGAGGGGAACTGTATTTCAAATCTTTTTAAAGAAGCACTTGCCATGATAGGCAGATTTCAGACAGTGGGTCGATAATCTTTAATAATTAAAGTGACACTATTACTCCAACCATTAATTAAGATCAGAGCAACTTCCTGAATAGTTGTGTCAAAACTCTGCTTCAGATACAAGCACAGTCCATAATTTAATTCCTTGCCTAATTAAATGCCCACACCCTTGGATAGAAATGTATATAAAAGTATTTTTACTTTTGCTGCTAGATGTTTTCATTCATACTTGGCCTGTAATCTAATATCAGTGCAGAACAACTCTATTCTGTAGCCCTTGCCTTTCTTGAACAAAACGTGGTGCAAAAATCAGACAAAATTGATATGCACCAAATGTTTACTGCATTCAACCATAGGAAATCCAAAAGCAAATTTTGTGTTGACTGTAAATACCTTTGCATGCTGTAACCTGTGGTGTATTAAACTCCTCATCCAATAAAGCCGTTGCTATTTTTATTATTAATATTATTTTTACAAAACAGTATAATTTGTTGCAATAAAAAATGCATTAATAGAACATTTTCATATTTGGATTGCAGAACTTCCCATAGAGACATATTGATTTTGTCTTTTAACTCAATGCATTAAACTTCTACATTTTAACATTTTGATTGTGTGTATAATTTTGAATAATTGTATAGTGACAATTTCTTGCTTTCCATTCTTTTGTTATTTATTTTTGCAATTAATGTATTGATTATTATGCATTCTTTTAAAGCATGTAGTTCAAACTGAATCATATCTGCATATATAAATATCATGGTTTTAAGAGTACTGTTGTTTCTAACCACACCATTTGAATGATAAATGACACAATTCCCTATATAGATTATTTGTGTGTATTTCCTATCATAAAACTGCTTCCATTGCAAGCAAGCTGAAGGAAAACATAACTTTGTTGAATATATATATCAGAAATACTATGCTGTCAGATAATAAAACATGCAGTAGCTAGCCTGAACAAAACATGTCCCAAAGCGTTATTTGAGATACTGTAGTATTCAGTTTGCTTGAGGAAAAATATACTGTTGATAAGTAGATGCTACAGTATCTGAAAAATAAGACAACACTTCTACAGACCAACATTTCCTGAGAAGAATGTGCAAGGAAGAAAGGCACAATGGGTGGTAAAAGTTTTATGAACCAAGATACTTAAAGGGGTGGTTCCCCTATTAATTAACTTTTACTATGTTATAGATTGGCAAATTCTAAGCAACTTTTCAATTGGTCTTTATTTTTTTATTTTTTAAAGGAACAGTAACCTCAAAAAATAAAAGTGTTTTAAAGTAATGAAAATATAATGCATTGTTGTCCTGCACTAGTAAAACTGCTGTGTTTGCTTACTAACACTACTATTGTTTATATAAATAAGCTGCTGTGTAGCAATGGGGGCAGCCATTTAAAGGAGAAAAGGCTCAAGTTACACAGCAGATGTTTAATGGTGTTATCTGTTATCCATTAGTTAACCTGTGCCATATAGCTGTTTTTCAAATTCCGCCATTGCTCCACAGCAGCTTGTTTATATGAACTATAGTAGTGTTTCTGAAGCAAACACATCAGTTTTAACAATGCAGGGCAACATTACATGATATTTTCATTACTTTAAAACACTTGCATTTTTTGGAGTTACTGTTCCTTTAAGTATTTGCTTTTTTTTCTTCTGACTCTTCCCAACTTTCAGATGGGGATCACTGACCCTATCTAAAAAAACAAATGCTCTCTAAAGCTATACATTTATTGTTGTTGATACTATTTTTTACTCATTTTTCTATTGAAGTCCTCTTGTATTCCAGTCTCTTATTCATGTCAGTACATGGTTGCTAAAGTAATCTGGACCCTAGCAACCAGATTGCTGAAATTACAAACTGGAGAGCTTCTGAATAAAAAACGAAATAACTGAAAACCACAAATAATAAAAAATTAGGGGAACAACCCTTTTAAGGGAAGAGTAATAACAGTTGAAGATGTTTCATTATAAAGAGTAAAGTAAAGTAAATATTTTGTTGTGTTCTACACTTATGCAGACAATTTATCTAAAAGTCATAATCTGCTGTGACATGTGGTAATTTAAAGGGCATGTAAAGGCAACAAATAAAATCCCATTTTTACTTTCTTTAATGAAAAAAATAAAAAATGTGTACCGTTTTTATAAGAAACCTGACTGTATGCAGTGAAATTCTCCCTTCATTTACTCCAGCCATGCAGAATTCAAGCAGCTTTGTTTATGACGATCCCAAAGCAGCCCAGACCACACTGAGCATTTGCACAGTCTTAGTCTTGTAAAGATGTTTAACAAAGTTACAAGATGGTGACCCCCTGTAGCCAACTTTGAAAGCATAAATTATTTGTTTGATTAGGCTTGTGGTGCAGTAAGTTCATGTTCAGTGCACTATGTGATTTCATAGGCATATATCAAGCATGTCCAGGCCAAGGTTCAGGGCAGGCGGAATACAGTAACATCTGCAGAGGTCAGACAGGGGTTAAAGGAAAATAATCTAAGGTCCAGGCACAATCATTCACGTGATAATTCACAAAATAATCAGATGAAGGTCTGTAATGGCCTATGTGTCTACCAATGTGTATAGGTAAACTGGACAACAAATTCCTTTTGTCTTTTGAGTCACTGGACAGAATGCTTGAATGTACTTTGCCTCCCTTGCCTAGTTTTGTAAATGTATATTATCTGTCCACATAGCATGAGATTGCTGGAACTGGGTAAATATACACACAGCTCATTTTCAAATATAGAAGGTGATTTCTAATACATTTATAATATAAAATAGGACATGGTATTTAGTCTAAGTTTTACTAAGACTGCAGGGAAGAATAACAAATGCCCCCTTTTCGAATTGTCCAATTAAAGATTTAGAGGCTTGTGAGAACTTGTGGATGAAGGTCGGTCACAGCTTTATTATCATGTTTTATTCAAATGATCCTTGCACATTTATAAACACATATTTCTATAACCGACTTTAACCTTTATTATATAACCATTTTCAGCCCAAAACAAAGAACACCAAGGTCGGCCATTGCAAGAGCAATGGGCATGTGAGAACAATTCTTTATCCATATAATGCTAAGGAAAGAATCAAAACTTTCCGCTGTGATAATCTCTTTGTAGAACAGTAAGCATAGAAATACATTAACAGAGTAACATAAAGTTCATTTGCAGGCTTCAGAAAGTACACGCGGTGACGCTCTTAGAGTGGTGAAAGGCTTTTTAAGCGTAATTAAAGGGTGGTCGGTGGGATGCTGCTGTCCGCACTCTTCCCTGCCTGGCGCTCCTTGCATAGAAGAGAGAAGCAGGAAGTGACGCTGCGCTCCCCTTGTCCAGCGCTCAGTCAGAAGTGAGCGGCTCCTGCTGATGACGTCAGAACAGGCAGGAGCACGGGGGGAAGCAGGTAAGTCTGCTGCCTTTCTCCCTGCAGTCAGGCCTCACTAGGTAAACAAATATACATTTTAAAATATATAAAATATTGACAATCAATGTAGCTGGAAATTCTAAAAACATTTAGGGGCCCATTTATTAATCCTCTAATGTATCTGGTCACGAGATTTATTATACCCCAAAGCTGCTAAAAATCCGAATCCAAAAATAAATACCTGTCATGCCATCTCATACCTGTCGAGGTCATGTAGAAGTCAATGGCAGATGTCCCTGAAGTTTTTCTTTGACATCGTTATCCACTCTGATTTTTGTCCGATAATCCAATAAATGTTGTTTTGTTTGCACATACTTTTTCCAGATGATTTTTTGATAATGAGTTCAATTTGTGGATGTGAGTTGGGTCGACTTTGTTTTAATAAAAAGATTAGATCAATGTGATTTTTAGTAAATACCCACCTTAATGTATACATTTTTAATAGGCCATAAATACCCCTATCTTGGGTTTATGTAATTGGGATATGTACCAACATAACATGTACCAGCATGAAAGACAGCTTTCTAATCTGGGGGCAAATAATTGCCCTTCATATCCTTCTCCATCCAGCTTGAGTTAATTTCTCCCCAAGATACTGTTCTAGGTTAACAAGTTATTTATAATAATTATACAGAGAATGAGAAAGTATTTGTCTGTGTAATACTGACATAAACAGTAGCTATGCCTCAACCACTAGTCAGATTTAGTTTAGTAACAGTATGAAAAATGCAGTTCCATGTGAATAATAGTGCTACACAACATATATTTTTCATAACTATCCTGTATAAAAGTTTAAGAATGACCAGCCTATAGCAATGCAGATAAAAAATGAATCTGAAATGTGGAATGCTCATTAGTGATGGGTGAATTTATTCGCCAGGCATGGATTTGCGGTGAATTTCTGCACTTCGCCACCTGAGAATTTTTTATTGAAACTGCTGCAAAAATGTGCCGCGATAAAATTTGCTGCAACAAAAAAAGTTGAGTACATAGCTAATTTCTTTACTCTCATTGACTTTAATGCATTTGGACAAAAATGTGCGCTTGTAAAAATTGTTGCAAGCATAAAATTTGGAATGAATTTTTGAGAGCTGAAACACCCTTGAAAGATGGGTCATATCTCCTCTTTATTAAATCACGTATTTATCTGTAATCACTGTTTTAGAGGCTTAAAAAGGACTGTGTTTTGTTTATGAGAGATACACAGAAAAAAAAGAATGCATTAAATTGCAAATCATGCTGAATTTACATGTTTAAGATAAACCATAGATCTATTTTATAGGGATCTTCACATTTTAAATTAAGTGCTGGATTTGCATAAATATGCAGCTGCTCATATTTTTAAGAAGTTATATCCATTGTTTGTAAAAGAAGTTATACTTTATATAGGATGCCAGTGTGGCATCAATTACTCTGGATAACATTTACTCCTCACACATACGGCATGGTTAGGCAAGGAAATACATGATTTTGGTAAGATTAATTCAACCTGGAATAGTTTTTGCAGCTAGACACAGAGAAAGAGGTAACCTATAGCAAACAAATATTCAACACAATGATATACATACACATATAACTTTATGTCTCTATATAGAAATGTATTATGTGGCCATTAAGCACTTTATTTACATCATATGCATAGCACTACTATAATAATGGTACACAATAGATATATTTATTCATATATAAGGGAGTTGTAAGTGTTTGGAGAAAGACACATATTAATCTAATATCTAATAATAGGTATGTATTTTTTTGTCTTTCTATTCAGGCTCTCTCCTATTCATATTCTGGTCTCTTATTCAAATCAATTCATGGTTGTGTAGGGATGTGAAAATTTAGAAACCCTTACACATTCTTGACAGGCACATCCCTAGTAATATGGATGCCTAAGTGGGTCCTTATGGGGACTTTGTGTTTATGTAGCCCCTGTACTTCTCACAGTGAATGCTAGATGGCACTGTGGGATAGTATAAAAGGCTTTAAGACCATGTGGTCAGCGGCCATTGCTGCTGAACCTTTCCTCTGTTAAGCAGCAGAGGTTATGGGTGGTGGAACTCAGTTTGAGTATAGTAAATTGATAGTTATACCCTTTAATAGATCACTCTAGGAGTGATAGATAAGGTATGTAGTTGAGCAGATCAAAGCTCCGACGAGAATATTAGAGGGATTAAGATTCTCTGTTAAGCAGCAGAGGTTAAGGGTGGTGGAACTCAGTTTGAGTATAGTAAATTGATAGTTATACCCTTTAATAGATCACTCTAGGAGTGATAGATAGGGTATGTAGTTGAGTAGCTCAAAGCTCCAACGAGAATATTAGAGGGATTAAGATCCTGGGTATTACTGACCCCATAGTAGGGACTAAGTGTTAGACTAAGGGAAGTAAGTAGCCTTTTGAGTCACTTAAGGTGATCCTGAAGATTGGGAAATACCTTCTCACAAGCTGCCTAACTCTTTGACGTGTATTCTCTGCTCTGCAGGGAGTCATTCTATATTTGGTACTGTGAGTATATATTGTTCTATTGATTGATCTATGTTTTATCCTATTTTCCATACTCCCCTGTGAACTCTGGTTTTGGTCAATAAACTCAGTTTATGTTTAAGCAAAATAAAACCACTGCCGCCCAATCTCTTATGCATTGCACACGGTTACAGTTGCACTACATCCTGCCTCCACCCC
Organism: Xenopus laevis; assembly: GCF_017654675.1. Lineage (NCBI taxonomy): Eukaryota > Metazoa > Chordata > Amphibia > Anura > Pipidae > Xenopus > Xenopus laevis. The sequence goes on from NC_054383.1 coordinate 74,471,923, forward strand.
GTTGCAAGGGCTTACCCCCTGTGTAAAGAGAGTTTAATGGGTGGTATTACACCACACTGAAAGTAGCTTAAACTGACTACAGTAAAGTTAGTTTACTATAGCGCTACAGTTGTTAGGGTAATTTTGACTCTAGCAACCAGATCGCAAACTAGAGAGCTGCTGAATAAAAAGATAACTCCAAAACTATAAATTATAAAAAAAATCCACATGAAATTGTCTCAGACTATCACTAGCTACATAATACTAAAAGTTACCTAAAAGTTGACAACCCCTTTAATATCTTTGTTTCTGATAAACACTATATTTTGTTCTTTAGAAATGGCCTGCATGTTCCAGCAAAAGTAAGGAATTCTAAAAGTTATTATATTTGAAAAATAATTTCAGATGTATTACAGAAAAATGTATCACTTTGAATATTTAACAGTTGCATACATAAATCCTGCAACCAAACACATTCATTTCCTGTGTATTTGCAAGGTATTAAATTTGCAATTTTGGGTACAAGTATGAGATATGTTATCCAGAACCCCTTTTTCCAGATAGCTCACAATGGGAGGGGCCATCTCCCATAGACCCCATTTTAATGATATAATTAAAATATCTAGAAATGATTTCCTTTTTCTCTGTAAAATAGCACATTTAAATAGCATATTTATTATATATATTTAAATAGCATATTTATATATATTTAAATAGCATAGCATATATTTCAATAGCATATTTGGATATACTGAGGATATAGGATATAACGAATCCTTATTGGAGGAAAAACTGATCCTACTGGTTTTAATTAATTATGTTTTTGGAGTTTTGAAGATCCAAAGTACGTTAGGATCACAACTCTGAGGTGTGTGTTTCCGGGACTGCACACTTACCAATTGAGCCACTGGAGGCTCTCACAGCTGTCCCTGACCTGTCCTCCTACTTATGTATTCATTGTGTTCTTCCTGTCTGCTCCCTTGTCTCCACCCACCTCATTAGTCCCATGTGTTCTTCATCCCATAATCGTGACCCTTTATAAACCTATCCCTGACCATCGCTCCTTGCTTGATTATTGTGCTTCATAGCCCAGATCTTGCTGTTCTGGATTTCTGTGACCTCTGGCCTGTTCTTGGATTCTGTTTGACTGCTGTCTGACCCGACCTTTGGCCTGATCACTGTACTCAGTTTATGCCTGCCGATTACTTCTGTCTCTGGCTAGTATATTGCTTTATAATACACAAAAGCCATGAATATCTTGTAAATTATATCCTTATAAACGGTGAGTAGTGATGTCATCAGTTATAAACGGTGAGTAGTGATGTAATTTCTGTCACATGACTCACTAAAATTAGTGTATTATAATTAATAAAGTACCCCCAGTTGTAAAATATGAGGATATTATCACCTCGGAGTTCCATGACCTGTATAAAAACACTCGGCCTTCGGCCTCGTGTTTTTATATGGTCATGAAACTCCTCTGTAACTTATAATATCCCTATATTTTACAAAAGGGGGTACTTTATTCACTATATATTTTCATTGTGCACCTGTTTAGTTACTTTGTCTCATTAAATCCTATATTTACTTCACCATGACTCTAGGACTCAGATCTGCTATTTACGGTTCCCCACCATGCAGGCTCCCATCCAATTGTTTCACTTCAGTGTCTGGCCATCACATATAAAAAGACCAATTATCCAGAAAACTTCAGGTCCCATACCTGTACTATGCATGAGTACCACTGGTAAAAAAAATATAGATAAAAGCTGAGTTATGCCATGGAATGGAGTGGTGCTCCATTCACCAACATTAGAAATTCTTAGTAAATAAGTTCATTACATTTAATAAAAGAAAACTTAATCTAACTATTACATTGCACAGAGACAGTTAAAACTTTTATTTATCCCAAGTACTGCATTCTTTACAACACAATAGCACAGAGTTGTACCCATTCTACTAAGAGCAGAAAACAAAACAATAGATTTTCACATCTTAACCAAAGTCCTAGACACTACCAGCAGCATCCTGGCTTTGTGATTGAAACCAGTGCTTACTGCCCGTGCTGTGTTCTCGCCAAGATGAACAGTTGGTCAATATAAAGAAGGATCTTTTGAGAAGATGCAATAAACACCTTAATAACTGAAAACTAAAGGGAAAAATCCCATTTTATAATATACATAGTAACATAGTAAGTAAGGTTGAAAAAAAAGACACATGTCCATCAAGCTCAACCTTTTAGTTTATATATAACCTGCCTAACTGCTAGTTGATCCAGAGGAAGGCAAACATTCCTGTTTGAAGACTCTCCAATTTGCCTCAGAGGGGGAAAATTCCTTCCTTCCAATCAGACCAGTCCCTGGGTCAAAGCCATCCAGCTATAATATATAGGGATGTAGCGAACGACGGAAAAAATGTTCGCAAACATGTTCGCGAACGTCCGGACAAAAATGCGAACGGTTCGCGAACGTTGCGAACCCCATAGACTTCAATGGGAAGGCGAATTTTCAAAGCTAGAAAAGACATTTCTGGCCAGAAAAATTATTTTAAAGTTGTTTAAACGGTGAGTAGTGATGTAATTTCTGTCACATGACTCACTAAAATTAGTGTATTATAATTAATAAAGTACCCCCAGTTGTAAAATATGAGGATATTATCACCTCGGAGTTCCATGACCTGTATAAAAACACTCGGCCTTCGGCCTCGTGTTTTTATATGGTCATGAAACTCCTCTGTAACTTATAATATCCCTATATTTTACAAAAGGGGGTACTTTATTCACTATATATTTTCATTGTGCACCTGTTTAGTTACTTTGTCTCATTAAATCCTATATTTACTTCACCATGACTCTAGGACTCAGATCTGCTATTTACGGTTCCCCACCATGCAGGCTCCCATCCAATTGTTTCACTTCAGTGTCTGGCCATCACATATAAAAAGACCAATTATCCAGAAAACTTCAGGTCCCATACCTGTACTATGCATGAGTACCACTGGTAAAAAAAATATAGATAAAAGCTGAGTTATGCCATGGAATGGAGTGGTGCTCCATTCACCAACATTAGAAATTCTTAGTAAATAAGTTCATTACATTTAATAAAAGAAAACTTAATCTAACTATTACATTGCACAGAGACAGTTAAAACTTTTATTTATCCCAAGTACTGCATTCTTTACAACACAATAGCACAGAGTTGTACCCATTCTACTAAGAGCAGAAAACAAAACAATAGATTTTCACATCTTAACCAAAGTCCTAGACACTACCAGCAGCATCCTGGCTTTGTGATTGAAACCAGTGCTTACTGCCCGTGCTGTGTTCTCGCCAAGATGAACAGTTGGTCAATATAAAGAAGGATCTTTTGAGAAGATGCAATAAACACCTTAATAACTGAAAACTAAAGGGAAAAATCCCATTTTATAATATACATAGTAACATAGTAAGTAAGGTTGAAAAAAAAGACACATGTCCATCAAGCTCAACCTTTTAGTTTATATATAACCTGCCTAACTGCTAGTTGATCCAGAGGAAGGCAAACATTCCTGTTTGAAGACTCTCCAATTTGCCTCAGAGGGGGAAAATTCCTTCCTTCCAATCAGACCAGTCCCTGGGTCAAAGCCATCCAGCTATAATATATAGGGATGTAGCGAACGACGGAAAAAATGTTCGCAAACATGTTCGCGAACGTCCGGACAAAAATGCGAACGGTTCGCGAACGTTGCGAACCCCATAGACTTCAATGGGAAGGCGAATTTTCAAAGCTAGAAAAGACATTTCTGGCCAGAAAAATTATTTTAAAGTTGTTTAAAGGGTGCAACGACCTGGACAGTGGCATGCCAGAGGGGGATCAAGGGCAAAAATGTTTCTGAAAAATACATTCTTGACACAGCGCTGCGTTTTGTGCTGTAAAGGGCAGAAATCACACTACGTCACTCAGGTGGTGTTTCTGGACACGGAATGTGAAAAAGCTCACACAGCTAGGTGGCACTTGGTTAAAGACTGGGCAAACAATGCCTGCAAGGTCAACGTATACAGTAGTGGATACAGAATATATTATTGCTGCTTGAAAAACGTCACTCAGGTGGTGTTTACGGACACGGAATTATTATTGTTATTATTTAGACAGAATGTGAACAAGCTCACACAGCTAGGTGGCATTACTAGCCAGCAAAGCTACCTAACCTAAAATGTCCCTCAAATCCCTGCAGACTTCTGTCCCTACAATACAGAGCAGTATCAAGTAGATTACTAGCCAGCAAAGTTACTATCAACTGTCCCTCAAATCACTAACAGCTCTCTCCCTACACTAGCTCTTCCAAGCACACACAGGCAGAATGAAAAAACACTGCAGGGCTTCAGTTTATATATGGAAGGGGAGTGGTCCAGGGGGTGTGGGGGTGGTCCAGGAGGGAGAGCTTCCTGATTGGCTGCCATGTATCTGCTGGTCTGGGGGAGAAATGGCAAAAAAAAGCGCCAGCTAAGGCGAACCCAAATTGGCAAACGTTGCGCAACATTAGCGAACATTCGGCGGACGCGAACGGTCGATGTTCGCGCGAATTAGTTCGCGGGCGAACAGTCCGCAACATCCCTAATAATATAATATTCTTTATTAGACAATATTCCTATTTTCTGCACTGGTCACTGAAGTGACCAAGTAGTGTACCAGCCAGGTACCTATAAATCTGTAAGAACAAATATCAAATGAGGGGGGGAAGAAGGGACACAAAATATTGAATTTTTATAAAAATAATAGAATGTTTTTTACTGCAGGCATACTGATGATAGGCTTAACTGAAATTTAGTTTTTAACGGGGTAGTTCACCTTCAAATTAACTTTTAGTACGTTATAAATTTAGCCATTCTTAGTAACTTTTTAATTGGCCTTCATTTTTTATAGATTTTGAGTTATTTGAATCTTTTTCCAGCTTTCAAATGGAGGTCACTAACCTGGAAGCCAAAAACCTATTGCTCTGTGATGCTACACATTTATTGATATTGTTATATTTTATAACTTATCTTTCTATTTAGGCCTTTCCAATTCATATTCCAATGTCTCATTTACGCCACTAAATAATGCTTAATAAGCTAAATAATTAAACCACACACAACAAAATGATGATCAATTGCAAATTGTCTTAGAATATTACCCTCTGCATTATACTAAAAGTACATTTAAAGGTAAACAACTCCTTTCAACAAAACTTAAATATATCCTCATATGTATTTGAGTGCCAGCGATCAGTACATAAACATTGAGTCCCACTGACTTGGTATAGACAGCTCTGCACCATAGAGATTTGAAGCATTTGTTTGCCGCTTGTTACTGTGCTGTGATTCATTGTAAATCGTGAGTAACATCACAGTGGTTTGTTCATCAGTTTTCACATCATAACCAAGTATGAGATAAAGGGGCTGTGCAAGTCATTCTTCTTTATTGAGCATGGAAAAGCAATTAAAAGCGCCATTCAACAGCAAAAGGGGAAACATGCAAAAGACAGATTTTAAAAGGTTGTCTTTTATGTGCAGTCTTCAAAAGTATCTTGAGGAGTTTTATTAGATTTTAATTCTTGAGAGACGTCTTCAAATTGCTGATAATGTTGGAGTCTTAATTAACCCCTGTGACTCTGAATTAAAGTGACCTTTCGGCACAGCAAGAGACTGATGACTTTATGTATAATATTTTCCTTTCAATATCACTGCACAATAGTTTGTATTGCAGATAAGCTAAAATGACATCACTAAGAGAAATCCAGCCGTGGTATTTTAACAAGTGTCTGTATAAAATGGATCAGTATGAATGCATTACCCCCAAAACACTTATCAGCAACCAGACTTAGATGAATATAGCACATAAGAACGATCTACTTCATCAATGATTACTCAGTACAGAAAAGTTTGTATTAGACCTGCTAATAGTATAGCTGAATGGGATCAAGTTACAGTGGCCACAGAAAAAGTGCAAAGCAGTAATAATGTGGTTACCAAATAAGCATGATGGAGTTTGGAGACTTCTCTGCTTCTGTCCTACTTTGCTTCCATATCAAATCCCACTATTATTACTCTCTGCCAATGCACAGCTTTTCATAGCGTAGTGTACCGTACTGTTTTATAACGTTGCCACTTCGGAGTATAGCATAATGTTCTCACTTGATTTGTTTTGGATTTTTACACATATAATTCATATTATGTTACACTATTCTAAAAAGGGTCTGTCTTATAAGTGTAGACTAGATATATTGGGTTCTGTTAGAAAAGGCTGCTATTTTGACAGCTACATAATCAAAACTTCTCACTTTTTCATTGAAAAAAAAGCAATTTATTTAAAAGAAAAAGCCTTGCAATAAATGTAAAACATTTAAAGGAATATAAGATTTAGAAAGCATTTGGCATTTGGCTGACATTAATGGAAATGAGTTGTGGGTCATTTTGTTTAGAGGGTTTAGAAGGCAACAGGCATACAAGGCTCTGTCAAAAGAGGACAAGCCGCTATGTTTTATTATGCCAATAAATAAAGTTTTGTGATCATGCCCCTTGTTTAAGTTGGTGGGTTGTTTTGTTGCCAGTGTTAAAGTGAGGGCAGCAAAACAAAAGTGATGTTGTGCCATAGCCAGCAATGTATGATGTAGTGAGTAAATGATTCACTGCATAAACTTGTTAAAATACCCTTAGAGTCATTTACACATAACACCATGATTTATATAATATACATATACGTCATGTTGGTTATTTTGTCACCCAAGCTTTAATATATATTAGCACTCCAATCATGCCAGAGAACCCCAAAGCCAGAGGACTCTGTGAGCAGCAGCACTGTGAGTGTTTATGGGTGTATCTATTGTATATAGCCCTTTCTGATAAAAGCTTAGTTGTAACTGTTCCTTCTCCTTTAAAGGAGAACTAACCCCTAGATCTCTCTACATTTTTAGAAGTCTCCCTGTCTCCTAACCTGCAATAAATCTGCAGAGTTGTTCAAAGGGACCATCTTCCCCTGTGTTCTGATCATCTTTTGTGAGACCGATGACACAGATCTTGGAGGAAAATGCAACATTTCAATCTATGTCATGAATCAGCTTCTATATGCTCCCATAAGATCCATATTGGCAACTGACAGAAGATGCAGGTTTATAGCAGGTCAGCACACTGGGAGACTTCTGCAATGAGTAACTCTTACGGGGAGGGAGCTTGTACGGGGGGCAGTGGAGGGGGTGAAGAGGCTGAGGAAGGGTAGGGTCTAGTTTTCCTTTAAGGTGATCACAGAAACAATTCTTTAGTTAAAGACCCTCAGCAGGCCCTATATATGCCTGTGTATTGGCCACCCAGACACCTAAAACAACAAAATTATTTTTACATCACTCTAGTCCTGGTTTAATACATTTATAAAGGTGTGTACTTTTTACACCAGACATAAGGTGATCATACACAGTCCGATAAAATTTCTTCTGGATGGAATCGGCAGCTTATCGGCATGTGTATGTGGCCTTTTGACATATCTGGCTGCCCAACATATCTGTCTGATTTTTTAATTGCACAGGTTTAAAAATCCTGTGGGATAGAGGATCCTATTGTCTAATTGATGCAGCCTTCTCCACAATAGCCAGCATTCCCATCACTGTGATCTAATTGTTTGATTAAAGGGGAAAATTATCAGATCAACCCGAAATTGCCCAGCTCAATGTGGGCATTTTGGGGTAAGATCTTTATGTGTATGATCAGCTTTAAGGGTTTAATGGCTGATCATTACTCAGTTTAGCAAAAAAAACTTGATCAAACTGTGTTGATGTAATAAGTTATTACAGATTCAGAGCATTTACTTGCTGTATGGTCAGCTTAAAAGGGGTTGTTTACCTTCCAAACACTTTTTTTCAGTTAAGTTATTTTCAGATTGTTCCACAGAAATAAAGACTTTTTCAATTAGTTTACATTTTTTATTTATTATTACCGTTTTTCCAAAATCTAAGTTTAAAGTTCGTGTCTCTGGTGTTTGAGTCTGGCAGCTCAGTAATTCAGGTGCAGACTCTGAACTGTAACACTTTTGCAACATTTAGTTGATACATTTCACAGCAGTGTCTCTGGAATATTAGCAACTATTGTATCAATTCTAACAGCTGCCTTTAATGAAACCCAGGGATTCTGCTCAGCAGGGACAAAGATAAGAAATGTATCAACTAAATGTATCAAATTAGAACAGTTTACAGGGTCGGCGATCCCCCTCCCAGAGCTGCTTTTGAAATTTTACACTTCAATATTAGAAAAACAGTCACACACAGAAAATAGAAAGTAAGTGGAAAAAGTCTTACCCCCAAATGTAATATTTGGCGTTATCGCAGCATGAATTCGCACTTTTGAGAGTAAATTTGCGCTAATCGCAATGCAATATTTTTCGCACAGATATATCACATAAGCACAAAACAGTAGCAAACGCAACAATAAGATGAGTCGCAATGAAAGATGTTTTCACTGGAAAAAAACGAATAACCATATACCTTTACCACTTATAAAAAAAAATGCTGACATATATCTTTACCACATATAACTTGACCACATTTTTAAATTACATGAAGAATAGCGAAAAAACTTACGCAATGCGAACGGTGGAATTGCTCCACGAATATCTTTCTGCAAAAGTTGTACATACACCTTCTTCTCACAACACTGATAGCAAAGTCACGTGAGCACAATAACATTGCGATTAGATTGCGAATAACATTTGCACTGAACAGCGACTACAGACACGACTCGTTAAAAAACCAAGCGCAATATAAGCAATTTGCGATTAGAAGTTTTATTACATTGATAGCGCAACAGCGCAATAGAGCACAATAACAAAAGTTCGCAAAGTGGAGGGAAACGGCGGAAACAGTCGCAAATGTAGCAGAACAGTCGCAAAGCGAATTATTACATACCCACTCTCGCGCGCAAACTACTCGCAATTCACTTTGCGAACAGTTTATGCGATTGCGTGTGATATTACATTCCCCCATTTGTTTCTGGTGAAACAATTAGGTGTTTAAAGGTGAACAACCCCTTTAATGCTTTTTAAAGTACAATATCTGGCTTATTCTCAGTTGATCATTCAGCCGGCCCCATATATGCTTGTGTATTGGCCACCTTGTCACCTAAAATGACATAATTTTTACATCACTTTACACTGGGTTTATCACATTTATAAAAGTGTGTACTGCTTTATACAGCAGACTTAATGTGGCATATATGGGCAAATAAAATACAGATCCATCACTAATTATAACACTTGATAAAGCAGTGTTGATGTAAACCTGTTATAGCCATAGAGTTAGGAATTATTCTTTATACCATAAATTCTTTATTATTTTCTTATAAAAATGGAAACTACCTCACAGTTCTAACAGTTAAAACTTTATGATAAAGAGCAAGTTGTTTTTTTCTGTTTTCCTGCCGTTTATAATATGATTATGAAGGCTCATTAGTCAAACAGATAAGCACAAGTAGCTGATGCGCTTGCACAACACAGGATGCAAATAAGTGAAACTGCCACTTAAGGCACGTTTCAGGCAAGAGAACTTGTTAGCTGCTACTGGTTTTTTTCCATTTGTGATATGGGACCTCCATGTTAAATAATTAAAACCAGATTTAATAATTAATTATGTTAGTGCATTTGTGGTTTGCTGGCAATTTAGTTTAGATATTTTAGAAATGACTAACAGTTGTAGTACGGAATCATTATCCAGAAAGTTCTGAAATATGGCATTGCATTTCCCACGTATTCCATTTAAACAATGCTTTCTTTTTTAACTATTTACTTTTTTCTCTCTAATACTATAACATTACCATGTAGCTGATGTAGACAAAGCTGCATAAGTCCATCATTTTTAATAGTTTAAATGTTTTTTTGGTAGCATTAAGGCATGATGATGGTTTGAATTAAGGAAAGAGCTGCTTTATACACATAACCCCAGGTCTCAAGCAGTTTGGTTAATAAATCCCATACCTAATTATTTCAATTATTTCAGTTATATACAAAACAGCAGGAGTCTGGGGTAGTGACGAGCGTATCTGTCCCAAAAAAATTCACGAAACTTATTTAAGTCAATGGCCGTCAAATTGCTTTTTTACACGCAAAAATGTTCTCACTCTAAATGCATTAAACTCTGGGAGTTTTTTCTTGTGGGGACTTTTTTGTCTCTGCAGCTTTTTTGCAGTGGATTTTTGCAGCAGTTTAGCAAAAAAGTTTGCAGATGGCGAAATGCGGAATTTCGCTGTGAATCCATGGTTGGCAAAAAAGTCCCCAAAATAAAAATGTGCCTAATAAACGAAAACATAATTCTAAGCAACTTTCCAATATACATTCATAACAAATTTTCAGTGCTTTTAAAATTATTTGTAAAAACAATTGATATTGAAAGCAGAATTGGCTTAACTCCCAGTTGTTACTTTTAAATAATGTTGCAACAGTCTTGGTTCCCCAGCAAAGACAGGTCTGTTAATTAGCTGCCTTGTATATTGTATCAACAGTCTTAGACATAGGGGCAGAGAATAGAAAGGTACATACAAAGACTGCTTTTAATAGCAATGCACAATGCAATGCAAAAAACATAGAAAATGTGTAACTAATGTATATTGCAAATTTTCTTAGAATAATGTTTTCTTTTATTAGGTAAATTTTTATTTTGCGATTAATTAAGTTTTTACTTCTTACAAAATACGCTATAGCAGTCATTTTATGGGATCTGGACCCCTTTTAGGTTCAAGTTTTGTTCAGGGCTCCCCTTAGCATATACCATGCAGCTACAGTAACAAAACTTATCTGGGGGGTAAAGACATGTTTATCTCAAGTGTTTCACTGACCTTCACGTTGGCCCTCTTAAGTATTTACAAAAGCAAATAAGCATTCTAACTAGGGATGTAGCGAACGTCGGAAAAAAAGTTCGCGAACATATTCGCGAACTTGCGCAAAAACGCGAGCGGTTCGCGAACGGTTCGCGAACCCCATAGACTTCAATGGGAAGGCGAACTTTAACATCTAAAAAAAAAATTTCTGGCCAGAAAAATGATTTTAAAGTTGTTTAAAGGGTGCAACGACCTGGACAGTGGCATGCCAGAGGGGGATCAAGGGCAAAAATGTATCTGAAAAATCTGCCTGTGTGTGCTTGGAAGAGATAGTGTAGGGGGAGAGCTGTTAGTGATTTCAGGGACAGATGATAGTAAGTTTGCTGGCTAGTAATCTGCTTGATACTGCTCTGTATTGGAGGGACAGAAGTCTGCAGGGATTTGAGGGACATTTTAGCTTAGGTAGCTTTGCTGGCTAGTAATCTACTGTTCTCTTTAAACAACTGCCATACGTTGACCTTGTAGGCATTGTTTGCCCAGTTTTTTTGGACGCAGCCACTGAAGCACAGTTGCCAGAAAAAATATGCCATATAAATGCTGAAAATAGTCATTTTTCGCCATACGTTGACCTTGTAGACATTGTTTGCCCAGTTTTTTTGGTTGCAGCCACTGAAGCACAGTTGCCAGAAAAAATATGCCATATAAATGCTGAAAATAGTCATTTTTTGCCATACGTTGACCTTGTAGGCATTGTTTGCCCAGTTTTTTTGGTCGCAGCCACTGAAGCACAGTTGCCAGAAAAAATATGCCATATAAATGCTGAAAATAGTCATTTTTTGCCATATACGTTGAGTCAACGTATGGCAAAAAATGACTATTTTCAGCATTTATATGGCATATTTTTTCTGGCCTCTGTGCTTCAGTGGCTGCGGCCAAAAAAACTGGGCAAACAATGCCTACAAGGTCAACGTCGTTGACCTTGTAGGCATTGTTTGCCCAGTTTTTTTGGCCGCAGCCACTGAAGCACAGAGGCCAGAAAAAATATGCCATATAAATGCTGAAAATAGTCATTTTTTGCCATACGTTGACTCAACGTATATGGCAAAAAATGACTATTTTCAGCATTTATATGGCATATTTTTTCTGGCCTCTGTGCTTCAGTGGCTGCGGCCAAAAAAACTGGGCAAACAATGCCTACAAGGTCAACGTCGTTGACCTTGTAGGCATTGTTTGCCCAGTTTTTTTGGCCGCAGCCACTGAAGCACAGAGGCCAGAAAAAATATGCCATATAAATGTTGAAAATAGTCATTTTTTTGGTCGCAGCCACTGAAGCCACAGTTGCCAGAAAAATTATGCCATATAAATGCTGAAAATATGCATTTTTTTGGTTGCAGCCACTGAAGCACAGAGGCCAGAAAAATTATGCCATATAAATGCTGAAAATATAAATTTTTTTGGTTGCAGCCACTGAAGCACAGAGGCCAGAAAAATTATGCCATATAAATGCTGAAAATATGCATTTTTTTGGTTGCAGCCACTGAAGCACAGAGGCCAGAAAAATTATGCCATATAAATGCAGAAAATATGCATTTTTTTGGACGCAGCCACTGAAGCACAGTTGCCAGAAAAAATATGCCATATAAATGCTGAAAATAGTCATTTTTTGCCATACGTTGACCTTGTAGACATTGTTTGCCCAGTTTTTTTGGTTGCAGCCACTGAAGCACAGAGGCCAGAAAAAATTAAACCAGTAGGGTTTGCACCCTAGTTTGTAACGGTGGCGGAGGGAGGAGGAGGACGCTAAAGGACAGCTGTGTGTGGAGTCATGAGGCTTGAAGAGAAGGACAGCTGCATAGAAGTCAGAACAAGTCTTCCGGCGTGCAGTAACCCTCCGAGATCCACCCCTCATTCATTTTAATAAAGGTCAGGTAATCGACACTTTTGTGACCTAGGCGAGTTCTCTTCTCAGTTACAATCCCTCCTGCTGCACTGAAGGTCCTTTCTGAGAGCACACTTGAGGCTGGGCAAGACAAGAGGTTCATGGCAAATTGTGACAGCTCTGGCCACAGATCAAGCCTGCGCACCCAGTAGTCCAGGGGTTCATCGCTCCTCAGAGTGTCGATATCTGCAGTTAATGCCAGGTAGTCCGCTACCTGCCAGTCGAGGCGTTCTTTGAGGGTGGATCCAGAAGGGTTGTGGCGCTGCCTTGGACAGAAAAACATTTGCATGTCTGACGTTACAGACTGGCCAAAGGGCTTTGTCCTTGCAGGTGTGCTCGTGGCAGGATTACTGGCACCTCTGCCCCTGGAATGTTGATGAGTTCCTGAAGTGACATCACCCTTAAAAGCATTGTACAACATGTTTTGCAGGCTGGTTTGTAAATGCCGCATCTTTTCGGACTTGTGGTATGTTGGTAACATTTCTGACACTTTATGCTTGTACCGAGGGTCTAGTAGCGTTGCGACCCAGTACAGGTCCTTCTCCTTAAGCCTCTTGATACGGGGGTCCTTCAACAGGCATGACAGCATGAAAGACCCCATTCTCACAAGGTTGGATGCAGAGCTATCCATCTCCGCTTCCTCATTATCAAGGACTGCATCATCCACGGTCTCCTCCCCCCAGCCACGTACAAGACCAGGGGTCCCCAAAAGGTCACCACTAGCCCCCTGGGAAGCCTGCTCCTGTTGGTCCTCCTCCTCCTCCTCCACAAAGCCACCTTCCTCCTCTGACTCCACTTCTGGCACCTCTCCCTGCGTTGCAGCAGGTGCCTGGGTTCGTTCTGGTGATTCCGACCAGAAATCGTGCGCTTCCAGCTCCTCGTCACGCTGGTCTACAGCCTCATCTGTCACTCGTCGCACGGCATGCTCCAGGAATAAAGCAAAGGGTATTAGGTCGCTGATGGTGCCTTCGGTGCGACTGACCATATTTGTCACCTCTTCAAAAGGTCGCATGAGCCTGCAGGCATCGCGCATAAGCACCCAGTAACGGGGGAAAAAAATCCCCAGCTGTGCAGATCCAGTCCTACCACCCAGTTCAAAAAGGTACTCGTTGACGGCCCTTTGTTGTTGCAGCAGACGTTCCAACATAAGGAGCGTTGAATTCCAGCGAGTCTGGCTGTCAGAAATCAAACGCCTGACTGGCATGTTGTAGCGCTGCTGAATGTCAGCAAGGCGTGCCATGGCTGTGTAGGAACGTCTGAAATGGGCCGACACCTTTCTGGACTGGGTGAGAACGTCCTGGAATCCTGGGTACTTGGAGACAAAACGTTGGACTATTAAATTTAACACATGTGCCATGCAGGGCACATGTGTTAAATTGCCTAGTCTCAACGCTGCCAACAGATTGCTTCCATTGTCACACACCACTTTTCCGATCTGCAGTTGGTGTGGGGTCAGCCACCGATCGGCCTGTGACTGCAGAGATGACAGGAGTACAGATCCGGTATGGTTTTTGCTTTCCAGGCACGTCATCCCCAAGACAGCGTGACAACGGCGTACCTGGCACGTCGAATAGCCTAGGGGGAGCTGGGGGTGCACAGGTGTGGAGGAGGAGAAGGAGGACCCAGCAGCAGAGTAAGAAGAAGAAGAAGACGAGGTAGAGAGCGATGGAGGAGTAGAGGTGGTGGCAGAACCGCGTGCAATCCGTGGCGGTGACACCAACTCCACTGTTGTTGTTGAGCTACCCATTCCCTGCTTCCCAGCCATTACCAAGTTCACCCAGTGGGCAGTGTAGGTGACATACCTGCCCTGACCATGCTTGGAGGACCATGCGTCAGTAGTCATATGGACCTTTGGCCCAACACTAAGTGACAGAGATGCGGTAACTTGGCTCTGCACATGTTGGTACAGGTGTGGTATTCCCTTTTTAGAAAAAAAATTGCGGCTGGGTACCTTCCACTGCGGTGTCCCAATTGCTACAAATTTGCGGAAGGCCTCAGAGTCCACCAGCTGGTATGGTAAAAGCTGGCGGGCTAAGAGTGCAGACAAGCCAGCTGTCAGACGCCGGGCAAGGGGGTGACAGTCAGACATTGGCTTCTTACGCTCAAACATGGCCTTCACAGAAACTTGGCTGGTGGCAGATGACTGGGAATGGGAACAGGTGGTCAAGGTGGAAGGCGGAGTGGAGGGTGGTTCAGACGGGTCAAGGAGAGCAGAGGTAGAGCAGTAAGATGCTGGACCAGAAGGAGTGTGGCTTTTAGTTTGCCTGTTGCCTTTGAGGTGTTGCTCCCAAAGTGCTTTGTGCTTGCCGCTCATGTGCCTTCGCATAGAAGTTGTACCTATGTGGCTGTTGGGCTTACCAAGGCTCAGTTTCTGACTGCACTCATTGCAAATTACAATGCTTTTGTCAGAGGCACACACATTAAAAAAATCCCACACTGCTGACTTTTTGGAAGTGTGCGATCTGGCGGTAACAGTAGAAGTTGGCGGCATTGGCGGCAATGGCGGGTGCGTTGGCCGGCTGAACACAGGTGCCGATACATGTTGTTGCCCTACTGATCCCTGCGGGCTGTCCTCCCTGCTTCTTCTAAGTCTTATTCTCCTACTGCCTCTCTGACTCTCCGTCTCTCCATCTGAACTACCCTCCTCTTGCTCTCTTCTACTAGGCACCCACAAAACATCAATCTCCTCATCATCATTCTCCTCAGATGCATCAATTTCTTCTGACACATCACAGAAGGAAGCAGCAGCGGGGACCTCCTCCTCATCACTCATTATGTCCATCTCTGTCGTGTTCTCTGCCAGAATTAAATCTGGTGTAAGGTCCTCATCTCCTTCATCTTCTTCTGGCAATAATGGTTGCGCATTACTCAGTTCAAGAAACTCATGGGAAAATAACTCCTCTGACCCCAGTGAAGAAGGGGCACCGGTGGTGGAGGAAGTGTTACGTGGGGTGGCCATAGCAGTGGAGGATGAGGAGGATGTTGTGGTAAAGTTAGAAACGGTAGAGGATGGGGTGTGCTGTGTAAGCCAGTCAACTACCTCTTCAGCATTTTGGGAGTTCAGGGTCATTGACTTTTTAAAACTGGGCAATTTGCTAGGGCCACAGGATTGCATAGCAGCACGGCCCCTAGCACGGCCTCTGCGTGGCGGCCTGCCTTTGCCTGGCATTATTTTTTAAAAAACAACAACAACAACAAAAACTCAGTTGGTTTTTCTGGAAACGATAATACACACAGCTAGATGGCGGGTTGAAGAAAACAGTGTGCAAATAATGCCTACAAGGTCAACGTATACACTACTACAGCGGTGGATACGGATTACGTAAAATATATTATGGCTGCTTGAAAAAAGTCACTCCGGTGTTTTTTCTGGAGACGGTAATATTATGGATATTTAGACAGAATGTGAACAAGGTCACACAGCTAGATGGCGGGTTGAAGAAAACAGTGTGCAAATAATGCCTACAAGGTCAACGTATACACTACTACAGCGGTGGATACGGATTACGTAAAATATATTATGGCTGCTTGAAAAAAGTCACTCCGGTGTTTTTTCTGGAGACGGTAATATTATGGATATTTAGACAGAATGTGAACAAGGTCACACAGCTAGATGGCGGGTTGAAGAAAACACTGTGCAAATAATGCCTACAAGGTCAACGTATACACTACTACAGCGGTGGATACGGATTACGTAAAATATATTATGGCTGCTTGAAAAAAGTCACTCCGGTGTTTTTTCTGGAGACGGTAATATTATGGATATTTAGACAGAATGTGAACAAGGTCACACAGCTAGATGGCGGGTTGAAGAAAACACTGTGCAAATAATGCCTACAAGGTCAACGTATACACTACTACAGCGGTGGATACGGATTACGTAAAATATATTATGGCTGCTTGAAAAAAGTCACTCCGGTGTTTTTTCTGGAGACGGTAATATTATGGATATTTAGACAGAATGTGAACAAGGTCACACAGCTAGATGGCGGGTTGAAGAAAACACTGTGCAAATAATGCCTACAGGGCAAATAATGCCTAAAAGGTCAACTTATACACTACTACAGCGGTAGTAAAATAAAAAAAAGTAAAATAAAAAAAAATGAATATTAAAAAAAAAAAATTAAAGTTGGTGCTGCTGAACTACTAGGAGCAGCAGATTAGCACACCAGTCCCACTCCCCAACACTGCTAGACTAATAGCACTGGGCTCTTATAGTAGTAGTAGTAGTAGTAGTAGTAAAACAACAAAAAATAAATAAAAGCAGTCCTTACAAGGACTACTGTTATTGCAGCAGTCAGCAGATGAGATCAGAAGCAGGACAGCTGCCCACTGCAGCTACATACAGAGCACTGCAGTAGAAGGTAGATTACTAGCCAGCAAAGCTACCTAAGCTAAAATGTCCCTCAAACCCCTGCAGACTTCTGTCCCTCCAATAACAGAGCAGTATCAAAACGATTACTAGCCAGCAAACTTTCAACTGTCCCTGAAATCACTAACAGGCAGCAGCTCTCTCCCTACACTATCTCTTCAGCACACACAGGCAGAGTGAAAAAACGCTGCAGGGCTTCGGTTTTTATAGGGAAGGGGAGTGGTCCAGGGGAGAGCTTCCTGATTGGCTGCCATGTACCTGCTGGTCTGGGGTGAGAGGGCAAAAAAAGCGCCAACAATGGCGAACCCAAAATGGCGAACGTCGCGCGACGTTCGCGAACTTCCGGCGAGCGCGAACACCCGATGTTCGCGCGAACAAGTTCGCCGGCGAACAGTTCGCGACATCTCTAATTCTAACCAAATCTAACTGTCCTTCAGACTGAGCCATTCCCAAACCATTACTTAGGGGGCCCTCCAAGGGGGCTAAGAAGGGATGTAAATACTGTTTGTTTAACCAAACAATACCCAGATGGTTTTGGACTGTAAATCCCAGCATATATATATATATATATATATATATATATATATATATATATATATATATATATATATGTATATATATGTATATATATGTATATATATATATATATATATATATATATTTAAAGCATTGTATGATTAAATCTCACTACCTCCTCCTAGTGCTATTACTAGTGATGTGGGAATCTGTCCTGTTTCGCCAAACAAAAAAAAAATTCTAACTGCGGAAAAATTTTCAAAATGGTGAAAAATGTGCAAAATGCATTGAAGTCAATGGTTGTCAAACTTTTTTTTACATGTACAACAATTTTTCTAGCTCCAAATGCATTAAAGTCAATGCGTGTTTTTTCATAAGTTGACTTTTTTGTCTCTGCAACAATTTTTCCGCTGCAAATTTTTGCCAAAAATAATCACAGAAATGTGGAATTTCGTCATGAATCCATGACTGCCGAACAAATGTGATCCTTCTCCAGGCCGATTAAGTAAGACTAAAAGAGTATGTAACACAGGTAACAGGAGACAACATTTCCAAGGTTGATCACAATAAGGACAAGAGGGCTGGTTTCTGCTGGTAACTGCTGTTGTGTAATTTACTACCTATATTCATAATCAGCCATATCTTTAAGCCACAGACAGACACCAAAAAAGGGTGGAGTTTTTTTTTATACAGAGAACATTATCTACAGTGGTGTGAAAAACTATTTGCCCCCTTCCTGATTTCTTATTCTTTTGCATGTTTGTCACACTTAAATGTTTCTGCTCATCAAAAACCGTTAACTATTAGTCAAAGATAACATAATTGAACACAAAATGCAGTTTTTAAATGAAGGTTTACGTTATTAAGGGAGAAAAAAACTCCAAATCTACATGGGCCTGTGTGAAAAAGTGATCGCCCCCCCTTGTTAAAAAATAACTTAACTGTGGTTTATCACACCTGAGTTCAATTTCAAAGGTTATAAAGCCATTTCTAAAGCTTTGGGACTCCAGCGAACCACAGTGAGAGCCATTATCCACAAATGGCAAAAACATGGAACAGTGGTGAACCTTCCCAGGAGTGGCCGGCCGACCAAAATTACCCCAAGAGCGCAGAGACAACTCCTCCGAGAGGCCACAAAAGACCCCAGGACAACATCTAAAGAACTGCAGGCCTCACTTGCCTCAATTAAGGTCAGTGTTCACGACTCCACCATAAGAAAGAGACTGGGCAAAAACGGCCTGCATGGCAGATTTCCAAGGCGCAAACCACTTTTAAGCAAAAAGAACATTAAGGCTCGTCTCAATTTTGCTAAAAACATCTCAATGATTGCCAAGACTTTTGGGAAAATACCTTGTGGACCAACGAGACAAAAGTTGAACTTTTTGGAAGGTGCGCGTCCCGTTACATCTGGCGTAAAAGTAACACAGCATTTCAGAAAAAGAACATCATACCAACAGTAAAATATGGTGGTGGTAGTGTGATGGTCTGGGGTTGTTTTGCTGCTTCAGGACCTGGAAGACTTGCTGTGATAGATGGAACCATGAATTCTACTGTCTACCAAAAAATCCTGAAGGAGAATGTCCGGCCATCTGTTCGTCAACTCAAGCTGAAGCGATCTTGGGTGCTGCAGCAGGACAATGACCCAAACACACCAGCAAATCCACCTCTGAATGGCTGAAGAAAAACAAAATGAAGACTTTGGAGTGGCCTAGTCAAAGTCCTGACCTGAATCCTATTGAGATGTTGTGGCATGACCTTAAAAAGGCGGTTCATGCTAGAAAACCCTCAAATAAAGCTGAATTACAACAATTCTGCAAAGATGAGTGGGCCAAAATTCCTCCAGAGCGCTGTAAAAGACTCGTTGCAAGTTATCGCAAACACTTGATTGCAGTTATTGCTGCTAAGGGTGGCCCAACCAGTTATTAGGTTCAGGGGGCAATTACTTTTTCACACAGGTTTGGATTTCTTTTCTCCCTAAATAATAAAAACCCTCATTTAAAAACTGCATTTTGTGTTTACTTGTGTTATCTTTGACTAAAAGTTAAATGTGTTTGATGATCAGAAACATTTTGTGTGACAAACATGCAAAAGAATAAGAAATCAGGAAGGGGGCAAATAGTTTTTCACACCACTGTATCTAAACTGAACTGATTACAGGGCAAAGTACAGATATGGACCTGTTATCCAGACTGCTTGGGACCTGGGGTTTTTCGAATAAGGGGTCTTTCCATAATTTGGATCTGCATATCTTAAGTCTACTAAAGAATCATTTAAACCCAGTAGGATTATTCTGCCTCCAATAAATATATCTTAGTTGGGATCATGTACAAGGTTGTAAAGGAAACTGATACTCACCGACACCAACGCCATGCTCCAGTCCAAGGGGCAAATTCACGAAAACGTGATCACTTAACGATAGCGAAAAATTCGCCAGCGTGGCGTCATTTCTTTACTTTGCCGATTTACTAACGGGCGCTGGCGTAAATTCGCTAGCGAAGTGGACCTACTCTCGTGCTACTTCGCACCCTTATGCCAGGCGAAGTTGCGCTATGGCGAAGGGACGATCCGTTAATTCTCTAACTTGCACATTTTACTGAATGTTACCTCTTGCGCCAGACTTGCCTTCACCACCTCAGACCAGACGAAGTGCAATAGAGTAGATAAGGATTCAAAAAAAGTTAAAAATTTTTCTAAGTCCCAAAAAAAGTTGGTGTCTTTTCCTTTTTTAAGGGTGATAGGCTGAAAAAGATCGTAATTTTTTTTGCGGGCACCCTCCTTCCCCCCTACATTTCCTAACATATGGCACTTAAACTATACAGTGGGCACGTGTATAGGGCAAAATTACAACTCTATTTTATTTTATGAAGCTTTCCCAGGCTTGTGTAGTGTAATGTATTTGCTGCTACATATACGTCCATTCAAATTAAACTTGGCGCGTATGCAAATTAGGCATCGCTAGCGTAACTTCGCTTTGCTTGACACTAGCACAACTTCGCTACCATTCGCCTCCCTGAGCGAACTTCGGATTTTAGTGAAGTAGCGGTGCCTTGGCGAAACTTCACCTGGCAAAGTGCTGTGAAGGTGTCGCTAGCGCATTTTCGCTGCTTAGTGAATTTGCCCTCAAGATGGTGGCGCTCCGGTCCAAGATGGCGGCGACCCTGTTCCTCCACATGGATCCTGCTGGTCGCAGCGCTGTGATGCCATCTTCTTCTCGCCCGCCAATTGGTCGCCGGTGTCAGAACGGGCGCCGGCATCAGAACGCCAGCATCAACGTCATGACGTCATCATATCCAGCTTTTGGCAGAAAAACAGGCCTATTTAAAGGAGCTAGAACACTGCAACATTGCCCAAATAGAGGTTTCACTTTGTGCATTCCTGGGTGTGACTCTTGTATTGATATATCGATTCCTGTGTACTGACCTTTGCCTGATTAACTGTTTTGACCCTATTCTGCCTGGATTGACCCCTTTGCCTGGACTTTGACCATTCTATTGCCGAACCCTCTTGTACCTTGAACTTTGTTTGCTTGAACTGCCTCCTCCTTGGTCCACACTCCTAACTGTGCCTACGGGCCCTTACAAAGGTACTGTTTTATTTTTAAAAAAAGGAAATCATTTTAAAACATTTAAATTATTTGCTTATAATGGAGTTTATGGGGGATGACTTTCCATAATTCGGAGATTTCTGTATAACAAGTTCCCGGATAATGGATCCGATACTTGTAGTAGTAAAACCTTGCGGACGATTCCAGAAAAACAAAGCGCTGCATATGTTTTACCACCAACTTATTACATGATCACCAGTAGGGAAGCATTTGGAGGGTTAGTTGCCTGCAGAAGAGGAGATTTATCGCAGGTATCTATACTCATGTGCTCAAGGGCTCTGGTAAACACTGTATCCTGCTGATATAGACTGTAAAATAGGGGCAGGTATATATTTAATCATTTGTCCAACTGATATAAGATGGTTTGTGTATATATATATATATATATATATATATATATATATATATATATATATATATATATATATATATATATATATATATATATATATATATATATATATATATATATATATATATATATATATATATATATATATATATATATATATATACTGTCTGTGTACTGTCTACATATCCCATGCAAACATATCTGGCATAAAATCTCAAATGATGTTACACAGTAGCCCAGATTAGTGGTTTAGTGTCACCTGTCACTTCCGGGAACTTAAGTGATGTCACTTGACTTTACCCCTTGATAGACTGTAGTACACTGATAAATACAACCACTTCCTCCAGTAAATTACTTAGGGGGGCTGGCAAAATATTATGAATCCAGTAATCAAGCAAAACATATTCATATTATTTTTCGTCTGCAGATAAATAAAAACAGAGTTTCTAAGATTATATTTTGAATTACCAATGTAATGTTATTAATTAGGTTAACTTGGTTGGCCTATTTTAGGATAGTAGGGCATACATTGTATTGATTAGGTACTGTTTAATAATAAGTAACTAGATCTATGTCAATCTAAGAAAATACAGAGAAATGTAACAATGGAATATGACTGCCACCAAGTGGTGTATGGCTTAAGAACAGAATTGTACTGCTTTTACTATTACAACCGTAGCTTGGTGAGTAAATATGAGATGAAAGAAATCTGTATATGTTGTTGGAGACATTTCACAAATATTGTATATTTGTATGATAAAATTGTATCATGTAAAAGCTTCTATTGCTGAAACCCAGAGACATGCAGGAAATATCCTTACCTCTATGGCAGGCAGTAAGGACAGGGCTGGCCTGTGCCCTCATATGATGTGGATTGTAGTTTTTTCAGCACTAGGTGCAGACTACAGCCAGACTAGGGAAAGAAGTGCTTGTTGAGTGAGCAATGTATGACTTGCTCTTGCACTACTTCCCCACACCTACTAGTTGTACTAGTCCCTGGATCAACTTGTACTATGAGCTATCTTCCAGGACCCTGTATTCCCTCACTTGCTCAAAAGCCATCAAAACCCTTCTTAAATCTAATGTATCAGCCTGTACAACTGATTCAGGGAGAGAATTCCACATCTTCACAGCTCTCACTGTAAAAAAACACTTCTGAATATTTAGGCGGAACCTCTTTTCTTCTAATTGGAATGGGTGACCTTGCATCAGATGGAAAGACCTATTGGTAAATAAAGCATTAGAGAGATTATTATATGATCCCCTTATATATTTATACATAGTTATCATATCACCCCTTAACGCCTCTTCTCCAGCGTGAACATCCCCAATTTGGCCAGTCTTTCCTCATAGCTAAGATTTTCCATACCTTTTACCAGCTTAGTTGCCCTTCTGTACCCTCTCTAATACAATAATGTCCTGTTTGAGAGATGGAGACCAAAACTGAACGGCATATTCTAGATGGGGCCTTACAAGTGCTCTATACAGTGGAAGAATGACCCCCTCCTCCCGTGACTCTATGCCCCTTTTAATACAGCTCAAGACCTTATTTGCCCTTAATGCTGCTGACTGGCATTGCTTGCTACAGCCAAGTTTATTATCTACAAGGACTCCAAGGTCCTTTTCCATAATGGATTTGCCTAGTACAGTCCCATTAAGGGTATAAGTGGCTTGGATATTTTTACATCCCAGGTGCATGACTTTACATTTATTAACATTCAATCTCATTTGCCACTTAGCTGCCCAGATTGCCAGTTTGTCAAGATCGTGTTGCAAGGATGCCACATCCTGGATGGAATTAATTGGGCTGGATAGTCATCTGCAAACACTGATACATTACTTATAATACCCTCCCCTAAGTCATTAATAAACAGGTTAAATAAAAGTGGACCCAATACTAAGCCCTGAGGGACACCACTAAGAACCTTACGCCAAGTAGAGAATGTACCATTAACAACCACCCTCTGTACCCGATCCTGTAGCCAGTTTCCTATCAATGTGCAAACGACTTCATTGAGCTCAACAGACCTTAGTTTTGAAAGCAGTAGTTTGTGGGGCACGGTATCAAATGCTTTAGCAAATGATCCTTATGACCTTATATATTATATATATATATAATTTTTTTTTCATAATATTTCTTTTAAACAGCCCTAAAGCCCTGTTGATGTTGTTGTTAGTACAGGTATGGGACCTATTATCTTGAATGATCAGGGCCTGGGTTATTCCAGATAAATGGAACATAATTTGGATTAATTATATCTCAGTTGGGATCAAGAACAAGAGTTTTATTACAGAGAAAAATGAAATAATTTTTAAAAATGTGGATTATTTGAATAAAATGGAGTCTATGGGAGATGGCTAGTGATGGGTAAATAAATTTGCAAGACGCGAATTTGCAGGGAATTTCGGTGTTTCATCGCTGGCGAATAAATGTGTGAAACTCCCGGGAAAATTTGCCTCTGTCAAAAAAGAGTATGTCAATTTTCGAGTTTCGTGAATTTTTCGCCATTAGGAAAATTTCACAAATTTTTCAGCAAAGTGAAACGGTAGAAATTCGCCCATCACTAGAGATGGCCATTCCGTAATTCGGAGCTTTCTGGATAATGAGGTTCCGGATAATGGATCCCATATCGGTACTCAAAAATCTGCCCATTCCACAGTGTTTCAAGCTCCAAGCTTATCCACATACAATCAATGAAAACATCAGCAAAAAAATAGAACTTTTGCTGAAAATGTATTCTGTTTTTTTAATTAAATTTAAAAAAAAAAACAAGTTTTCTTGTTTTTTTTATAATATAGAATAGATGCTAATACAGCAGTTTCTAGTAGAGAAACTCTTCTTGTACTGCTTCTACTGACTTCAGTAGTTTGTGAGGGTTTTTCGCTGAGCTTTTATAAAGATTAATACATTACCATCTAAGTCAGATGTCTTTTAGAGGCTGATTCTCTATATCATGACATTTATATTTTGGGCAGCCTCATTGCTGAGTTCTCCAGTAGCCCACCTGTCCACTTTGAGCCTCTATATCCTTCACAAATATCTGATTACTCTTCAAAATTGCCACAAGTCTATCCTCTACTACTCCACTTTGTGGGCTGTGTGGTTCACCTCCTGGCAAACAGTAGGTCTCTAGACTCGAGCTATGTAGCTTGCTGGAGTGCCAGGTAAAACACCCTGGCTGGTCACAGTCCCCACAGTATATTGTGATTCCCCTTTAATCAACTTGCTATACATTTGCCGGTTTTAACTTGGGACAGGGAGGGTTAGGGCCAGGGCATGAGTGTGCAGGTGGTGTCGACAGCAAGGACCCAGTCTGATGCTGTATGTACTGAGCCATTGGTAGCAGTTAGGAAACTGTGTAGTAAATATGCTGTAAGTGAAATTATTGCTGGAAGTTCAGCAGTGCCTGAATGATTGGGCATATGTCAGGTGCTCCCCAACATACAGGAAATATATGTAAATGGTATTGCAGAGACAACAGCTACTGCACTTAGCTGTGCGGAACCAAAGAGTGACCTAAAAGTACCGCTAAAAAACAAAGTAAAAGCAAAAACAAACTAAAAAAGGCCCATATGTCTTTAGCTATGATGGCTGTAAAGTGAACAAGACACACCAGCCACTGTATACATTTTAAATGTACAGGTATTGAACCTGTTCTTCAGAATGCTCAGGACTAGGGATGTAGCGAACGTCGGAAAAAAAGTTCGCGAACATATTCGCGAACTTGCGCAAAAACGCGAGCGGTTCGCGAACGGTTCGCGAACCCCATAGACTTCAATGGGAAGGCGAACTTTAACATCTAGAAAAGACATTTCTGGCCAGAAAAATGATTTTAAAGTTGTTTAAAGGGTGCAACGACCTGGACAGTGGCATGCCAGAGGGGGATCAAGGGCAAAAATGTATCTGAAAAATCTGCCTGTGTGTGCTTGGAAGAGATAGTGTAGGGGGAGAGCTGTTAGTGATTTCAGGGACAGATGATAGTAAGTTTGCTGGCTAGTAATCTGCTTGATACTGCTCTGTATTGGAGGGACAGAAGTCTGCAGGGATTTGAGGGACATTTTAGCTTAGGTAGCTTTGCTGGCTAGTAATCTACTGTTCTCTTTAAACAACTGCCATACGTTGACCTTGTAGGCATTGTTTGCCCAGTTTTTTTGGACGCAGCCACTGAAGCACAGTTGCCATAAAAAATATGCCATATAAATGCTGAAAATAGTCATTTTTCGCCATACGTTGACCTTGTAGACATTGTTTGCCCAGTTTTTTTGGTTGCAGCCACTGAAGCACAGTTGTCAGAAAAAATATGCCATATAAATGCTGAAAATAGTCATTTTTCGCCATACGTTGACCTTGTAGACATTGTTTGCCCAGTTTTTTGGTTGCAGCCACTGAAGCACAGTTGCCAGAAAAAATATGCCATATAAATGCTGAAAATAGTCATTTTTTGCCATACGTTGACCTTGTAGGCATTGTTTGCCCAGTTTTTTTGGTCGCAGCCACTGAAGCACAGTTGCCAGAAAAAATATGCCATATAAATGCTGAAAAGTCATTTTTTGCCATATACGTTGAGTCAACGTATGGCAAAAAATGACTATTTTCAGCATTTATATGGCATATTTTTTCTGGCCTCTGTGCTTCAGTGGCTGCGGCCAAAAAAACTGGGCAAACAATGCCTACAAGGTCAACGTCGTTGACCTTGTAGGCATTGTTTGCCCAGTTTTTTTGGCCGCAGCCACTGAAGCACAGAGGCCAGAAAAAATATGCCATATAAATGCTGAAAATAGTCATTTTTTTGGTCGCAGCCACTGAAGCACAGTTGCCAGAAAAATTATGCCATATAAATGCTGAAAATATGCATTTTTTTGGTTGCAGCCACTGAAGCACAGAGGCCAGAAAAATTATGCCATATAAATGCTGAAAATATAAATTTTTTTGGTTGCAGCCACTGAAGCACAGAGGCCAGAAAAATTATGCCATATAAATGCTGAAAATATGCATTTTTTTGGTCGCAGCCACTGAAGCACAGTTGCCAGAAAAATTATGCCATATAAATGCTGAAAATATGCATTTTTTTGGTCGCAGCCACTGAAGCACAGTTGCCAGAAAAATTATGCCATATAAATGCTGAAAATATAATTTTTTTTGGTTGCAGCCACTGAAGCACAGAGGCCAGAAAAATTATGCCATATAAATGCTGAAAATATGCATTTTTTTGGTTGCAGCCACTGAAGCACAGAGGCCAGAAAAATTATGCCATATAAATGCAGAAAATATGCATTTTTTTGGACGCAGCCACTGAAGCACAGTTGCCAGAAAAAATATGCCATATAAATGCTGAAAATAGTCATTTTTTGCCATACGTTGACCTTGTAGACATTGTTTGCCCAGTTTTTTTGGTTGCAGCCACTGAAGCACAGAGGCCAGAAAAAATTAAACCAGTAGGGTTTGCACCCTAGTTTGTAACGGTGGCGGAGGGAGGAGGAGGACGCTAAAGGACAGCTGTGTGTGGAGTCATGAGGCTTGAAGAGAAGGACAGCTGCATAGAAGTCAGAACAAGTCTTCCGGCGTGCAGTAACCCTCCGAGATCCACCCCTCATTCATTTTAATAAAGGTCAGGTAATCGACACTTTTGTGACCTAGGCGAGTTCTCTTCTCAGTTACAATCCCTCCTGCTGCACTGAAGGTCCTTTCTGAGAGCACACTTGAGGCTGGGCAAGACAAGAGGTTCATGGCAAATTGTGACAGCTCTGGCCACAGATCAAGCCTGCACACCCAGTAGTCCAGGGGTTCATCGCTCCTCAGAGTGTCGATATCTGCAGTTAATGCCAGGTAGTCCGCTACCTGCCGGTCGAGGCGTTCTTTGAGGGTGGATCCAGAAGGGTTGTGGCGCTGCCTTGGACAGAAAAACATTTGCATGTCTGACGTTACAGACTGGCCAAAGGGCTTTGTCCTTGCAGGTGTGCTCGTGGCAGGATTACTGGCACCTCTGCCCCTGGAATGTTGATGAGTTCCTGAAGTGACATCACCCTTAAAAGCATTGTACAACATGTTTTGCAGGCTGGTTTGTAAATGCCGCATCTTTTCGGACTTGTGGTATGTTGGTAACATTTCTGACACTTTATGCTTGTACCGAGGGTCTAGTAGCGTTGCGACCCAGTACAGGTCCTTCTCCTTAAGCCTCTTGATACGGGGGTCCTTCAACAGGCATGACAGCATGAAAGACCCCATTCTCACAAGGTTGGATGCAGAGCTATCCATCTCCGCTTCCTCATTATCAAGGACTGCATCATCCACGGTCTCCTACCCCCAGCCACGTACAAGACCAGGGGTCCCCAAAAGGTCACCACTAGCCCCCTGGGAAGCCTGCTCCTGTTGGTCCTCCTCCTCCTCCTCCACAAAGCCACCTTCCTCCTCTGACTCCACTTCTGGCACCTCTCCCTGCGTTGCAGCAGGTGCCTGGGTTCGTTCTGGTGATTCCGACCAGAAATCGTGCGCTTCCAGCTCCTCGTCACGCTGGTCTACAGCCTCATCTGTCACTCGTCGCACGGCACGCTCCAGGAAGAAAGCGAAGGGTATTAGGTCGCTGATGGTGCCTTCGGTGCGACTGACCATATTTGTCACCTCTTCAAAAGGTCGCATGAGCCTGCAGGCATCGCGCATAAGCACCCAGTAACGGGGGAAAAAAATCCCCAGCTGTGCAGATCCAGTCCTACCACCCAGTTCAAAAAGGTACTCGTTGACGGCCCTTTGTTGTTGCAGCAGACGTTCCAACATAAGGAGCGTTGAATTCCAGCGAGTCTGGCTGTCAGAAATCAAACGCCTGACTGGCATGTTGTAGCGCTGCTGAATGTCAGCAAGGCGTGCCATGGCTGTGTAGGAACGTCTGAAATGGGCCGACACCTTTCTGGACTGGGTGAGAACGTCCTGGAATCCTGGGTACTTGGAGACAAAACGTTGGACTATTAAATTTAACACATGTGCCATGCAGGGCACATGTGTTAAATTGCCTAGTCTCAACGCTGCCAACAGATTGCTTCCATTGTCACACACCACTTTTCCGATCTGCAGTTGGTGTGGGGTCAGCCACCGATCGGCCTGTGACTGCAGAGATGACAGGAGTACAGATCCGGTATGGTTTTTGCTTTCCAGGCACGTCATCCCCAAGACAGCGTGACAACGGCGTACCTGGCACGTCGAATAGCCTAGGGGGAGCTGGGGGTGCACAGGTGTGGAGGAGGAGAAGGAGGACCCAGCAGCAGAGTAAGAAGAAGAAGAAGACGAGGTAGAGAGCGATGGAGGAGTAGAGGTGGTGGCAGAACCGCGTGCAATCCGTGGCGGTGACACCAACTCCACTGTTGTTGTTGAGCTACCCATTCCCTGCTTCCCAGCCATTACCAAGTTCACCCAGTGGGCAGTGTAGGTGACATACCTGCCCTGACCATGCTTGGAGGACCATGCGTCAGTAGTCATATGGACCTTTGGCCCAACACTAAGTGACAGAGATGCGGTAACTTGGCTCTGCACATGTTGGTACAGGTGTGGTATTCCCTTTTTAGAAAAAAAATTGCGGCTGGGTACCTTCCACTGCGGTGTCCCAATTGCTACAAATTTGCGGAAGGCCTCAGAGTCCACCAGCTGGTATGGTAAAAGCTGGCGGGCTAAGAGTGCAGACAAGCCAGCTGTCAGACGCCGGGCAAGGGGGTGACAGTCAGACATTGGCTTCTTACGCTCAAACATGGCCTTCACAGAAACTTGGCTGGTGGCAGATGACTGGGAATGGGAACAGGTGGTCAAGGTGGAAGGCGGAGTGGAGGGTGGTTCAGACGGGTCAAGGAGAGCAGAGGTAGAGCAGTAAGATGCTGGACCAGAAGGAGTGTGGCTTTTAGTTTGCCTGTTGTCTTTGAGGTGTTGCTCCCAAAGTGCTTTGTGCTTGCCGCTCATGTGCCTTCGCATAGAAGTTGTACCTATGTGGCTGTTGGGCTTACCAAGGCTCAGTTTCTGACTGCACTCATTGCAAATTACAATGCTTTTGTCAGAGGCACACACATTAAAAAAATCCCACACTGCTGACTTTTTGGAAGTGTGCGATCTGGCGGTAACAGTAGAAGTTGGCGGCATTGGCGGCAATGGCGGGTGCGTTGGCCGGCTGAACACAGGTGCCGATACATGTTGTTGCCCTACTGATCCCTGCGGGCTGTCCTCCCTGCTTCTTCTAAGTCTTATTCTCCTACTGCCTCTCTGACTCTCCGTCTCTCCATCTGAACTACCCTCCTCTTGCTCTCTTCTACTAGGCACCCACAAAACATCAATCTCCTCATCATCATTCTCCTCAGATGCATCAATTTCTTCTGACACATCACAGAAGGAAGCAGCAGCGGGGACCTCCTCCTCATCACTCATTATGTCCATCTCTATCGTGTTCTCTGCCAGAATTAAATCTGGTGTAAGGTCCTCATCTCCTTCATCTTCTTCTGGCAATAATGGTTGCGCATTACTCAGTTCAAGAAACTCATGGGAAAATAACTCCTCTGACCCCAGTGAAGAAGGGGCACCGGTGGTGGAGGAAGTGTTACGTGGGGTGGCCATAGCAGTGGAGGATGAGGAGGATGTTGTGGTAAAGTTAGAAACGGTAGAGGATGGGGTGTGCTGTGTAAGCCAGTCAACTACCTCTTCAGCATTTTGGGAGTTCAGGGTCATTGGCTTTTTAAAACTGGGCAATTTGCTAGGGCCACAGGATTGCATAGCAGCACGGCCCCTAGCACGGCCTCTGCGTGGCGGCCTGCCTTTGCCTGGCATTATTTTTAAAAAAACAACAACAACAACAAAAACTCAGTTGGTTTTTCTGGAAACGATAATACACACAGCTAGATGGCGGGTTGAAGAAAACAGTGTGCAAATAATGCCTACAAGGTCAACGTATACACTACTACAGCGGTGGATACGGATTACGTAAAATATATGAATGCTGCTTGAAAAAAAGTAACTCAAGTGGTTTTTCTAGAGACGATAATATTATCAATATTTAGACAAAATGTGAACAAGCTCACACAGCTAGATGGCGGGTTGAAGAAAACAGTGTGCAAATAATGCCTACAAGGTCAACGTATACACTACTACAGCGGTGGATACGGATTACGTAAAATATATGAATGCTGCTTGAAAAAAAGTAACTCAAGTGGTTTTTCTAGAGACGATAATATTATCAATATTTAGACAAAATGTGAACAAGGTCACACAGCTAGATGGCGGGTTGAAGAAAACAGTGTGCAAATAATGCCTACAAGGTCAACGTATACACTACTACAGCGGTGGATACGGATTACGTAAAATATATGAATGCTGCTTGAAAAAAAGTAACTCAAGTGGTTTTTCTAGAGACGATAATATTATCAATATTTAGACAAAATGTGAACAAGGTCACACAGCTAGATGGCGGGTTGAAGAAAACAGTGTGCAAATAATGCCTACAAGGTCAACGTATACACTACTACAGCGGTGGATACGGATTACGTAAAATATATGAATGCTGCTTGAAAAAAGTCACTCCGGTGTTTTTTCTGGAGACGGTAATATTATGGATATTTAGACAGAATGTGAACAAGGTCACACAGCTAGATGGCGGGTTGAAGAAAACAGTGTGCAAATAATGCCTACAAGGTCAACGTATACACTACTACAGCGGTGGATACGGATTACGTAAAATATATTATGGCTGCTTGAAAAAAGTCACTCCGGTGTTTTTTCTGGAGACGGTAATATTATGGATATTTAGACAGAATGTGAACAAGGTCACACAGCTAGATGGCGGGTTGAAGAAAACACTGTGCAAATAATGCCTACAAGGTCAACGTATACACTACTACAGCGGTGGATACGGATTACGTAAAATATATTATGGCTGCTTGAAAAAAGTCACTCCGGTGTTTTTTCTGGAGACGGTAATATTATGGATATTTAGACAGAATGTGAACAAGGTCACACAGCTAGATGGCGGGTTGAAGAAAACAGTGTGCAAATAATGCCTACAAGGTCAACGTATACACTACTACAGCGGTGGATACGGATTACGTAAAATATATTATGGCTGCTTGAAAAAAGTCACTCCGGTGTTTTTTCTGGAGACGGTAATATTATGGATATTTAGACAGAATGTGAACAAGGTCACACAGCTAGATGGCGGGTTGAAGAAAACAGTGTGCAAATAATGCCTACAGGGCAAATAATGCCTAAAAGGTCAACTTATACACTACTACAGCGGTAGTAAAATAAAAAAAAGTAAAATAAAAAAAAAATGAATATTAAAAAAAAAAAATTAAAGTTGGTGCTGCTGAACTACTAGGAGCAGCAGATTAGCACACCAGTCCCACTCCCCAACACTGCTAGACTAATAGCACTGGGCTCTTATAGTAGTAGTAGTAGTAGTAGTAAAACAACAAAAAAATAAATAAAAGCAGTCCTTACAAGGACTACTGTTATTGCAGCAGTCAGCAGATGAGATCAGAAGCAGGACAGCTGCCCACTGCAGCTACATACAGAGCACTGCAGTAGAAGGTAGATTACTAGCCAGCAAAGCTACCTAAGCTTAAATGTCCCTCAAACCCCTGCAGACTTCTGTCCCTCCAATAACAGAGCAGTATCAAAACGATTACTAGCCAGCAAACTTTCAACTGTCCCTGAAATCACTAACAGGCAGCAGCTCTCTCCCTACACTATCTCTTCAGCACACACAGGCAGAGTGAAAAAACGCTGCAGGGCTTCGGTTTTTATAGGGAAGGGGAGTGGTCCAGGGGAGAGCTTCCTGATTGGCTGCCATGTACCTGCTGGTCTGGGGTGAGAGGGCAAAAAAAAGCGCCAACAATGGCGAACCCAAAATGGCGAACGTCACGCGACGTTCGCGAACTTCCGGCGAGCGCGAACACCCGATGTTCGCGCGAACAAGTTCGCCGGCGAACAGTTCGCGACATCTCTACTCAGGACCTGGGGGTTTCCGGATAAGGGGTATTTCTGTAATATGGATCACCATCTTTTCAAGGGGTTATTTATTAAAGGTCGAGTTTGTGAGGTTTGTGAGTTTTTTTCTACCTTGAATAAACTCACAATTCAATTGTTATTTATGAAAATTTTTTAAAAAAACGTGATTGAATGCAATTCTGGGAAAAAGCTTGAATACCCTGCATTTATCGAGTTATAGGCTAAAAAACCTCAAATTTATTGAGTTTTCAAGTGCAAACCCCTGTAAAAAAAAAAAAAAAAAATCATCAAGACAAAAAACATCTTCAAATGGTTAAAGGGACCTCTGCCATTGACTTCTATGTGACCTTGACAGGTTTTAGCCGGAGTATTTCTGATTTGGCTTTTAGCAGCTTTGGAACATAATAAATCTAAAAAAAAATCAAGGTTTTTTTATCCCCAAAAAATCTAGTTTTTAGTGAAACTACCCTCGAAAAATTCTAATTTTTCAGCAAAACAGAACACGACCTTTAATAAATAACCCCCTAAGTCTACTAAAAATTATTTAAACATTAAACAAACCCAATAGGATTGTTTTGCCTCCAATAAGGATTAATGATAATTAATAGTTGGGATCAGGCTATAATGCTCTGTTTTACAGAGAAAAAATGAAATACATTTTAACATTTTGAATTAGATTAAAATTGACTCCATGAGAGATGACATCCCATCATGTTGATCTTCCTGGATAACAGGTTTCTGGAAAAGGATCCCATACCTGTATAATAATAATGTTATATAATATATCAGCACTATAATACATATGCACTTTTGCAAAATAGATCTTTTAAATAAATCCCTAGTGCTTAAACCAGCTCTTCACTAAAACACTCTTAAATCTTAAAGGTCTGACCTGAGCAATTTCTAAGAAACCTGGTATAAACCCCAGGGATTTAGCTATGTCTGTGAGCAAACAAGTGATAACATTTTATAATCTAAAAGCAAATAAATGCAAAAGAAAGTGCATTACAGCTGCAGATAACTAGCTGTTTAGAATGACCCCATTATTAGACTATAAGAGAGCAGTGTATTTGTACTTTTATTAACTAATACATTGTAGCTCTAAATAGGGTTAATTAGAGAGAGTGAACTACAAACAAGGAAAAAGACATAAGTGCTATTAATTTGTTCCACTGGGATATGGGTAATGTAGTCAGGGGAATGGATGCTCAAATCCTGTGCATTTTTCCTAGTGCTTGCTTATTCATATTATAAAGCATCAGCATATTTAGCCATGCATCTGGGGGAAACAGCACTGCAAATACAAACAGCAAAATAATAAAGGAAATAATCATAGACAAAGAGTCAGTAAACAAAGAGTCAGTATGCTATGTTTTTGACAGCTTATAGTACAAAGATGGCAGACTATTCCCCACTAACACAGCATTCCATTCATTGTAAAAAAGGTTTGGAAAAAAAATCCCATCAGATTTTTGATGGAGTACTGTATCTGGACACCTGCCTGTCCAATATCTCGTACCACAACCATGGGTATTAATATGAAATGGGTGAGCTATAAAAGTCTTTGCTCTTCTGGGAAGAATTTGTTGATATTTCCATTGCTATTACCATTGCACATGGTTATGTTTGCCTCTTATCACCAGTGGCGTAACTAGACTGTGTCGGTCCTCCCTGCACTCCGATCCCCATCCTCCTCCCCACTTCTCACACCGCCTCCACCCATGTCCCACTTACACCCGCCCACTCCCTGCCCGACCCTGCCCACTCCCATACGACTTGCATCCCTCTTCCTCGCCGCAGGAGAGTGGCTGGGGAGGAGGGCTTTTTTATTAGCTATGGAGGATACAGACCCCACAGTCTGGGCCCCACTGTTTTCCAGCCCCCCCCCCCCCCCGCGACTGTGGGGTCTGCTTCCTCTGTAGTTATGCCACTATTTATCACCCATTAAAACTCCACTCTCACTACAAATAGTTCTTAGGCTGAGATCGGTTAAGAGACAGTTTGGAAATCAGCAGTGAGTGTCCCAGTATGAGTACATGCAGTATGGGTCCAGATGCTTGTAGGCATTTAGTGTGTATTATAGGGATATCTTTTGTCATTTTAGACCAGGATGCTGGAGCCCTGAAAGTTACAATGTCCTGCTGAATAATATTTTGTTTTTAAAGGGCATGTAAAGTCTAAAATAGAATAAAGCTAGACATGCTGTATTTTGTATACTAAATATAAACATGAACTTACTGCACTTACTAATCAAACAAATAATTTATGCTTTCAAAGTTGGCTACAGGGGGTCACCATCTTGTAACTTTGAACATCTTTGCAAGACTAAGACTGTTCACATGCTCAGTTTGGTCTGTGCTGCTTAGGGATCGTCATAAACAAAGCTGACTGATTTCTGCATGGCTGGGAAGTAAGGTGGGGCTTCCCCTGCAGTTCATAAATATGATTGTTTCCCTGCTCAGCAGTTAGGGACCGTCTCACAATTCCTATCTACAGCAGTAAATGAAGGGAGAATTTCACTGCATACAGTCAGGTTTCTTATAAAAACGGTACACATTTTTTAATTAAAGTATATTAGAGATTTCTGACAGTTCCCTAAGCCTAGCCCCCTGTTCTCCTGCTGATCTTTCTGACTACTTTGCTGAACTGACTGACTACTGTTACTTTGTATTAGCAGCCAGCTGTCTTGAGAATGCATCCTCCAAACCCCACAATTCCCTGATGTCAATAAGCATAGGAACATCCCAGTGCAATGCATTGTGGGTTATGTAGTTCCTGCATGGTGTCTGTAAAGGTGGCCATACACGGGCCGATAAAAGCTGCCGACAGACCGTGTCGGCAGCTTATTGGCCCGTGTATGGGGCCCCCCGACGCGCTTCACTGATCGAGATCTGGCCGAAAGTCGGCCAGATCTCGATCGGATGGGACAGAAAATCCCGTCGGATCGCGGCCGCATCTATTCGTTAATGCGGTCCCGCGATCCGACCTCCCATTTGGGCATCGTTAGGATCCGATCGTTGGGCCCTAGGGCCCACGATCGGATCAGCCCGATATTGCCCACCTCAAGGTGGGCATATCGGAGGGAGATCCGCTCGTTTGGCGACATCGCCAAACGAGCAGATCTCTCCATGTATGGCCACCTTAAGCTGTGGAGAAGTTGTTACAATTTGTAACATCACTGTTTTAGTCCCTCCTTTCCTGCCAGGCTTTGAATGATGCAGAAAGAGAAGAACTGTTTAACAGCTGGATTTCAGCACAGAAAATGGCATTTATTCATAGTTTTTGAAGAAACAGGTAACTGTGATGTGTACATTAGGGGTTTCTGTGTTATGTGGGCCTCTTTATCAAATTTTGGTTTGGAAGCCGGAGTTCCCCTTTAAGGTTAAAAAGCTAAAAGCCTTCCTTATTCCCTCTACTGTAAATGTGTGAGCCAGGGGCCATTGAAGGGTGAAGGAGTGGAAGAAGAGGATTGCTCTGGGGTGCTCG
Source organism: Xenopus laevis (assembly GCF_017654675.1). Classification (NCBI taxonomy): domain Eukaryota; kingdom Metazoa; phylum Chordata; class Amphibia; order Anura; family Pipidae; genus Xenopus; species Xenopus laevis. The sequence continues at coordinate 74,507,950 of NC_054383.1, forward strand.
CTTAGAAGTACCTCAGTCCTATGAAGTTTTCTTTTACCAGGAGCACTGGCCCGGGGTTTCAAGCAAGTTGTTATAATCACTGGGGAATGCCTAACATTGGCCTAACATGATTTATTCTTAGGAGGTGCTCATTAAGCTTGGTAAAGGTGGAGTACAATTTATCCTTGTACTGTATATAGTGGAGAAACTGTGCCTATTCCACAAAGCCTTTGAAATGTAAATAAAGTGTAAAAATACATTGGGATCTAGTGTGCACTAAAAGTAGAAATTTACTAATATGAAGGTCATATATCCAACTTTTTATTGCATTGTGGATCCTAGAATTTTCTTTAGGTATGTCTTAAAGTCGTTACTTTTAGTTACTTAAAGCAATACCGACATGTTCCTATAAAAATCATAGGAACGTGTCAGTCTCAAGTAGATACTGCACCTGACGGCTTTGGGAGGGTTACTTTGAGGGGAACTATTCTGGGTGCAGCACCTACTTGATACTGACATGTTACTATGATTTTTATAGGAACGTGTCAGTATCACTTTTAAAGATGCACTTCTGCAGATCTCAGAATGAAAATGGCAGTGTTACTGAAGGACACAGCACTAGAGTATAGGGAAATTGTATAAATAGTTAATTAACTCATATATCACCTTACCTCTGTCATAAAGAGTTTTTAAGAGACAATGTAGACTTTGTTTACATAGCACATCTTCCAGTCGTTATTGTATTTCATTATTTAATGTAATCTCGTGAATTATAAGAAGTACTGCACCCAGATTTATAAAGGCCACAGAGTGCTGATACTGGCATCATAAAGGCATGTGTACCACAGGCCTACCTGAGTCAGGTAACCAATGAGCCATTTCTTCCCCATTTATATACAGTTATGGCAATGAAATTATAGCATGAATTCTTCCCTTTCAATTTTATATTTTTGTTACTATGTAACATCGTATAATTGTAAAAACCGTATTTCCTTCTATTTTAACCAAAAGAGCCTATGCCAATCTTCAGTAACCTTGTGCGGCAGTTTAGAATATGAAGGTCATTCTTCCAACCCAGTTTACTCAGAAAGAACTCATTTGTCTTGTTATAAACTCAATGACGTTTTCTGCGACCCTGAGAAATGCAAGTCATGGCACAGACATATTTTACTAATGGAAGAATAAGCTGGAACTGATAGGGGTCAGCTAACTAAAAATAGAGGTTCTTTCTCTATGGGACTGACAACAAATGACCAAATGCAACTGCTTACACTCCTAATAAAACAAAGCCATAATATACTTAAACATTGCTCCTCAGGAAAAAGCCTTTTCCTACAAACCTGTAAGCCTTTACAATAATTTTGAAATTTGTTATTAAAGAAAGGTTGCCGCAAACAAACAAGAGCTTGGTATATACTGAGTGTCAGGCTTGGTCCTGGCGTTAACTTACCTGTCGTCTTCCTTCCTATCAGCAGCCAGGGAAATCTTTTTATAGACTCTGCCCCCCTCGTTTGCTCATTGTCTAAGTAATTTTGTGAAAAGCTTGTGTCTAGCAGCAATTCTATTGAGGTGACTAGGTTGTATGTTTAATTCTAGAAAGTGTGTTTAATTTGGTGTGACTGACAGAATACTCTTCAACTGATGACTCTGACTAGTAGCAATACCCTGCAGGTTAGATTAATTAAAGGCACAGTCTTAAAGACAATGGGGTCCCACTTAATACCTTATTTTACTTTATCTTGCACCCTAACACAATAGCCAGTTAGGCAACAGCCTGCATTGCCAAGTTAGCTAGTACTGGCACTGGTACAGTCTTTCAGAGTAACCCTTCAAATAGTTTGGCAACAGTAATTCGAAAAAATAAAAGTGTTTTACAGTAATCAAAATAGGATGTACTGTTGCTCTGCACTAGTAATATTGGTGTGTTTGCTTCAGAAACAGTACTATAGTTTATATAAACAAGCTGTTGTGTAGCCGTAGAGGCAGCCATTTAAAGCTGAAAAAGAAGAAAAGGCACAGTGTACACAGCAGATAACAGATAAGCTCTTTAGTGTTCAATGGGATTCTACAGGATTCTTCAGAATGTATCTGTTATCTACTGTGTATCCTGTAACAGAATGGCTGTCCCCATGGCTACACAACAGCTTGTTTGTATAAACTATTGTAGTGTTTTTGAAATTTTACCAGTGCAGTTCATCAGTACATTATATTTTCATCATATATATAACACATTTGTTGGTGTTACTGTTCCTTTAACCAAATGACTTGACTTTAGCTGAAAATGTGTAACCAGGTTTGTAGTTATTACATGGTCAACTGTATAGACTCCAAGGGGCACATTTACCTAGGGTCGAATATCGAGGGTTAATTAACCCTCGATATTCAACCGTCGAAGTAAAATCCTTCGACTTCGTATATCGAAGTCGAAGGATTTACCATTATTCCTACGATCGACCGATCGAAGGAATAATTGTTCGATCGAATGATTAAATCCTTCGAATCGAATGATTCGAAGGATTTTAATTTATTGATCGAAGGATATTCCTTCGATCACGAAATTGTTAGGAAGCCTATGGGGACCTTCCCCATAGGCTAACATTGGCCTCGGTAGGTTTTAGGTGGCTAAAGGGTTGAAGAATTTTTTAAAGAGACAGTACTTCGACTATCAAATGGTCGAATAGTCGAACGATTTTTAGTTTGAATAGTTCAATTTGAAGTCGAAGGTTGTAGTCGAAGGTCGAAGTAGCCCATTTGATGGTCGAAGTAGCCATATTCGACCATTCGAAATTCAAACTTTTTTTCCTCTTTTCCTTCACTCGAACTAAGTAAATGGGCCCCCAAATGTGCAGTCACTTTTTCTCAAGGAGCAGTTTTTTTAAGAGTTCTCGCTTCTAGCAACTTTAGCCTTGAATAGACTAACTCTCAGTTTTGACATTATTTTATCACCTCTCTTTTAAATGAAATAGTTATGTATTCTGAAACTACAGAATATTTTTTCTTGAGAATATTCATGGGGGAATGTTATATGTTTCGCTAGCACAAAGAAAAATCTACGCAGAGATATTTGTGACTGTTAGCAACTATGTTTGTGTCTTGATTACAGACCTACCTACTAAGCATATATTGCGACAAAATATCTAACTAAGAAAATCCAGAGCAGGTGTTCACGCTAAACCTATCGATGATGCGTAATGTAATATTTGTCAGTGAATGCTTTTACATTGCAAGCAGTGCTAAACATTCGCAAAGACGCCATTTTAAATAACACTTGCAACTTTTAATTGCATTCCCCCTTTAGTGTCAAGGAAATGCTTGCTTGGCATTCAAGTTATAGGATTCTAGCAGTTTGTATGGAAATGATGGGTTACTAATCGATATCCCCAATAAGTGCTTATCATGTTTGGTAGTTAAGAACATTTTTAGGGTATAAATCATCAGCATGGAGGTCTGTGTTATAAGGTATTTCAGAATCTAACTACTTTTGAAGCAAGACTGCAATTGCCTGTAATAGTGGTGCATCCATGCTGTCACTCAAAATTCAATTGTTAGGTCGATCATTACAAGAATGAATACTCTTACCACTCATTAAAATATATGTAACCCTGTGTTGGCCACCCCTGTGCCATAGGATGTACACCATTAATATTTTACCACCCACAGGTCCTGAATCCCCTTTTCTAAATGAAAGAGTACTGGAAAATTCTCTCCATTGCAGTACCTCCACCTAGTGGGATCCGGGGATACACCTACGGGTGGCCCCACTAGGAACAAATAATTAACCACACATGCAGTAACAAATAAAACTTTATATAGGAGTAGAGAAAAGGCGAAATTATATCACAAGAAATTTAAGGAATATAAACCCTGCCTAGGGGACCAACTGGCAAACCCAGGACACAGTCCCACATTCCACTCCTGGTGTACACACCAGTCCCAAGAGCTCTTTCCCCCAAGTAGCTCTGACTGCCCCCTATACCTCTCCTTCGGTTAGAGGTAGTTGCTCCCACATAGCAGGGACATGATCAGCACCTGTTCTAATACAGGAGTCACATGCTGAAGCCATTCCAATACCTTTACCTCAGGTGATCACTCGCCAAGGGCTCACACAGAGCTGGTACTGGCAATACCCTTTCCTCAGGCAGAACACTCACGAGGGCTCACACACAACTGGTACTGGCATCTACAGCATCTCAAGTCTTCAGGTCGGCTCCAACACTCATCCAGAGTGTGAGCACAGCTCCTGTCACATTCTCTCTGCTGCTTCCAAGCTCTAAACCCTCCATGGTCAAGCTTACAAAGCTTGGGGCTGCGTACCAGAATGTGCTGAGTTATGGGAAGGTCATCTCCCATAGAGTCCATTTTAATCAAATAATTCAAAATATTAAAAACATTTCATATTTCTCTGTTACAAAAAAAGTACCTTGTTCTTGGTCCCAACTAAGTTTCATAAATTTTTACTGGTTCATACTTTTAAATGTTTAATTAATGACTTCATGTATGGTAATCCAAATTAAGGAAAGAAAACCCCAGGTCCTGTGCATTTTGGACAACAGGCCCCATACTGTATTTGTCGATGTAGCAAAATATAGTATTCAGAGGGAACTCAGTTGCAGAATCATATATGTATCACTAAAACTTTACAGCAAATAAAAAAGATTTCTAGAGTATATACCACCTCCCCAATTAAGAGATGGAAAAAGACACTGTAATTTATACATTACTCTGCATAATTCCACAAATGAGTCAGTACACATAGGCTATATGCTTTACACTTACGTATTCAGTTTATTGAAAGATTATAGCAATTCAGCATGTACAGCAATATGCAGCATTTTACACTTACCTCCCAACTGTCCCATTTTCTGCAGGACAGTCCCAATTTTGACAGCTCAGCCCGCAGCCCCAGGTTTCGTACTGAAATGTCCGAACTTCTCTTTGATCTCCTGCACTGACACCAGAAAAACATACAAGGTTTCTGAAACTTCATCAAAATAAGAGGCTTTTTGGCATAGAGCCCAGAACAGTCAGCAGTTGCACTTAGATATTTTTGTAACAATTTAAGATAAGCAAAGAAACAATTGTGCAGGTCTCTTGGGAGAACTGAGACCTGGGAGAACTGAGACTAGCAGCTTAAATGGAAATTCACTTTAATTTGCAAAACTGTTATAACACATAAAACATTGCACTAAAACTCACAGAAATGTGTCAAACATTCATAACCTGCCAAATTTTGTAAAATATTCATTTAGTCCATAATTAGGGAAGTGGCCATAAAATGGGCACGGACAAAAAAAATTTGTTGCGCTGCATGTGGCAAACGTTTTTGGCCATCTTTTCGTTGTTCAAATGTTGGGAGGTATGCATTTATAAATTACAGAAAACTGGATGTATAAAGAGACACTGCCAGTGTTACATGCTGTAACTGAACTAAGGTTCTAAGTGTGTTGCGTGTTTCTTGTCTGCTTGTATTTGGTCTGTTCACTGATTATGTACAAAATGGCAGTGAAAGCAACATATTTATATAAATATATAAAGTACATATAAATATGTTTGCCAATGGCACAACATAATGCAGAATGAATACATCCATCTAAGATGTCATTCAAAATAAGAAAAAGGAGAACAAGCACTCAAATGAGGTCAATAATGTGCATTATTTATTCAGCATGCTTTATCCCAGCAGTGGGAACTAGTCAAACTGGCCATCCAGAAAGTTAAGTGACAGATGTGATTCGGTTATAGTTAAGGCTATGCACTTGAGAATTTAAAAATATTCATGCTGCTGAAACTGTTATAGTGAAAATTACAAATCCATAGTTATAATAAACCAAGGAATACTTGTAGATAATAATCTTGCTGGAATACAAGAGATTGTTCCAGTGCATGTTATTTGAAGGGGATCTATTGCAAAAATTTAATATAAGCTTCGTCTCACTGAAATAAAACACTTTCTAAATACAATCAATTGATAATTCTGTATTGTTTAAGAAATAATCAAGTTACTCTTCAATACCTCACTCTCCACAACTTGTCACACTTTATGTTCTCTCCATGCTGAAGTCTGGGTCAGATTTTTAATTACAGGTAGGTCTAATATGACTTTTATGGGGGCAGAATAATTCAAATAACCAACTCCAGCACAAACAAAAGGTAACAAAATAATAGACTCTGGCACACACCCTGCACACAGAGTAACAGGATTTCCATTAGAACTGATTATTTTTAAAGATTGAGCACCTAGGTTAAGGGTGCAACCCCTCCAAAGGATGTATTAGACATACAGTAACTGTCAATCAAAAACTGACTCCACCTACTGCATGAAGACAGAATGAAGAGAGACAGGTTGCTCAGAGGGGAGAGTGAAGAGTAACTTGATTATTTCATAAATGGTACTGAATTTTTAAATGATTAAATTTAGAAAGTTTCTTATTTTCATTTAAGTGATAGATCCCCTTTAATGCACAAAGGGTTTGTTGTTGCTTAGCGATGTGATGTCATGTTTGACCTGTAACCTGTGTGATTTTCTTCTTTCTATGTGTGTTCTCTCAATGAAAGTTCCTGTGAGCCATGGATAATAGACAGCCAGGCTTGGAGGAGGGGCAGCCATGACCCAGCGCAGCCTCTAAGAGTGGGAGTTGGGTGAGGGGAACAGAGCCAATGGGCTGCTCCTTTTCCTGCTCCTATTTCAAAGCATTTAGAACTTTTTTGGAGTGGGTTGTCCGACAGAGGACCTGAGTTCATGCAGTCATCCATTATTGGATGACCTTTGCGTTCGCCCCATTAAAGGAACAGTAACACCAAAAAATGTAAGTGTTTTAAAGTAATGAAAATATCATGTAGTGTTGCCCTGCACTGGTAAAACTGATCTGTTTGCTTCAGAAACACTACTATAGTTCATATAAACAAGCTGCTGTGGAGCAATGGCAGAAATTGAAAAACGGCCATATGGTACAGGTTAACTAATGGATAACAGATAACACCATTAGACAGACAGAGCTTATTTGCTATCTGCTGTGTAAATTGAGCCTTTTCTCCTTTGAATGGCTGCCCCCATTGCTACACAGCAGCTTATTTATATAAACAATAGTAGTGTTGCTTAAGCAAACACAGCAATTTTACCAGTGCAGGGCAACTCTGCATTATATTTTCATTACTTTAAAATATTTTTATTTTTTGACGTTACTGTTCCTTTAACATTGAATGTTGTCCAAATCTGTTTTAGACATTGCACGAGGTAGCAGATGACTTTGGGGTGCTACTGGCACTGGACAAGATGAAGAGCCCAAGTACAAAAAATAGGGACCTGGACTTGTTCACAGAAGCATAAGGAGCATAAGGCTTCGGGGCGTATTTCAGGGGCAGTTGGTGCACAGCCCCTTCACCAGAACACTGGGTGTCCTCATGGTTGATGGCGAACCTAGTCCAGTAGAAATATGGGGGCAACAGTTGACTAACATCGTAGTCCTATTCCATTCAGATAATAAGTCTGTGGTCATGGCAGTAAATAATTTGACTTTGGGCTCTCAGCCGGGGCTCTTGAGGCACTTGGTACTGCACTGTCTCAAACTCAATATCACCTTTAGACCAAGGCATGTCCCTGGTTTTAAAAAAAACATCACTAAAGCCTTGTCTCATTTCCAGTGGAACACATTTTGAAACTTGGCACTGGAGGCGGACATCCAGGGAAAGCCTTGCTTGGACCTTGTATGGTGTATGCTGGAGGTAGGTATGCTGAACTGGGTAAAACTTTTAGTGTTATCTACATGGGTAAGATACAGTAGGACCTGAGAGGAATGGTTTGGTCTAGAATATGAGTTGGCGGTTTCAAGGGAGGAGGATGATAGATTGGGATTGCTTGCATGGTCATTAGAAAAGGAAATGAAAAAAGAGTGTCAGTGGGATATCACAAAAGAGTTAGTAGTGATACAGGCCATTAAGGGCTACAAGTGGTGCAAGGCCATGGTTGATCATAGCCACCCCATAACTTGAAACATTTTGGAGGAATTGTTTAATGTCCTGCCACAGGTAGTCAGGTTGCTGTTTGAGGCAGTATTGTTCCGGGTGGCATATTCATGTGCATTCTTTGGTGCTTTCAGAATAGCAGAGTTAGTGGCAACACAAAGGCAGGAGGGGGAGTGAAGTATGAGGATGTATGGGTGCACCCACACTGGTTGGCTATTGAAATCAGAGATTCTAAGGCAGGTAAGGGAGGCTTGTGTTTGTAAGGTCCCACTGACTGAGGTAGAGGGTTGCCGCACCTGCCTCATACAGTGTTTCAGGGACTATGAAGCTGTAACAACATGACAAGGGGGTTCATTCTTGATACATAGCGATGGCTCCTGCCTTTCACATTTCTAATGCATAGCAGTGTGGGGCCGCAACAGAGGCAGCCAGGTGGGGTTTGGGAGAGGAGACAATCTGGGAGATTGTTAGATGGGAGTCAAACAGGTTTAGGCATGTCAGGAATTTGAGGGTTGAAATCTAAGGGACAGGTGAGGGGGAGTAAGGAGAGTAGTTACAAGGCATTACTTAGGCATTGATGATTCTTTTGTTACAGGGCATTCCCATTGTATAATTTGGCTGGTAGGACACTCCTTCTATTACGATTGGTATCTCGAACTTGGAACAAACCCCTAGGTCTCACTCATGGCTCAGTCTTTTGCCTGTAGCAGCCACCTTTGGCTTCAGGAGGAGCCCTCCACTAATCGGGTGCAACATGTCTTAATATGAGAGGACGCAGGGAGCAGTTCTAGGCAAGCAAGGGAACCGCAATAGCAGTAGGCGGTAGCGTAATAGGAGTCACAGGCCGGGATTAGTTTACCAAACGGGCAGCGCAGTACAAAACAGGAGTCAAAAGAGTAATCAGGTCACAGGCCAGGTCAAAATACCGAAGGGTTAACGGGATCCAAGAGAATGGTCAAAATGCAGGCAGGGGTCAAAGACAGGCAGCAGACAAACTTGGTCAAAACAGGCAGGGTCAAAACACTAGCAAACAGACAAAGAATCACACCCAGGAACTAATAAATAGACCTTTACAATGGGCAATGAAAACTACTTAGAAAGCCCTTTAAATATTTGAATTTAATAAAAGTGACGTCATGTTCGTCAATTTCCAGATAAGTCCGGAAACAGCCGAGCGGTGTGAACCCGGAAGTAGCGCATTTCACGGAACTGGAGCCAACAAAGATGGACACGGTAGGCGTCCCCGTCGCACACCCACTAGACCACCAGGGTGAGTCCTCACACCTTCATCTTAAGGGCAGAAGAGCAGGTGAACGTACAGCGCAAAGGGCAACAGTTAGGTTTCCCAGAGGACCAGTTGACGGTGAGGTGGTTGGGGATCTCCATTGGGATAATGTAATTCCTATGATTATAAGGGAAGCAAAGGTTTCAGGGTCCCCAAACATCATTTTGTGACTTGCCGGGGGGGGGGGGTTGACTTGGCAGTATGCCCCATGAAGCACACACAAAAGTTGGAGGGGGCCTGGTCACACAAAGCTGTTGATGAGTTACAAATAAAAACAAATAGGGCAGTTTCAAAGTTTGTTCATGCTCAAGGTGGTGTGGTTATTAGACATAGTGATTTTGTTATCCAGAGTACATATTTTAGTGCTGACGGGGTCCATTTGAATTAGGAAGGCATGGATTTGTTCAAAATTACTATGCAGGAGTGCATTGAATTTACATGGGAGGCACAGTGGTGCATGCAGCATTGAAGAACTGCATGCCGCGGCCCCATGTCAGTCTGTGGGGGGGGGTGAGAGCAGGTGCCATGAGAAGGCATGTGTTTGGCCAACAATCTTTAATAAGGTCCAATTTGCTAGTCTCCCCAAATGTTACTGGTAAGTTACCTTTGAAATGTGTTCATGAAGACACCAAAATATGCCCTAAGACAGTAATACCTGTGGATATAGCTGATACACAGGTGCATGACATGGGCATAGTACCTAATTTACCTTACCCTGTTATTTTGGGACAAGATACACATGATTTCAGTGATATACTGGGCAGGGCCAGTACATTTTCTGCTGTATTAACAAGGTCTCAAGTTAATAGCCAGCCCATACTGTACCTGAAAACTTGGGTGACATTTTCCTTTTGGAAAAGATGAGTTCCAGTGTACTGATAAAGGTCACCAAATTGGAGCTCTCGAAATTCTTTTCTACAATGGGAACCATTTTGGGAACCTTGGCCCTCTATTCACTGAGGAAAATGAAGAGAGAAACAAACTTGAACATTTTCTTTGTATCCAACTAAAAAACAGGCAAAACATCATCAGCATATAAGAAAAACACATTATGTTTGAATGTGACCTGCTTCAGTGTTTGCCAATTGCTAATTCAGCTCAGTGCATGTATCCTACACACACACAGTGCTAATTTTTTGCTCACATATTATTTCAAATGGGAACAGATACAATTGGTAAGTAACATTTTTAGTGATTTTTGTAATGCTGGGTAAAATGTGGAGAACATAGTTTACAGAAAAAAGGTAGACAGAAAAAAAAACTGTTTGCTGTTCAGCAATAGAGAAAGGGGAAAAGCATTTATACCACATATACAGGCAAACAAAACAAATCACTGTGCATATCCTAACAGTCCATAAAAAAGATAAATATAAAAATAAAGTTATAAAAAGAAGATATAACTCCAGAATCCAGAACCAGGCTTACTGCCTTTAGCTATATTACTGTACATTATAATGAGTTCTCAGGCCAAGTCATTAGGGATATATATTTGCCTTTTTTGATGCAAGCTGCAAAAGCATTGATTCCAAAACTATGGAAATCTCCCTCCCCTTCCACTTTAGGGGAATGGTACAAATCAGCATAAGAGATTTGAAAACTAGAGGTAAAAAATTGTTTGGCAATCCTGTGCAGATTCCCATTTTGACACACATTGACTAGACTGAATAACAGTGTCATTATTCCTCAGTTTTTAAACTCTTTCTAATCCTAATGCATTATCTGCATTACAAACTGGTTCAAAGAATATTTCATGATATAGCATTATGGACATAATGCTCCCCTATGTTCATATGTTCTGACATATGTTTCCTTGATTTTTATTGTATACACCCCTACCTCCTCCTTCTTTTTCTGCTTCCCTCACCCATCCCAGAAAATATAAATAAAAAAAAAAATCAGGGGCAATTTTCCAATTGTTTTCAATTGATCTCTGCATTATACAGGTATGGGACCTGTTATCCTGAATGCTCAGGACCTGGGGTTTTCTGGATAAGGGGTCTTGCAATATTTTGGACATCCATACCTTGTCTACTAAGAAAATTATTTAAACATTAAAGGAGAAGGAAACCTTTTTGCAAAAAAACCCTGTATCCCTCCTCCCCCCCATGATAACTACCCCCCCCCCGGGAAATGCCCCATTCTCCATACTTACCCCTTGTTGCAGATTCGTCCTGCAGAGTTCCACGCATCCATCTTCCGAGTCCTCTGTAAGCTGAGTGGGATATCTGAATTTGGCGGTTTGCGACAACTGTGCATGCACGGAATTACACGGAAATTGACAATCTCCCAGTCATTTTACAGAGGACGCGAAAGATGGATGCATGGAACTCTGCTGGAAGAATCTGTGACAAGGGGTTAGTCTGCAGTATGGGGCATTTCCCCGGGGAGGGGGGGTAGTTATCCTGGGGGGAGGAGGGAGGGGGGTCTATGTGGGGTGGGGGGTACAGGGTTTTTTGCAAAAGGGTTTCCTTCTCCTTTAAATTAACCCAATAGGATTGTTTTAATTAATGCTCCATAATTTGGAGCATTCCATAAAATGGGTTTCTGGATAACTGATTCCATACCTGTTCTGCCTTAAGAAAAATGTTAGTCAGTGATCTACTAAGCTGTTTAATTGCTGTATTAAAACAATATCAGACTCACCAATCCAACACAACTCCACTAAAATGAATCTCTCCAGGGCTAGCTATATAAGAAGCATGATGCAACTATGCAGTTTATGTCCCCATGATTGAAAATAGAATCGGGGTAGATGCAGAGCCATACTCTACTTAGAAATAATAGCTCCTTTTTTTGGGACATCATCCCATGTTGCATTGTGTCAGGATATATGGTATTTTTTTTTTCATATTGTAATTTTTATTGAGATTTCTATACAGCACACAGAGATAATTGTAAACAATTTGCAAGTATACATAGAAATCTAAAATTTTTATCACATTAAAGCCGTATGCATAATATTTGTCTATCCAATGCTGTGTAAAGTTTAATAGTCAAAACAGTTCCTAGAAGAGGAAAGGAGAGAGAAAGAAAGAAGATAGTGGATGGGGGGGGAGAGATAAAGAAAAAAAAAGGGGGGGCTAATTAGCCCTCAGGTGTCTTCCTTACTCAGTGATGTCGTATTAGATCAATGATTTGTACCAATCCATTTCTTTAAAGTTAAACCATCTCCACCAGATGGAGGTGAAGATTGTGTTTTGTTCTTCTGTATTAGCAGAAAGCCCCTCGAAGACACAGAGCTCTTCCAGCTTGACCAGCCACTCCTTTACTGTCGGAGCTTGTTTGGATTTCCAATGTAAAGGAATGAGATATTCTGCTGCGTTAAGAAGGTAAGGTTCGAGGGAATTTTTGAAACTAGAAATAGATTTCTCCGTGTGAAACAACAGGTAGTATTCAGGTTGTCTGCCTAGTGTATAATTTAGTATTTCTTCGGCTATAGCGATAATTTGGTCCCAGTAGGACTTTATCAACGGGCATTCCCAGAAGATGTGCATCATTGTGCCCCTCTCTTTCAGGCATCTCCAGCAAATTTCAGATGTTTGCGGGAACATGCGTTGGAGTTTTACCGGTGTTCTATACCATTTGGTAAGGATTTTGTAATTCATTTGTTGAAGTCTGCTGCATCTTGTACTGCAAAGAAGTTTCACTATAAGGTTGCCAATCTGTTCCTCTGTAAATGAGGTGTTCAAGTCTGTATTCTACGCCAAATAAAATGTAGTTTTGATAGATCTTCTGTTTGTTGAAGGCATTTATATATCATCGTAATATTATGTCTGGGTGGGTCTAGTAAAGTGCAATATTTCTCGAACATTGTCAGTGGGCGGGAGAGTGTTTTTGCACCCCCTAGTGTGCGGTAGTAATGTGCAATTTGTGCGAATTTCAGATGGTCTAAGGCAATAAATGGTTTTAAGTTGTGAAGTTTTTGCTTGTCGATGAATTCGCCTTTTTCTATAAAATGTATTAGTTGTAAATTTCCCTGTATCTACCAGTGTTGGAAGTACCCTGGTTCAGTACTTACAGGGAAGGCTGGGTTATTCAGTAGCGGGATAAGTGGTGATGGGTGTTTGGTTAAAAGATATGGTACTTTAGTTTATCCCATGTTTTAAGTGTGTATGTTATTAAGGGGTGATCTTTGTATATAAGTCTCCTATGTATATTATCTATCCAGGGGAGGTGTATGAGATAGGTACTTGTGTCCTCCTGTTCTGTTTTGACCCATATTTTATTCTCTATATGGTGTGACCAGTCTATGATGCAGTTAAGTATTGCTGCTTGGTGATAGTGAACTATGTTTGGTAGGACGGTTCCCTCCTTTTGGCGCGGTCTGAATAGTATCTTCCAACTCAGTCTGGGTTTTTCCCCAGCCAAATATATTTAGTAAGTATGGTTTAGAGTCCCAGTTACGCAAGTCTTTCTTTAGCTTATTTAAAAAGTCTTATAAATTGATGTCTATCCATTCCGAATAATCTTTTGTTATTTTAATCCCTAGGTAGGTAAAAGCATATGTGGACCATGTGTAGGGAAAATGGCTTGATTGTGGTAATTATTTCTGGAGGTAGAGATATGTTTAACGCCATTGATTTATTATAATTAATTTTAAAGTCACTGATTTTACTATATTCATCTAAAGTCGAATTCAAAGCTGGTATAGTTTCAGTTGGGTTTGTTATTGTGAAAAGTAGGTCGTCTGCGTATGCCAAAATTTTATGATGATGCTGTGCCACTTGCAGGCCTTGTATTTCTGGATGTAGTCTTATAGTGTTTAGGAGTGGTTCTAATGATAATATAAATAGAAAGGGGGAAAGAGGGCACCCCCGGCGCATACCATTTTTTATATGTATGGGACTTGAGAGCGAGCCGTTAACTTTAATTTGGGCGGTAAGACTAGAGTACAGGGATTGTATCCAAGATAACATTTTAGGGCCTAGTCCATAATATTGTAGACTAGTGATGGGCGAATTTGCGCCATTTCGCTTCTCCGAAAAATTCTCCGTCTCTTTTGACGCCGGCGCCGGGTTTTTTTTACGCCGGCTAATTATTGCCGCGAATTTATTCGCTGGCTGCAAATCGCGCAAATTCGCGCCTGGCGAATAAATTCGCCCATCACTATTGTAGACATTCGTACATATACGGACAGCTGACTCGATCGAACGCCTTTTCTGCGTCTGTAGATAATTAGTAGCAATTTGTATCGATGTTGCTTGGCTATGTGTAATAAGTCTATAAGTCTTGTAGTGTTATCGCGGGCTTCTCTCCCTGGTACAAATCCCACTTGTTCTGGGTCTATTAGGTACTGGATATAGTTCTGCAGTCTCGTGGCAGAAGTTTTACATCGCTGTTAATTAAAGATATAGGTCTATAGTTCCCAGGCTCCTGGGGATTTTTATTGGACTTTCGGATTAGTGTGATATGCGCTTCTAGGGAAGGGGTGCTAAACTCTTTCTTATTTGTAATGTCAGCCATGGCTTTTGTGAAATGTGGTAGCAGAATTTCTTGGAAAGTTTTATAGTAAATGGTCGAGAAGCCATCCGGAACCGGGCTCTTTCCAGTGGGAGTAAGTTTTAACGCCTGTTTTGCTTCCTCGAAAGTTACATCAGCTTCGAGGGCCTCTATGTCTACTCTTCTAAGTTTAGGAGTTTCAGATTTTAAGAGATATTCTCTAAACAAGCTAGTCCTATTTTGGTTCGGGTGTGATACTGTGTGAGACTCCCAGTTGATACAGTTTGGTGTAGTAATGTTCAAAGGTGCTAATTATTTTATCTGTGGAATGATATATTTAATTTGTGTTATCCTTTATGGAGGAAATATAGTTTTTGGCTTGCTTGCCAGGACACGGGCAAGGAGGAGTCCACATTTGTCTCCATGTTCGTAAAATCTATGCCTTGAGATTATTATAGCTCTTTTAGTGAAAGTGTCTAGTGATTTGTTGAGTTCTAGCTAGGGTAAGTTCATCCAAGATTTTCTCTGAACTTATCTGTTTATGTTGTGTCTCAAGTGACCGTATCCTGGAGAGCAGTGCATTTTGCTTATCAGTTTTGTTTTTTTAATATTGGACCCTATTTGAATTAACAATCCCCTGATCACGCATTGATGTATGGTATTTTGATTGCTGGAGGAATTGCTTCAAATATCAAAGCATAGGAAACATTCTGCCAGTACAGGTATGGGATCCATTATCTGAAAATCTGTTATCCAGAAAGCTCTGAATTATGGAAAGTCAGTACCCCATAGACTCCATTTAAAAAAATGATTTTCTTTTTCTCTGTAATAATAAAACAGTACCCTTATCCAAACTAAGAGGTAATTAATCTTTACTGGAAGCAAAACAAGCCTAGTCGGTTTATTTAATGTTTAAATAATTTCCTAGTAGACATAAGGAATGAAAATCCAAATTATGGGAAGATCCATTATCCGGAAAATTGCAGGTCCCGAGCATTCTTTATAATAGAACCCATACCTGTACCAGAACTGGTGAATATGCCAATAAAGGAATCTGTCTGCCACTACCAGTGTTTGCCACAACTACAATCGAAAGTAGTGAAGATTTAAGGGTTCATATCAAAGGAAAATTGCTTCTGTATCCGGAAATGTGGACTAGTAGAGCCCCCTACTCCAGTGTGGGGGGGTAAACAATACTATCTTGGCCAAAATATGCTCCTAATGAGTGCTATGATGCCCATACTAACAGGGAGATCTTGTGGAGGGAAACAAGTTTCTTATTGTAGGTGCTCTTTAAGGGCAATTGGAGCCTTGTGTGCATTAACCTTAACAATGTATTTTGTTCTGCATCACATATACGAGACTCTCTACAGAGATAAAATTAACTAACCAACACGTGACCAGACAGTTACGGCACATTTGTTTGATTTTCAATGAAAGTCTTATCTCAGACCAGAGTGATGCTTGCAAATCCAAAGGGATTTTACTTACTTGCTGACTTGAAACTGAAAACAGCTGTGTTTGCTAACAAACACAGAAAAAGTTAGATGGGATGAATTTGCAGCTTTCAGATCTCTGTTTTATTGGGCAGTGTGCTGAAGAATAGCTATTTTTAAGCACATACTGTATGCTTGGACTTTAGGGATAACAGAGACCAATTTGTTTTGAAACCACAAACCAAGTGTTGCAACTAAACCATGCATGTTACTCTTGGGTCTTCTTGAAGGCAAGGTGTCATTTTGCTTATGAAGCTGACAATGCATACTGTGCCCTGCTTTCATTGCTTCTTCTCTTCTGTTATTGTTATTTACTTTATTTTCAGCTGCTGTAGCATTGTATAACAACTCAGAATTGCCCTACCTGTTTCTTTTGTGGTTAAGTTGAAAAATTGCAATTAGAAAGAATTAAATATAGAATTGTGTGTTTCCAGTAACAATAATTTACATGTTATGCTAACACAGAGTATATAAATCCTCTATTTTTTCTACAGATGAGCAAAGCACTGTCTGTCAATGTGAAAGTTATTTTTTTCCAAAAGCATTTCAGTAAATAAATCAGCACATTCATCTCTGCCTCCCATTTCCAAACCATAAAACAGTTTGGTACTTTTGGTGAATAGCAAAAGACCATAAGGACACCAAGTTACTGTAAGTCTATATTAGCCACCACCTGTATTATAGGATTTACATCATCAATATATTACCATTCACAGGTCCTAATTCACCTTTGTTAAATGAAAGGGTACTGAGAATTTCTTCTCCATGGCAGTGATTCTAGTGGGATCTGGGGGATACACCTACGGGTGGCCCCACTAGGAAACAATAATTACACACACAAGCAAGCTGCAAGCAAATATGGAACTTTATATAGAAATAAAGAAAAGACAAGCAAATGAAAAATGCAATTACACCACTGCCTTGGGGAAGCTGTGTTGCACAGTCCTTAACAAGCAAAGTCCCACTCTTGCTGGACATACACAGTCCCAGTCCAAAGAGCTCTTACCCCAGGTAGCTCTACCTGCCCTATACCTCTCCTTTGGATTAAGGCAGTAGCTCCCATAGCAGGTTATCAAGCAAAACCTGTCCTCACACAGGGAACACATGCTGGGATCCTTCAATACCCTTTCATCAGGCAAAAACTCACACACAACTGGTACAGGCATCCACATCATCTCACAGAAATCTTCAGGCCAGCTCCAACACTCCCAGCCTCTTTTACAGGAATCCTTTTCCAGGCAGCCCCTGTGACATACTCTCTGCTGCCTCCGAGCTCTAGACCTTCCTGGTCGAACTGCCCTCCATGGGCCTCTCAATTCCTTAGACCCCTACATCTTTGCTACAGTCCATGCACTCCCTCCTGAAGTGAAACCAGGAAGTAGGCATGGCAGCTCAGCTATTTGAAGAAATGGCTCAACAGTGTCACCTTATGGCCAAATCTGGAATCTGCCAGGGCACACTGCACAGGTACAAAGGACTCATTCCCCCTCCCTTATCCAATTTAGGTACAACACTAGCTGGCCACACCAGTGGATTTCCAACCATGTGGGATTTTCAGACCATTGGGGAACTTCATCCTATGGGTCCCTACATTATATAAGGACCATGTGGGATTTTCAGACCATTGGGGAACTTAATCCTATGGGTCCCTACATTATATAAGGACCATGTGGGATCTTCAGACCATTGGGGAACTTAATCCTATGGGTCCCTACATTATATAAGGACACCTAGATAAAACTTTTATGAAATTGCCACTTTATGTTTGCTATATGTTTGCTACAGAAATATGTAAATAAAATCCTTCTAATAACCAACAGCAAATGGTACACTTCCTTTAATATTTCAGAGATACTGGATAGTCACTGACATCTTTTCTATCTATGCAGGGACACACACTGATATTAGCATTTTTATACTGTTAAAAGGGGTGGTTCACCTTTATGTTAACTTTTAGTATGATATTGAATGGGTAATTCTAAGCAACTTTTCAATTGGTCTTAATTTTTTCTTTTTTTTATAGTTTTTGAATTATTTGCCTTCTTCTTCTGACTATTCCCAGCTTTCAAATGAGGGTCACTGACTCCATCTAAAATAAAGGCTCTTTTTATTGCTCATCTCTCTATTCAGGTCCTCTATTATTCTTATTCCAGTCTCTTATTCAACTCAGTTCATGATTGCTAGGATAATTTAGACCATAGCAACCACATTAAAAAACTAAAACTAAAAAGTTAACTCAAAAACTACAAATAAAAAATGAAAACCAATTGGAAATAATCTCAGAATATCACTCTCTACATCAGAGATCTCCAACCTTTAGAACCCTTGAGCAACATTTAGAAGTAAAAGGAGTTGCTGCTCATTGCTGGTCGAGCTCATTATTGTGAGATGCAGACCTTTCTATCTGCTACTTGAATTTACCACTGTGTTCGTCATCGGGGTATATATCCCTCCCCCCCAGTGCAAATGCTAAAGAGGCACTCTGTGAGCTGTACGGAGCTATTAGTGATCTGCAAAACACACACCCGGATGGATTGTTTATTGTTGCCGGAGACTTCAACCATGTAAATCTCAAGGTGACTCTTCCAAAATTTTACCAAAATGTAGATTTTGCTACGAGAGGGGAAAACACACTGGATCTAGTTTACACAAATATTCTTGGCGCATAACGGGCAGAGCCCCGCCCCCACCTGAGATACTCAGATCACATTTTTCTTATGTTAATACCTACCTATAGACCGATTGTCAGACGGTCCAAACCAGTTCCAAGGAAGGTGAGAACCTGGCCAGCAGATGCTATCCCTGCTCTTCAGGACTGTTTTGAGTACACCGACTGGAACATGTTCAAAGAGGCTGCAACTGTTGAGGATAATACAAATTTGGAAGAGTTCACATCAACTGTGATGTGCTATATCACCAAGTTCATAGATGATGTCACTATTTACAAGACCATCACTATACGTCCCAATCAGAAACCGTGGTTGTCTGCTGAGGTACGTGAACTGCTGAGGTCTCAGCACCTTGCCTTCAGATCAGGTGATAAGGCAGCTCTAAGAACGGCAAGGGCAAAACTGTCCATGGCCATCACGGCAGCCAAATGTGCATACAGTCATAGGATACATAGCCACGTGTCCTGCCTAAATGACTATTGTCCTATCGCACTATCATCCACCATAATGAAGTGCTTTGAGAGGCTGGTCATTAGACACATCAAAGGCCTGCTCTCGCCATCTCTGGATCCACTGCAATTCACCTACCGTTCCAATCGCTCAAGGACAATGCCATCGCCACTACCCTGCACTTGTCACTTAGCCACCTAGACAATAAAGACACATATGTACGTATGCTGTTCATAGACTTCATCTCAGCATTCAATTCATTCCTCAGCACTTGAGTCTTAAGCTGAGCATGCTGGGCCTGAACATCTCTATCTGTAACTGCATCCTGGACTTCCTGACCAAGAAACCTCATGCAGTCCGAATGGGAAAAAACACCTCCTGTACCATCACACTGAGCACGGGAGCTCCCCAAGGTTGTGTGCTTAGTCCACTGCTGTTCACACTGCTGACTCATGACTGTGTGGCAAGTCATGGATCCAATCACATCATCAAGTTCGCTGATGATACAACCCTAGTAGGTCTCATCAGCAAGAACAGCGAGTCAGCATATAGACAAGAGGTGAAATGGCTAACGGACTGGTGCAAAGTCAACAATCTGTCTATGAATCCAAACAAAACAAAGGAAATAGTTGTTGACTTCAGGAGAACATGTGGGGATCATTCTCCACTGTACGCTGACAGATCTCTGGTGGAAATTGTGAAGAGCACTAGGGATGGGCAAATTTTTTCGCCTTGTTTCACTGAAAAAATGACGCCCATAGACTTGTATGTCATTGTGCGTCAAAATAAAAAAGACGCGCGTCCAAAAAATTTCGGCAAGGGTCAAAATTTTTTTGACGCCCACAGACTTTAATGGGTGTCGGCGACATTTCGCCAGCGGCAAATTTTTGGTGAAACGAAACGGGTCAAATTCGTCCATCTCTAAAGAGCACAAAATTCCTTGGGATACATCTGGCGGAGAACCTCTCCTGGTCCCTTAACACCAGTTCTATAGTGAAGAAAGCACAGCAGTGTCTCTAATTTCTGCGAAAGCTGAAAAAAGCCCACCCTCCACCACCCATTCTCACTATCTTCTACAGAGGGTCTATTGAAAGCATTTTATGCAGCTGCATCACTACCTGGTATGGAAACTGCTCTGTATCAGATCGCAAGATTCTGCAGCGTGTGGTGAGGACAGCGAAAAAGATCATTGGGGTCTCGCTTCCTGCCATTATGGGTATTTACTACACCTGCTGTCTCGAGAAGGCTACCAGCATTGTCAGGGATAGGGATGTAGCGAACCGCCGAGTATGTGTTCGCGAACGCCGTTCGCGAACACCGGCAAAAAATGCGAACAGTCCGCGAACAGTTCACGAACTTCGAACATCCGAAAATCGTTCGATTCGAACGATCGAAGGATTTTAATCGTTCGATCGAACGATTTTCGTTCGAATCGAACGATCGAAGCCATTCGATCGAATGATTTCATTCAATCCAATGGCTTCGATCGTTCGATTCGAACGACAATCGTTCGATTTTAGCGATCGAATGGTCGAATGGTCGAACGATTTTGACGCGAACGCCTATTGGCGAACGTCGCGCGACGTTCGCGAACTTGCGGCGGACGCGAACAGCCGATGTTCGCGCGAACAAGTTCGCCGCAGAACAGTTCGCTACATCCCTAGTCAGGGATAGCACCCACCCTGCACATGATCTCTTTACCCTCCTGCCACCCTGTAAAAGATACCACAGTATTCGAGCGCTGACTTCCAGAACGCAAAACAGTCTATTTCCACAAGCCATCAGGTATCTCAACTCCCAAGGTCTGAACTGAATATATTCATAAGGAACTGAAATGTCCACTTTTCCCAACATGACCCTGTACTAGAGTTGTTGTATAGCACTGGGGGGTTCTGGAGGAACGCCATTTTTTTTACTATGTACTGTATTTACTGTATATGGCTGAAATGACAATAAAATCCACTTGACTTGACTTGACTTGAATTGGAGAGCAACACAAGCATGAAAAATGTTCCTGGGGTGCCAAATAAGTGGTGTGATTGGCCATTTAATAGCCCCTATGTGGATTGTAAACCTACATTGAGGCTCTGTTTGGCAGTACACCTGGTTTTTATACAACCAAAACTTGCCTCCAAGCCTAGAATTCAAAAATAAGCACCTACTTTGAGGCCACTGGGAGCAAAATCAAAGGGGTTGGAGAGAAACATGTTGCTCACAAGCTACTAGTTGGGGATCACTGCTCTACATCATACTAAAGGTTAATTTAAAGGTGAACAAACCCTTCAATATACAGTAGGTCCAATTTACAATCACTAGGTGCAACGCCTTGGTGCTTAAATAGCTAAATTGCATCATGCACTTGATTCTGCTTGCACTTAACTTATCAAATGCTGAAATGCATAATGGCAGCCTGGGGGCTTCAGAAATGTGTTCTGTGTTAGTCATCATTATCTTTATCATAATTATTTATTTATATAGCATCAGCCAGTTATGCATGCTTTACATTAATCATAACCATTATAGCAGGGGTCTTATCATTATTTAACAAATGAGTTTAAATAATAGAATCACAGTCCGCTATTCATAAGAGCTTAACATCTAGTGCCTTAAGGAACATTTGAAACATAAGGAAGATGAAAGAAGTTTGCTTTATGATATGTTGATTTGTTATTTATTAAAAGGTACCTAATATACTTCTCTATACAGGTGGGTCTTTAGGGATCGTTTGAAGGTTTGGGTGGAAGTGCATCATCTTATAATGATATATCATGACTAAATTTCCAGAGAAAGGCAGAAGCTCGAGAGAAGTCTTCTAATCGGGAATAGGATGAGAGGAGAGGCGGTGGCCAGAAATATGAATGAGTAGGTAGGTTGAGTGACAAAGTATATTTTGATATCAGTGCTGAGATACAGAGAGGTCTTCAATGTTAAGGGCTTTGTATGTGAGTTAGTTAATTTTAAAATTTGATTTGAGAGGAGATTGGGATTCAGAGAAGGGAAACACATAGGGGGAGCGCCAGGTTTGGAGCAATGATATACGAGTATGGGATCCTTTACCCAGAAACCATTATCAAGAAAGTTCTGAATTATGGAAAGATTTTTAAAGATTAACCCCCTTTTCTCTGTAATTATAAAACAGTGCCTTGTACTTGATCCAAACTAAGATACAATGAAATGATCTGGGATTCGGTGCGCTGATATCTGCTAGAAAAGGTAGTTCCCAAAGAAGCCTAAATAAAAGAGACAATATATATGTAGTAGTACGTCTGAAACAGCTGGCCTTTGAGTTTGTTAGAAAACTACTCACATATTCACTGCTTAAGTACAGATATATCGTCTTTGATGTGCTCCTAAAACAAAGAAGACTTCAAATGGTGTTATATCGCTGGAACGTCAGAGTTGGCCCTGCGGGCCGTTTGCACTTACCGAGAGGTAGTGAAGGGAGAGCCTGGTATATTAGTCGGTTCTAACGTGAAGTCTCTGCTTGTCACTGATCTAAAGGATGCGGAGTAGTGCAGGGATGCGATCCTTTGCCAGCAGGTAAAATACGCTGTCTCCTATTGAAACCGGCTACTGGATCAGATGATGGCGGCGTCTCTGCACAGAGGTTAGCGTTTGTCCTCGTCTAGTGATTAGGTGTCTCCCAGCCTTGTCAGCTCGGCGGTCTGGATTTTTTTGGGGAAAGAACTTATTCAGGCAGAAGTTAGAGAACAAATTGTGAACTAGTTTTATTCAATTAATACAAGCCCAACGTGTTTCATATCTCATGATACTTCCTCAGGGGCATCCTGGGTTTAATTCACTTTCAAATCTTTTTTTAGTAGACCTAAGGTATAAATGTCCAAATTACAGAAAGATCCATTATCCAGAAAACCCCAGGTCCAGAGAATTCTGGATAACAGATCCCATACTTCTATTTGCAGACAAATTAGTCTAAAAGCAGTATTTAGAACAAATTGAAGATGTGACAATTTATTGACAACTGTGCTTCTCTGGCTACCGCTAAACTTCTCTTACTAACAACTTCATTTGGCCTCTCTAGTGAATTGACTCGCCTACTGACATGGATGTTCATGCAGCTGATCTTCTATTCTGACTCTACTGCTGCTCTTCCAACTTCACTGTTTCTCCTTTCCCCCATCAGACCATTGCTTACTTTCCCTTCATATATTACTACTGTTCTATCACAATCATCTCTCCCCACACAGACATACAGAAATCTTAATGCAGTTAACCAAGAACAATATGCAGCAGCAACACATCAAGGGGTATATTTATCAAAGAGTGAAGTTAGAGATGGCACAGTCAGCTAGAGTGAAATTCTACCACTCTCCATTCATTTCTATAGGATTTTGAAAGGAATAGTTATCAAAGAATGAACTGTCATTTTCACCCATTGATAAATGGTCTTTTAAAAATCCCATAGAAATGAATGGAGAGTGGTGGCATTTGACTCTAGAGGACTGTGGTGATCTCTAACTTCACTCTTTGATAAATATACCCCCCCCAAGTCTCTGCTGCTAGCAACCTTGAAAGTTCAGCTGCTTTCTGGTTGCTAGGGCCTTGTTTATTTTAGCAACCAGGCAGTGATTTGAATAAGAGACTGGGATATGAGGAGGAGAGGGAGGGAAAGATAAAAAATAAAAGTAACAATAATAATAAAATAGTAATCTCAGAATACAAAAATTTTTTGGCTGCCGGGGTAAGTGACCCCCTTTTGAAAGCTGGAAAGCTATAAAGGCAAACAATTCAAAAACGTAACATAAAAAATAAATACTGAAGACCAATTGCAAATTTGCTGGGAACTGAACATTCTATAACCTAAAGATGAACTACCTCTTTAAAGATAACTTTACAGAACCTTCAGAATGTGAGGGCTGTGACCCAGCTCTTTTTTCAACTTGTTGCAGCTGGAACTTGAATATGAAATACTTATCTGACACTTGTATGTGTCAGTAATAAAATTGCCCATGAACCACTGGCGTCCATCCTAACTGAATCTGCACTACAGTGTATAGTGCACACCAGCCTTCCATACAAGGCTCGGACTGGCAATCTGTGGGTTCTGGCAAAAGCCAGATGGGCTGCTGAAAGATGCCATAGATAGACAGTAACTATTTATTGGGCTCCTGAAGGATGCTTGGGCCTCTTTGTACTGTAATGTCAGTCCAGACCTGTTCCAAACATGTGAGAGTCTAGAATTAGGGATGCAACGACTTCAAGATGTTAGCAGAGAGCTGATCTGAACTGCATGTGCAGCTTCTCTGTAAGTGAGGACAGACACATCAACTTCTGTGTGAACAGTAATTTGGTTGCTTTAAAGAACTCAGCATAAACACTTCAGCATAACATGTGTGCAACAGGAACTTTTTATAGAGAACATACACAGGAAAAGAAAGGAAGAAGGAAATCACACAGGGTTACAGGTCAAAAATGACATCACATTGCTAAGCAACAATAGACCCTCCCTGCATTAAGTAACATACATTCTAACAATCTCTGTCTGTTTCCAACACAGGATTCGGTTTGGGATTCGGCGAAGATTCGACCTTCTTCAACAGGATTCGGCTGACTGACTGAACCAAATCTGAAAAATCATGTGACTTTTTATCACACAAACAAGGAAGGAAAATGATTTTTTACCATGTGTGCCGTGCGCGGTTATCTTTCCCTCTTGTTTCCCTAATTTACATATGCAAATTAGGGTTCAGGATTGGGATAGACCTTTCACCAAGGAGTCGAGATTCGGCCAAATTCTAAAAAAGCAGATTCAGTGCATCCCTATCTAGAATATAGTCCATGTTCCGCTACAGTAAATCATATGGCTAATTAACATTACACTTCCTGTAATGAATTTGTTGCATGGGTTACCTGCATATTAAACATCCCTTATACATTTAATAAATAAATATTTATTAATTAATAGCATATTAACATTTTCATCATAATCCAAACATTAGGAATGTCTGTTTTTCCTGTTTTGTGTTCTTATCCTCCTCGCTATTAGAGGTGGAATGGCTGGCATTTACTTTGTGGGGTTAGTATTTCCTTCCATTGTAAATGGCATGTACTTTCAAGGGCATGTAAAATCTAAAATAGAATAAGGCAAGAAATGCTGTATTTTGTATACTAATTATAAACATGAACTTACTGCACCACAAGCTAAATCAAACAAATAATTTATGCTTTCAAAGTTGGCTACAGGGGGTTACCATCTTGTAACTTTGTTAAAAATCTTTGCAAGACTAAGACTGTGCACATGCTCAGTGTGGTCTGGGCTGCTTAGGGATCATCATAAACAAAGCTGTTTGAGTTCTGCATGGCTGGGAAGTAAGGCGGGGGCTCCCCTGCTGTTCATAAGTATGATTGTTTCCCTGCTCAGCAGTTTGGGACCATCTGACAATTCCTATCCACAGCAGTAAATGAAGGGAGAATTTCGCTGCATACAGTCAGGTTTCTTATAAAAACGGTACACATTTTTTAATTAAAATATAATAAATAATTAAAGTATATTGGAGATAGGTTTCTTTATCATTAAAGAGAGTAAAAATGGGATCTTATTTTTTAGCCTTTACATGCCCTTTAACTCTGGCTTTCTGTAATCTGTGTGGGATTAATAAGGATATATAACTGGAAGCTCAAATGTTGACATCTGAACATTCATAGCACTTAATACTGTTCTCAGCACCACATGGAAAGTGAAGTTTTCTTAGCATTTTAGAAATCTGTTTCCTAATCATGCAACATCCTCATAGCTCTGACCAACAATTGAGAAAACATGGTTGGTTTCTGAAATCTCCATATGTTTAGATTTAAAATATAAAAAAGGTTTTTCCATTCATTAGTAGTTATAAAAATGTCATTTGTAAAAGAAATAAGAACCCTGTATCAGGTTGCCCAGGAGACAGGAAGTTGGGTAAGTGTTAAGTGTCAACAAAATTAGTCCCTACTTCCTACATTATAATGGATACAATATGTGTTTTATTGGTCTAGAAAGGCCTCAGTAATTTGTTAAACTTGAAGGCGGTCTACATCTACTGTGGTCCTGTGGCAGGCTATAATGAACAATTTAATCATAGATTTTAGTTTTTTAGTTTAATCATCAAATAAATGTTGGTTATGTACAAGGAACCAATGTGTAAAATAAACGGATCCGCACACACACCGATTAATGCAGTCGGGGAATATCCCCTTTTATTCAGCCACCAAACATCGACATTTCTCCCCCCCGGAAACATTGATGTTTGGTGGCTGAATAAAAGGGGATATTCCCCGACTGCATTAATCGGTGTGTGTGCGGATATTCTGCCACAGATGTACGTTAGAGAAAACCTCTGATTGGTTGTGAGTGATAATCCCTGTACAAGCAATGGTAGATAGCTGAACTCACTAATATTTCCAGATAGGGTGCCAGTTGTATGTGATAATCCAGTGAGGAGAATACAATGGTGATGCTTTGGTAATTTATTGATTTACCTAGAGCAAAACATATGCAGGAACTTAGGGTAATGCTGGAGAATATTAGAGGTCAAAATGAAATGCTCTCACCAGGTATGATGTCTGTAACAGAAAGGAAGTACACAGGACCCTGGGACAGGATGTGATGTCACAAAGGGAGGAGAGCAAAGCAATGGAAATTAACATAATACATTCAGAGGCACATAATAAGAATGACCACAGGGTGGCAGCACTACATAACAGTAATAATAAGATAATGCAGTTACAGCCAATTATAATTAAATGAAAGAAATAAAAGCTGGAACAGCACACTCCCAGTCTGAAATCCTAGGATTTCACTATATATGGAAACATGAATGACCATGAATGTTCAATCAAATACTGGAACCTGAAAGACAAAGCAAAACAAAGAAAGCACTTAAACTGAAAATGATGGACAGGAACAGTCCAAATGTCTGGAGTTTTCTGGTTCCTAGGAATAGTCCGGAGATGGACGACTGAATGGAAGAAAAGTTCCTCAAGTAAATGTCATTCCTCAACGGGTAAGAGAAGAACAATCTCGGATGCAGGCCTGATGAAGGACTTGGGATCGCCTTGTTTTGCGATGGTCACTCCCACCTTGCGAACCTTGCCGTCTTCACTGGCGAAGATTTTTGAGATGAGACCCATGGGCCAGGAATTTCTTTCCACCTTCTGGTCTTTCATGAGAACAAAATCTCCTATTTGTAAGTTTGGCTTGACCTGTTGCCACTTCCAACGTGCTTGAAGAAGAGTTAAGTACTCCTTTTTCCACCTGCTCCAGAAACAGTTGGCCAGATGTTGAACGTGTTTCCACTGTTTCAGATATAGGTTACCAGAAGAAGACTCTTCAGGTGGATTAGGAACAGATCCAAACTTCTGAGTGAGAAGAGTTGCTGGAGTGAGAATGGCAGGGGATTCTGGATCCATAGATACAGGTACAAGAGGTCTTGAGTTGACAATAGCAGATACCTCAGCTAGGAAGGTAGCCAAAGTCTCATGGGTGAGCCTTGAGAAGTTTGAGTTCATAAGCATACAGTCCAATATTCTGCGGGTGATGCCTATCATTCTTTCATGATAATGTCGTATCAGCAGTGTAGTAACATGGTGATTGGCAGAAATAATGAGGGTATTCATTTCTGAAATCTCTAACTTAGCCTTGTTTAGGCGACCACCAACTCTCAGCATGCCATGATCATCAATTACTGGTTTCAAGTTGACAATGGGACTGCTTTTCAGTATCATTCTAAAGACAGTCTGCTGTACGTTACATATCACAAGCAATTCACTTAGAACAATATCTTCTGCTGTGAGAGGTTTATGGCACATGTGCCAGCTGCGACATCCAGTGTTATGCTTCTCAGCAAGAAAACAATGAACAATATGGACTAACCTTGCAATGGTGTGAACGAGTCTTGACCATCTGGAGAAGCGTTCAAAGCGATGACAGCCCAAGCCAGTCCTCTTTTCAGACTTGGTGACAAGGGTACTAACTTCAGACCGAATCTCTGGATCTTCATGAGGGTCTTGGAGACTGAAGACGTCTTGAGTAGGAGTTTCTTCATTCTGGTTCAGCAGAAACTCTGGACCTGTTAACCAAGAAGAATTTGCAGAGACTCTACCAGATGCCGGTCTGGTGGCACAATCTGTGGGATTGAGATGAGATGGAACATAGTGCCACTGTTCAGGTTTAGAGAACCTTCTAATCCTTTCAATGCGGTTACTGACATAGACATAGAAGCGTTTTGACTGGTTGTATATGTAACCCAGGACAACCTTACTGTCTGTGTAAAATCGAATGTCATCCACATGAATATCCAGCTCACGCTGTATAAAGTCAGCAATCTCTACGGCTAGCACAGTCCCACAAAGTTCGAGTCTAGGAATGGTGTGCTCAGGTTTTGGAGCTAATTTTGCCTTTCCGAACAGAAATCCAACATGCACTTGATTGCAATAGTCTATTATTAAATAAGCAACGGCTGCGATGGCTTCAGTTGACGCATCTGAAAAGATGTGGATTTCTTTCCTCTGAGTTGTAGAAAGGGATGTTGGAGTGTACCATCGTGGTATGTGAATCCTGTCTAGTGCATGCAAGCATTCTTTCCACAACTCCCATTTTTGTTGTTTGTCAGAGGGCAGTGCAGCATTCCAGTCTGAAATGGACTCTGAGAACTGTCTTAACAGGAATTTGCCTTGTACAGTCAAAGGTGCTACAAATCCCAGGGGATCATATAGGCTGTTCACCACTGAGAGAACTCCCCATTTAGTAAATGGTTTATCTGCACAGTTAACTTGAAATCCAAGGGAGTCATTTGATAAACACCACCTCAGGCCCAGACTTCTCTGTACGGGTGGATTGTCTATCCCTAGATTCAAGTCTCTGAATTCTGTGGCATGATCACTGTGAAATATCTTTTCCATGAAGGCCACAAAATGATTTTTCATTTCTGGTTTGTTCTTTAACGTACGCTGCAAGGACATAAATCTGGATAGTGCCTGTTCCCGGTTGTCAGGGAGTCTGGCTTTTACAGCACGGAAGGGTAAAGGTGCAACCCAGTGGTTAGATGCATCTTTGAAGAATCCATTGTCCATTATTTTAATAAACTCTTTGTCATCAATGGACAAGGCCAATGTGTTGTCCTCTGGTGTTGTACAAAACACTGTTTTTCCTAAGTTGTCATAGAGGGTAGGAACGATGTCTGGTGCCTTTAGAAGGTTAGAAAGCTTTTTCTTTACCTCATAATGATGAACACATGGCTTAAAGTGAGATGTGCGACCATTTTTGAGCACAAAGGTTTTGAAGGAGCTCACTTGAGATGGTTTGTGGCTCTTATCTATACATACATCACCCACGATTACCCAGCCTAGATCAAGTCTCTGTGCATATGGGGCATTGTCAGGACCATTGCATTGTTGCCGCACCTTGTGGACCCTCAGAATGTCTCTCCCAAGCAAAAGTAGGATGTCAGCATTCATGTCCATAGGAGGAATCTCACTAGCTAGATGTTTCAAGTGGGAATGATGGTATACAGCTTCTGGAGTAGGAATTTCATCTCTTTCATCGGGTATCTGGTCGCATTCAATTAACGTTGGCAAGGGTATATGAACGTTCCCTTTAATGGAGGAGATAAGGTATCCAGTGGCTCTTCTGCCATAAGTCTCTATACGACCAGAACAAGTGTTGAGGGTGTATGGTGTTGCTTCTCCTGTTATGCCGAAGATCTCAAAGAATTTAGGTTTTGCCAGAGACCTATTGCTTTGTTCGTCTATAATGGCGTACATTCTGGTGGCCTTTTCAGATTTTCCTTCTGGGTAGACATTGACCAAGCACACCTTTGCACAGCACTTGGAACCAGCCTCTTTGCCACATATCTCCATACAGGAAGAGGAGACAGTCGTTGTAGCTAGCTCTTGAGCCGGTGGCTCCCCGCCATGAAGTGCAACGGCATTGGTAGCAGCTTGAGATGGTGCGTTGTCTGAAGGTAGGGTAGGATGCATTGCTGTAACATGCTTGTCACTG
The DNA here is from genome assembly GCF_017654675.1 of Xenopus laevis. NCBI lineage: Eukaryota > Metazoa > Chordata > Amphibia > Anura > Pipidae > Xenopus > Xenopus laevis. Next base: position 74,538,226 of record NC_054383.1, read on the forward strand.
CTGCATTCTGCACACCTGATAATAACTTTACAGTCTTTTGCCATATGATTTGACGAGGCACAACACTTGTAACACATTCCAAGCTCTTTGAGTGTCTCTCTGCGTTCTTGCAAAGACTTTGCCCTGAGCCCACGACATTCCTTTAAAGGATGAGGTCTTTTATGGATAGGGCACATGTTGTTAGGGTCCTTTTCTTTAAGGAAGGGGTTGTCCCTCCTAGTAGTGCAGGCCGCAACAAATGGGACATTTGTTTTCCTAACGGACACTGTTCCCCTTAAGTCTCTATGTTTACTTGTGGTGTTGTCATACCTTGAACATGAGGATGAAGCAGGTAGGTTGGATTCAGTGAAGTCAAAGCTGGGGTCATTCTTCTTCCGAGCCTGGTCACTGATGAATCTGGTAAAATAAGAGAAAGAGGGAAAAGACACATTGTGTTCTCTTTTGTATCTGGAGCCCTGGTCTGCCCATTTCTCTTGCATGCCGTGTGGTAGTTTCAACACAATTGGATTGATGCCATGGGCAGTATCGAGGTAACTCAGTCCTGGCAGACGCGGGTCCATTTTCGCCAATTCTAGTTCTCTTAGCAGGTCACTCAGATCCTGGAGCTTGCGATTGTCCTTGCCAGTTATCTTTGGGAAGGCTTGAAGTCTCCTGAATAAGGCATTTTCTATAGCTTCGGAACTGCCATAGGTCTGTTCAAGTCTCTCCCATGCTGCAGCGAGGCCTTCCTCTGAGTGGCCTGCATGGACTGCTCTTAATGTCTTTACACGTTCTGCAGATTCTGGGCCTAACCATTTGATAAGCAAGTCAAGTTCTTCCTTGGCAGTGAGGTTAAGATCACTGATTACAGCTTCAAAGGTCGATTTCCAGGCCCTGTAGTTTTCGGCACGGTCATCATACTTTGAGAGGCTAATGTTAATCAGCTCCCTGCGCATGATGTATCTGGCAAAGTCTGACATGTCTGATCTCCCATTTTCTATTGCTGGATTGCATTGTGGTCTCTCTGGAGCATGTAGGGGCTCTGGCACATGGGGTTGAGATTGATCAGGACGAAATGATGTGGCATAAGGATTAAGCTGTGGTTTAGTCTCTGGAGTGTTAGCCTGCTTGATGCTAGAAATTACCTTATTACTGGGGTTTGATGATTTCTGGTACTCTGTGGGTTCACCCAGCTGGCGATTTAGAAGTGGAGTTGGTACATGCGATTTAGCAGGAGGAGCAGGCGATGGTTGCCTTAGCACGTATTTGGCAGTGCGGTCGGCTGGGTTTTCCACTTCTCCTGGGATGAAACAGTGTAGGTCGGTACCTTGGCCTAACGCTTGCTCCAGGACCTTCAGTTTAGCTAAGGTAGCTGCTTCTTCCCTTTCTGTCTGGAGGATTTTTAGTTGGGCTTCTGCCTCTGCGTCTATTTCTGCTCTCTTCTTTGCAATCTCAGCCTCCTTCTTAGCAAAGCAACTTCTTACACTAGCTTCCTCTGCTTCTGCCCGGATCTCTATAAGTTTGTCATGCAACGCCGACCTTCCGGAACGAGAGGTTTTGGAGGATGAAAGGGTATATTTGAAAACGCAGAAACATACCGAATCTCAACGCCTACTGAAGCAATTCTTTACGCCATCGGAGTGTGAGAAAGCTGCGGGTGTTTCCAAGATGGCGTCTCATCCCGCCAGAGGCTCTGCAACTGATTCAGATAGTGAGTCGGTGAGTTCTGATATAACTACTCTGACTTATTTGAAATCACTGCCGACAAAAGCAGACTTGCAGGATATGATGACGCAGATAAAGCGTACTGTTAAGGAGGAGGTTGCGGGTATTAAAACTGAGATGACTGCGCTTAACTCTAGGGTCGCAGAAATAGAAGACAGGAGTGATTCTGCAGACACTGTTATTGAAGCGCTTGCTATGGCGAATGCTCATTATGCCAAAAAGATTTATTCTCTGCAACGCAGATTAGAGGATATTGACAATAGAGGGAGACGGAATAACCTCCGTATCAGGGGCCTTCCAGAATTGCCTGATGGGAGTAACCTGAATGCAACGGTTGTGACCCTCTTTCAACAAATACTGAATGTATCTGATACCCATGTTATTGACATGGAAAGAGCACATAGAGCCCTGCGACCAAAAGGCCTCCCCACTGACAAACCCAGGGACATTATTTGTTGCCTGACGCGGTTTCAAGTTAAAGAGGAGATCTTGACAAAGGCCAGGAAACAACAGCCGGTTAAGTTTTTAGGATCGGAGATTATTATTCTACAAGATCTTTCTTGGCACACCCTTCAACAACGGCGTATGGTTCGGCCAGTGCTGCAACAGTTGAAGGAACACAACCTCATGTTTCGCTGGATGTATCCGTTTGGATTACAAGTTACGAAAGAGGGTAAGACGAATACGCTGACGGGCCCAGAAGATCTGCATACATTTTGCCAAGCGTGTGGTATTGATGAACCTGATGTTGAAGAATGGAAGCAGTTCTGCTACTCTCCTTCAGTTCCAGAGCTCGTGAGGAAGGATTCCTGGTCCTTGGTCTCCTCGCCTAAAAATAAGAAGAAGAAAGTTAAACAAACACCGGAAAAGAAGAAAGTTACAACGGACACTTGACTCTTTCTTTGGAATTTCCCCGTGAATTGTTCAATGGTTAAAGTTTCTCAACTTCGGGACTGGTATATTTTATATTTTATATCTTTATATTTCTCTTGTTATATGCTTCGAAGGTCTGAGTTGCGGGACTTCACTTGTCTGTCAGACAGCCGGTACTTTTTCCCCCCCCAGGGGTACCGACAGGGCGTACCTGCCGATTTTTGACCCTATTTAGGGAGTCAAGTAGTTTGCCCCATACGTTTTACCACTGTTTTCCCCCTTATATTTTTCCTTTTCACTGCTTATTTTTTTTTTTTTTGTTGATGTTATTGGTGATGTGTTTTTATGTTGCTTTTATTCCTGGAACACCTGTTGTTCGGCTTGTGTGGGCTGGATGTCGATTCTATACACAGCATAATGGTCATGGCTGGTTCCCCCATTTGGTCACACCTGTACCTATGCGATGGCGAAGGTGATAAATGTATGCTCCCTTAATGTTAATGGGTTGAATTGCCCTGGGAAACGAAGTAAAATCATGCTGGAAATGGTGCATAAAAAAGCTAATGTTGTTATGTTGCAAGAAACCCATTTTGCAGGCACTGATTTTTTCTTACAGAAGTATAGTGAATTTCCCAATTGGTTTTATAGCAATGACCCGCAGGGTAAGGTTAAGGGAGTAGCTCTAGGCTTACATAAATCATTGGCTTTTCAATTGCAGGATGAACTGAAAGACGTCGAGGGGAGATACGTTCTTGTTAAAGGGACAGTACACCAACAGAAATGTACTTTGGGCTGTCTTTACCTGCCAAACACCAACCAAGTTAATTACCTAATCAAACTCCTAAATAAAATTGAAGCCTTTGCGGAGGGATTGATTATCTTGGGTGGGGATTTAAATCTTACTTTAAATCCGACTATCGATAACTCCAGGGGTGCCTCATATCTACCTTACTCGGCCTTAAATAAGGCTAAAAAGAAATTGCATCAATGCCACCTAATAGATACCTGGAGATATACCCATAACTCTGATAAAGATTACACTTTTTACTCTGCAGCTAAGAATGTTTATTCGAGGATAGATTATCTTTTTATTTCCCAGTTCCACTTAGCTATGGTGAAAATGGCTAAGATCCATGATATCATTTGGTCGGATCATGCGATGACGCAACTGCAGATTTCACTCCCTACCCAACCATCTGGTACATGGAAATGGCGGTTAAATGATACTCTATTAGACGACCCACAATGTATTTCTGACTTAAAACAAGCAATACAAGAATACAATGCAAATGTTACACTAGGTGGAACCTCTTCCTTATCTAATTGGTTGGCGCTGAAATGTCTTGTGCGAGGATTATTGATTAAACATGGGGCACGATTGAAGAGGGAGCGATATGCATGTACGGCAGCTTTGATAGACCGTATACATGTCCTTGAATTGGAACATAAACGCCATCAAACAGAACATCTCTTAACTCAACTTACCAAAGCTCGGTTGGAGCTACATACCTATTCGAACAATCAAACCAAGTTCTTCCTCTCTAGAATTCGGCAAAAGTATTTTGAATTTGGTAATAAACCGGGGAAATTTTTAGCTAAGGCTTTGAAAAGGAAACAAGCCAATGCCTTTGTTTGCCAAATTAGGGACTCCCAAGGTAAAACTCAGATGACCCCTCAAAATATAGCTGACACATTTAAACGCTACTACGAAAAACTCTATAACTTGCAGGATTCTGAGAATTTATGTATGCAAATGAAATCCAGAACAACTCAGGATTATCTGTCACGGAATAGCCCTCCGGTCATTTCCGCTGATAGCTTTCACACGCTTACTAGACCAATTGATGTTGACGAGATTGGCGAAGCCATTAAATCTCTCAAATTAGGTAAAGCCCCGGGCCCTGACGGGTATACTCCCAAATTTTATAAACTTACTAAGGCGGACCTACTCCCCCTACTTCATTCATTGTTTAACGATCTTTCACTTTCCCACCCTCCCAATAGAGAATTTTTATTGGCCCATGTATCAGTCATTCCTAAGGCTGGGAAGGATCTATCGCTTTGTAGTAGTTACAGACCCATCTCCCTACTTAATGTGGATCTTAAGCTTTACGCTAAAATTCTGGCCCAACGCTTGAAACCATTATTGCCCCAAATTGTTCATAGAGACCAAGTTGGTTTCGTTCAGGGTAGGGAAGCTAAGGAAAATATAAATAAGGTGATTAATTGGTTATTGTGGGGCAAGAGGTTGAAGATACCCTCCATATTGTTATCGACTGATGCGGAAAAGGCCTTCGATCGTATTGATTGGGCCTTTTTAACTAAAGCACTGAAGGCTATAAATTTGCCTGAAGAGTTCATATCTAAAATTATGGCACTGTACACGGTCCCGACGGCACAAGTCAGGGTGAATGGTTTAACTTCTGCGACATGGGATATTAGAAATGGTACTAGACAAGGCTGTCCCTTATCGCCACTTTTGTATGTCATTTGCATGGAATTCCTTCTTATAGGTATTAGGAATAACCCCAATATTGAAGGCTTGAAGGTCGATGGTAGGGAATTTAAGGCGGCGGCCTTCGCAGATGACCTACTGTTGATGGTTACTAATCCACTTAAGTCATTTCCCTCTATTTTAACAGAATTAGAGACATATGGTGTCTGTTCGAATTATAAAATTAATATGGAAAAGTCGGAGGCCTTACCTATCTTACTTTCACGCCCGCTATTCACATCTTTGAGGTCTAGATATAAATTTAAATGGCAGGAAGACTTTATTACATATTTAGGTATTAAAATTACACCGGACCCACACCAGCTATTTGAGAGGAACTATCCACCCTTACTGACTGAGGTTTCTGGCTTGTTGAAATCATGGGAGATGAAACGTATAACTTGGAATGGAAGAATTAATACGGTTAAAATGTCGATCCTGCCCAAATTTATATATTTATTTAATGCGCTTTCTATACCTATCCCCCGTTCTTACTTTAAAGCAGTTAACACAGCGATTTCGCTGTATGTGTGGAATGGAGGGAGAAGTAGGATTAGCTGCTCTACTCTTTATAGGCCAAAACTACAGGGGGGTCTGAATGTGCCTGACTTTGAAACTTACTATCAAGCCGGTGTTTTAGCTAAAGTCTTAGAATACACTAGGACTAACTCCATGGTTCAATGGAGATACCTGGAGGATAGATGGATAGGCGGCTTATTGAGAGGTGTTGTCTGGAATAAGGGCACCAACTTTCCTAAAGAGGCTAAATCTCACTTATTAATTCACAATTGTTTAGATATATGGCAACATCTTAATAAGCGATACACTTTTGCTCCCTATCCATCACCGATGCTGCCTTTGAGAAATAATGTTGAATTCTTGCCTGGAATGCTTGATGCTGGTTACAGGACGGCGTTTGGCTGTTCGAATCTAATCGTCCGGAGCTTCCTTCCTTCTGCTCGAGATCTTGTCCCTGTAGTGAGAAGTAATCGGGCCTTGTGGCAACAGGGGGATGTTTGGAGGTTGCAACAGGTGGAACACTTTCTGAAATCCTTGAAGATTGATGTTTCCGCTGTTTGTCGAAAGCTAACTGCTTTTGAGAGGTTGTGCAATTTGGATATGGATCTTAGACATTCTCTATCACTGTTATATAGGATGATTCGAGATAGTAAATATGCTCAGTTACCAATATACACATCGTCATGGGAAAAGGACTTGGGCATGCAGTTTACTCCTGCGGAGTGGGGCAAAATCTTTACTATCGTCTCTAAATGCTCGATCAGCAATAGATTCCAGGAATATTCATTTCAACTATTGGCAAGATGGTATAGGACACCAGTAGTGCTGTATAAAGCTAACCTGATACCGTCTGCTGAATGTTGGAGATGTAGTGCAGGTACCGGTACTCTGGAACATTTGTGGTATTCCTGTCCAAAACATGGGAACTTTTGGGCACAAATAGCAGATACATGTTCATTGATTATTAAATGTCCAGTAGTTTTAGATGCCTCTTCTGTACTCCTATATTATAGATATGAACCACAAGATACGACAAAAAAAATCCTCCTTCTCCAGCTCTTGATGGCAGCCAAAGCCCTTATTCCGATGCATTGGAGGAAGGAAGCTCCGCCGACGCTTTCTAACTGGTATATGCTTGTTAATGAGATATGCTTGATGGAGGAGTTAACTGCCTTTTCGCATGATAGTTATCTTAAATATGCCTCAATTTGGCTGCCGTGGAAACAATTTCTTGCTGCCTCAGACAATACCTCTTAATATTGCCTGCTAGGGATACGATAAGACCTGACCATATTTCCCCTATGTGGGATTTCAGTTTTTGGGAGACCTAGTCACACACACAGACCGACACGGAATAGGATTGGAGTACTAATTCATGCCAGGAATGCACTGTTGTTATAATTTCAATATGTTATTATTTGCAGTAGTTTTACTTACTATAACATGTATATACCCTCCTTTGACTATTTGCTTGAATATATTTCTACCTATCTGGAGGATTGTAATTTTTTGCGATGATATGTATAATGTGAATGTTCACAGCTTTATTGTTTTCGTGTATTATCTACATGTCAAATAAACGTTTGATAAATAAAAAAAAAAAAAAAATATCCTTCTTTAAAAAAAAAAAAAAAAAAAAAAAAAAAGAAAGGGTATATTTGGTATGTTTACTTGAAGTTGATCTATGGGATCTCACCTCTTGTAAGTGTGCGATACGGAATTCTGCCTTGCTTTTAGCGTCTTGTACTATGGCATCCTTCTCTTCGAGGAGATTCTTTCTCTCACTCAGCTCTTCTGAGGCATCATCAAAATCAGAGTCGCTTAGGAAAGTGATGTACTTTGCAGACAGTCGCTGATAGCAAACATAGGCATTAGTTAAGCGATTCAATAGTGTGGTTAACTTTGTTGCGTCGTTGTTATAGCGTAAAAGAGCTGCTATATAGTGATCAGTTCTCTGCCATAAATCGTTTAAATTGTCACTGAACTCTTCTTTGGTTGCCTCAAAGTTCTCTCTAATCTTTTGTGTTGGCTTGATAACACGTTTAGATCGTACTGCTTGTTCTTCAGTTAACATGGACTCTGCTTCCTGCATATCTGGGTTTTTGGGAGCAGGGTGAGTTTCTGTATGTTCAGTGATTGAGAAATCCACTAAGCCTCTTGTGGACATGTTGTTCCTGTTTAAGTTGTACTGTCTCTTTAAAAAGGGATTTCAGCTTGCTCACTGTGCTTATGAAGCCACGTGCATATAAGATGGCGGACAGCTCTAAGCTTGCTTGCAGACTGCGTATAGACATTCAAAGACTGTAGATTTAAGATTCATTTTGACTATTCTGCCACAGATGTACGTTAGAGAAAACCTCTGATTGGTTGTGAGTGATAATCCCTGTACAAGCAATGGTAGATAGCTGAACTCACTAATATTTCCAGATAGGGTGCCAGTTGTATGTGATAATCCAGTGAGGAGAATACAATGGTGATGCTTTGGTAATTTATTGATTTACCTAGAGCAAAACATATGCAGGAACTTAGGGTAATGCTGGAGAATATTAGAGGTCAAAATGAAATGCTCTCACCAGGTATGATGTCTGTAACAGAAAGGAAGTACACAGGACCCTGGGACAGGATGTGATGTCACAAAGGGAGGAGAGCAAAGCAATGGAAATTAACATAATACATTCAGAGGCACATAATAAGAATGACCACAGGGTGGCAGCACTACATAACAGTAATAATAAGATAATGCAGTTACAGCCAATTATAATTAAATGAAAGAAATAAAAGCTGGAACAGCACAGCGGATCCATTTCTTTTACACATTGGTTGCTAAGGGACCCGGCCAGGTCCACGGAAGGAACGCACCACCAGCTTTCAGGATTGGTGAACTACAGGTGTGCTGTAGGCATAGGCGGATTTTCAATAAGGCTAGGGGAGGCTAAGCCTCCCCAAACCTGCCTGGCACCTAACTAAAACAAACTCTCTCCGTTTCTGACTGCTGGTTTACACCTTTAACATTGTGGAAACCGGTTCTCTGAGCTGCACACTGATTGGATCTTATTCCTCATGGTTTCCCCAATCAGAATGCACCTCTCTTGACAGACAGTAGAACTAGCCAATCAGGTCACAGATAAAGGAGGGGGTGGGGGTGAGATTCGGATCGTCGGAAGGCACTGCAGAAAGGACTAGAAGGAACCTCACCAGAGGTGTAACTAATTTGCTGCAGATTTCAACTTACTGCTCCCACAGGTACAGTACTATACTGGAAAAACTCTAACGGCTTAAACACTATCTGTAATAAAATAGTTTCTTTTGTCAAAGTTTTTTCTCTCAACTGACACCAATAATATACCTATCTCCCTTGCTCCAATCTTGAATGAACTCTTTCCCCATGAAAAGCAAATTGTCCTTTTTATGTTTTTGCACTTGTTTTTTTTCTCTTACTTTGTTTATTTTAGTCAAAGGGGTGTTCACCTTGACATTAACTGTTAGTATGTTATACAATGGCCAATTCTAAGCAATTTTTCAATTGGCCTTTATTATTTATTTTTATAGGTTTTGAAATATTTGCCTTCTTCTTCTGACTCTTTCCAGCTTTTTAATGGTCACACCATCTAAAAACAAATGCTCTGCAAGGCTACAAATGTATTGTTATTGCTACTTTTTATTATTCATCTTTCTATTCAGGCCTCTCTTATTCATATTCCAGTGTCTTATTCAAATAAGTGCATGGTTGCTAGGGAATTTGGACCCTAGCAACCAGATTGTTCAAACTGCAAACTGGAGAGCTGCTGAATAAAAAGCTAAATAACTCAAAAACAGATAATAAAAAATGAAAACAAATTGCAAATTGGTTTAAGAATATTACTCTCTGCATCATAATAAAAGTTAACTCAAAGGTGAACAAAACCTTTTAAGTCTGTAAGTTAGTCAGATATTCTGAGACAATTTTTAATTGTCTTTAATTTTTTTTATTATTTGTGGAGCTTTTTATTCAGCAGCTCTCCAATGTGCAATGTCAGCAATCTGGTTGCTAGGGTCCAGATCACCCTAGCAACCATGCATAGATTTGAATAAGGAACTGGAAAGGGGTCTGAACAGAAAGATGAGCAATAAAAAAAAGCAATAACAATAGTATTGTGGCCTTACAGAGCATTTGTTTTTAGAAGAGGTCATCCCCATTTGAAAGAAAGAAAGAGTCAAAAGGAGAAGGTAAATAATTAAAAACTATAAAAAAAGAAAAAATGAAGGCCAATTGAAAAGTTGCTTAGAATTAGCCATTCTATACACATAAAGTGTACTTAAAAGTGAAGCACCCCTTTAAGGTGGCTTGGAAACAAAACAATGTTGTATTTCAGTGGCAATGTTACAGTGTGGGGGCATAAATATATCTGAATCTCTGCCACCAGTACCCACTGCATATCACTGCATATATGTGCTTGTTTTGTAAATATAGACTAAATCTCACATCTAAGCTTAACACTGTTTAACACTTCACAAATATATCACCCCTTTGTTAAAATTAAAGGGACATCTGTGAACACAAATGGATTGAGAATCCATTTAATATGAGTTGTGGAACCCACAGAACCGCTTGAGGTAGTTGGGGTGGGGGTTTATTTTCATTCCAGTGGTGCATCCACTAAGCCTCACAGTAGCTTTAGGTCAGTCTATGAATGGCCCATCTTTAGCCTCCCCAAACAAAAAATTCAGCCTCCGCCTATGGCTGTAGGAGGTGCGGTACAGGTGTGCGGTAGGAGAATTACATGGTTATGTACAAGGGCCATTCTAAGCACATGGAATGATTGAATGATGGAAGAGTTATTTATGAATGCAGCCAGAAGTGCAGTCATGGTAAAACTTGTAATTGTGTCCAAGTTTTCCTTACATTTCTGGATAGTTGTGCTTAAAGCCATTGTTTTATTGAGTCCTGTTTCTTCTGGGATTGGACTGGGCCGGCAGGACACTTGAAAAAAAAATTGGTGGGCCCGACTGACCCAGACCCTCTCTGTTGGAAACTCTGGCCACTCCCCTTGAATTCCCCCAATCACTGCCACAAAGTAAAGCGTACGTGTGGCAGGGGGTACTGGAGAGTTTTGGTTTGGCCTCTGGTAGAGAACACGATGGCCCTGTCCGTGGACCCCCAGTCCAACCCTGGTCTCTTCTGCTGAATTGCATGTAAGTTTGATATTGGAGATCCTGGGGCTTCCACCACCCCGAACGTAGAGATAATTCCAGGGTTCTCCCAGCAGGTGGTGTCAATAGTCTTTCTGTAGAAGTATCACATAGTGTTGTTTAATGCTGTGATGTAGTTCTCAAGTTTCACACAACTTGAACCCAATTTGTTAACATACCCAGTAGCAACACCCCATGCTGGTACAATTATGCCAAAATTCTGGAGGAAAACAATGCACTGCGAGTAAAAGACCTGTTCATTTGTGCTGCAAAAAATTGCTTTTCAAACAATGAACTGCATTCACAAATGACCCTTTATGACTTTCACTGCGTTACCTCTTTTAAATCAGTTTTGGAGTAAGAAAGGAGTGGGGTTTAAACTCGTCTGATAGGCTAAATGGCATTATTCAATGTTTGGCAATGTGCACATAGTAAGAAAGGTGACACCCATTTATCATCTGAAACAAGGATTAGAGAAGTAGAGCGGAGTGAAAGGACAAAGCATATTGATTTAGGAAGGTAATATATCTGTTTACACAAAGATTAAAAAATATTCTTTCCTAGAAAAAAAAATGATATAGCAGATGAAAAAGTAAGTGTCTTTTTCGGCTAGCAAGAAAGGCCATTTATCCTAAAGGAAGTGTGTCACTTATCGTTACCAAACTATGCACAGTTTAAAAAAGGGATGAAGTCAAATCATAGAAAAAAAAACTTTGTAACAAGATTTCCTGATGTATACATGAAAAAAATGTAAAATGCTAAATATTCAAAAAATGAGAGAAAGCAATTTCACTGGTAATAATTTTGTTAATTAATTTTCATATGAAAAAAAGGCCCTTAAGTAATTAATTCAGAAATAAATAATCCAGATTTCTTAATGTTTTTTCCTGTATTAATGAAACAGTGATTTGTACTTGATCCCAATTAAGATATAATTAATACTTATTGGAGGCAAACAATCCTTTTGGGTTAATTTAATGACAAAATGAGTTTATAGTAGACTGAAAGTATGGCGAACCAAATTACCAAAAGACCTCTTATCTGGAAAATCCTAGGTCTTGAGCATTCTGGATCACAGGTCCTATTCCTATATATTTATTTAAATGACAGTAGAGGCAGTAGAATTTAATTTACATGTATGACAGCCCAGTATTGCTGACTTTTATTTAATCATGGTGACATAATTAGCCAAAAAGTCCATTTGGCATATAAATTTCATCCTTCCTTTAGTGAACTTTTTTGTATGTTTTCTGAATGTCATATTTGTACTTGGCTTTCACTATTAATTTTTTTATGTTTTTTTTTTTCACAAATGTTTTTATTTGTTTTTTAATATGCATATAAGAAAAAAAAAGAAACAAAAAGGAAAATAAAATAAGGTAAACAGTCAAGTACAGATTCGAGTGTCATAAAGCAAGATAGACAATAATAATCTAAAATCTAGTCAAGTGATCAGGAAAAGGGGGAAATGGATAGGTATACCCCTAATTGTAGATATTGAAAGTTACTCACGATGGTATTACCTGTAGACGATAAGACAGAGCATTAAGGTTTATGATCAAGATAGGGCGGTAGAAAATAGTTGGTTAAGATGATGACTCCTGGGGGGTCCCAGAACAGCTGATTGTTGCGGATTTCCCACGGATCTTAGCAGTTGGTTCGCCTCACGGACAAGATCGGTCCCCAGCAGCAGCTCCCGTTCATACCACGTGGTAGTTTGAAAAGTTTGGATAGTGAGTAGTTTTGTAGGTGGAGTGAGGGTGTTAATGTAAGTTAACCAAGTGTCAAAAAAACGTTCTGTGTTTTTCTCCTTATTCGTTAGAGTTTCAATCCAGTCTAAGTGGAATATGTGATGCAGTTTTTGGCGCACCAAAGATAGAGGCGGAGGAAGTCGGGATAGCCAGGTATGTAAGATGGCCTTCCTGGCTGCCGCCGCCAGCATCTCCGCTAAGGCTTTCTCCTGCTTGGAGATGTGTGGGGTGGATTGCAATTTGCTAAATATAGCCCATGTGGCGTTAACGGTAATCGATTTCCCCGATAGGTTTTCCCAATAACTGGCGATTTCCTTCCAGAACTGTTGTATAAGAGGGCATGACCATAGACAATGTATCATATCGGCTCTGGGCGCTTCGCACTTCAGGCAGCTATCTGAGTGCGTTGTGCCTATATGAAATCTTTTTAGAGGTGTGAGGTAAGCATGGTGTAGCAATTGCAGGGACATTTCCTGGTATGTGCTAGCAGGCAAAATTTTCATCATTCGCGTGTGATGCCGAAGAATATCCACGTTTTCAGCCTGCGGGATGATAAATTTCCATTTCGTAAAGGCCATAGTGGTATTATTTAGATCGACAGTAGTTCTAATTTGTTTGTAAATATGTGCAGTGGATCTGATAGTATCATGTTTTGGCCACAATGAGTCAATTGGGTTGGTCTTATCTTTGTCCGTTAGTTTGGCCCATCGTCGTGTGACGAAATGTAAGAGCTGGAGCAATGAGAATTGGTGCATCTGCAGGAATGGGTACTTTTGAAGCAAGGCCGAAACTGGTAGGACTGTGTTGGTAGGGGTAATCACGTCTTTAATATTCTGTAAGCCTTCCGTTTGCCAAGCTCTGAAAACCAGGCTGTTTAAGCCCGGAGAAAACGTTTTATTGTTGAGCCAGGTAAGATTTATCGAATTAAAAGGAGATAAGTTTGCTTTTTTCCGAATGGAGTGCCAGGTTTTATATGTGTGGATGAAGAGAGGATTTTCCTGCATGTTTTTGGGGATGTCCGGGAGTGGAGTTTGTAATAGCGAGTTAAGCGATAACCCGTCAGACAGGGCAGTATCTAAAGATATGGTGGTATATATATTCCAGTGGTGGAGCCAGTCACCGACATATCTAAGAAGGGCAGCATCATTATATTCCATTATGTTGGGGAGGTTGAGTCCACCGTCATGTTTCTGGTGTTGGAGTGCGGTAAATTTTATTCGAAGACGTTTCTTATTCCATATAAAGGTCCTTAAAATGTGTTGAAGTCTTTTGTTGTCAGTCGTGGAGATACGATAGGGTAGCATCTGTAACTTGTAAAGTAATTTAGGGAATAATGTCATTTTTATTAGATGAATCCGTCCTGAAAAAGTTAGGTTCGTGTGTAACCACTTCCGAGTGTCTTGTTCAATTTGGTCAATAGTGCGTCTAATGTTAGATTTGTATAAGTCTTTGGTTTTGCGTGAGATGGATGCCCAGAAATTTTATATGGTTTTTGGCTTTTTTAAATGGGAATGGATTGGTCCAATCAGACGGAGTGGTATGTTGCAGGCGTAGGGCCTCAGATTTCCCCAAGTTAATTTTGTTTTTTATGGTTTTGAATTATTTGCCTTTCTCTTCTGCCTCTCTCCAGCTTTTAAATGGGGGTAACTGACCCTAGCAGCGCCAACTATTGCTTTGTGGGGCTACAATTTTATTGTTGTTGTTTTTCTATATTATCTTTCTGTGCAGGCCCTCTCCTATTCATATCTGGATCTCTCATTCAAACCACCTCCTGCTTCCTAGGGTAAATAAGACCATAGCAACCAGATAGCGTACTAAAATACCAAATAGAGAGCTGCTAAACAAAAAGCTAAATGACTGAAATTAAGACCAATTGCAAAGTATCTATCTTATTAACAGTTAATTCAAATGTGAATTAACCCATAAACAGTAGGCAATTGCCTGTTAAATGGTGTCTCATGGGTTGGTCCAAATTCAGGGGAGGCAGCCAATTAGTTCATCCATCCCTGCAGTCACTTGTGTGAATGAAATGCTATAGGCGTTAGCAGCACTGTCATATTGTTCTCTACATGCAAGCTTTGTATCGGTTGTAAGATGGGCAGTAAACTCTAATACTGTAAGAAGGGCTCAATGCAGCCCCTCTTCCTGCCGGATCTGCATACAAAATGGTGGTGCCCATGGTCAGCACGTGTGTCGCAGCGCCATAGCAGTGACGTCATTGTGCTGGGGTGTGACATCATTGTGCCTTGGGCTGGCTCCAAATTCAAAATAAAAGATGCTGAAGTTCGTGAGTTCAATGCCAAATATAGGTCTTGCTCCTGTAAGTTCCTGGGTGTGCTTTATTTTGCTATTTGACTGATTCCTGACCCATCTGCTTTGTTTCTGATTACCGGTTACTGATTGCCGCCTGCCTCTGACTATTGCCCGGATTATGACTTTGATCCTCTTAACCCCTAGTGTACTGTGACCTGGACTGTTTGTACCCACCTGCATTTAAGCTTCCTCCTGACTTCAGCATCGGTACTCCTTTGGGCCTTGACAAATACCTCATTGGTCTGTGCATCCTTTGCCTAGCCCTTCATGATGTATTAAAATGTAACTTGATTATTGCAGAAATTGTACAGACATTTTAATTGACTGTTGATGTTTAGAAAGTTAATTATTTTCATGAGATAGAGATGATTTTTTTGTTTTCATGATACATCCCATTTATACTTTTGAAGTAGTATGGCATTATGCAAAGTTCTTTTTTAGCTTTGTTTTATTGTTAGTAATGATTATAGTAACATACTGAAGCAAGGACATCTAGGGAGCAATTTCAATTTGACTGGTGTGAGCTTGGAAAACATTGTAGCGGTAATGGAATATTTGGTTTCGAAATGGTAAAATGGCAGGTATATAGGGGAAAGAAATATCAATTTGAGAAAAAGCAGAAGGGGAATAAAAGCCGCTAGGGCTGTTGTTTGTCACCCTGTAATGTAACATCTGATTTATGACCAGAGCATTTTGCAGCTTTCTCAAACCACCAACGAATGACTTTATAACTGTTTTATTTCTGTGGGAAATGCTGGAGTAAAGAACATTTGGATTGTAAAGACTAAAAATTCACCTTGTGCTAAGGTGAATGTGCTATATACTAACAATAAATGTTGTATGTTTATTTGGTCCTTCATTAAAAAGTGTTCAATATGTGCATTGACAGCACAAGGCCTGTATTAGATCAGTAATGTAGTGCTCTGTTAACTCATGCATCCCTCTGTCACATTTGCCACATTTTTGTAACCACGAACAAAACACCAATGGCACATCCGATGCTGTGAAATTAGTTGTGGGTTATTTATTTAGCTATTAATAGTGGCAACGTTTCAAACCTATACAAGCCATTTTGGTCAGATTTCAGACTGAGTGAAACAAACAAATGACAGATCAGAACTTGCATCTACTGACATTCATTCTACAGGTATGCCATCCGTTATCCGGAAAGCTCTGAATTACAGGAAGACCGTCTGTTATAGATGCCATTTTATCCCAATTTTTAAAAATGATTGATTTTAGTTTGTACTTGATCCAAACTAGATATAATTAATACTTATTGGAAGCAAAATCAGCCTAACGGCTTTAAACAATTGTCTAGTTGACAAAGTGTTAAGATCCAAATTACAGAAAGATCTGTTATACGGAAAACCTGAGGTCCTGAATAATTCGTTCCCATACCCATAGTCAGATGTGAGTGAATTGTGCCATTTTGTTTTAACTTAAACTACAAGTTTGATTAATGCTGTGGTATGCAGCCAGGGCTGTTATCAGAAATTCATCGGGCCCATACAACAAAATTATCTGTGGCCCCCACTAAGGTTCCTTTTTTGGCAGCAGAAGCAGCAGGCTGCTTCTACAGTGAGGGACAATGGCTACTAGCATGCCAACTGCATTATATAAAGTGAGAATCACTCAGTACTGGCACCCAAAGTACATTATTCACAATAAGAGAAATGGGTGCTGGAACCCTAAGAACAGTATATACAATGAGCAGCAGTTGGTACTGGCATTACATTGCATTTAAAAGGAAATTTCCTAGAAAATGAAGAAATAGAATAGAAAGAGCTACCAGGCTCACATTCCACAGGGAGCATAGGGCAGGCAGAGTATGGCACACACAGGGAGCATAGGGCAGGCAGAGTATGGCACACACAAGGAGCAAGCAGAGTATCACACACAGGGAGCATAGGACAGGCACAGTATGGCACACACAGGGAGCATAGGACAGGTGGAGTAGGACAAACACAGGGAACATAGGGCAAGCAGGGTTGGGCACACAGGCAGCATATGGCAGGCAGAATATGGCAGACACAGGGAGCATAGGGCAGGCAGAGTATGGATACACAGGGAGCATAGGGCAGGCAGATAATGGCACACACAGGGAGCATAGGACAGGTGGAGTAGGGCACACACAGGGAACATAGGGCAAGCAGGGTTGGGCACACAGGCAGCATATGGCAGGCAGAGTATGGCACACACACAGGGAGCATAGGGCAGGCAGAGTATGGCATACACAGCGAGCATAGGGTAGGCAGAGTATGATACACATAAGGAGCATGGAAAAGGCAGAATACAGCAAGAGACAGGGAAACCTATGAGGACCACTCTGATTAGTTCATACTGTGCTACATACAGTAACACAGTGCTGGTGCCTCTCCATCAGTTTGAGGAGGTGTGAACAGGTGAATAATGTGGGCACTTTCAGTTGGGGTCTGAGGTAAGAACAGAACAGGGCTTTAGGGGTGTGAACAATAGAGGGGATTACAGGTGTGAACAATGCAGGATTTTACAGTCTGAATTTGAAGAATGCAGGGGCCAGTAAATTTCAGTATGGATACTGAAATAAGAAACTTTCTAAACACAATCAAATATTCTGCATCATTTCTGAAATAATCAAGTTTATGTTCACTATCCCTTACTCAGCATCTGTTTCTCTTCATTCTGTCTTCATGCATGAGTTGGGTGTCATATATTCATTGACAGTTAAATCCAATATATCTTATAGGGGGGCTTACTTTCCTAGCAGATGTATTAGAGCTCACTCAAATAACTGATTCCAGTACAAACAACATCTAACAAAATAACTGGCTTTTGCACAAATCCTGCATGAGAGACAGGATTTCTGGTGATTGTAATAGAGTGAGTTCTAATACATCTTCTTGGCAAATGATTATACCTTCTTAACAAGACATGAAAATTGCAATGCACTGATTGTCTAAAGAAGAATATTATATTATAACATTTTGTTCTTATTTATGTACAATAAAACAGGTCTGGTCACAGGTCTGGCATTCACAAAACTTTTACAAGACTATGGAAGGACTTTTTTATATATAATATTGTGTGTAACTTGTAAAGGGGTAGTTAACCTTTACTGTAAGTTTATTTTAGTATCTTATGGAATGGCTAATTCTTAGCAACTTTTCAATTGGCCTTTATTTTCTCTTATGGTTTTTGAATTATTTGCCTTCTTCTTCTGACTCTTTCCTGCTATCAAGTGGGGATCACTTGGCCCATCTAAAAAACAAATGCTCTGTGAGGCTACACAATTATTGTTATTGATACTACTTATCTTTCTGTTCATGCCCTCCTATTTATATTCCAGACTCTTATTCATATCAATGCATGGTTGCTTTGGTAATTGTAATCGTAATTAAAATAATATTTTTCATTTAATGAATTTCATTTTAAACAGCATAATAAATATGCCCCTAAGAAAAAACATAAAAATTTCACCATTTTTTACATTGTTTTATATATGGCAAAGCCTGGCGATGTGTGGTGTATTATTCTGCCATTTTTTACATAATTTATTTAATAAATATGCCCCTAAAAGTTAATTTAAAAGTGAATAATCCCTTTAATAACTAGTAAGGATTTGTATTTTGGTTTTGTTTCCCTAGAATTCTGTAACTGCACTTGTGTGGAAGCTAATCAAAGCATGGATTAAGTAAAGGACTATAGATGAGCACAAGTAGGTGCAAACACAATGGGGTGAATTTTGGCCTGTGAAGGCTTTGCCATACTTCACACCACTTTGCAAATTTGCTACCACTACGCTAATTCACTAAAATGTGAAGTTACGTCTCAGCAGCCAAACGCTGGTGAAGTTTCGCAAGTATTAATTAGTCAGCGTGAGCATTTCATAGCGCACTTTCATTTCTGCCTAGCGAAACTTCGTTAGTACTCTTATGGTTAGGTCATTTTGAATAGGGCGAGTACATATAGGTCATATAGACATCTTTATTAGTGATGTTAGGGAAATTGCTTGAAGTGGCCACTTATTATTACAAATGTTCAAGGAAGCAAAATAAAGATAAAAGAGATCCTCTAATGCCCTAGACATGAGACCACCCTAAAACAAATGTGGCATGCCCCTCAAATGGTTAAAAAAAGTTTAAAACAAAAACTTGTAACAGTTACAACTTTTAAAGACAATCCCTCTTAAAAATATGTAAAAACGCCTGCTTTTTTTTATCATTTTAATAACTTTTCAGCACACAGAATATGATGTTACTAATATATGATTGAGGAGGATGTAAGTTAATTTTATCAGTTGGCCGGGTCTAAGCTAGGGAAGGAAACTCTGGTGAAAGAGGTAACTTTCTGTATAATTTGCAGAGTAACAATCTTTCACCTAAGCGAAAATTCACCTGGCGATTGGGCGCAAAACTATGCTAGCGACAGTCTCTTTTACTAGCAAATTGTATGGGTTTTTCTGTGCAATTCTGTGTCCATTTTTTTAGCTAGTGCTTCCTAGCAAAAGCAAATGAGCCTTTGAACAGTTCTTGATTGTTTTTTCTTAATGCTGGAATTTTAATAAACGGGAACTTCCATTTAACTAACATTTCCCTCATTTTGTTCAATTAATTATGTTATATTAATACGCAACCTCAAGCTCTTTTTAGTATTTTAAAAAAGATCTTTTTACCAATTTAAACAAATATATAAACTTTTACAGTATTTATTCAAACTGTAGAACTGGTTTAACCTTCTGCAGGTTATTACACAATGTTTATTTAGAAAAAAAAAACTTCAGCTTATTTAATGCTGAGCTAAGAGCACCATAAGTATTTCTTTTCCAATTGAACTGGCATTCTCAATAGGTTCTAACTAAAAAGCATAGTCGTATTTTGTGCCCAAACTTTATTTTATATTCTTATTCAGTATTTTAAAATGCTACTTAGGGATGCTTACCACCAACAAGCAAGCATGTTTTCATTGATGATTACAGATATGCAATTTCTGTGTTACTAAACTTCAGTTTAGTAACACAAATGTCTAGCAATGCTCTTTAAGCTTTAAAATAGAGAAATCATTATAACCATTACTTCAGTCAGCATAAAAGAAGATATATGAACAATGCATTGACAGAGCAGCCATTACACATGGAAACAATTAACTACTTCTCTACAATTATGAAGGCCAGTTCTGTAAGATGAAGTGAGCAAGTTGAGATCAGGAGACTTGTTTCCCTTTGACATAACTCAGAAGCAACTTTATGGCACATCACAGTTTACCGCTTCAATTTTACCACTTAGATTTATGGGTTTTAGCTCTAGGTTTAGAGAACACACTAACAAATCTACTAACAAACGAAAGGACTTAAGATGCAAGAGAAGATAAAGAGATACATGTGGGGGACAAAAGTAAAACAGCTCCCCCCCCCACATATTTTTATTCTACATTTTGCAAAACCCCTCTTTTTTTCTAACTCAACAATGCACTGCTCCATAATATAGATGTCACGGTCGGCACCCAACACCAGAACAAATGCCAAGCACCCTGGTTTCGGCTCGTGCTTCACCTGTAGTGTGATGGCCTTTGGCCTCGGGAGGAGCCCTCAGCTACTTGGATGCCGCCAGGACTTAAACGAGAGGTGAAAGGCTAGAGGTTCTGGATAGGCAGAGGGGCACGACTGTTAGCGAGAGTCTTTGGGCAGAAGGTCGTAGTACAAGGCGTTAGGCAAAAGAGTAGTCAGATTAGGCTGAGTCGAGGCAGGCAGAGAATAAGCAAAGTCAGGTAGGCAAGGGTCAAACCAGGAAGTCAATCAGAGGGTTAAGCAGAATCGGAGTCGGTAAACAGGCAAAAGTCAGGATACAGAGAGTAGAATCGTCAAAGCCAGGCAGGGGTCACAACAAGAATCAAAACAGGTTCAAACAGATTTAGCTTAAAGCTCAGAAGCACCAGGAACAAACTTCTATAACGGGCACTGAGAAAAAGAAACTGTCACTTTAAATACATTTAATTTTCGCGCCCTTGCGCACTGGCGTCAACACGCCAGAGCACACACCCTAGGAACCCACCGCAGAGGAAGAAGCAGAGCTGCGCGGTGGGCATCCCCGCCGACCCCTACGAACCCCACCAGGGTAAGTTTTTGTCACAATAGAGAATAGCAAAAAAGAGCTAGAAAAAAGTTACATTGTAGGTCATTATAAATCCATGTATAAAACCTACTTCTACACTGGTACCTTATTGTTTTTTTACATAAAATGTCTCCTTTAAAAAAAGTAAAGCATAGGAATATAAAATAGGATAAAGAATCCCAAATAACACATTGTTGTAATAATAAAAAAAAAACAAATATCAAACACAGAATTGGCAATGTTTAGTGATGGGCGAATCTGACCTGTTTCGCTTAGCCAGAAATGTGAGAAATGGCGAAATTTCGCCAAAATGTATTGTATAAGTCTATGGGCCACAATATGTTTTTTGACAAATGTGTAATGCGAGAAATTCTTTTCATCCATTACAGTCTATGGGCGTCAAATTTTGCTCATCATATGTTTCTTTACTCTCATCAAAAAGTCAAACTGCTCTGTTCTTTACTGTAATTATACCAAATCAAGTATTAACTAATAAACCATGCCAAAGATTTTTTTTATCAAGTTATCACTGGTATGTAGAGCAAATCTTTGTACGAAATCAGATGTTTGTGGTCACTTTTCTTAGCAAATATATTTTCTCCTCTACCCCTAAGGGGCGCTGCCGCCTGAGGCGACAGCCTCAACTCGTCTCATTGGCGAAGCACCCCTGTCCATAGCAACCAATCAGTGACAGATGACCTGTAAATTCTACTTGCTGAATGTAGTGTATTTTATTACATAACTTCAATAGTAGTGATGGGCGAATTTATTCGCCAGGCGCGAATTCGCGGCGAATTTGCGTGATTCGCCGCCAGCGAATAAATTCGCAAAACTCCCGCAAAAATTCGCGGAAAAAATTTGCGTCGGAAAAACGGGCGCCGGCGTCAAAAACGGGCGCCGGCGTCAAAAACGAGACGCCGGCGCCGTTTCGCGAATTTCGCGCGAAATTCGCAAATTTTTCGTCGAACCGAAACGGCGCAAATTCGCCCATCACTACTGTCAATAGTAGTATAAATACAGTTCCCATTTCGTGTATAATAATCCAGAACATACAATATATTAAATGCAGTTCCATGTATAATATCCCGGAATGCATGGCAGGATATAGTGGTAATTTAATGTATAATAACCCTGAAACACATTGTAAGATAAAATCCCTCTTAATTGCAGGACAGTCACTAGTGTTGGTGTGGGGAGACAGCCCAAGCTTAAAATCCACCCATGTATAAATACTATGCCAGGCAGTTACATGAATGCCATTCTTTTTTTCTCAGATGTCCCTGGATGGTAGAAGATGTGTAACTGGTTTCTAGGTAATGGCACAGTATCACCAAAAATATGTCAGCCTAATACAACTGAAATGAAATCTCATGTATCATTTGATGCTAAACTTCTTTGTTCTTCAGAATAAAACATTCATCATTTTCTTGCTTGTCCTGATGGCACCAAATAGATTAAACAAAACAAATGCCACACTAAAAACAATTGGGGGTGACCACAAGGATATTGTCCCATTGAAGTTAAAGATAATCTGTTTTGAAATATGTTTCCTGATAGCAGTGTCTGGTGAATAAATATGTATATTTATTTTTTTAGAGGACAACTACTGTAAATAATAGTAACTCATACAGAAAGGGATATTGAAAAAAAAATATTTCTTCCAATATTTTCTATGTATTTGTATAGATTTGTTAATGCTTTTACAGCAATTATGTAGATCAACATATGGTAAACCATAGTACCTATGTCTTGGTACACACCTGTAACTACAGTGAGAGCCAAGCAAGAGCTAAGAGGCAATGGTCAAAGAGTTAATAGTTGGATAAAAATAACTTGTTCAGTTAAAAAAGGCTTGGGAGTCAATGTACCTATAGATAAACTGTATCCATTTTTGATTTGGTTTAACCACATAACGTACTGTAAAAGTAGTAATTGTAAATACTGTAAAATAATGACCACACACCATAATGTAGTTAATCAGGGGATGCACCATGACAAAGGCTGTTTAACATGGAAAAAATATTTGTCAATGTCATTTAATTGCTGACAGTTTCTTGTCTGAATATTTTTTTCAATTTGTTGTTGCAACTTCATTATATTTCTCAAATTACATTATATAAATCAGAATTTGCTTCAGTATTCTGTAGAAGTTTTGTTTTGTAGTAACTGGGTATGGGGAATTTTTGTCTGTTAGAGAACTTCTATTTATTTATATTGATAGGGTTGCCACAAATCCATGATATTTTATAACTAGAATATGTTTAACGAAGTTCCAATAGAACAGCTTCTGCTAAATCAATGTCTGGTGGTTGTTTCAGAAATGCTGGTTGTAAGCCGCATATTAAGGCTTCTCAAGATTAAATCAAACAAAATGAATCTCCCTTTTAATATGGGCTTCACAAATCAGCAGGTCTTCATGTTGCCAAGTAGAGGGATTATATGCATAGGAAGTAGGAAATGTCAACTATGTTCTACAAGATGTGCTGGCTAGTTAACCATTAAAGGTATGTACATCAATTCATGCTCTCATTCCTCATTTATATCCACTGATATACTTCAGGAAAATCCAACCTATATTTTAGATGTCCCAAGCTTTTTCAAATTCCTTCAGTCAAAAAAACTCACTTCCAAGTATTAAAATGAACTTGGTCCACCCGTTGCTATTATAACAACATCTGATCTTCTAAGAAGGTTGCCCACTAGATTGTGGACATTGTTGGTGGGATTTGCTTCATTGTGCTAAATCAGGAAAAATCATTTACCAAACTTGTCTCAGAAGTAGGACACATGAAATTATCAAGATTGTTATATTAAGCTTTAGGGGTCCGTTTACTAAAGTGCGGTAAAAATTTGCGCACAAAATATAGACAAATTTAACGCAGAATATGTTTTCGCGAGTTTATTAACCTGCGGTAAATATAAATTTGCGAATTTTCTTGCGCAAGAATATGTGTTCGCCAGTTATCGCATTCTCTGAAAATAACGCTACGTACACATTAACGCCTGGTTTACTAAACAGCGAAATTTACCGCCATCTATATGGTGGCGTTAACTTATTTTTCCGCCAGAAAATTCTCAATGGGAGGGACATGAAATATCCCATAACATCTTGTTTTACCCATAATTCCTGTTGCCATTCCTGACAGGAGAAGAGATAAGTGACAGGAGAAATACAATAAATATAATTAAAGTACATTTTTTTGGAAAAATAAACTAATCTCCCCTGCATAAAAATGTAGGATAGCAGTAATGAATGCATAAATAGTAAAACACTTAACAAAGGCATCTCTGAAAATTCTTTTATTAAAAGGCATAAAAGGTATAGCAGTACGTTAACAAAAATATGTTTATTCACATTTTTAAAAAAAATAAAGGCAAAAAAAGTTAAAAAAAAAGCCAGCTAATCGTTCTTCTTAGCCAAGGCTGAAATGTCTCTCTTGATTTCCTCCATGGTGGATTTGAGACTGGCAATATCCTGCTGTATTTCCACCAACACCGGTGTATATGGTTCTTCTGTCTGTGTGCCTGCTTCCTGCACACACCGCAGAGATGAACCCTCCTCTGGATCCTCCAGATCCTCTATGGCTTGCCCCTCCTCCTCAGCGGCTGGTGCTGCCTCTTCTTGAACATGGCCTTGTTCTGGGAGTAAAGAATAATAGATGGTTAATTGGTTTATTATTTTAAAAAAATTTAGGGGGGGGGTTGTGACATTAAAGTGATAGTTTGCCTTTCATGTGATATTTTGAGAGACTTCTGAGAGACTTTGCAATTGTTTTTCATTTTTTATTATTTGTTGTGGTTTTTGAGCAGCTCTTGAGTTTGCAAGTTCTGGTTGCTAGGGTACCAATTAACCTTAAAATAAATCACTAATTTGAATAAGAGACAGGATAGGGTCCAAGGGCTTAAATAGAAAGATAAGCAATAAAAATTAGCAGCAATAATAAAAATATAGCCTTACAAAGCATTTATTTTTTTAGAAGGGGGTCACTGACCCCCATTTTACAGCTGCAAAGAGACTGAAGAAAAAGGCAAATAATTTAAAAACCATGAAAAAAAATGAAGACCAACTGAAATGTAGAGTTAGACATTTACCTTCTTGCACCTCTTGTATTAGCGCATGATTGCGCCGTTTCATGTCTGACCAGAGGCGCTGCAGCTGGCGAACTTCAAGGTCTAATTGAAATTTGCGGTGCATCTTGCGCACCAGTCTGTGCATGATTCGGCGCTTCACCTCGTGCACCCCCACCGTACCTAACGGCTGAGTGTCATAATCATGACGCAGGAGGAATTTGGCGCACGTGCGCAAGTGTGTGCGCATGTGCAGGACGTCATTGCGACTAAATAATAATTGTCGCAGAAATAGTCTCCATAGTATTGTTGCGTATAATAGTTATTAGAATAATCGCTATTTAAATTGACCGTTACTATATATTAGTCGCCGTAATTTTTCTTGTTCACAAGCTGCTAATTGTCGCCACATACTTGTGAATAGTCTACAAACACACTTATAGGAATAGTCGCAAATTAACTTGTGCAATGCTGTATAGTCACCATTAGTCAGCTGAAATTAGTCGCCATTAGTCAACAGAAATTAATCGCCTTATATTGGCAATTAGTTGCACATTTTGCATTACAAACACCCTATTAATGTATTCATGAAATCATATATATATATATATATATATATATATATATATATATATATATATATATATATATATATATATATATATATATATATATATATATATATATATATATATATATATATATATATATAGTTAGGTCTTGCAGCAAGGATTTCTACCAAGGCCAACTTTAATCAGTAGCT
This sequence comes from Xenopus laevis, assembly GCF_017654675.1. Lineage (NCBI taxonomy): Eukaryota > Metazoa > Chordata > Amphibia > Anura > Pipidae > Xenopus > Xenopus laevis. Next base: position 74,563,969 of record NC_054383.1, read on the forward strand.
CTCAGTTTAGCATGTCCAGCAATGTGGTTGCTAGGGTAAATAATACCCTAGCAACCATGCACTGATGTGAATAAGACACATGATAATATGTAAAACTCCTGTTAAAGATTCACTGTATGCCAAGGCTACTTATAACCAATCAATCAGTGGGATGTCTTATGTAAAATGATAGGTGTCTATTGGCTGTATATATTTGATTTCTGTAACTTTTTATGATCCTTTTGGCAGGGGTTTGGTTTCATTGTGATTGGCTACATTAAACTGTGCATTTAAATGGTGCAAAGAGATAAACTGGTATGATTTCTTGTTCATATGATTCTATTGGCAGAAGGGTTTGTGAATGGATGGATGAAGTATCGGATTATATGATGCATACAGGTTTGATTGGTGTTACTCTGGTAATGTTGGATGGTATAATCATCAGTCAATAAAGTTTATAAGTTCTGAAGATGTATTTCTGACCATAATGTCACAGTAAAAATTGCCATAATAACCGCCATAATTAACGCCATAAAACAAGACTATTTTATAGCATAAATATTCGCAAAACCGTAATTTTTCGCCAGAAAATTCGCAACTCGCTAAAATTACCGCTAATGTAAGATGGTTCATTAACGTAGTTACCGCAAGTGATCGCAATGACTTCTGAGCGCATCGCTGTTTAGTAAACTTAGTCGCTGCGAATATTCTGGCGTAAAAATATTCTCAGCGATAACATGCGGAAACTTAAAGTCAGATTTACCGCACTTTAGTAAACGGACCCCTTAGTCTTAAAACAGTGCAATGCCCCTATTCCTCCACCATCACACTTTACCATCAGCATTATGCCATCAGGCAGGTTTATCAAAATTCTAAGTTTCAAATATTTCTCCAAATTCAAAAAAGCTCAAAAATCTCAAGTGCGTGCTTATTTAAGAAAAAACTTGATGAAAAATGTAAAACACAACTCAAACTCGAGTATAATCACATTCTAATCATCATTGTTCTAAGATTTAAATTATTGTGAAAATAAAAAAAATGTATAATGCCTCAAACATGAAAAATACACCTCCCTTTGGCTTCTACATCAACTTGCCAGTTTTTAGTTGCTGATTTTCTATGTTTTGGTTTTTAGATTTTTTTGCATGTAATGGCGGATTCTCCTCCTGCTTTTATACGTATGATTAAGAATCAGTTACATGTGGCAAAAGGCTAAAGGGTGCCTATGGACTGCCCGTATTGTCACCACATCAAATATATACTACCCGAGTCCTGACCGATTTGCAGGTTTTCTGCAGATATCTGACCCAGGACTCTACTCCAGAGGACATATTTCACTGCTCCAGAATACAAAGCAGAGACCTTTACATTATTCCAGCTGGCACTTCACATTACACATAGTGATGTTAGGTTTGTTTGCCTCCCGTTACTCTTACCCCCCCCCCCATCCTTGTGCCCACATAACTTCAGGAGTTGAAACTCAGCAGTGAGAATTCCAACTGAGGACTATTTTATAGTGACTTTTACTTTCGGCCAGATAGTGTACCTGAATCTACTATAGACAACTACTGTAACTAGTTTCTGTATAATGTATACCAACAGATCTTATGCAGTTAGTTAAAATCTAGACATTATAGGTTAATGTACTAACAGATGATATGTTTGTTTAAGGCCAAGTAATCCAAATCAATCTATTATATGGTTGCTTTCAAAAACCTAAGAAAAAGGTAGCAGTTATAAGACTGTTGACAGTTTGGGACATGTCTATTTTTGATAGAAGTGGCACCATTTTTTTAAATGTGTTACAATTAGCTATGGTAACAAATCAATTCTGTTTAACAAAGCTTGTGTTGTTTGCTGGTTAATCAACTTCACTTTTCCATCTCTGTACATGATGCATCTTTTAGATCCACACTGGGAAAGCCCCCTCAGTATAAAGCATTCTGCATATTCTAGGGGAAAATATGGACATGAGCAACTATGCTACCCCACAATACAGTGTTTAGATACAAGCTTCTGTAAATAACACCCAGCAAGTAGCATATCAAACTTCCCCTTGTTGCAATGTTCATGAAAAATGGGACAGTTGTGAGGTATGAACTGACTGATACCGAGGGCAGATACATTCTTATGAAAGTGAAACTTTTTAACTTAAAAGTGACCATAGGTAATACAGTATATACAGTATGCCCCAAATCATGTTCAGACATACTTTTTTTCGCAGATTTTTAAATGTATTAGATTCATTCTCTGAAGGTGCACTAATATCAGGAGGTGATTTCGACTTAACTTTAAACCCTCTTATAGAGGCCTTAAATGGCTCAAACAGCGTTGTCAGACTTACTCATAGCCGAGAATTCGGCACCATAAAATTAGAGACTACACACACTTCTCAAAAACTCGGATAGGTTATGTATTTGTATCTCAACATTGGCTGCATCTTTTTCTCCAAGCCCACATAGAAAACAGTTTACACTCATTATTATTATTATTATTATTAAGATGTATTTTTTGAGCGCCAACATATTGTGAAGCGCTGTAAAATAAATGCGTTTATACAAAGAAATCACAGAAGAATAGGCTTCTATAAATCAGTGTGCTTTAAAAGATCTTTTAAAAGCAGAAAGGTTGGGAGAAAGTCAGACAGAATGTGCGAGAGAATTCCATAGGAGGGGTGCAGCTGTCAGGCTTACCAGGAATCTGGAACCAATGGGCTGATAGAAGGCCGCTCCTACAGTACCCCACACGGTATATCCTCGATATGAACAGAGGAGAGACTGGTAGGGGAAGGTATGAGAGACGATTTAGCAGTAGGATGTTGAAGCACAGCTCCCAGTGGTGAAGAAGAAGATTGGTCAGGCAGGCCGGGTCAGGAACGAAGAGGTCAGCGAAGTCAAGGTCGGGCAGGGTCAAACCAGAAAAACAGCAACCGGAACGTCAAAACAGGAGGAGTAAGCAAGGAATCTTCAGAGTAGCAAAGACGATGTCTGAGCAAAGTCCTGCTCTAAAAGGATGGTTTAAATAGGCCCAGCGTCCAAAATGGCGTCAGCGTCAGCGTCACACGCCTGCGTCACCGCGCCGGCGTCACCGCGCTTGCGTCGACGTCACCGCGCTTGCGTCGACGTCACCGCGCCTGCGTCGACGTCACCGCGCCTGCGTCGCTTCCGAACGCGCTGCGTGACTGCGCCTGGAATGTCTCGAGGGGCGGAGCCAGAACCCTTACGATCCTGACAGTGCCCCCCCCTAGGCGCGGCCTCCGGACGCGGTCCTTAGTGGTATTACCAGACCTCCGAGACTGAAAGATCTCCACCAGTCTAGGAGCGTGAACATTAGCTGCTGGTTCCCATGAATTCTCTTCTGGGCCAAAACCCTTCCACTTTATGAGGTACTGGAGTTTACCTCCTCTACGCCTGGAATCCACGATAGACTCAATCTCGAACTCCATATGATCTTCCACCAGGACAGGATCAGGAGTAGACTTCCTCCGCCCCGGAAATCGATTTGGTACTACAGATTTTAGCAATGCAGAATGAAAAACTGGATGTATCCGAAAGGAATCAGGTAACCGTAACCTAAAGGCTACTGGGTTGATTCGTTGTATAATCTCGAAAGGTCCCAGGAAACGTTGCGCCAATTTCTTGGATGGACAATTCAGCTTCAGGTTTTGAGTAGACAGCCACACCTTGTCTCCGACCACAAACTCCGGATCTGGATTCCTGCCTTTGTCAGCAAAGTATTTGGTATTAGACTGTGCCTTTAACAAATTCTCGTGTAACATCTCAGTATTAGATCTTAACAGGGCAAGCCTATCTTGCGCAGCAGGAACGGATTCTTCCTTGAGTAGCCCAGGGATCATGGAGGGATGATAACCAAAATTAGCATAGAAGGGAGTTTGCTTGGTGGATGAATGTACGGAATTATTATAGGCAAACTCCGCCATAGGTAGGAGTTTGACCCAGTCGTCTTGAAGAAAGCACGAAAAGCATCTTAAGTATTGCTCTAGAGTCTGATTAGTCCTTTCAGTCTGACCGTTTGACTGTGGATGATATCCAGACGAAAGGGACAACTTAATTTGTAACCCCCTACAGAGAGCTTTCCAAAACCTTGAAGTAAATTGGACTCCTCGGTCAGACACAATGTCTTTTGGCAGCCCATGTAGCCGTACCACCTCTCTAATGAAGGTGTCCGCTGTCTCTGCTGCCGTTGGAACTCCAGATAGAGGAATAAAATGCGCCCATTTAGTCAACCGGTCTAAGACTACAAATATAACTGAGCAACCCTTGGAGGGAGGAAGATCCGTAATGAAATCCATTGAGATGGAAGTCCAATTGGTTTCCTAGTAGAAGACTTACAACGGGCACAAATGTCACAAGATCGAATAAATCTGGAACAGTCACTGCCCAACTTTGGCCACCAGAAATGCCGTCGTGCCAAATCTAAAGTCTTGCGTAACCCAAAATGTCCAGCCAAAGGGGAATCATGGATGGCTTCTAATGCTTCAGTCCTTAAAGTTTCAGGAACAAATAGTCTTCCTTTATTGAAGTAAAGTCCTTCCCGAAGGTGTAAGGGAACTTCTGTCGGAGGGGGAGCACTCCCGGACTTCTCTCGAATCTTATGTAACAATGAAGATTGTAACAGTAAGAAGCTGTTGGCTGAGAGGATAGTTTCGGGGGACTTTACTGGAGCACCTTCCTGAGAACATAAACGGGACAAAGCATCAGCCTTGTTGTTTCGTGAGCCTGGACGATAGGTAATGTGTAACTGGAACCTCGAAAAGAAAAGGGCCCACCTTGCTTGTCTAGGTCTTAATCTTTTGGCAGTTCGCAAGTATTCAAGGTTCTTATGATCTGTATACACCAAGATAGGATGGAATGCGCCCTCCAGCAAGTGTCTCCATTCTTCTAGAGCCAATTTAATTGCCAACAGCTCTCTATCTCCGACGTCATAGTTACATTCAGAACTGGACAGTTTCTTTGAGAAGAAGGCAACCGGGTGAAGAAGGTTTTGGGTCCCCAGACGTTGAGATAGAACTGCTCCTACGGCAACTTCAGAAGCATCCACTTCCAGAACGAATGGTTGAGAAGGGTCAGGATGTGCAAGAATAGGGGCCGTGGTAAAACTCTTCTTCAAGGTGTCAAATGCTTCCTGGGCTCGGGATGACCACAAAAATTTAGAACATTTCTTCGTTAAGTCAGTAATTGGTCGGATAATCAGGGAAAAGTTTTTAATAAATTTACGGTAGAAGTTGGCGAACCCCACAAATCTTTGTACTGTTTTACGGTCTGTAGGAATAGGCCAATCTAGGATAGCCAACGTCTTCTTTGGATCCATGATGATTCCATTACCAGAAATAATGAACCCCAGGAACTCAATGGTGTCTTTTTCAAACTCACACTTCTCTGCCTTCGCTATCAGATCATGAAGGCGTAAACGACGAAACACTTCTCTCATATGACAACGGTGTTCCTCCAGTGATGAGGAGAACACTAAAATATCATCAAGATATGCAACCACATAAATGTCCAGAATGTCTCTGAAAATGTCGTTAATGAAATGCTGGAACGTTGCTGGAGCGTTACATAACCCAAAGGGCATAACGAGATACTCGAAGTGTCCATATCTGGTTCTGAAGGCTGTCTTCCATTCATCCCCTCTCCTGATTCGGATGAGATTATAAACTCCCTTCAAATCCAATTTTGAAAATACAGAAGCAGAACGAAATCTCTGAAACAGTTCGTGGATCAACGGAAGCGGATAACGGTTCTTGATGGTTACCTTATTAAGCTCCCGATAATCTATGCAAGGACGAAGGGAATGGTCCTTCTTCTCTACAAAAAAAATTCCAGCTCCGGCAGGTGACGTGGATGGTCTAATGAAACCTTTCTTTAGGTTTTCGTTAATGTATTCAAGAAGGACCCCTAGCTCCCTTTCTGAAAGAGGAAAGATGCGTCCGAACGGTATAGGAGCACCGGGCAGCAAGTCGATCGGACAATCGTATGCCCTATGCGGTGGAAGGACAGCAGCACTCCTCTCATTAAAAATGTCCAAGAATTCATGGTAAACCGAAGGCACTGTCAACAGCAGTTTTTGTTCAGTTGTAGTACAAGCCACAGTCTTAGGAGGGGCCTGTGGATGAAAACAATTTTGGAGGCAATATGGAGAAGAAAATGTTACAGTTCCTAATGCCCAATCAACCACCGGGTTATGTGCTTTTAACCATGGCAGTCCAATAATAATTGGAAACAAAGGGGAAGAGACCACATCAAAGCGAATAAACTCAAAATGCATCTCATTTATTGAAGAAAACAAAGGCGAAGTCTCTAAAGTAACTGGACCAGAACGAAGAGGAGACCCATCGGCCATCTTGATAAGGATCGGCTGAGACTTCGTTATTAATGGAACTTGATGGTCCCTTGCGAAAGTTGTATCCATGAAACAACTGCTAGCGCCCGAGTCAAGGATTGCCGCCACTTGCAGACGGTTTGTTCCCCACTGCAAAGAGACAAACAGAGAAATATGGGCACTTGAAAATTGAAGCTGGGACTTAATTTCAGTCTTTGTAGGACAATTACCCTCTGGCGAACTGGACAAGTGTGCAGAAGATGATCAGCCGAGCCACAATAGAGGCAGAGATTACGGCGTCGTCTTCTCAACTTCTCCTCAGGGGACAAACTTGGCCGAATTAACCCCAGTTGCATTGGTTCAGCTGCAGGAAGTGAAGAGGCGCCAGGAATCGGTGGAGGAGCCTTGGGCATGACCCAAGGAACTTGAGGAGAAAACTTCTCAACCTGGCATTCCCTTAACCGCCGATCCAGTTGGATGGATAATTGGATCAACTCTTCCAGGCTGTCCGGAACTCCAGTTCTTGCTAGCTCATCTTTCAACGGAACAGACAGACCGAACCGATAGTGATGTCTTAATGCCGATTCATTCCATGAGGTGTCAACAGCCCACCTACGAAATTCAGCCGCATAGTCCTCGACTGGTCTCTTGCCTTGGGTCAAATACTGAATGGCGGTTTCGGCAGTAGTTGGCCTCTGTGGGTCATCGTATAGGGAGGCCATAGTAGCAAAGAAAGTCTTAGCATCGGCCAGGAGCGGGCTGTTAAGCTCCAACAGGCGATGGGCCCAAATCTGTGGCTCTCCCGCAAGGAAAGAGATCACTGCCCCGACCTTAGTGCGTTCGTCATAGTAGGTTCTAGGCTGGAGCGAAAACAGAAGTCTGCAGCTGTTCCAGAAGGTCCGAAATTGGCTTCGGTCACCAGAAAATTTATCCGGCAGCGCAATCTTTGGTTCAGGGTGTGTCTCCCCTGAAGCTGCTTGGGAAGGAGTGGTGCTGGATGTGGAAGCCGAGGCAGTAGCTGGAGCAGAAGGTGGAAGTTCGGTAAGCCGGGCTTGCAAACCTTGATACCCCCCTTGAAGATCTTGCACTGCTCGTGTGAGGGCTGTGATCTGCTGGGATAAAGTATCTAAAGCAGTTGCTTCCTCAGCTGGTTCCATTCTGCTTGGCTCAGACATACTGTCAGGCTTACCAGGAATCTGGAACCAATGGGCTGATAGAAGGCCGCTCCTACAGTACCCCACACGGTATATCCTCGATATGAACAGAGGAGAGACTGGTAGGGGAAGGTATGAGAGCCGATTTAGCAGTAGGATGTTGAAGCACAGCTCCCAGTGGTGAAGAAGAAGATTGGTCAGGCAGGCCGGGTCAGAAACGAAGAGGTCAGCGAAGTCAAGGTCGGGCAGGGTCAAACCAGAAAAACAGCAACCGGAACGTCAAAACAGGAGGAGTAAGCAAGAGGCGTAGTCAAGTAGATCGAGTCGAAAAAACCCAGCTTGGATAATTCACAGGAATCTTCAGAGTAGCAAAGACGATGTCTGAGCAAAGTCCTGCTCTAAAAGGATGGTTTAAATAGGCCCAGCTTCCAAAATGGCGTCAGCGTCGGCGTCAGCGTCACACGCCTGCGTCACCGCGCCGGCGTCAGTGCCGTCGCGCTTGCGCCGGCGTCACCACGCTTGCGTCGACGTCACCGCGCCTGCGTCGACGTCACCGCGCCTGCGTCGCTTCCGAACGCGCTGCATGACTGCGCCTGGAATGTCTCGAGGGGCGGAGCCAGAACCCTTACGATCCTGACAGCAGCCCTTGAATGCGAGTAGTGAGGAGGAAATGAGAACAGAGTTGAGGAGCAGGTCAGTAGAGGAGTGTAGTGAGCGGCTGAATGAGTATCTAGAGATGAGTTCGGAGATATAGGGAGGGGCAGAGTTGTTAAGTGCTTTGAATGTCAAAAAAAAAAATTCATTTTAAATTTTATTCTGAAATTAGAGGAAGCCAGTGCAGGGATTGGCATAGTGGCATGGCAGAGGAGCAGTGGTTGTTGAGGTGTATAAGCCTGGAGGCAGTGTTCATTATGGACTGGAGAGGTGACAATCTCTGGTGGGGAAGGTCAATTAATAGAGATTTACAGTAGTCTAGACGTGATATGATGAGAGAGTGAAAAAAAAATTTGGCGGTATCTTAGGTGATAAATGATTGTGTTTTGAATATGTTCCTTAGGTGAAAGTGACATCCATGCCGACCGTCCATGCCTATGATTTGTGCAAATGGCATTTAATTCATCTTTACAAGTGGAGTTGATCACATTTTATTGGCTATTCATATTAAATAGGTACAAAGGTCAAGTGGTTTAAACAACTTGAGTTCTCTTGTACTATGGACCCAATGCACTGGAATGGCCCAAAACGCACTTTAAGTGGTATGAAGTCAATTAGAAGTGCACATTTGGAGAAATATATGCTAATAAGCTAATGCGCACACCAATGGCTCTTCTCCTATTGAACATGAAGCGTTATTAACAGAGGTATATTCCAATTATTTTTCAGAGAACTTGACTTTTCTTGTTGATCATTCACCTGCTTCCTCACACCATAACACAGGAATACAACTGGAAATTCAATGGCCTAATATTACACAATAAGGAGCATAAGAAACAAATCATGAATGATAAAACCAATAGTAAGATGTTTCACCGGCAACACTGTGGGAAACGGAAAAAATATGTCGTCCGAGGTTATTGATCGCTTTTTGCAGCAACCTAAAGAAAGGAAAAGAGAAAATGGTCAATAACATATTATAGACAGAGAGAAGATTAAATCCTAGGTCTTAATTTTAGAAATGTGATATTAGTTTCTTTATTTTGTTGTTATTTGGTTCACAATTAACAGTGCATACTTTCATATATGTACTTTACATGTTATTTTGCTCACTTTTATTTTATCATTATTCTACTTTTGTATGTACATAAATGGATGTAAAATCTTATTACATAAATAAAAACTGTGAATATGAAAAACAAAAACGTATTACAAGAAATCCAGAACCTAGAACAAGCACACAAGGCGCGACACCTATGCACTATTAGAAAGCAGATCCAGCTCAAAGCTATTCTAGAACAATATACATATAAAGCCTACATTAAATGCTAACAAAAATTCTATGAACTGGGTGACATACAGTATATAATAAACACTTTGCAAACACCCTGTGTAAGCGACAGCCCTCATTACATGTACCATCTATTAAAGACAGTGAACAAAGGGTAAATTACAGATGAAACCTCTTTGGGTTGTGTGTTTAACACAGAATAACTAAACTCATTTAACTCACTTACCCTATTTAACAAAGAAAATTGCATCACAACCTCACATCTAATTAGGGCTCTTACACACGGCCGTTCCGACCTGCGCTCCCCTGCGTTCCGTTTTTTGGCGTTCAGCCGCAGGGGAGCGCAGGAATAGACGCAAGTCATTATTTGAAATGGGGCTGTACTCACTCAGGCGCGTGTAGGCGCCGAACGCAGGTTCAGACGCAACATGCTGCATTTTTCCTGCGTTTGGCGCCTACACGCGCCTGAGTGAGTACAGCCCCATTTCAAATAATGACTTGCGTCTATTCCTGCACTCCCCTGCGGCTGAACGCCAAAAAACGGAACGCAGGGGAGCGCAGGTCGGAACGGCTGTGTGTAAGAGCCCTTAAAGCGAACAGTGGTAGCATTGTATTATTCTTGGAAAGGATAAATGCATTAAATGAGTTTACATGATTTTAGATAACACGTTTCTTTAGTTTATCTCAAGTCATGACACATTTAACACACAAAGTCATTCCAAACATACTATTAGCCGCTATTCAAGTTAAGTAACACAGAACCATCTGGTGAGCTTCTTGACACAATTGATGCTTTTATCAGAGAAGCTAACGTAAAACCATTGTCCTCGAGCAGTAACCTATGGCTGCTTAAAAGCAAAGATTTTATTGTGGGTTACTGCTCCTGGGCAAACTTAGTGCCTTTTATTACATATGGGGAATAGACTTTAAGATTTACGCAAAAATTCTCAAATAATTAGTGATCTAACACAGAAAATGTTGGCTGACAAAAAAGCCACCAAGCCAAAATTGTTGCCGAGACAATAGTCGCCACAAGAAAAAATGCTCCTTGTAGTTTCGCAAATTTTTTCACAGTTTTGCGAATTTTCTGCAAATTAAAATGAGACAGATTTGCTCATCACTATCAAACATTACTTATCTTCTCTCGTCCACAGCGATCATTTCTTCCAAAAAGGATAAGATAATACTTCTAAAGTGATCTCTCTAATACACCAGGCAAAATTGAGACAAATTCCTTCTCAAATACCTACCACATATGCCAAAAAGGCATTCAGCTGGATATCTTTGGCATTTCTTACCAAAACACTTTCCGGCTTTATACTCAGATTATTAGCACTATATCAGGAATCATCTGCAAGGATCAAAGTTAGTGGTATCCGCACATCCCCAATAATAGTATTCAGTATGTTCCCCATACTAGGGGCGTAACTACAGAGGAAGCAGACCCTCCGGCTGCAAGGGGGCCCAAGTGTTGTAGGGGGGCCATGAGGCCCTAATTAAAAGCTATTTCCACATATATTGGTAAAACAGAAACACAACTTTTTGGGGCCCTAAATTTAATTTGCTGTTGGGCCCAGTAACATCTAGTTAGGCCACTGTCCCATACTATTTATCTTGACAATGGAAACCCTACTCTCCCACACAATACAAAATTAGAATATCCCTTGGATCATCAAAGGAAAAGAATACAAAATTGCCAAATTTGCTGATGATTTAATACTGCTTGTTAACAAACCTATTGTCTCTCTTCCTAATCTTCTACATCTATTAAACACCTTTGGCTCTCTATCTCATTTCAATGTGAACTTTGCAAAGTTTGAAATGCTTAATATCAATATTGCCCCCGATATGAAAAATTTCCTTTCATGTGGACAATTAAACTATTACATTTTTAGGGGTAAATACTGTATACCAGTGGACCTTTTACAATAAAAACGACTTGCCGCTGCTAGACTCTTACAATAAACTACTGAATTTTTTGAGTAGGCTAAAGCTTTCCTGGTTTGGCCGGATACAAGCAATCAAAATGATGCTGATGCCCAAAGTGCTATACCTTTTACAGACTTTATCTCCATACTAATGTCCTTCTTCAATAATAGGATTACAAGATTTAGCTGGGCTAGAAATAACGTCAGATTGCAATATAGTAGGGATGCACCAAATCCAGGATTCCGTTCCGGATTCGGCCAAGATTCTGCCTTTTCAGCTGGATTTGGCTGGATCTGAGTGCCTGGCTGAACTGAATCCGACTCCAAAAAATCAAGGAAGAAAAAAAATGTTTTTACTTTTTTCTACTCTTTCTCCTTTTTTCCTAATTTACATATGCAAATTAGGGTTCGGATTCTGTTCGGTGTTGGACCGAAACTTTCACAATGGATTCGGAAATTCGTACAAATCCTAAAATAGTGGATTCTGTGTATCCCTACAATATAGACAATTAATTTTAACCCAAAGTCAGACAAGGGCTTTCCTTACCAGATATACTGTACATCTATACTTAATTGCAATGCAGTTAACTAGAATCTCAAAATGGGCATCTCAGAAGTCTGTCAAAGCCTGGGTTGAACTGGGACAAGCAAGCGCTGAATCTGAACAATGCAACATTTCAGATTTAACTAAAGAGAGAAACTGAAACTGACTAGACTCCTATATATCTTGCAACCCTTATAACGCAACCCCAATTTTATAACTAGCAAAGACACACATCATTCCAAAGTGGTAAACTCTTAATGGCAGACCATCCAGACCGTGTATCTTGTCGATATTTAAAAAATATGGGGGCCAACACTCCAAAGATACATGGAACTATCATTAACTACACTATATTATCCAACCCACCCAGAGACTTGACTGGAACAGGACATTAACAACCTAGGAGAACTTCTTTACAAACCAACCAGACACAACAGACTATCGCGTACGGCTCCCTAAATTCAGCACAAGTGCTAAGCTCCTTAGTCACAGCTTAATCTTCTGCCTGTAGCAGCCACCTTTGGCCTCGGGAGGAACCTTCAGTTACTCAGATGCCGCCAGGTCTTAGGTTGAGAGGAGCAAAGCAGATGTTCTGAATGAGCAAAGGGGCACGTGCGTTTCAAAGTTTTTGGAGAAAAGGCAATAATTGGGTCGGTACAGGCGGAGTTCATGCAGGGTCAGACAGGCAGTGTTCGATATAGGTAGAGTTTAAGCAAGGTCAAAAATGCCAGGGTCGGTACAGGCAGCGCACAAAGCATGGTCAGGCAGGCAAGGGTCAATATCAATAGAGTTCAGAATAGTCAGGCAGGCAAGGATCAAACCGGAATCAAACACAGAAATTGCACCCATGATACTAACAAGTTAGACCTAGCAAAGAGCAATGAGTTTGGGCGCAAAGCCCCTTTAAATATTCGGATTTCATGCCAAAACATAAACCCCAGAAGTGTGCGATGTGCACCGAAGGAGGAAGCATGCGGCGGGCTTCCCTTCCGGCCCACTAGACCACAAGGGTAAGTTGTTACACAGACAAAGCAATCTCAAAAATATACAAACTACTACTACAAAATACTGAATACCCTAAGAGATTGTATTGCAAAGAATGGGACAAAGAGTTAAACATTGTAATATCTGAAAAACAACTGTGGGCAAGAATATTCTCCACTTTATATAAATCCTATAGAGCAGCCAGAGTTAGAGAAATGAACTACAAAGTGGCCACAAGATGGCACTACGCACTGAGCAAATTAAAGGAAATATATACCAATAGAACATACTGTATTTATGCTGGAGATGTCACTCTGAAGTAGGTAACCATGTGCATAGTTGGTATTCCTGCTCCATTTTATAACCATACTGGTCACACGTATTATTATTATAATTATTATTACTACCTCATGGTGGAAGCAGGAAGTTATTCCTACTCCCAACATTAGTTACATGTCCTCCTGTGGCTCCACTATTTAGATGACATAATTTTTTTGTGTTGGGGCCCTAGAGGGACATATATTGAATTAATTCAATTTCTAATAATAATGATCTGAACATCCATTTCACTTTGCACATTTACCATACAAAAGGATTACAGAAATATCGTACCACCACTCGCTGTGCCATTGAGGTTGTTAGTAAGACTATACCATTAAGTACAGGAGCAGCACATTTTTTTAAATTTCATGATGGGAAGGTAGCATTCCTAAGAGCCACTGACCTTGAAATGGTTACATCAGCAATACGGGATGGCAATATTTACAGAATTTTCTTCAAATCGAGAGCAAGTGGATTCATGATTTATAGCCTTAAAATATAAATAAGGATATAGGTCTATCAGCTTTTCTTGTTTAATGTGTATATGGATTGATATGGTGTTTGAACACAAATATTTTGTATATATATATATATATATATATACCATTGTTTATCATTATTTTTTTCTGTTTCCTATAGTGGACTTAGATTAATTTGTGTGAGGTAAATACCCATTGAAGGTTTTTATGTCTTTCAAAAGGACATGCTACATACCTACTCTATTGTGCTATTTGCCATGATGAAGCTATTATCAAACAATCCATCTCTAGTAGCCAAGTTTGTAAATAACAAGGCTGTGGATCACCATGCTTAATACATAAACAGCTTGGGATGTACTGATATTGTATCACACCTCTTTCTATGGTAGAAGTCTTAATGGATTATTATTTTTTACAAGTATGTTTTCAAATATTATTTTCTTAAAATCCCTGACCACAAAGGTTTTCGTGTTTTTTAAACCCCTGGCCACCAATATTGTTTTTCTTAAAACCCCTGGCCACCAATTATTCAATAGGGGTCCTGGACATCAATTTTTTAATAGGGGCCTTGGCCACCAGTGTTTTAGTAGGTGCCCTGACCACCAATGTTTTAGTAGGACCCTGGAAATCAATGTTTTAGTTAGCCCCATGCCACCAATTTTGTTTCCAGAAAAACCCTGACCTCCAAGGGTTATTTAAAAACCCTGGCCACCAATGTTTTAGTAGTGCATACATATTTTAGTATTCTTCTTATTCTTAGAATTCCTAACCACCAATGTTTTAGTAGGGGTTAAATATTTTAGTATTCTTCTTCTTCTTAAAATTCCTGACCACAAAGTGTTTTTTTTTAAACCCCTGGCCACCAATGTTTTTTTTTTTCTTAAAACCCCTGGCCTCCAATGTATTAGTTGGGGCCCTGGCCACTAATGTTTTAGTAGCGGCCCTGGACATCACTGTTTTAGCAGGTGCCCGGACACCAATGTTTTTAGTGGGGGCCCTGGACACCAATGTATTAGGGCCCCTGTCCATTTTTAATAAATTGCAATGGGCACTTTTCAGTCTGTTTTGGCTTTTAGATAATTTCTTATCCAAGTGCCAAACTTATTTGTACATTAGAAATGCAGAAATTCTAAACCTAAGTATGATTTAAGTTACAGTCTGTTCAAAAAGTCTACCTTGACCTGGTGGCAGGCTTTTATTTACTTTTTTAGTGCTGATATAGGTGGTAGTGCTGTGCGGGTCGAGAAAAACTCCTCTCTGTTTATAGACCCTTGCCGTCCCACTGTTGATGTAAAAAAAGGTGTGCCACACACCAATAAAACCGGAAGCCAGCATTTTAAGGTTGTGGGCAGGGAGAGCAGAGCTCAACCTGAACCCACCCATGATTCACAAATGGTGTGCTGAGGTTGGCCCAAACCTGCCCGACGCACGGGTAAACCGGCGAGTCCCACAAATATTGGGCTTGCCTGCACATCACTAGTAGGTGAGGGTGGGGGCCCAGAAAATGTTGTCATGCTGGGCCCCGTCATTTCTAATGGTTGCCCTAGGTACGGCTAAACTTGGGTACAATTGGATAACTTTATTTAGTTTGCCAACTTTAGGCTGTTCCCCTGTCCTTTATTTTTCTTCTACTACTTTTCTTCCATTTTATCTGTTCTTCTTACCAGTTTCTTCTGTTATGTTCTATCTTGCTGCTCTCTTTTTTCTCTATACTTCCCATTTCTATCCTTATGTTTTCCCCTTACCTTTTTGCCTACACCACTAACCGTTTCCTTTTATCTCTTGTTATGTTGTTTGGTTTCCTCTGCATTCTGCCTTTCTCCTTCACCATTCTGCTTGTTCTTTTCTCAGCACTTTTGCATTTTATAGTTATCTTTAGTTCTGCACCAGTTTTATGATTGTAGGGACCCATAGGATTTATAGCCCCAATGGATGGAAACTCTCTACAAGTGCTATACCCCTAGTTGCTAGGCAGAGACCTGTGTATGTAAGTTATGGTGCAACCTCACTGATAGCCTATTCTACCCATCTCTGACCTGCACCATCTAAAAGCATCAAGGTAATGAGCCTGCTTTTTATTTGTCTTTGGTTGCAAGTCTTTTGCATAGATGCATTTACTTTTATAGCCAAGTAACAGATATCTTTTAACATCAGCAGTTTACAGACACACCATTGGTAGTACAGTGTGGTTTGCAGGTGTACACTTAACAACCAAGGCAGGAGGGGTTGCTTAATAAGGACCTTATGATGTGTCTTATAGCCTGAAAGCAATAGATCTGATAGTCTTGTCCTGAATTGTCTGTATCTAATCTAAAGGTAATGTATTGAACTCTCGAGACTCAATGGAGGGAGAATGGGGCATTCCTAGAAACACAACATTGAAAATAACAGGAAAAATTATTGTTTTATTATCATGTATTTTTACATTGCTGTCAGTTTGTATGAGAGTAATACAAAACACGTGTTTTATTTGGAATGCCATTGTCTGTCAGCACATATATTTAACATGTGGCAACTAACATTCAGACCTTATTTATGTTTTCTTCATCTGTTTTCCCTTAGGAACTAAAGTACAATATCTGTCTGAGTCTTGCTGAGATATTCCAACTCTAAATCCACAAAGTACACTTAACCACAGGCCTGATAGTACTTCACATTGCTGAAATGACTTTAGATTTAAGAATGGAGCTGTTTAACATTAGAGCAGATGACCTCTTCTGTAAGATGATGCATGCTCATTACTGGTGCTGTACAAGAATTTTACAAAATAGGCATTTGAGCAAAAGTCTGCTGTGTAATGGCTAGAGAAGGGAGAACAAGCACGGGGCCCTCAAAATAATCAACTATGACAAGTAAATGCTGCCCTAACTCTTTGTTAGATGTGTTTTTCCAGAAACATAAACCAACTGCTTTGACCACTGATTCTAACTGGCTATCCAGATGTTCTCAACAAACAGGCTCTAGCCACTTGCATCACAGTCTGTTTAACGGTATCCATCTACTATGTCAGTGAAGGCTTAACATAAATACAGTGGGTGGGTCGACTATAATTTGGCCTGCACCCAACCCTAACGCAGTTTGGTAGCTCCCAACCTTAACCCTAACCTGGCATGCCCACTTTTTTATATACCCGCGCCTGCCCCATCCTGCTGTGCTGTCATGGAAGGCAGGACATGTGAACACAAGTATATAAAATGGTGCACACAGAGGTGGAAGTGGAGCAGTAGAACATCGCGGTCTGGAGGAACAGAGCTAAAAAGTTCAGTCCACACCAACCTGCAGCCCAAGAACGTCAAGCGGAAGTCGGCCTGAACCCGCCCAACCCACTTGCTTTTAGGCGGCCCACACATCGCTAGTCCCTATGTACTTTTAAACCAACCCTTCTCTAAGCAGAAGTAGAAATGTTCTGCAGCTGCACTGATGAAAATGATGAACGGGGATGGCTACCTACACACCATTATTAAAACTCAAACACACTCAGTTTGAAAATGGACATCTAAATGGTAAAATGAATGATTTGCAACCCAATGCATATTATGTTTTATAGTAGAATACAATACAGGTATGGGATGCGTTAAACGGAAACTCGTTATCCAGAAAGCTCTGTATTACATCACGGGCGTCTCCCATAGGCTCTATTTTATACAAATAATCCAAATTTTTAAAAATCATTTCCTTTTTTCAGTAATAATAAAACAGTAGCTTGTACTTGATCCAAACTAAGATATAATTCATCCTTACTAAAAGGAAAACAAGTCCTATACTTGTGTGTGTGTGTGTATATATATATATATATATATATATATATATATATATATATATATATATATATATATATATATATATATATATATATATATATATATATATATATATATATATATATATAAGCAGTGACACAATGGCCCAGGGGACAGGGGAGGCCAGACCATGGGGTCTGCTGTATAGTATTTCCCCTTCACCAGCTCCTCTCCTACCTTAAAGTTGCTGCCCACCTAGCGGCGGCAGGCAAGTGTGAGTTGGCTGTCGGTAAATGTCAGAAGTGCCCCATCAGGTGCATAAACTTAATAGCCGCAGCACATTTCTATCACAAGGAATATCCATCAAAACCTGTGATCTACCAAAAAAGATATTTTCTTCATCTGCAATTTTGCAGGACTCGCCAGTAGATGTCACTGCTGTTACTCTCGACAGTCAATCAAAACTAACACTGTGTGCCAAGAGCAGTAAAATCTTTTCACAAGTCTAGCTCTTTGGATTGAAAGAGAGCAGGTACACTGTCAAATTTGTCATGAAAAAAACAGGAAAAGTCTTCAGCGCATACAGCTGGCTGCCAAGGATCATAGTGATCATAATAGAAGAGTTTAGGCATGGATACAACAAAGCATACTCAGTCTTAACTGTTGCACTGCACTTTGGCTACTATTATTACTTTCTGGTAAACTGTTATACCTGTACACGCAAATTGCCAAATTCTTATGATATAGGCATGTTATTCTACTACTTGCCTTGTAAAAAATGCCTGCCAAAAGGGAGCCTAACCCCTACAGACTTACCACTGATATCTCATACATAACTTAAAGGTATTAAATACTCAGTTAAATATACTGTACATACCTGAGTCAGAATTACATTTGGAAGGAAATATTCTGTACTGTAATAGTAAGCATATTATTAGTAATGGCATCTGGTCACTCAGAGGTAGTGACTATTTGCTCTTATAGACACAACTGAAAGTGAAGCTTGGTGGTCATTTAGGTTGAGATTTGTGGTGAAAGATTATATTATACTTTCCAGATCCTGTCTGATAAGCAGTAACGGAACTAGGTGGGGGTGGGCCCTGGTGCGGGCCGTGCAGCTGGGCTCCCCCACCCTCGTCCGTCCAAATTTACTTTGCGGCTGCAGCCGACTCCAGCCGGGGGGGCCCTGCGGGGGTGCGGGCCCTGGCCCAGTTGCACCCCCTGCTCCCCCGGTAGTTATGCCTAAGTGAGCATGTAGAGTGTATATTGTTAAAGGGGGAATGCTGGGTGCAATATTGACCCTCAATCGTTAAAAATCAGAATACAAAATATTGGAAGGTTGGTATTTTTTTCCAGAATAGGTAGCAACCCTGTTTGTACATCTGTTACTAATACATTCCCTACTCACTGTAGAAATGTAAAAAAAAAGTATATTTAACCAATCTTAATATGCACTAGGAACACTGTGTATTAATAGGAGAGATCACTGTCTAGCTTTTGCTCTTGGCTTAATTTTTCCAACTTTGAGCACTTTTGACCTTCAACTATTTGGTGAATATTTCTCTTCTTTCAAGTCAATTTCTTTTACAGATTTAGCAAAGTTATCTACATTCATATAACATTCTTTTTTTAAAAAAAAAGGGGCAAATCCTTTTCCATTGCAAGGAAGTTTTTGAAACATTGGACATAAGCAAGGTAGCAGTTCTTAAAGGTATAATGTCATGGGGAAACATTTTCAAAACGCATCGATTAATGGTGCTCCTCAAGCAGAATTCTGTACTGAAATTAATTTCTTATGAGAGCAAGTAGATATACATATAGATACAACTTTCCCTTGTTATAGTTATACAGGAGCAGTGACCAGCTCCATGTTGTAGCTCCCACCCTTCCCAGCTATAGTCAGGTGATCCCCCTGGTGTCTAATAAAAGGGCAGCCAAGTTTGGGAGTTTTATAGATATATATATTTATAGAGAGAGAGAGAGAGAGAGAGAGAGAGAGAGAGATAGATATATATAAAATTTTGAAATTTGATATGAGGTAAGTCTCTCTTTAATGCTCCACTGCAAGTTGGAGTAATGTCAAACCAAGCAGCTGATAAAATGAAAATAGAGACTAGTGAGCCTGGGAGGTAACAAGATTTCAGATCTCTCATGCCTCTCCTGTAGGAATTAGCTGTCTGCTATGCTGCTACCACTACTCTGTTTCCCGCTAATAGCATGTACTGATGGAGAAATTTTAGAAGAGAAATGGTAAAAAACTGGATGTTGGATGGGGTGGCACATACTTGCATGTTTAGGAGCAGCAGAGGGTGCAGGTCTGCTTTATGGCAGGTAGTAAGGACAGGGCTGGCCTGTGACCATGGTGCTGCTTCTGTACAGAGCAGGATTTCTAATCTTGGTCTCAGTACAGAGTTCAGCATTCCCTAAGGAGCACCTGCTAAGTAACATGCATAAAAGTGAATGTTTCCCTTTCAGCCATAGCACATCCAGTCCCTAGCACCATAGCAGTAGTCGGTGATAAGGAGCATTTACACTGCAAGCCAACCTATAACCCTGGTCCAGTGCCCATGATTCTGCTTGGCTATCACTACTGTGGAGTTTGAGACCAGAAATGATATGGTCCCAAGCATTCCAGATACATACTTCCCAACTGTCCCGTTTCTCGCGGGACAGTCCCAATTTTGACAGCTCAGCCTGCAGTCCCATATTGTAACTGCAATGTCCCAACTTTCTCTTTGATCTCCTGCACTAAACAGCCAGAAAAATACTTGGCATTTAAGATTTGTAGGTCTCTTGGGAGAACTGATACTTACAGATTAAAGGGCAATTCAACTTCATTATATTCCCAGAAAATCATTTAAACATTATATAAAACCAAAATAAAGAAAACTTTCCATAACCTGCAAAATTTTGTGGCCATACAAAGGGCATGGTCAAAAAAGGTTGCCTCGCTGTGTGGCAGATCTTTTTGTCCCTCTTCCTATTTTTCAAATGTTTGGAGGTATGCAGATAATAGATTCCACTACTTTAACTGTGTCTATAAAATGCATCTAAGGCAGAGTCTAAAGCAGAGCTTGAGATAAAAGGTAATGTATCAGCAAAGACACCCAAACTGCATTACTTGGGGCTGCTTTTCAAGGGCATTGAGACTGAAGCCTATTTGAATGGATTCTCCTATTTAAGACATGCAAATTATATGATTTCCACACACTTAACTACTTATACGGTATATTTGCAGTTTTCTGGGGGGATTTTTAGAAATGTAGTTGCCAAACTTGTGTGAGCAATTTGTGCATTATTGTAGGAGGAATATGTTAATCTTTTCTGTTCACCAGGACTATTTTGCATACTATGAATGAATATATTCATCTTTGTGATAAACTGTACAGGGTTTACTGGTCTGTACTTTCTGGCTGATACAAATCTCGAGTGCTGCCTTGGGGAAGAAATAAAGTATGGCATTTGTGTAAATGTCCAATTAGCCAAAGTACATAAACATAGCTATTAAAATTACTTTGAGCTGTATTAGAAAAATATGTTGGCCAAGTATTTTGGCTTGGCATCTGTAGAATAAGTTACTAAAGCATGAATCGGTAACAAATGCCTCACAATGTAGCATTCTTAACACACGGTTTTAAATTATATATTCCCAGACTGCTAGGCTTGTTACCCCAGGAAGCACAAAGTAAAAATGGGGCCCATCTGGAAGATCAAAATGGGGGTTATCTGGGATCTCATTAATTAATGCCCCAGTTGCAAGTGCTAGATCACTGTGGGGTGCAAAACCATGAATACTGAGCGCTCATTTAGAAAGCACCAAGTCCAAGACAAATTTGTGCTTTGGACTTCATGCTCCAAAAAATCTGGTGCAAGGTGTGAAATGAACCATCAATGGGCGCAAGTCAGTCCTGTCCTTACTTCTTTGAGTGTGTAAAGCCCTGCAACCTCTATACTCTCTTTAACTTGTGGGTCTGGATGTGTAAGGGGAGGGAAATTGATGCCTACCTGCCTACCCCCAAACCTTCCCTCATGAATACAGCACGACCAAATATATGCAGTATTGTATTATGTGGGAAACACACCCCAATTTGTCCCTTAGTGTGAAGTGCAATAATAACATGGTGCTTTGTGCCAATCTTTGTTCTTTGAACCCTACCCTGCATTTCATAAATGATACCCTTGAAGTGAATACATATTTGCTTTCCTACTTGAAGCTTAGCCAATTAAGGGGGGGAGATTAAAAAAAATATGTGGATAAGGGGCTTTTTTAAAATGTTAGACAATAGG
Organism: Xenopus laevis; assembly: GCF_017654675.1. Lineage (NCBI taxonomy): Eukaryota > Metazoa > Chordata > Amphibia > Anura > Pipidae > Xenopus > Xenopus laevis. Next base: position 74,585,672 of record NC_054383.1, read on the forward strand.
GGTTGAGTCTTCTGTAGAAGCATCATTTCTTGTTGCTGGTATTCATCCTTCTTTTTAGTGCCATTTTCCTCAGTTGGCTGGTTGGTCCAGAGGAACACAGCAGTACACTTTCAAAAGCATTGCTTCACAAAATTGCATGCTTCTGATTTTAAGGCCAAACATTCCAATGATAGTAGGTTTACCCTGGGAAACTACACATTATTGTAAAGAACAGATTCTGATGAATCCAAAATGGGTAAATACGTGTTTGTAATCCAAACTACCAGGTTGAAATTCTTTCCTAAAGTTATAATTTGTAAAATGTTTGAAAAATAACCTCAAAACTTTCACCTTGCGGCATCTTTTCTCCCACATACCATTGGAAAAAAATACCCTTTGTTAACATTTCCAAACATCACCTCAAAGCTTCCACTTTATTTCCCCACATATCATTAGGTACCAAGATGAAACATAGCATAAAACATATATAGCATGTAAAGACCCCAAAATACTTTTACATTTACACTTATTTAAAAACACTGCCAGTTTTTATATTGGATAAACGCTACAAAACATTATGGTGACCCCTAAAACCCATATATTTTTAGAAAGTAAACATTCTAATGAATGCAAAATGTCTTTGTACTCGAAACTACCCAACTACAAAGCTATGCTAAAGGCAGTGTCTTTTATGACATTTCTGAAAGGCCTAAAAATATTGCAAGTTGCCACATAAATCTCACTCAGTTTCTTACAATGATAAAACACACTACATATGAATGTCAAGGGTCTACTGAACAGTTTGATGCCCAATATGCATAGATATAACAAAGCAGGTGGCATGTACAGACCCCAAATGAAAATAGTGCAAATGAATTTGCCTACCAAAACTAGAATTATTATGCATGTAGGAATTATGGATATTCACATTTAGGACAATGACACACCAGGAGAATAATCACCAGCAATAAATCTCTGGTTGCTAGGTCCAAATTACCCTAGCAGACATGCATTGATTTGAATGGGAGACTGAATATAACGATGAGATAATGCAATAACAATAAATTTGTAGCACGCCCCCCCCCCCCACATTTAAAAGCTGGAAAGAGTCAGAAGAAGGCAAATAATTCAAAAACTATAAAAAAGAACAAATGAAGACCAATTGAAAAGTTGCTTAGAATTAGCCATTCTAAAAGCTAACTTAAAGGTGAACCACCCCTTTAACATTTAAAAATGAATAAACTCAAGATTTTTAATTAAGGCTTCTTACATAACAAATAGGCTTATTAAACTTGAATCCAGTTTAACTCATTTGTTTGTAACTGTAGTTTATCATCATACCACTGTATTATACAATTGGCAGTTTGCCCAAAGAGCACATAATCTTCACCAGAATCTTCTCTCTCCTCCTAAAACCATCATAAGCACACGCATAAGAGACTTTGAATTGGATGCTGGATAACTGCTTAATTCTTCCTTGGAGTCATATAAATGCCCATCCTAACTATGCTGTGGTGGGTTGGTTGACTATGAACTCCTATACAAAACTGTAATTCCCCTACGGGGCAGATTTACTAAGCTCGAGTGAATAGTTTGAATCCAAAAGTATCCGAAAAATATTCGAATTTCAAAGTAATTTTTTTGGGTACTTCGACCATCGAATTGGTCAAATTCGATCGAATTCGATCGAATCGAATGATTCAAACGATTCCAAGTAAAAATCATTCGTCCATTTGATAATCGAAGTACTGTCTCTTTAAAAAATCCTTTGACTCAATACTTCGCCAATTAAAAGCCACCGAATTGAATGTTAGCCTATGGGGACATTGGGGGCACTTTTTATGATCGAATAAAAATCATTTGATCGATCGCTTAAAATCGTTCGAATCGTTCGATTCGAATCGAACGATTTTTATTCAATCAACATTTTGCGCTAAAATCCTTCGAATTCGATTTTACTTCGAGGGTTTTTTAACCCTCGAAATTCAACCCTTGATAAATCTGCCCCTACAAAATCCTCATCTGTTACAGATATATGACTAGCATGATTACTAATCTATATTCAAAATCTTATATTGACTAGTTAACGATAACTATCTTTAAATGCTATTCTGGAATGAGTCGTTCACATAGGCTCTCATTACTAGTTAGGAAACCCTTGTGAACAGGGTGTTCATGGTGAGTACATAAGCATACTAGAATTTTCCCACAACAAGACGGCATAGAGGACAAGGCTGACACTCTTACATGCCATGTTTTTCTTGGCTGGACTTGGAAGCTGAAACACAGTTTGGGGTCATAAAGGCCTTTTCTATTTTATTTATAAAGGTCTGACCACCCACTGCTGGGACCTAAAGCAAAGGTGTCCAGCTGCACTCAAAGTGTCAGTTCACATAATCTGTGTCTAAATTTAGGGCTCATAAAAGTTAAACAGCGACCCCCTTTATTTATACATAGTGCCACAAACTATATTTCTTAAAGCACTACATAGATATATATATACAATGAACAGGTACAGCGTGGAGCAGCACCTAATTCCTAGTATACAGAAGGCTAATCTTTATACAACAAACTATCAGTCTTAAACAGCAAAGAGAACCATGCAATGTTAGAAACTGTTATAAATCCTTAATAAGCCTTATTAAACGTACTATTTATTATATGTACTACTTTCTCCTGTCTGGTATTCAAATGATATGTTCTTTGTATACACCCATCCATCCATTGTACAGAATAAGTTGGCGTTTATATATGTGTTAAATATGTATTATTATCAATAATAAGCTCTTACGAAAAAGTTAAAGAGAAACATTTATTGCATTCAGAAATTTTTCTTTAAAAGCATCTATTTATGTTTCTTTCGTGAGAAGATACAGGCATTCACGTGTCAGCCAGTTGGCAATGCCAGAAGGAGCAGGATATCGGTTGTGCAGCCTGGAGCATATATATATATGTTACTATCAGAATTATAAATGATTATCCTGGATGTATCATGACATTCCAAGCCTCAATAGTAACATAAGATGGCATTTCTCCAGAGTTATGTCATCACAGACAGAACAGCCAATGGTCAAAATAAGGGATATTCATGTATTCTTCTTTTTACTAAATTGCTTCTAACCAGTACAAAGTCACCACTGTGCAGCATGATTGAAAAAGCATGCTATGGCATACAGTAAAATGAATTAGCGATTATAGGTTTTGGAAGCCAAAATTCCAGCACCAGTTTAAATTCATAGGTTAACAATGAAATCTCTCTGAAAAATGTAATAGTGCACCTGACTACTTCCCTGATCCATCTCTCAGAAAGTGATGGCAGAATTAAATTTTGACGCTTGTATAACAACATGGGGTTGCAGCACTGTTATACAAGTGTCAAAATTAAATTCTGTCATCACTTTCTGAGACATTTTGCAACTGGGGGTACTTTATTTGTTATAATACACAAGTTTCAGTGAATCATGTGGCAGAAATGACATCAGAACTCACCATTTATAGCTGATGACATCAGAACTCACTGTTTATAAGGATATAATTTACAGGATATTCATGGCTTTTGTGTGTTATATATAAATAATGTTCTAAAATGTTCCTTTAAAATGCAGTGCTCTTCACTGATAGTCCATTTCAGCTATCCCTGCTTAAAGGGGACCTGTCACCCAAAAGAGTTATTCAAAATCCTATTTTATCACATTAGTCAAGCAAAATGATCTTTAATTACACTATATAAATTATTTGAATCTTGTTTCCTTTAGTCTGTGAATTCATAATTATAGTAAGCAGGAAGGAGCCATTTTGTGGACACTGTTATTAAGGCAAACCTTGCATCATCTCAGAATCTTGTTTGTGCACCAGAATGGGGGACCCAATGTCCATCCCCATGCCCTGGTTACACAATTAAATGGTGAAGAGAATGGGGGAATGTGTGGAGAGCAGTAACATGTAGGAAGTGCTGAATGGAAAGTGAAAGTAATTGTCTGCTCGCCTCTATGCCTAAGGCATAGAGGAGGGGCAGACAATATTTGATTGACAGCTAAGCTTTTTAAATGAGCTTACAACAGCTATGAATGCTTTAAAAACCAAGGTGACAGTGACAGCTTCAGGCTCAATTTTTAATATGCCCCCAAAGAACTTGTGGGCCTCATGGGGGATATGGGCAAATGTAAACTTCGAGAAAATGTTTGTTTTGCATGCATTTATTTGTCTTGGCAAGAAGCAGTATTTGTTTTATACCCCCACATTAAAGACTTGATCTTCAGTACTGCAAGGATTTGATTACAAAGTAGGTGTATGCTTGGAACAGGTCTTTAGTCTAAAGGATTAATGATACTGCATTTTCCTAGCTACAGTTAGTTTGATATGTGAAGGCTGGAGAGGAAAGAGGGTGCGTGGGGGGTGATAACAGGCTCGGAAACTCTTCCTAAGCACCCAGCTTCATCATTCTGTGTCTTATCAACAATACCTGCCAGGATTCTTTGCCAGGTCTGCAGTGCATCAGCTTTAATGTAATGGGAAACAGCTGTTTGGAGAGCAGAGAAAGAGGGGGAAGGGAGCACCATTCATAATTTTAAAAGCAGATTCAAAGACCTTCCATGCAGTTTTTTTTTTTTTTTTCACAAATGTTTTTATTCGTTTTAAGACACAGACAAAATAGTTCAAAACAAAATTAAAGGAAACAGAAAAGAAAAGTAATATAAACAGTCAGTGCCAAGTACAGATTCTAATAATAGAAAGCAAAGACAACAACAGTAATCGAAAGTCATGCCAAGTGATTGCAGTGGAAAGAACCCCAATTGCAGACATTGAAAACTACTCACCGTTGAAAATTCCGACGGCAGCAGGTTAGAACATTAGAGACTATTCAATTTATGAGAAAGTATCGGTAAACAATCGGTTAAGATGATGACTCCTGGGGGGTCCCATAGTAGTTGGATGTTGCGGGTTTCCCGCCGAACTCAACAGGTGGTCCGCCTCACAGACAAGATCAGTCCCCAGCAGCAGCTCCCTGTCATACCATGTGGTGTTGTGAAAGGTTTGGATAGTAAGGGATTTCGTCAGTGGTGGGAGGGTGTTTATGTAGGACATCCAAGTGTCAAAGAACGATTCTGCTTTTTTTTCTCTATGTGTAAGGGATTCTATCCAATCTAGGTGGAAGATATAGTGTAGTTTACGCTGTACCAGAGATAAGGGCGGGGAGATTCGGGATAGCCAAGTGTGTAAAATAGATTTTCTGGCCGCCGCCGCCAATCTTTCAGCTAGGGCTCGTTCCGGCTTGGAAATATGAAGGGTGGAATGCAGTTTACTAAATATGGCCCAAGTGGCAGAAATAGTTAGCGTCTTACCGGTCAAGGTTTCCCAATAACTGGCGACTTCCCTCCAGAACTGCTGTATAAGTGGGCAGGACCATAAGCAATGTATCATATCAGCTGTGGGCGCTTCGCATTTGAGGCAGTTATCTGAGTACGTCGTACCTATGTGGAATCGCTTCAAAGGTGTCAGATAAGTATGGTGTAACAGTTGCAGGGACATTTCCTGGTATACACTAGCAGGCAAAATACTCATCATTCTAGCGTGACACCGAAGAATGTCCCCATTATCAGCATGTGGAATGATTGAGGTCCACTTTGTGAAAGCCGCAGTGGCAGTATCAGCGTCAAGAGTTGTCCTAATCTGTTTGTAAATATGTGCAGTAGATTTGATAGTATCGCGTTTGGGCCACAGTGAATCAAGTGGGCTATTTTTATCCCTGTCCGACAGGCCAGTCAAGCGTTGCGTGACAAAATGTAAAAGTTGTAGCAGTGAGAATTGATGAAGCTGTAAAAAAGGGTATTTCACAAGCAAGGTAGCGATGGGTTGTAACGAAATATCGGAGGTGATCACGTCTTTAATATTCTGCAGACCGTTTGTTTGCCAAGCGTTAAAAATCAGACTGTTTAAACCTGGGGGAAAGTCCCTGTTACCAAGCCAGGTGAGGTTTACTGAATTAAAAGGGGAAAGATTTGCTCGCTTTCGAATAGAGTGCCAGGTTCTGTAGGTGTGGATAAATAGGGGGTGCCCCTGCATGTTTTTAGGGATTTCCTGCATGGGTGTGTGTAATAGCGAGTTAAGTGACATCCCCTCCGACAGGGCAGCATCTAGGGAGATTGTGGTGTATACGTTCCGGTGGTGAAGCCAGTCACCCACATATCTAAGAAGAGCCGCATCGTTGTATTCCAGTATGTTCGGGAGATTGAGACCACCTTCATGTTTTTGGTATTGGAGTGTGGTGAATTTTATTCGTGGACGTTTCTTATTCCATATAAAGGTCCGTAAAATGTGTTGAAGTCTCCTGTTATCAGTCAAGGAAATGCGGTAAGGCAACATCTGCAATTTATAAAGTAATTTAGGGAACATAGTCATTTTTACTAAATGGATCCTACCCGAAAACGTTAAAGTCGTGTTCATCCATTTTTGAGTGTCTTGTTCAATTTGGTCAATGGTATTTCTAATATTGGATCTGTACATGTCCTTATGATGCTGCGTCAAACAGATACCCAGAAATTTGATATGATGTCTGGCTTTCTGAAATGGAAATGGATTTGCCCAATCAGAAGGGGTAGTGTGTTGGAGGCGCAAGGCTTCGGATTTCCCTAGATTAATTTTAAACCGGCTATGGTGCCAAATGCATCAACTTTTTGCAGAATTACTGGTAGTTCAATGTGTGGCTGATGTAAAAAAAGGAGGATATCATCCGCATAAGCTATCAGCTTAAGCCTTTGCGTACCAATCGGAATACCCTGAAAAATATCACTATTAAGTAAGTGCCTCAGCAGGGGATCTAGGGCTAAGTTAAAAAGTAGCGGCGAGAGAGGACAGCCTTGCCTGGTGCCCCGTCGTATTGGGAATCTGGGCGAGTTTGTTCCATTCGCCGTGATGTGAGTATAAGACTGGGTATACAGGGTTCTAAATAAATTGAGCATTTGTATGCCAAAATGTTGGAATTTGAGTAATCGTTTAAGGTGAGCGTGCGTTATCCTATCAAAGGCTTTATCCGCGTCTAGATTAATCAATATACCGTGTTTTCTCTCCTCCAAATTACATTGATATATAGCAGCAATAGCCATCCGGAGAGCTTGAACTGGGTATCGCCCTTTGAGGAACCCTACTTGGTGAGTGGTAAGTATATGCGGGAGGATAAGTTGCAGCCTGTCTGCCATGATTTTGGTCAAAAGTTTCAAGTCTTGATTCAATAAAGAGATGGGTCTATACGAGGAAGGAAGAGTGAGATCTTTCCCCTCTTTCGGGATCAGTATAATCCTGGCCTCGTTGGCCTCATTCCACAGGGGGGAACCCTGTAGAACATCATTAAAAAGCGTAGTAAGTAAGGGGGCAAGCTCCGGGAGGAGGATTTTATAATATTCAGCGCTTAGGCCATCAGGGCCCGGGGATTTCCCGTTTTTGAGACATTTTATTGTTGATATAATTTCTTGTTCAGTCACAGGTGCGTCTAGGATTTCCCTATCCTGTACCGAGAGCTTGGATAGCTGAGCATCCCGCAGGAAAGAAAGACCTTCCGCAGGAAGATCCTGGTTTTCTTCATAGAAGAGTCTAAAGTAAGATTCTAGTTCAGCCATAATGGTGTCAGTATCCCGGGCCCAACCATCCTTTGTCTTTAACTTTTAATAAAATGTGACGTAGCGTTGAGTCTGGTGAGTCTAGCTAAAAGCCTACCCGGTTTGTTTCCCCATCTGTAAAACCTATTCCTCGTATGAGAGATTTTATAGTGAGCACTGTCGTGTAATAAAGTATTGAATAAAGCCTTTGTGTCTGAGTATTTCCTCTTATCCTCCTCAGAGTTCGTACGCTTGAAAGCCTTATAGTGAGTCGTGAGTTCCCGTTGCAAAAGCATGTATTTATCCCGAAAGCATTTTTTTTGTCTAATTATGTACGCAGTAATATGGCCCCGGAGTACAGGTTTGGAAGCTGCCCACAATAGATTTTGGTCATCCCCAGTGTTGCAAGTTATCATCTAGATAATTCGCCCAATGTTGTTTAAGGTAAGTTTGGAAATCAGAGTTCTCGGACAGGTAGGAGGGGAATCGCCAGTTATATGATGTCGCCCTGGGGACAATTTGCTTCAAAATCAGAGTGACTGGGGCGTGGTCAGATATATGAATGTCGCCTATGGCAGAGGCCAAAATATTGGGGGTTTGGGATTCGGCTAGAAAGAAATAGTCAAGCCTAGAATGTGTCCCGTGAGCTCCCGAATAAAAGGTATAGTCCTTGGTATCTGGAAAAGTAAACCTATAAGTGTCGTGCAATTGTAAAAACTCACACAAGGTGTGTAATGGGGTAATCCTTCTGATCGGGTATCTGGAGGTGGCGTCCGATCTGTCCATAAAGCGGTCCCACACTGTGTTCATATCGCCACCCAATATCAGGTTGGTGGGTCCCCAGGAGTCAAGCCGTTGCATTAATTCTGAAAAGAAAAAATTATTGTCATCATTTGGGGCATATACGTTAACCACAGTATATTTCGAGTCAGGAGTTTCAATGTCTACAATCAGGTAGCGCCCGTTTTTGTCTCTATACGTTTTAGTCACGGAGCCATTCAGTGATTTACTCAGTAAAATTACTACCCCCCTAGATTTAGCCGTGTAAGACGCTACTATTTGCTCCTGAATCCAGGAGTCTCTCAATGCTATTCTATCAGTGTTTTTCCAATGTGACTCCTGTAAAAGGACGATGTGGGCTTTCTCACGTTTCAGAAAGTCCAGGACTTTTTCCATGCAGTTTTAGAAGGCTGCATAAAGGGAAAATGAGACTTGTGAAAATGTGAAAGTGATATCATATAAAGATGCATGTGTGAATACATATTCTGTGTGTGTGTGGATATGTATTAATATATATAGGATATATATGCATACAAGTTCACATATAGTATGCACATATATAAGAAAGCTATAGTAAAAAGTACTAGAATAGGCAGATTGCAAGGACTAAGAACAAAGAGGCAATATGCTCACTGCAATGCATGCATGAGTGATGTAGTCAAGTCAGATGCATGATATTTTAAGTGTCAAATTAAGTGCAGTGAATAATTTTTTTGTTTAGCTACAAAAAATGAAGATCGAAGGGCTTGTTATCAGTGCCCCATGCAGTGTGCAAATAAATACTGCAATGTGTGCAAAGTGCCGCAATCACCGTCCGTCCTGCTCTCCACTGTGTGCATCATTTAAATGCACTCGGTACACAGTTGAAGAAGGTGCAGCCAGTATCAGGGGCCTGTCATTGTGTCTGCTCTTTTGCCCCTTAGTCCTCTTGGACCTCCCCCCCCCCAGGGTCATAAATGCAGGGAAAAGAGTCACAGAAGGCAGTTAACATAGGTAGGTATGAATAAGATTAAGTATCTTGGAGTATTTTAGGAGTGCTGTCTTGACCTCAGCACGTCAGGGAAAATCATTGTTAATGATCCAAACAATTATATATACTTTTTACATGAAGACTTGTCCAACTAAAAGTAAAGCTAAAATATATTTTTAGAGATGCAGGAATTTCATAGCTAAAGACCAAGAGAACTATCTTGCCTATTGGGACACAAAGTCATGCACTGGGCCAGATTTACTTTGGTTATATGCTCAGATTAGAATGTACCTCCCAACTGTACTGCTTTTCGCGGGACAGCCTAGATTTTGACAGCTCAGCCAGCAGTCCGGATTCTCTAATTGAAATGTCCCGAGTTTCTTTTGGATCTTCTGCACAGCAGAAAAAAACAGTCGTGTCGGATGCACACTGCAAATCCAACATTTCTATTTCTTACCTTGTTTCCGGCGCATATGACTTGGCGCCAGCGTTTCGTTGCGTGGCATCGGATCAGACCTAAATCGCCCATGTAGTTCTACTTAAACATGAGGCTTTTTGGCAGAGAGCACAGCAAACTCAGTACCTGCACTTAGATACATAACTGATAATATGTAGTAATAATAATATGTATCTATTTAAGATAAGCAAATCTCTTGAGGGAACTGAGACTTACAAAAGGGCAATTTGCCTTCATTAGCAAAACTGTAATAACACATGAAGCATGACCCTAAACCCCCCCCCACCCCCCAAAGCTAACCTGCCAAATTTTGTAAAAATGGACATGGTATTTAGGGGTTGTGGTCATAAAATGGACATGGTCAAAACATTTTCACTGCACTGTGCATGGCAGAGCTTTTTGCCCCCTTTCTGTTTTTCTAAGCTATGTTATAACATAAGCACCTATTCAACTGCCATATACCAAGGTCATTCCTTGCCAAATCTGTGAGGTTAGCTTCTGGAGATGCATGTTTTTTCTAACATTTAAAGAAATAAATATGATGGTATAATGCCTTGGGCTGGAGATAAGGACCCACTATTTGCTCCTCCACTGCTGTCTTAAATTAAACAAATCACTTCAGTTCCTATCATGCTTGTTTTATAGCAACCAACTCACAAAAGTGATAAAGGTAAGATTCCAAATAAGCACTTTTTATAGTTTTATTTATAGTTCTGATCATCTCTCTAAATAAGGAACTGGAATCATGACAACATAAAATCATGCACGCAACTTGACCGCATACTGTTTTTAACTTTGCATGTTATGGAATAAAATGTAAGAGATTTGACTCATAAACAGAATATATTTTATTGTTCGTGGAAGATAGCATCTATGAGGTGGATGTTTATTCAAGTTTGGTATGCTGGAGACGGCTACAACGCCCTGCTTTATCATCATCTCCATTGTGAGAGAAGTTTAAACAGTGAGCGACAATTAATACAAGTATATGTCACTTGTGTCTCTGCAATGTCAATTAGTAATGAAAGAAAGAACCATGATGTATTTTAAAAGTTCAATTATTTTCTTTACTCTGCTAAGCTCTCTTATTGCAACTGTTACACCAAAACTGTAATACATATAAACATGCCTTTCAGCCTTTCAGACACAGTGAATAATACTCCTAGATCTTGTGAGGTACTTGCTTTAGGCTAATGCAACACAGCCACCTCCTGTGAGATATGGGACATGTGTTATCAGAATATAGATACCGATTTGAGACAAATACAGAAGGATGAAAAAAGAAAAGACTATACAGCAGTGCTGTCCAACTTCTGTGGTACAGAGGGCCAGAATTTTTCTGGCCTATGTGGTGGAGAGCCGATATGGAAGCTAGTGTTGACCAACCCCTGTTTTAAACCACACCCACTTTAAACCACACCCTTGTTACCACAAGAACTTTTAAAACCATGTCCACATTAATGAATGGTAACACACCAAAAACCAAATGGTCTGTGCTCACTGCAGGATATAACTTATCACTCATATGTGAAAAAGTCATATAAAGACATACGTTTAAATACCCTGTGAATAATGCAGCATACCCAGCAGGCAGAGTATGGCACACACAGGGAGCATAGGGGCAGGCAGAGTATGGCACAAACACATGGAGAATAGGGCAGGCAGAGTATGGCACACACACAGGTAGCATAGGGAAGGCAGAGTATGGCACACACACAGGGAGCATGGGAAAGGCAGAGTATGACACACACAGGGAGCATAGGGCAGGCAGAGTATGGCACACACACACAGGGATCATAGGAAGACAGAGTATGACACACACAGGGAGCATTGGACAGGCAAAGTATGGCACACAGAGAGCATAGGAAAGGCAGAGTAGAGCACACACAGATCACAGGGATGGATAACAGGCATAGTATTGCACACACATGGAGCATAGGGCAGAGAGAATATGGTGCACATGGAACATAGGGCAGGCAGAGTATGGCACACACAGGAAGCATAGGGCAGGCAGAGTATGGCACACACAAGGAGCATAAGGAAGGCAGAGTATGGCCCACACAGGGAGCATGGGGAAGGCAGAGTATGGCACACACAGGGAGCATAGGGCAGACAGAGTATGGCACACACAGGGAGCATAAGGAAGAAAGAATACAGCAAGAGACAGAGAAACCTACTCTACGATGAAGACCACGCTAAGATTGAACAGTTCATACTGTGCTACTTACAGTGACAAATTGCTGTTGCCCCTCCAGCAGTTTATGAACAGATGAATAATGTGGGTATGAGGTGTGAAAAGTACAGGTTTTTAGGGGTCTGAACAATAGAGATTTTGTCACAAGTGTGAACAATGCAGGCTGGATTATAAATGTGAACAGTGCAGGAGTTTACACTCTTAATTTAAAGTGTAAAGGAGCCTGTTAATCTGATACCCTTTAAATCTTAAACAAGGTAAGCAGTCACACTTTGGGGGGCCACACAAGGGGCCCATGTGCGCCAGTTAGACAGCACTGCTATACAGGTATGGGACCTGTTAAATAAGAGATATAATAGCAATTTGTCAAAGGATAGTTTGGGGGGTATTTATGAAAAAATCTAGACATGTAACATGATAGTATTAGGCAACTGAGATCACAGCACAATATAATTTGATATAAGTGTCAAAAGTTTTGTTAGGTGACTATTAAAATAATCATCTTATGGAACTTTTAAAAATAGGTAATTGGCACCAAGCTCTCTCATAAATAAAAGAATTTGTAATAATGGAAGCGATTTGACTCAGACTAAAACTAAAGAAATGATTGTGATGGAAAAAAATAAAAATTCCACAAATCACTTTAAAGACAGAGAAGTTAAGACAAAATTAGATATAGTTTTCAGCACCTATCTTTTTTTATTTTTATAAATACGGACACATTCCTAATTGTTATCATATTTATAGTAGTAGTGCCCCCCCTCTACACTGTGCTCTGTATTGACATGCAAGGTATGGGCAGGTTGGGGGAAGGAGGATGCTTGTATGCTTTCCCTTGCATGCACCTTTTGAATAAAGTGTGGCTTAATGGGGTGGTTCACCTTTAAGTTCATTTTTAGTATGCTATAAAATAGCCTGCTTTAAGCAACTTTTCAATTGTTCTTCAGTATTTTTTAGGTATTTTTTAATTATTACTTCTGATTCTTTCCAACTTTCAAATGGGGGTCATTAACTCCATCTAAAATCAAACGCTCTGTAAAACTACAAATCTATTTTTATTGCAATTTTTTTTTTTTTACTAATCTGTTCATTCATATTCCAGTCTCTTATTCAAATTAGTGTATGGTTGCTAAAGTTATTTGGACCCTAGCAACCATATTGTTGTAATTGCAAACTGTACAGCCGCTGAATAAAAAATTAAATAACTCAAAAACCACAAATAATAAAAAAATTAAAACCAGTTGCAAATTGTCTCAGAATATCACTCTCTTCATCATATTAGAAGTTAACTCAAACAACCACTTTCAGTCAGACCTAACTCAAATCCAGAGAAGTATGCAGCTCTCTGTGCTCCAAAACAATGCAGAGGCATGCGGCTGTTTGCACAATACCCAATGAAGTGGGAAAAAATGACCAATTGCATGAAGCATTGTGCATGAGCCTGTATTACTTGTAACTGAGGTGCAAGGTGCAATGAAAACATATTTTACACAACTTTACACCTATCAGAAAAGTAGGTTCCATTTGTACATGACTGCGCAAGTAAGAGAAGGCCCATAACCTGCCCAATGAAATGTATGGTGATTAAAATTTTGCAGCAATTGGATGCAGTGGGAATTCTGTAGAAAATTAGCAAAATGCAAAGACACGTAGCCCTATTGATAATGTGAAGGCACCGTATCGATTTAAGGTTATTTAAAGGGCTATTAAACATGAAAAGATCATTCTGAAAATAGAACATGCCTTAATAAATTTACCATTTATTTTACACAGCTTTTAAAACCGTTTTTTGGTGAATTTGATTTTACACAGCATAATAAATATGTCCCTAGATGTCTTTATGCACATCTTAATTTGTACTAATTTGTACAGTTTTTTAGACTTATATAATTCCGAGCATTTTGTATAACATATTTTATACAGCTACTGTAATTAACAATCTGCTTTAACCACTCTATAGCCTTGTCTAATACAGTGGCATGTATATTTTATATGTGTAAATTTTATACAGATTTTCAGCATTCTGCTTTTTTCTATTTACTGTTTCTATTTACTGTTTATATTTATGGTAGGTTTGTTGGAGTATTTAGAACTGTAGGATGTACATTCTGGATATTCTATATAGCATCAAAATATTCTGCAGCTTTGCTTTGTAGAGATTTATTTATCTCTGTAGGTGGGCAGTGAAAGGTGGCAATAATGAACACTCAAGAAGTCCCAGTTGCAATTACTCTGTTTCAAACTGTGTCACAAGCAGCCCACCACTTTTCTAATTCTTTCTTTTTTGGCCCAGAGCTGGCACAGCAAATTAAGCTACCAACATCTTCCCTACAAAAACCCATGTAAAAGAATCAGAGGATCATGCCTTTAGGGACTTTTAACAATACCATTAATGTGCACTTTAACTCCTTTTTTAAAATTACAATTATTTTCCAAATTGAACAGTAACAGTAAGTAAGCATCCACATCTTTGTTAGCCTAGGAGTTTTCTCAGAGTGAAATACTTGAGGCCTATTACCATTTGCTCATTTAAATACGTACCTTTATATGCATTAGGTGGTTTTATGCCTATACATGTTAAAGGAAAACTATACCCCCCAAAATGAATAATTGAGTAACAAATAGTTTATATCAAATTAAGTGGCATATTAAAGAATCTTATCAAACTGGAATATATATGTAAATAAATATTGCCCTTTCACATCCCTTGCCTTGAACCACTATTTTGTAATAGTCTGTGTGCTGCCTCAGAGATCTCCTGACCAGAAATACTACAACTCTAACGCTAACAGGAAGACGTGTGGAAGCAAAAGACAGAACCCTGTCTGTTGGCTCATGTGACCTAACAAGTTTAGTTTGTTTGCTATGTTTGTGTGCACTGTGTACACTGTTATTAAGACAAGCCTTGCATCATCTCAGAATCTTGTTTGTGCACCAGAATGGGGGGCCCGATGTCCATCCCCATGTCCTGGTTACACAATTAAATGATGAAGAGAATGGGGGAATGTGGGGAATGTGGGGAGAGCAGTGACATCTAAGAATTGCTAGTGAAAGTAATTGTCTGCCCCGCCTCTATGGCCATAGACGCAAAGATCATCGTACGATCGGACTTTCCCATCTCCCGACCTGCCACTAACCATTCCGATTACATAAAGTAGTAAAAGAACAGATCAGCCGATGTTCTGCCCCTGACAGCAATCATACGAAAGTTATGTCCAACAATACTAGTGACAGTTTCCCACTGAAAATCGTACGATCGGCAATACATGCAGAGATATTACCCGCAGCCGACAGAAATCTTTTAACCTGTCCAATCGACCAAATGACCGATCTCCGCTGGAGGAAAAATGTCGGGACTCTCCACACACGGTTCGAAAATCGTACGAACCGATCAGATCTTTGCGTCTATGGCCAGAATAAGGCATAGAGGAGGGGCAGCTGATCTTACAACAGTTATGAATGCTTTAATAAAAAATAGAAATTGGATTTTATGTTTAATTTGAAAAGGACTTTTATTATACAGCTTTTTGTCTCTGGGTGACAGGTCCACTTTAAAAAAATGAGGTCCATTTTAAAAAAATGAGCCTGTTTCTGATCATATATGTTGTATGTATTGTTGTACATGTATATAGGGTTGCTGCTTTGCCGGTATATGCAATGCATTTTCTTACCAAAACCATTTTGTGTGTGTGTGCTTTGACACACCAGCTGAGAAACAGATCTGTCTGCCATTAGGGTTACTGCCTCAACCCTTTAATATCGGCCACATATTGAATTCACATCCTGCATGACTTATTAGCAATTAATTGATATGCATGCTGCAGACTGAACTGATTTATGTGCAGTCATGCACCTCAATGAATTGCTAACTAGCCCTGCAGGATGCACATGTAATAGCTTGCTGGTATCAAAGGGGTGAGGTGGCAACCCTAACTGCCATTACTGTCATTTGAAAGATAGTTATCACCTCACTCATTTCTCTAGAACTAATATTAAAGAATGATTTTTAACAAGCAAAATAAAAGTGGTCTCTAAAACAATACTTGTATCTACTTGTCTGTTAAATAACTGTTTTAAGCTCCACAACACTACCTTGCATCTTGTATTAAACTGGGCCATTAACAGGACGCAAATTAAATCCAAAACGTTGCACAATTACCTACTAAGCAGTGAAAGAAATGGCCCAATTCTCTGCTCCTCTGAATTCTAAATCGTGCCTGTTACTGAAGATCTGCTGATCTTGTCAACTGTGCCTTAGCTGAGGTGCAGGAAGTGGCTTTGCACAGGTATTAAACAAAGGTACTAAAATTGACAGCAATGTGCAAACCACATCTGAAAACAACATGCATACACACCATGTAAACTTAAATATGTTATAGAATGGAATGAGGACGTGCAGTGCAGTAAAAATATGGCAAGACTGAAGCTTTGTGGCATTCAGCCTCCCCACAAACATAAGCAGCGCACAACAATTACAATAACAGCACAATAAAATACTGTGCACTACTTTTGTGTACTTCATCTCATACGTATGATTCAGAATGAATGTGTGAGTACCAAATCTGATATTAGTACAGGTATATGATTTGCCAGATGATTTGTTTACCAAGCAATACATCATATAAGAAATAGGGCTATCCCATTCTATTTAAATTTCATGTTAGAGATATGTCAGCAAAGACAATGCTTTTGACATTCAAACTCTTACCAGACAGGTGATCCACCTAGTAATAAAAATATATAATTATAATAAACGTTCCAATAAACATTTAACCTTTTCAGTTATTTGTACATGTAATTGCTATTTAAAGCTGTATCTGTCTGACTGTTTACATTCTCTGCACTCTTGGATTTTAACTTCTGAGACACTGTAGCAAGCCACCTTATCAAAGCTGATTAGAAGAACTAATAGAGACATGATTCCTGTTATATTGTTTTAAGAGTCAGAACCAGAGAACAGAAATGACCGGGTGCATCATCAGGGCCCACACCGCTTACTCACGCCAGTGCGTACCTCCTTTATTTTCTCTTCAGGATTGGTGCAGGGAGCACACAATCTAATGTTCACATGGGGAGCAGACCTGGGCCAGTGGGGCCCACTGGGTTTTTTCTCAGTGGCCAGCTGATCCTGCTGCTTTCCCATGCAATTACTTTTATAAATAAGTAAACCCTTGAAAATCTTTTATGTTAGAAAGTTGCTGAAAATTATTATTTTTCATCAGACAGTTTTTGTGCAGAGGACCCCCTATAAATTAATTCTGGCATATATGATTTTATATTAGCTAGTTTTATTCTCTACTGCCACACAAGTATATATTTATTGAAGCTCAATATTTTATGAAGCTATATATATAAAGAACAAATACTGAAAACTGTGTCCATCTCTTGACTATAATAACCAATGGCAAAGACTTTAACAATCATATTGTAGTGTACTTTTGATTTTTAACAGTAGGGGGCAACTGAGTCACAGTGAAAAAAAGATTTCAGTCAGCACATGCATTCATGATATTCTGGTTCCAGTGCAATAAATGCTCTTTAAAAATCCCCCTTTGCTTTTTAAGGCAGAAATACAGCAAATACATACAATAGCCATTTTTTGAATATTAAGTTCTAAAATAAATGTTTCAAATAAATAAAAAAAGAGAATGTAAAAATGTTGTATTTAAATGGCTGTTTGCCTCAGAAATAAAAATCCTGTGATAACTTCAAAAGGGTAATCTAAACATTGTAGTAATATGAGTATTAATACCTACGGATGCACCGAATCCACTTTTTTGGATTCGGCCGAAACCCCGAATCCTTTGTGAAAGATTCGGCCGAATACCGAACCGAATCCGAACCCTAATTTGCATATGCAAATTAGGGGTGGGAAGGGAAACATTTTTTACTTCCTTGTTTTCTGACAAAAAGTCACGTGATTTCCCTCCCCGTCCCTAATTTGCATATGCAAATTAGGATTCAGATTCGGTTCGGCCAGGCAGAAGGATTCGGCCGAATCCGAATCCTGCTGAAAAAGGCTGAATCCTGGCCGAATCCCGAACCGAATCCTGGATTCGGTGCATCCCTATTAATACCTTTTGCCATGTATTTTTATACTTGTCAAAAAGACATCCAACCGTTTCTTGAAACTAGTACTGTTGTTTCACATGGAGAATTCCACACCTTCCCAACTCTAACTGAAAAAAAATATTTAGTACTGTAAGGTGAAAACTCTTTTTTTTCGAAACTATTTGTGTTCCCTGCAAAGTGATTCCTTTCAAATTCATCTTTAGTTTATTGTATTGTATTAAGCATCTCTATTCCAGTGTAGACAAACTTGGCCAGTCTTCCTCATAACTGATACTTTCCATACCCTACACCATCTTAGTAGCCCTTCTCTGGACTCTCTTTGATTTAATAATATCTGGGTTCAGCACTGGAGACCAAACTTTCATGACATATTGTAGACAAAAACTTACCAGTACTTTGTAAAGAGGAAGGCTTCAAGTTTAATTTTTTTTTCTATGATCCAGCTAGCTAGCAGATGCGGTTCTGTGACCTGTCTGCACCCATTCGCAACATTGTAATCTGATCGTTCAGCCCCGGGGCGGAAAGTACGGATTCACCCGATATCGTCCAGCATATCGGGTTAAGATCCGCTGGTTTGGCGACCTACTACTATTTGTCAGACATAACTTTCATATGATTGCTGTCTTTGAATTAATACCCAGAACAGCGTCTGATTTGTTCTTCTTTATTTAATCTGAATAATTAGTGGTAGGCCCTTCTTGCCTTCCTTTGTGTCTCGTGTGTGTGTGTGTGTTATTGTAAGTGTTACATTACAAGACAAGCTTTCCAATCTCAGCACTCCCTAGGGTGTCATAAACAGTGCAGGTCGTGCCCTTGTCGCCCAAGGGTGCAGGTCCAAAACTGCTGACAGTGCAGAGAGCCTATGGCTTCTCTGTTTTTTTAAGGGACATAAAGATGCTACCACCTAGATAAGAATGTTAGATAACTTGAACAATGACAACCAACAATGTTGTTGAAAATCTGACATCTTCTGCTATTCCCAGTGTTATGATACATTCTCATTTTCAGTTTATATTCCTTTGCACAATTTGTTCATATTCTGTAATAAGCCATAGCTCAAAATTATTTACCTGTGTGATAAACTGCATGGCTAGCAGTGGGTTAACCATACCTCCTAACATTTGAAAAATAGAAAGAGGGACAAAAAGTTTTTACACTGATAAATGACTTCTTGAGCAAAATATTTGTGATACAGTTTTCTTTGTAAAATGTTATTTAAATAACGACAAGTGTTACATTTAAGAATAACTTTAAAAACAATGTATCAATGTAAAGATACATAAATTGTATGTATTCATGGCTTTTGTGTATTATATTATGATAATTGCTGGTTATATTTAGTGATGCTATCAATCTGGACACGTACCCTGGAAAATCTTAATAATGTTGATCTAGACAAAAATGGTGTAAATATCCAACTGGTTCACACAGCAAATTGAGAACAGATGAAATGCAATACTGTGATGTTATTCAGTAATAATGCAAATGAAGTACATTGCATTCATATAAAATTACTATTACATGTTGAATTATTCAGGGAACTCAGCCAGCATCTTTTTGGAAACAATGTTGGTCCTGGATTACAAAGGCGTGTTAATATTTGGAGGGCCTTTTCGAGAACTAACTAATGAAAACAGTAAAAAGAGCCAAGTGTTAATGAACATGGATTCACTAGGCTGAATAAGACATTGTTTTCTGTTGAAACAGTTAATATTTTTCTGTTTACATTGTTCATGGCAGCCCATTGGAACATGATCGATTCCACTCATTACACAAGCTTCCATTCCTATGCTGTACAGTGGAAATAACAATCTTAATAAGAAAGGAACATTTGTGCAACTGCAAAGGGAGGGTTTGCTTCACAATTAGATTCTAATGGTTTCCAAAACCAAAACTTTCCCTATCCCAAGATCTACATCTCCACTCCCGATTTCATCCCTTCTGTACTATCCCAAGTCAGAGACTGCCTTTCTGCTATCATCCTCTCAATGCCACAGCACAACTTAAATTTAGCCTGTTCAAATCCAGTTTCTCACTATCTCCATATTCCTTATATCCATATGTAGTCCTAACTAGTTAGATATTTCCATGTCTTAGAGGAATTTTTGTATAAAATTGCTTGGTAAAGTTTAGGAGAGAATTTAAACAGAAAGACAAGGAATTACAAATAACAATATCAAAATATGCCCCTTTTATGTGTAGCGCACTCGTAGGTGGGTCTGAGATATGTGAGATTGGTAGAATTATAGTGTGACTGGCTGCCAATGGCTCCCTGATACTGTAGGCAACTCCCTGCAACTCCTAGCAATGTGTGTGCCCCTTCAAGCATCTTACCCAAAGTCTCCTGGTGCACAGATCAATCGGGTTGAAGGCAATATCAGTCCAGGCTGGTTGCTTCAAACAGAAAACGTATTTATTAGACAAACGGCAGATTATTGGCTCACAGCAGTAAAGCAATATCGCTCTTCCATTATAACCACTCCTTGTTTTATTGCAAGTAGTTCCCTCTCAGAGGTAGTGCAGCCTGTCTTGGTGATCCTTTCTGCTCGCTGGAGCTCCCCCTGTGCTCACCCACTCTCTAATTATATCTTGCATCCTTGGCAGACCTCCGGCCTCTGAGCTCACCCACACACTGGTGGTGTCTTGCTCCCTGGCACTTCCCTGCTCCTGAGCTCACCCACTCGTGCCCCTGTCTGGCGGCTTGATCGCCACAAGGGTGCTAACTCCAACTGCTCTCCTTGCCACTATCTCTTGCTCCTAGAGCAACTATTATGTAAACTTCTGACACTAAATAATATTTCCCTAACTTGGGCCTGTAACCTGCTCAGACCCAAAACCTGTATCAACCTCACAGAGAGGTGGGGTCCCAGTTCAGACCACGAGCACATAGTGCTCTATCCTTTTAAACAATATTCTCCTACTGGCCAAACATAGCTGCCTGGGTGCATCAAAGGACCCCCTTTAGGTGTCCAAACTACAGCGAACCTGCCTGTCTAAAACATTCCTAAACCTCAGGGTCTCTATTTTTGGTTTCTTTTGTTCTCTGAACTCTGAAATCCAGGTGGCATTTTCAGTTGCAGACTTAAAGAATGCATGATTGGAGGGCTAAGAAATCATAATTCAAAATAAACAATTAAAAACTATTGAAAAGGCTCATCGGTAGTATAAAATGAAGGTGACCTTTTCCTTTAAGCAATCATGCATGAGTTAATATGATTGGATCAGGACATTGAGCACAATTGTCTGACTTATGGTTAAATCTGTAAAGTTTGGGCATGTGAACAAATAAACCAGCCTATATACCCATCAATCCAGTCCCAGGACAGGACATGTTTGTCCAGCATGTTCCTCTAGATAGACATGAAGTATTTATTTCAGTGAATTGTTCAACATTTTAAGGGTTTATGTCTTTTTTCCATCTAGCGTCCCATTTTATTTCCAATGACGATGCACTTTGCCAGTAATTGACCCAACTCAAGCATTTATCCATCCTTAAAGGGCATGTCAAGTCTAAAATAGAATAAGGCTAGAAATGCTGTATTTTGTATACTAAATATAAACATGAACTTACTGCACCACAAGCCTAATCAAACAAATAATGTATGCTTTTAAAGTTGGCTACAGGGGGTCACCATCTTGTAAATTTGTTAAACGTCTTTGCAAGACTAAGACTGTGCACATGCTCAGTGTGGTCTGGGCTGCTTTGGGATCGTCATAAACAAAGCTGCTTGAGTTCTGCATGGCTGGTAAGTAAGATGGGAGCTCCCCCTGCTGTTCATAAGTATGATTGTTTCCCTGCTCAGCAGTTAGGGACCGTCTGACAAATCCTATACACAGCAGTAAATGAAGGGAGAATTTCACTGCATACAGTCAGGTTTCTTATCAAAATGGTACACAAATTTTTAATTAAAGTATAAAAAGTATATCAGATAGGTTTCTTTTTCATTAAAGAAAGTAAAAATGGGATTTTATTTTTTTGCCTTTGCATACCCTTTAAGAGCAACCAAATGAAAATATTTATTTTAATTTCTGTGTACCTACTGATATTGTTTAGAGATTTATATTAAATAGATTAGAGACAATATTCTTTTTGGCATGTAATTAACTAATGAAGATATTATGTATACATTACATATAAATTATGCTTAATCATTCTAAACTACAGTGGTTTATAAATATGCAAAACTTATGGGTTTCCTGTATCACTGCTCATACTGGAAATCAGCCCAATAGATAGATAGATAGATAGATAGATAGATAGATAGATAGATAGATAGATAGATAGATAGATAGATAGATGATAGATAGATAGATAGATAGATAGATAGATAGATAGATAGATAGATAGATAGATAGATAGAGTCTAAATTGAAGTTTCTAAGATCTGTCACTGTACTCTGTGGAATGTAACATTTAACAACTTCCTTGTTCATTGCCACCATTAGTCAAATGGGAGGACAATTAACATGTGATATGCATTAATTTTAAAGGGACGAGAGGAAATATAAATGCACAGCACTGGTTTTTCACACAAGAAAATTGTTAGTTCTCCTTAGCATTGCTTTCCTTCTGCATTTTTGTAGCACCTCTGGGAATATCTGATGTTTGACTTTGTAATTCCATAGCACAGCCACAAAGAAAAAAATGTATTAGATTCCCATTATTTGCTCCTTTCCTTTACATGGATCAGCCTGCAATGTGTTTTCCCCTTCCCTGAGAAATTGTAAGCAATTACAACCCTTAGCATGATAATATTTATTCAAATGCAGGCATGGGTGTTGGGTAAAGTCATCAATGAAATGCAACCCCTTTTCCTACACTATACCTGTATATAACTTGGTGTTAAAATAATATGTAAGAAATGAATTAAATGAAAAACCTAATAAATAACCTGTTAATAAAATAACACGATAATAAGTAATATAATTTGAGAAGAAGGGTCCCATCCCTATACCACAGTCCTGTTATTCATGGGCCATGGGATTTCATCTGAATTCCCTGCTCTGCATACATGAATAATATAGACTTCAATCACTTTAGAAGCAGGCAAAAATAAAATAGTTAATTTTCAGTAGACAGTAGGGGTAAACTATTACCAATATCACATCCAATAATTGTCTAATACAGTGGTCACAAATGACCCTTGGCCGCATAGTGAATATACTGGTGCAGCTTGCTGGGTTGTCTGGCAAACCACCCTTAACTCACTGAAATTACCAATAGAAAAAGGGTTAATAATTTCAGCATCTGATATAAATCTATTTATAAAACACGTAACCAAATGCAGTACATATATTAAAGGGATACTGTCATGGGAAAAAAAATATTTTTCCAAATGCACCAGTTAATAGTGCTATTCCAGCAGACATCTACACTGAAATTTGTTTCTCAAAAGAGCAAACAGATTTTTTATAATTAATTTTGAAATCTGACATGGAGCTAGACATATTGGCATTTTCCCAGCTGCCCCCAGTCATGTGACTTGTGCTCTGATAAACTTCAGTCACTCTTTACCAGGGCCGGGCGCCCTCGATCTTCATATTTTATAGCGATGGGTGCAAAGCGTTCACTGGAGAATTTTTGTTTGCCCCTAAGAGTCAGGCTCCCTATTCAGTAAATCATTCAAGGATAGAGAGGAAGTCAGGAGAGAAAACACAAGTGAGCCACCAAAGATTAGGAGGCAGAAATATACTTTAGTAGATGTCACGGTCTAGGGCTGTATATAGAGCAGGGAAGTTTTTTCATTTATTAAAGGCCCACCACAAATCTCTATGTTATCTTTTTAATTTGGGATCTAGATAGAGGAGCATAATGTCACCAACTATACCAACAGCAATGGGTATCTATTTTTATATAGATATAAAAAACATCAATATGCCCATGCCAACCAAAACAAGGAAAAGGATATTTTGGACAAAAACCCTACATGAAAGGTTATTTTAGCATATGAATGAGACTATATATACTATACCCATTGCTAAAAGCTACTGTAGACTACAAATTGTATTTAAGCAGAATGCAAAGAATGTAATACCCAGCTGAAGTTTCAATATTGATGGTGAGTGGCTATGCTGGAATATAATAAAAGTTTGCTAAAATTGTATTTTACAAAAGGTCAACAACCCATATAAGGCTGCCACAAGCAGATGTAAGTGTGCCATGGGCCCCTGACACTTCTTTCTTGCTCATCATCAGTGACAAGTAGGGAGTAGATTGTCAGGGGATGCACACATTTAGTCAAGTGCTGGCTCTCTTTGCAGGAGGTTTTGCCAATATACACAGGTGGTGCAGTTTGGGACTGGCAAGATGCATTGTGGTTCAACTCATTTTTAAATTTGACCATTTGCCCCTGCTGTTTGTACAGCAGTTTGTTATTATTATTATTATTAACATGTATTTATATAGCGCCAACATATTGCGTAGCACTGAAAAGTAAATGTGATTATACAACTAAATCACATGAATTCTATACATAGAACATATGGAGTTACATACATCAAAATCAATATGTATACAGTATTCTGCGTTTTGTATCATAATCATTGCATTTTTTTTGCTCATTTTTAATAAATGAATGAAAATAATATTTACTGTTTCGTTTATAGTTTATCTCATGCTTGGAAGAAACCTATTTGCCTACGCACTTTTGTGTAGTAGCCAATGAACACTTCCCTGGTGTTCCCCTTTCTCTCCCCACTACAATGTGATTTGCAGTTTTGCCACATGATAAAATCTGCAGAGAAAACAGTAAGCATTCCGGGTTAACTGTATAGAGACATTTTTAAGTGACAGAGAGCTCACACATATCTGGGCTTTTTTCACTCTGACTCTATATCAGGTTGTGTAGATAAGGAGCCCATGGTGATGATGTTATCTTGCTGTTGATACTTTCATTGTGGGTGTGTGGGTGCTGTGGTCTCTGAGCAAGCTCCTTCTTTTGCATGCTCTCTGCTGGGTTTTTTTTTTTTTTTTTTGCAAAGTACAGCTCCTTATCGATTGATGCCTAGAAAGTTACCACTTATTCATATTTATCTCAGACAGGTCTCAGGCTTTTCATCCATAAACATCTACATAAACCGTTAAATGTACCACATATTATTTGTATTAAATTTTAATCAAATCTTAAGGTATTAGTTGGCTAAATTTCTATATCAACCATTTCTGTTTCAACTCCAGGTTTCCTTATTCTCCCCATGTATGTACTCAGAATCAATGATCATAAGCCTTCTCTGAAGATTCCTTATTGTCAGATTTGGGATAAAAAAAATTGTTTGCACGCCTAAATATTACTGGAACTTTGGGAGATATTGTGATACAGAAATATTTCATATGCAACATAGCCAAGCAGGTACATGTCATACTATTCAACTAGAAGGACCTGATCCAAGTAGGACAAGGATTGATCCAAGCTGAGCTTACTTTTTGTGACAGCAATGAGAGCAGAAAATACAGCAGAGTTCCTGCTTTTCTGTAAAGCTCATAGAATCTGGGAATATTCAGAAATCAGCATTGGAGTGCATCACATTTTATTTATAAACTGATTACTAGACCTGTGGTCTCCACGTGTTGCTGGTCTACAATTTACAGTAGAATTTACAATGTAGTATAAAAGTTGAAAGAATGGAGTGACTGGACTTAGCTAAAAGTTGCAGCTAGGTTAAAGGACAAGGAAAGTCTAAAATAGAATAAGGGTAGAAATGCTGTATTTTAAGCATACATAAGCAGGAACTTACTGCACCACAAAGCCTACTCAAACAAATGATTTATGCTTTCAAAGTTGGCCACAGGGGGCTGTCATCTTGTAACTTTGTTAATCCCTGCACATGCTAAGTAAGGCGGGGGCTCCACCTGCTGTTCATATGTATGATTGTTTCCCTGCTCAGCAGTTAGGGACCATCTGACAATTCCTATACACAGCAGTAAATGAAGGGAGAATTTCACTGCAGTCAGGTTTCTTATAAAAACGGTACACATTTTTTAATCAAAGTATATTGGAGATAGGTTTCTTTTTCATTAAAGAAAGTAAAAATGGGATTTTATTTTTTTGCCTTTCCTTGTGCTTTAAGGGGATTTTCGGGAAGTTGAAATCCATCTGCATTTGGAGCCTGGAAGCCAAAAGAGATCTGTTCTTGAGTCATTGTTAATGATGGGCGGATTTCTCCCGTTACACTTGGCTGAAAAATTGGCGAAAAATTAGCGAAACTTGAATTTTGACACCCATGTAGATTTTGGTGAAACAAGGAAATTCAGCACAAATTAGTGCCTTGCAAATTTATTAGTCCATCACTAGTCGTTCAATACATTATTTTCATCATTCTACCCTGTTTCTTTGTTAAAGTGATACTGACACTAAAAATCTACTTTTTAAAATATGAATGTACATTAAAAGTTACCTATAGGTCATGTTGATCGTTTTTTTATAAGTTGCTTTCAAAGGCAATATTATGATAGATGTAATAAAGAATTTAATCTCTTTAAGCTCTTTAAGCTTTACTTCTCCTTTAAGAAGATTCTTCAGTCATCATCATCATCATCATCCTTACTAGCACTATATTGGATATATTGCTCTTACATAACTTAGTGAAATTACTGTACAATATACAGTATTTTTCCCAATATACATAATAAGGAAAATTAATAATGGCAAATGCAGTGCTATGTACACATATGAATAAAAAAAATATTCTTTTAATGCCTTTGGCAAAATAATATGCAGCATGCATAAGCTAAGCAATGGGATTCTCATTGAAAGATTCTCTTGAATCAGTTGGATCACTGGCCATGAAAGATTTGGGAAAAATTTGTATTGTGCAGTGTTGTTTTAAAAAATCCATATCTGTGGTTGCTGGGTTACACATTCTGTCATGAATAATGTCATAAATGGGTGGTATAGCTTTAAATTAACTTTTAGTATGTTATAGAATGGCTAATGCTAAGCAACGTTTCAATCGCCCATCGTTTTTTTTAATAGATTTGAATTATTTGTCTTCTGCTTCTGACTCTTTCCAGCTTTCAAATGGGGGTCACTGACCCCGTCTAAAACAAATGCTCTGTGAGGCTGCAAATTTATTGTTATTAATACTTTTTATTATTCCTATTTCTAGTCAGGACCCCTCCTTTTCATATTCCTGTCTCCAGGGACAGACTGGGGCCCCCGCTACGTACTGTTAGGCAAAGCGCCGCTCGGCATACTTGCCCAGGCGGCGCATGCGCAAAGATCACTAGGTGTGCATGCGCAACCGGCGCTGAGATGCGTGATGCGTGAAAAAAATATATATATATATTTTTTTTAAACACTGTTTGGGAGAGGGGGTCTGGCCCGGCGGGGCCCACCGGGTATTTTCCCGGTGTCCCGCCGGGCCAGTCCGACACTGCCTGTCTCTTTTTCAAATCAGTGTATAGTTGCTAGGGTAATTTTGACCCTAGCAACCAGATTGCTGACACTGCACTGAAACTGGAGAGCGACAGAATAAAAAGCTAAATAACTAAAAAAACACAAATAATTAAAAATTTAAAGCCAACTGCAAATTTTCTCGGAATATCACTCTCTACATCATACTAAGAAATTAATTTAAAGGTGAACAACCCCTGAATGCTGCATGAAGAGTGAAGGATGGGCTATCTTAGCATCACTGCACTTTCAAAGGGAATGCATGCAGAATAGTACAGTAGGGTGTTGTCTCTAAAAACCAAACCACAGTCTAGAATAAAAAAAAGATGCACAGCTTATCATAAAACAGGCTTTTAAAGGAGAAGCAAACCCAAAAGTTAAAAACTCCTACACTCTACCCTACATAGACCCCCCTCCCTCCTCCCCCAAGCCTAAATGTTACCCCGGGCAAATGCCCCTAAGTCTTTACTTACCCCTCCATGTAGATTCTGTCCAGCGGAGTTCAGGGGTCTTCTTCTCTTCGGTAATCTTCAGAATGAGACCAGCGGAGCAGCGCATGCACAGTTGGAGCAACTTCGCATTTTGCAACAACTGCACATGCGCTAAAACTCGAACGAAAATTGCCGTTGCAAAGAAGATTACCGAAACGGCTAAAGATGGCGCCCGTGAACTTTGATGCCTAAATCTGCACCGAGGGGTAAGTAAAAAGTTAGGGCCATTTGCCCGGGGTAACACTTAGGATGGGGGGAGGAGGGAGGGGGTCAATGTAGGGTAGGGTTTTTTAACTTTTGGGTTTGCTTCTCCTTCATGTATCATACCCCATAGCAACCAGTTATTTGTCTTTTTTCATTATATTAACTGTCTTAAAAATCTATTTTTTGATAAGTTGATAAGAGTTACAGGAAATGACCCTTGCTATGACAGGTGTCCCAAATACTTCCCTTTTCCTATCTGTTACACCCTGCACTGCTGATGCCATCTGCAGAAAGTCAATCAGTGTGTTCCCTAGCAGTTTACCAATTATTCCAAGTCTCCAGTAGGTGTCAACATTTCTCTCACTAGTAAATGGTTGTCTGATGTGCATATTTTGTAATCCCAGGTGCAGGTATAATAGGGCAAGGTGGTGAAAGTAGGGCAAAATGGCAACAATAACATTTTATATCATAGTAGATACAACAGGCACTTAAAAGCTCCACAACTCAGGCTTAATGAATGACTTTATTATAGCATGACTAATGCCAAAAATGATAGACTTACATGTTTTGTGCACACAAGAACAATGTTCTTCTTCCCTCTTAGATATCGTTAACCACTGTAAGATGCCGTGGGTTGTTGGAAATTGTACGTCAACAAAAGTGTTGGACAGTATTATTATTATATTTATGTATATAGTACTGACATTTTCATCAGCACTTTACAAAGAGTATAAATCATTTTCGTCAGCCATTGCCCCAGGACAGCTCACAATATAAGTCCACACACTATAATTAATTTTATAAGTTATCACCCATAAATAGACTGCATACAGTGCTCTGCCAGGAATCAAACCTATGACCCCAGTGATGTAAGATAGTCCTAGTTTGTATAAATTATAGGGCCCTGCAATGTCCTATATGCCTAATTGAACAGTGGCCTTGTTCCAGGTTTAGGCATCAATATATTATAACATGTTTTATATTGATATTGTACAGTCACACTTTAACATACTTTTTACTGCCCCACTTCTTGCAGTTGCTTGGTCTTTTGTATCTCCAATAACGCTTACATTTTGGAAAACTTATATAATCGTTGAATGATTTTATAGGTGTCAAAATGTCACTGCTTTGACTTTTCAACTATTTTTTACGGTGACCAAATGGCCAGTGATGTGGGTGACAGTACATACAGTAACTAGGCTCAGTGCTTAGCAAATTGTTTCTAAGAAATGATACCTATTGTTAGAGGAAATAGCTGCATCAGACCAATGCTTATTTGAATGCATTGCAGAAGTGAAATCATCATTTATTGCTGGCTATAAACCATGAAAACCCAGATGAGGGAAAACAGATTAACAATACATTAGAATAGAATCGCACATTTTGCACACATGGTTAAGCTTAGCAAGTGGGGTTTGAAACTTCTACTTTTTTTTTTTAATTATTAGTGCTCCTTCTAAGTTCCCTCTCCTGAACCATATAAAAATGATTTTAGCCATGTCATTCCACATTTGTAGAATATGGGAGCATACAGCAAATAGGAGCATACTCACTGGAAGCTGACTAATGGTTCTTACCACCGAGGATGTTCCTGCTTGGTGATCACTGCCATGAAGCATAGAACTACATCAAAACATGGGGATGCCAACCACAGTGTTGAGTTTCACCACCAGCTATATAACAGTGGGAGGAATTGCCCCATGTCCTGCACTAGGGGATTCATATGGTTTATGGCTAATATTGGTTAATTAACAGCCTATATGGAAAAAGTTGATCGACACTGGCTTAAAGGAGAACTAACCCCTAAAAATGAATGTGGTTAAAAATGCCATATTTTATATACTGAGCTTATTGCACTAGCCTAAAGTTTCATCTTCTCAATATCAACAATGATATAGGACTTCAAATTTGTCACTGGCGCTCACCATCTTGGAAAGTGTCTCAGTGGGCTCTGAGCAGCTGTTGAGAAGCTAAACTTTGGTGTTGTCGTAAATCATCAAGCAGAAAGTAAGGTTTGCCTGTAATATAAGCTGATGCTACATGGCTGATTATTCAATTCTGATGCTTGTTGCACTGGTTTCTGAGCTCCCATTTAGTAATAATCTGTATAAATTATTAATCAGCCTTATACTGTGACATTTTTATTCTATGCATAATGTATATTTTGAGTCAGTCCCTAAACTCAGTAAGAGAAAGCAGCCTCTTGCAGTGAATCAGCAGAAAAGAAAATAGCTACTGGCTGTTGTGGCACATATCTTCCCTGCTAAAGGGTTGTGGTTGCCTTGGGCTGGTACAGAAACCCAAAACATAATGTACAACATTTGTAGCCTACTTCTTTAGTTAGGCTTTAGTTCTCCTAAGGAAGCAAAATGAGTGAAAATGTTAGGTTAAGCATGCATCCATTTTTCCTAAAGTCGGGACTGCATCAGCTCAGAAACTCATCATTACAATGATGTTTGTGTTTGATTGTGTATGTATTTTGGTACAAATCTACTGCACCTATGGATGCAACCTACTGTGGCAACCTTGGAATTAGCATTATGTTCAGGGTGGTGGTAGAGCATGACTTCCACAATGTTTAGTGACCCACTTGCACATAATTCAAAAGAAGAGGCAATTGCACAAATATATGGAAATGCAAGGAATGTGGTTGGATACAAGTAACTTTAATGAGTAGTGTTCATTTAAGTGTGGCCAGCCTTGAAGCTGCATTTATAGATGACCCCTACAGCACCGCAAAATTTACTACATGTTTACATTTGGAGATGTATGTCAATAGTGAGTATTTTCTTGCTTAGTTAACCAAAAAGTGGGAATGTACTGTATGCCTGCTGAAGGACTGTTACATATTTTGTTTTCATAATGTATCATTTTCTCAATTCTCAGTTTCCTTTATCTGATATAGCTGAACAAATTCTAACTAGACGCTATACAAGTTTTTTGTCAAATTTCTTTAATAAATATTGTAATATTTCCAGTACTGGGTTAAGAGCAGTGAATCAGCAGTTGCTAGTAGTTTTCCTTGTTACTTGCGTATTCCATTGTTCCTGGTCAAAAGCCTTTTGGCCCCCTAGATCTAAGTCAGCACATTATGTTAGTCTGACATACACGTCCTCACTTGCCCTGCATTACTCAGCCATTGTTCTACAGGGCTCTAGCCTTGACCTGCCTTGTATTTTTTAAAGTATGTTTCCTTTGTGTTATTGTATGTGCTACAGAACTAGCTAGCAACCTGTTTCCTGTTGGAAGAGGGATGCACAAGCTTGGATTGCTCTCCTTTGACTCCTGGTTTCCTCTGCTTCCTGTTGACGGCGGTTGTAAAATTGGGTGCTTCTGGTGATTTTACTGAGACCAGACCAAAAAAAAATATTTTAAATGAGAATGTTGATATATTTTCCTAAAATGAGTAGTTCATAACATGTTTCTATACCTACATGACATTTAGGACATACCAGCTAACCTTTTATTATCAAGTTGAAAAATGTTCAAACAGATCATGCGAGGAACACATAGCAATGTATTTAAGAATGTATCTATCTTATTTAATAATGGCATCCAGATATGAGATGTTATGTAGTGGCACTAGTGGCACTCAAAATAATATTAAGTTCACATTCACTTACCTGACTTATTTATTAAGATCATCGGGGGAGATTAACTAATGGGTGAATTTTCACCAGCGTCAGCTTCGCACACCTTGCACCACTTCTCCTGCCACAAATGTGCTACGACTATGACAATTCACTAATATGCAAAGTTTCGTCCTGGGCGCCGAACGCTGGTGACTTTTTGCTATCGTTACTTCGGAAGTGCGAGCATTTCATGGCAAAGATGCGCTAGCGTTCGTATGTGACTAGCAAAAATTTGCTAGTGATCTTTCTCTTAGCTCAATTTGCATAGGGCAGGTGATTTAGGGACAGATTTACTAAGGGTCGAATTTCGAAGGTAAAAAAACGTTGAAATTCGACCCTTGAATTTAAATCCTTTTGACTTCGAATATCGAAGTTGAAGGATTTTTAGCGTATTCGATTGATCAATCGAACGATCGAATAGAAATCGTTCGATCGAACGTTTCAAACGATTTTTAGCGTTCGATCGAAGGATCTCTATTCGATCAAAAAAACCTTAGAAAAGTGCTGTGAAAGGTCCCCATAGGCTAACATTGCACTTCGGTAGCTTTAATTTGGCGAAGTATGAAGTCGAAGTTTTTTTTAAAGAGACAGTACTTTGATTATCGAATGGTCGAATATTCAAATGATTGTATGAAGTAAGTTTTTGAACTTCGAAAATTCATTCTAGCTTAGTAAATCTGCCCTTAAAGTTGTATGGAGGTCTTTATTATAAATGTTGGTGCAAATGCTTGAAGTTACCACTTCATTAAAAATGTCCAGGGAACCTTAATAAAGACAAGAGAATTAATATAATGCCCTACACATTAGCCCACTGTAAAATGAAGGTTCCATATGTTATGAAATGTCTGGAGAAAACCGGTTACCCAAAAAAAGTTTAATTAAGGACTTTTGCAGGCAATTCTGCTTAAAAAAAGGGAAAGTCGCCAGCGGTTTTTGAACTTAATGCATTTTCGGCACACAGGATATGATGTAAGTGACAGAAGATCTAGCTTATTTTAGGCACTTTGTCTGGTCTGAGGTGGCAAAGTTAAATCTGGAGAAAGAGGTAAGGTTCAGTAAAATCTGCACTTTACTGAATTTGTGGAGTAACGATCTTTCACCAGAGCGAAAATTTGTGAGAATGAATGATAGCGACAGTCTCTTTCACTGGCGAATTGACGCCTGCATCTGTTAGTGAATAGGCAATGTCCCTGCGGATGGTAATGCTGGCGAATTGTCGCTAGCGTCAGCCACTTCGTCCTTTAGTAAATCTTCCACATTAACTGGGATATTTCAAAGTGTAACCACTGCAAGAGATCTAATTAAAGTTTATGTTTAGAAGAAAAGAGGAGCAGTATAGATTTTAATGAAAATGTTCACTGTCATATTTTTAAAATGTGTATTTAATCATTGTAATTGAAAATATTTTAAAAGGTTTCTAAAAGTGCAGAATTCATTAGAAACTTTCAGCAGTGAAGCAATGGCTGGCAGGAGTTCAGCTATATTGGCAGCACAGCTTTCTCCCTTTGCTGGGTCACCCCAGTCTAAATATGACGGAAGCACTAGCTTCCTTTCCAGCCATATTTTAGCTAGACCAGAGATCAGACCAGTAGGAAGCCTTTTTCCATCCCGTCTTCTGCTTCCTGTTATTGTAAGTAACCCAATGTCAGATAAAGTGCATCTGCTGACAAAGGTTAGTGTTATAAACCCTAGACCCTGAAGTCATAGTTTACTATTGTCATCTCAGCCAGAATTTCCAATCCCAATGACAATGCAATGGCATTTTTCATGTATTGACAGGTATTGTTTCTTGATAATAATCTGACACTGTCTATCCAAGGACAAACTTGTTTAGTCTATATTCATTATGCACATGGTTTCAACAATAGTGATTTAGTGGCTACAATTTTTCTCCTATTTACTCAACTGAAGTGACCAACATGTATGTTATACATAGCATATTAAACAAAAAATATTACTGTTCCTCGGGCATCAAATTAATTTTGAAGGGGATCTTAAAGACTTTTGGCATTCTTGTTAAGGAATTTCATTTGAAAGCCAACATATTGCAGATGACACCAATATCTGCTTCTCTGCATTGGGCCACTACTCTTCTGTACTATTTCAGATCACTGACTACCTTTGTGTTATCTCAACCTAGAACACATTGGTACCAAATGCTCAACGTCTTTCCAACATGAATTGAATTCTGCTGGCTTTCCACTTACTGCATTTAGAGTGCAACTCTGGGCTCTGTAAAGAGAGCAAGAATATAGCATGAGACAGGTTGTGATCATCCTTGTAGATATCATGGTCCAGCTTAAGCAATTCCTCCATCCACAAATGCACAAAAAGAGTAAAAAGGTGTCAATGCTAAAGGATACTAGACTGGGAAAAACCATGCCATGGGTTATAATAACAGAAACAAAAGAATAATGCATTTCAGGGAGGAACCAGGATGGGGCCCAGATATACTGTACCTATATACAGGTTATCTACCTATGTGACTTTTAAAACAATTTTTTTGGGTAGAGTTATGGCTTAAATTGTCTATTCCCTACAATTGTGGCATGTTTGTATTGTGAAGAACTGTATGCCCCTCTATAGAATTTTTTTTTTTTACTGGGTGAAGGCCTGAATACCCCCATTCAACCCCATAACACCCCATGGGGTACCGGGAAAGTGTAATGCAGTTAGTGCTGTGCTCTGCATCTTGTGTGTGATTTTTATCCCAGTGAGATTAGAGGCCCCAGATGCAAGTTATTTCTGAATAAGGGAGATGTTTTTGCACCCACTAAAGGCCTTTGCAAATGATGCTCAGTAATTATTGTTTTTTGTATGACTACAGCAAGTGTTTACATAGGTGTCAATATAATGTTGTTATATTCAAGTTTAATGTGGATCATAAAGTCCCAATATTTCTCTCAACAAGTCTTTTCATTTTCTGCAAACAAAACAATGGTCCTCTCAGTGTATCCAGGGGATGACATGTATGTATGAAAACCTAAACTAACATCAGATTCTGCAAAACTAAAGCAACATGGAATGAAATGCCTACAAATCTGTATATATTTGGTAGTTTACATAGCTGGGCAAACAAACGTGCAGGCAAATATTTGTATGTCTCAGAATAAGAATTCAAATAAATCTTTTTGAGTCCTGAACTGTTTTGATTATTAAATACATTTTTAGCCTTACTTTTTTTAACCAACTACATTGCTATATCCCTGAAACACACAGTGTTACAAATGGTGCCCCAAACCCCGAACAAACCCCAAGGTCCTGGTCTCTCCCTTCTGCCTATAACCGCTGCCTTTCGATTCGGGAGGAGCCCTTTGCTACTCAGATGCCAGCCAGGTCTTATAGTGAAAGGTCCATGGAGGAAGTTCTGGGTAGGTAAGGGAACCAACCATGAACTAGAGGAACCGAGAACCAGAAATGTGGTCAGGCATAGTCAATACCAATCAGGCAGAGCAGTACTAAATAAGGAGACAAGCGCGTAGTCGAGGTCACAGGCTGGGTCAATAACACCATTATCGCAGAACAGTAACAGGATCCAAGAGAGTAATCAATAAACAGGCAAAGGTCAGGACAGGCAGCAAACTAGGAAGGGTCAGGGTCAAGCAAGATCGGGAACAAACAAGACAACTAGATATCACAACCAGGAACTATGGAAATAGTAGCTGCAGAGACACCATCCAGATAGAATTATATATTGAGTTCTTACCTTTTGCTCACAATTCTCCAACTCATGCAAGTCTCAGTGTTCCCTTAGGTTGCAATCCACAATATACAGAACCAATGAATCCTCCTGGGCTCATTGAAGAACCATGTTGCTCAAAACATTGCTACTGTGTATTGCCCCAAACTGGAGATAAAGGAATTTTATATTATGATCATATTGTCATGTTGATACAGTTGCACCCATTCTACCAGCAGACATACCCCCATTCCACCTAAGCCAGTTAATGTCAGCTCTTTGAATATATGCTACATTTTAAGGAAAGATGGAATGATAGCAGTGTCATAACACAGACAACTATGCCATACAGGATACGTTTTCTCTAACCCCTGCAAGTAATAGCCACATTATCTAACTCACTGGTGTAAAAATGTCACTGAATATTATAGTATTTGTATTTTATTGTTTATATCATTTGCTTTTTAGTCTGAAGAACATACAGCTGTTTCCTCATCATATAAATGGAGACAGTAATGTTACATAACATGCAATATCCAGTTTCTGTACCACATCTGTACATCTAGTTTAAATCATTTACTGTATGTGTATAATATATCTTTAACCACATGAAAGTATATTAATGTATATATATATATATATAATATATATATATATATATTGTGGTGAGGTCACTACTAGGATACCTGGGAAAGTCCAGGACGGAGCTTATTTATGCCCCAGGTTACTAACAGAGTGGTTCCGGGACTGCTAGTCCAGCCCGGGTGTTTTGAGTTGTACTGATGTATTTCAGGTGGTTAATTAAAGAGGCAGCTCAAGCCAGAGTGGAGAGTTCCTGGCTGGGGAAAAGACACAGGAAAGCTGCCTGTGTGAGAGGGATTGAAATCACCAAAAGGTTTGGGATTTTATATATTCCTGTATGTTCTTTGTTTTGGGGAGACAGGCGGTAGGCCTTCTCCTGGTTAGTTAGGAAAACTGACCTGTATTAGTTAGAAGCCCATTAAGTGGCAAGGATTTTATTTTGAATTGTTTGTTTTGTTTATTTTTTCTGCAAGAGACAATAAACTGCCAAAAAGAGACTATACTCTCATGAGTTGTGCTTGTGCCGTGGGCTGTGTTACCCCAGGAAAACTGATCCCAGCTACCCAAACTCTTACAATATATACATATATAGCCACAAGGATTCCAAAGTTGCAATAACTTTGGAATCCTTGTGGCTAAGACACAGTCATATCATGCATTGCATATATTGTTTATCTATATACTGTATAGCACACTATGTATATATATATATATATATATATATATATATAAACTGCACATCAGCTGCAATGAAAAGAGAAGTGAAAGTTTCACAAAGATAAAAAATGAGAAGCGAACATCACATAGGCAAATTCAGATATGAAATTTAACTGGGTGTGGTGGCCTGAAGGTAAAGGTGCTGTGTCTTCCAACAAAATAATAGAAAAATATCAATATCAGTTTTTTATATTTACAGCAATAACAAATGTATGACTGCACACATGAGACACTGATATTAAAACAATAAGCAAAAAGTATGTTCAGCATAAGCCCTATTCATTGAAATAATGTTGACCATTGGGATCTATCAGTAAGAAACAGTCTTACAGCAGCAAAATCATAAGTCTCTTGCTCCTTTTTCTCAGTTTCCAATATAATAATTACAAAAAAATCGTGTTTTTTGTTATTTTTTGAGCTGAATGGAGCAACCGGGGAGATTGAAGTTTCTCTATGTTCCGTCTTTGCAAGGTAGATTACCCCCTGCATAATGGGCTTCTACTTATTTGTTAATCAAAGCAGGGAGGGGATTGTTTATTGATCAAATTATCTACCTTGCAAGGAGATGGAGTAACTTCAGTTTTCCTGTTTAACCTGTTTAGATCAAGATATAAAAACAATAATAGATTTTAAGGGAAAAGTTCATTGAACTCATACTGAACAAGGGTGATTTACTGCCCCTTTAAGTATCAGTGCTGTAAATCATAAAAGTGACAGGACAAAATAAGGGGTGAAGTGTAGATGTGGCATTACCTTGTATCACCAGAACCAAAGAAGGAGACGGCACTCCACTCAAGGAGAAGGCAGGTTTATTACAGATCCCACAGGGATCTCACGCCCTACGCATTTCGGGATTCAAACCCTTAATCATAGGCAATGATTAAGGCCTATGATTAAGGGATTGAGTCCCAAAATGCGTAGGGCGTGGGATCTGTAATAAACCTGCCTTCTCCTTGAGTGGAGTGCCGTCACCTTCTTTGGTTCTGGTGTGAGATAAGCAGTGGGGATGTTGCGGACAGAGCCCACAACAAGGAGCACATGGAGCAGCGTATGGGGGGTAAGCTGGGAGCGGTCTAATTGGTGTGTAAGAAGTGTCACCTAATAGCACACATGCAGGAAGCAAGAGCAGAATTTGCAAACTTCCTAAAAAAGGATAAATAGGATCAGGACCATTTTTCTGATAAGAAATCTTTTAACAAGTTAATATGTTTATCAGAAAAGATTGAAATATCAGTCCATCAGAATACATTTGACTGATTTCAGCAGCCAAACCAAACACCATTCAGGTGGGGTTGGTGGTCAGTGATGTTCAATAAAAAAAGCTTTCAGCATAAGCCCTATTTAGTCAGCTCATGTTGCTCACTGCCCCTTTAATCCCTATTCTAAACACATATCATTATTTTCTTATTAGATTCACGAACAGACACATCACATACACACACTAAACCGTTAGTAAAACAGTTACTAACAAGTTCTTTTACTAACAATAACAATGTTGACTTTGTGAAGTACAAATTTGCCGGTATGTTAAAAAAAATCTTGCAAATGAGCTTATATATTGTAGATGCAATAATAGGAAACAACATTTGTACACCAGCATATATACAATTTTCCATTCCCCATGCAAGTGTCAAAAGTTCTTCCCAAATTTGAACTATATTCATACTGCATACAGTGTATTATGGGGGTTATGTAATAAAAAATACTATGGAGGAAATGTAATAAAATTTGCAAAGAGCAAAACTTTGAAAATAAAAATTCTTCTGTCGAAATGTGATATTATTCGTTCGGCTTTTATTGCACATTGTGAACCTGCTCTGCAGTTTCGTTACATATTTTGTTGCAAAAAACTGCTACTGTGAAATTTTCGTACACAAAAGTAATTTGGAAGCTTTGCAAGAAAGTCCTAGAGGACTTTAATAAGTCAACAATGGTGCAAACATGGTCGCTAACATTCACGTATTTGCAAAGTTTTTTGTACTAAGAAGGCATATTACATTCACCCTTTAGGTTAATGCTCCTGGGCAAACTTAGTGCCTTTTATTATATATGGGGGTATATATGTAGTTGCTGACTTCACCAATCAGATCCCAAAGTATAATAAAATTATACTTAAACGGCTTCTCCAACCAAACATAATTTTGTATAGTGGAAGAAAATGTAATTCTGAGAAATGCATTGGCTGTTGAAAGCAGAATCTGCCTGGCTGTTTACATTTTCCTATACTCCTGGCTCAGACTCATAAAACAATGTCTCAAGCCAGCTGACTGAGGCTGATTTAAAAACCTGGAGGAGACCTGAATTTTGTTACCCAGAGACATGAATGAAAAGGACCTGTAGATAAATACTCTTTAAATTGTAGTACTTCAGCGAGTTCTATATTAACCATTTCACTTATAGATTTTGAAAAGTATCTTGCAACAAAAATACTCAATACATTTAAAACCAACCCCCCCCACCCCCTCCTGGTCCCATTTTGGCACTGTCAGACAGTTCCTGGCCTGGCAATGAGGGCTGGTGGGGGGCTGTTTGGGCCTTTGTGTTCTTGAAATGCCAGGACCTATTTTGAATCCAAGTCGAGACATGGTGTCATATTCCTGCAAAAGACTTTATCTTTATATCTAGTGAGTAGATATGAGCAGGGCCTGATGGTTTTGAATTAATGCAGCCAGATTTGTGTGATTCAGAGTGGAGAATTACAGGGAAGTCATCGCTATTTGTTTTTTTTTTTTAGTGAATGTATATTCGAAATAGGTTTCTTTTTTTAATGGAGAACCTGGGACCATTGGAGCCCCTGGCCACCAATGTGTGTTTTGGGTTTTAACCAAATTTTATTGTGTGATTTCTGATGGCAGCCCTGGATGTGATCATGTGGAATTAGTAGTTGGAAAACTATACACTGTTGTGCAAATCACACTAGTACTTTATATATCTGTTGAATGGATACTTTGGGAGAAGTGATCACAGATAAGTAAAAAAGCTCTGACAACTTTTTTATTGCATATGTCTGTGGTTACTTTCTGAAAAAACAGATGCAGTTTGTTAGATTCTTAACACTGGAAACATATAAAACGTATTCTTTCCATTAATACTGCATTCATTTTCCATGGTTGTGCTTGATTATATGGGACAAATAAAAGCCTGCTAATCGCAGGTGTTCAAATGATGCAAAAGGCAATCCATGGCATGTGGCGTAAAAAAACCCTTTCCATTATTTACATGTGTTAAACTTTAACTCAGTGAAATTTTATAGGAAGTTTTAAGGTGTGTATGGGCATATTAAGGCGTTTAAAACATTATTGCAAAAATAGAATATTCTAGATCACATTTTAATTACCGAATTCAATAAACTTTGATGTTGCTGTTAAGCCACAAGTCAGAAAAGGCATAAAAAGAAATGCAGGTCAAGTAAACATACATAAAAACTTTTGTAGCACTTTACATATTTACTGCTAAGCAGTAAAAATATTACATCCAATCATAAGCAAACACTTTGAACTCTGAATGCCTCCTTGGCATTAACCATTGTGCAATTTGACTATCCAAGTATGTTACAAAACCGTGCGCAAGCTGATTGAGTAGAGGTTGATCAATATGGCCCATATGTAGATAGTTTAGGCAGGGCCAACATCAGGGCCCGCTATTGTACCAGACCTGTGGGGGGGGCCTGGTTGTGCTCCACTTTTCAAAATAACCCCTTGACATCGATGAAGTTGTGCTGAATCGCTGAAGTCCTGAAGAGACGAAGTATCGTAGAGCTGAAGTCCCCAAGTCCTGAAGACCAGTACAGAGCTGAACCTGCGAAAATACCTGAAGTTGAAGTCCTGAAGCTGCAAAAAGACCCACAGCTATGAAAGGAGCTGAAGTTGAAGTCCCAAAGCCACAAAAGGAGGCAAAGACCCAAAGCCACAAGTTCAGATCTACTGAACACCAATGTGTTTTTTCTTATTTTATTAAACCCCTGGCCACCAATGTATTATTTTGATTCCCTTTAGGCCCCTGCCACCAATATTTTTTTTTAAACAACATTCTCTGGGCCCCAATGTTTCTTTTAAACTTGTAAGGGGGTCATGGCCATCAATATTTAAAAAAAACTTTTATGGGGTCCCTGGCGCCAATGTTTTTTTAAAAAAAAACTTTTGTGGGGGGCACTGGCACCAAT
The DNA here is from genome assembly GCF_017654675.1 of Xenopus laevis. Classification (NCBI taxonomy): domain Eukaryota; kingdom Metazoa; phylum Chordata; class Amphibia; order Anura; family Pipidae; genus Xenopus; species Xenopus laevis. The sequence continues at coordinate 74,626,574 of NC_054383.1, forward strand.
GGTTTTTTTTCACTGATATGGGGCCCTGGTCACCAATTATTTTTTTTAACTTGTAGGGGGGCCCTGACCACCAATGTTTTTTAAAAAAAATTTATGGGAGGCCCTGGCACCAAGGTTTTTTTTTTCAACTTATAAGGGGGCACTGACTATCATTGGCTTCTTATAACTTGTGTTGGGGGGGTTACCATTTTAAGTACAGATGTCTGTGTGGCCTTTTAACTGTAGGGTGGGTGGGTGGAATATGGGGTGGGGCTGGGGTAGGGGGGCCCAGAAAATGTTGTTGTAAGGGGCCCAGTGGTTTCTAATGGCAGCCTTGAGTTTAGGACTGGAAAGCAAATATCTTAAAGTCATATCAGGAAAAATCTTTTAGACATAATTGTGAGAATTTCCCCAGTGCTTGGGGAGCAATGGGTTGGCACTTACAGGACTTTCACATTGTGGCAGACAGAAGACTTATATTTTACTCAAGCCATTAGCTGATTGAATTACATGTCTCTGATAAATCTGCTAACCATTTGAACCCAAACTATACGGACCTTTTCCTGAATGACCGACTTCTTGAAATATTATGTCTCGTTATCTAACTGCTTCATTTCCATACATTTTCATGTATGTCTTATTGTTAAAATGTTTCTTTGCATACAAGTGGTTATATTTCCAGCTCTCTTCAGAAAAAAAAAGCACTGGGATTTTTGCTGTGCTGCAGTTCTTAGTGTAGGCATGGTTTCTCTTGTAGGGTACATATATAATGAGAAAAGTGTTGAGCGTGTGCTTTTTACAGAGAATCAAAAATATTTCATCAGACTAGGAGGATGATGCAAGCTTCTTCAGGGCTGGAGCGTGATAACTCTAGTGAGGAGATACTCAGAAGAGTATGATTCAAAAGGAGAATAGTACATGACTCATAACAGAATAGTGCGTCAATTCAAGATGAGACAACCATTTATAGAGCCAAAAGGACTGTTCTAAGCATTAGGGAACAGGTTTTTAAAGAAATACTAAAAAAATCTTTCAGCTGTAAGTAAATATTTAGACCCTGCCCTTATTTCTGTGCAACATTTATATACTAAACTAAAGATGTACTAAAGAAGAGTATTAATAATCTGGATAACAGAGGACAGCACAACTCTTTTATTAAGAAGTAACAAGATAATAAGTAATGTGTGCAGAGCACATGCATTTGGATAGGGGAAGAAAAGAAACTGAAACTGACCTATTGCAGGCGTAACCACGGTGAACCACGTTTGCAGAAACTTACAAAATAATAAAAATAAGATTAATTGGCTTGCAATTGCAAAACTTTCTTAATAGTCCAGTGCTTCTGATATATTATAGTGTTGTACTATTGCATTTTAAATGTACTTAAATCTACATAAATGTGCATATGCTACACATGTAATTACACACCTAATTTATATAGTGCAATGGAACATTGGGTCTAATTCACTTTGATGCAGCATCAGTAATACAGGTCGATTTTAAATGAGAAAGAGTTATCAACAGCAGGAAAATCAGAATGATATAGTCAATACATTTCTGGTCAACTGGTCAGTACCCAGAGCCCAGTCCAGAGATGAATTTGGGGTGCAATACCAAACCCCGAATCTTCGCCATCTTGCTGGCGATTTGCATTTTAGCCAGCGGGAAGGCAGTGGAGGCAGTTCGGGGAGATTAGTCACCACGAAGAAGAGATTTGTCGCCAGGAGACTAATCTCCCTGAATCTGCCTGTGTGCCCTGACCCTTAAAGCAGTCTACAGGGTCGGCGACCCCCCCCTACCAGAGGTGCTTTAGAACGTGAAAAATTACACTTTACACTTCAATATTAGATAAACAGTGACGCATAGAAAATAGAAAGTGATTGGAAAAAGTCACTATTTCTGGTGATCTATCTGAAAACAACTTGTTGTTTGAAGGTGAACAATCCCTTTAAGTAAAAACTCGAATGGAAAAAACTATATTCTCAGAGTTTGAGTTGCGAAACCAAAAAACGTAAATTGATCGAGTTTTCAGATAAAATAAACTCACATCACTCGAATTGATTGAGTTTTGTGCAAAAGTCTCTGAAAAAAACTCAAACATCATGCAGGACATTAACATCTTCAAATAGTTCAAGGGACCTCTGCCAGTGGCTCCTACGTGACCTCAACAATTTTAGATGGTGTATTTTCAGATTCAAGCTTTTTCCAGGGTTGGGGTATAATAAATATAAAAACAATCTATTTTTTTGACCAAAAAAAAATAACCTTGAAAACTCAAATTTTCATGGAAAACACAAGTTGAACCTTAGTAAATAACTCCCTAAGTGTCTTCTATATAAACCATTTTCTCCTCTTTTTAAGAAGTTAACATGGCATGACTGCTTCCCTGACTTATAACTCACTCTTTCGTGTTTTGAAGCTTTGTGTAGGCTAGATGCATTAGCTACAAATTGTGTAAACTTATTTGGGCAATGTGTCTGTGCTGAAGAATCAAGTCTGGTCAATATTAGACCTGGTGATGATAAGTAGGGAAAGGTACAATTTCCGTTTACAATACAGTGTGGCCATATTGCTGATGTAGGGTGATAGAAGGTTACTAATCACCTCATCTAAATTCCAAGCAGAATACAGCAGGTTTTTAATTGCTTTTAATTTATCTGTTCATTTTTACTATATATTGGCCATTTGAATTATCAAACTGATTGTGTCCTATAAGCCTACAGCAATGTAAAATTAAGAGAGATGGTGGAAGGGTGGTGAGGTCCTTCTACTTATATCTGTGTAAATAAGTCAAATCAACTGGACTTGCTGTGTTTTTTTCCTTGAAAACGTTTCACCAGTCATCCAACTGACTTTCTCAATTCAGATTCAGATTCATTCTGAATTAAGAAAGCCAGATGGATGACTGGTGAACCGTATTCAAGGAAAAAAACACAGCAAGTCCAGTTAATTTGACCATAACCTGGATGAATGAGAATCTTCACATGTCCTCCTACTTCTTTTTGTGTACAGCTACTTACCTTGCCTTGGTTGTGGGAAAATGGATTAAGGTGGACGATGCAGGGTTCAGCCTCTATGCTATTTTATCACATGCAGTTATTCTCCAGCATCTAAGACAATAGAAGTCTTTTATGTCTATGGCTAAGGCTTGGAGTCATTATTGAAGGGTCAACTGCAAAGACGGTATAATGCAGGAACATCTTCAATACACAATATTTAATGCAATGGTAAGCCAAACCTTGCTATAGCTGGATAATACCAACTTACAGCATTCAATGAAAAGGAAAAAACTCTGAAAGTCTGAATGAAATTAAATCCTTCTTACTGCAAGACAGATGTTTAGTCAGAAAGAATAGGAAAGCATATGTGATAAAAATCTCTTTCTAAATATAGCTATATGCAGTCAGATCTAACTAATCCCAGCTGTGGAACTTCATTCTCAGCAGTGTAGCTTGCATATTTATAATCCTGTGTGATGAGCACAGACAGGCAAAAGGATATCTCTATAGCTCAGGGTCTATTTCTTTTCAAACAGGCAATTTTTTTGTAACCCTGACATATTCTTAAATTCCTCTTAACAGACAATTGCAACATAATTGAGATCCTACTAGGTCAATTTCTAATAAGAAAACATGATGACTTTTAGGTGCTAAGAGCTGGGATTTTACATACTTAAAATATAAAACATGGTGATGTCCAGCCAAGACACCTGGACAACCAAGTAACCGCTTGGATTGCGGGTGAGATTTATAGTCTCTTGCACACAGAACCCTGATCTCATGTCCCTTCATTAGGAGTTGAGGTGGAAAGTGACTCACTTTGTTTTTGTTTTTTCACGTCATCCCTTTTGATGACATACATTGCTTTGCTCAGTGTTGTGCCAAATAGGGCCAAGACTTATCTACATGGACTGCTTATGTAACTGCTCAGCTCTTGTAGGCAAGATGAATTGCTATCAGAGCTGAATTCCTATACCTAATAATGACTGTATGACTGTAACTTGGGAAAATGGATAATAAATGTAATTTCTGAAAACCTTAACAAACAATTAGTGATGGGCGAATTTCTCCCGTTTCGCTTCTCCGAAAAATTCACGAATTTCCCATTAAATTCACAAACTGCGAAAAATTTGTGAAACTCAAAAATTGACACCCGCATCATTTTGGATACCAGCATTAAAGTCAATGGGTGTCCGAACAATGTTGACGCCTGACGGTTTTGACGCAATCAACTTTTCGGACACGCGTCCAAATTTTTGTGAATTTTGCGAATTAATTACTGGCGGAAAATTGTGGAAATTTGTTGCGAATTCGCGCCTGCTGAATTTATTCGCCCATCACTACAAATAATTCATTTGAGTTGAATTTGATAGGAAATTCCACGGGGGCAGGACATGATGACACTGATCAATAATCTCTGGAAAGCACTGGAGACAATAAACAAATAAATCTTAATAAAAACAATTGAAAGTTTCACTATTTTACAGCAGATGAGGAAGTAGCTGGCCTTTTTTGGCCACTTTATCAACCCGCTACCAAAAGTTATTCAGAAAATATGAAGGATAAAAAAGAAAAAAAAGCCACCTTGTTCGATAATAAAATACAATTTTCAATTAAATTAGATATACTAGCATCTGTGTGTTCTAATTGTCACAAAATTTTGTTTTCCGATAAGGCCAGCCTTTGATTAGGCTTTAGTATTTTTTGCAATTTCCTTGCGTTATCTTGTAGCAGCAATAGACTTATCCACATGCTTACAGTTGATTCCTCCTTTTCAGAACATTTCACTGCAGCTATTTAATATATACAAAATGGCAAACTTTTGTTTTACTTGTTTTTCAGGGTCGGATGATCAAGTGTTGCTTGTTAAAACATAGCAGGAATCTTGTGTGTCTCTTGGGATTCCCTCCCCTAAACCCTTCTGTTTTCTGGAGCCGCTGCCTCTAGCTTCTGTTTCACATCTGCTTTTACTTGATGATTTCTTTGCGTATGGGTCAAAGCTGCACCAAAATGTGCTCTTTCACCTAATCTTCAATAGGTCATGTAAACCTCTCTCCTTACCATCCTTCTCTCCTTCCAGTTCTCAGTTTCTTTTCTTAATTATTCCATTACTGTATGGGAAAATGTTTGATCAAATCCCAATGTTATGAATAATGTGAGAATATCAACAGTCAAACCAGAAGTTTACTTGGAACTGAACAGTGCTATGTACATCCTATTAATGCATCCAAACGGCCAATCTGGCAATCAGAAAATTATTGTATAAAAACAGCACAGCATATTAAGGGAGGTATTTACTAAAACTCGAATTTATCACATTTTTTTTTTTTATTAAAACAAAGTCGACATAACTCCCATCCAAGAATTTAACCCGAATCATATCATTTATTCGAGTTGTCGCCCAAAAACCCTGACTTTTTCAGATTATCCAGTGCAGATCACAATGTCAAGGAATATCGTCAAGGACATCTGCCATTGACTTCTACATGACCTTGACAGGTTTTAGCTGGAGCATTTTAGGATTTAAATTTTTAGCAGCTTTCGGGTATAATAAATCTCTAAAGTTTCAAGTTTTCCCCTTTAAAAACTTGACCAGAAAAAAAAGGTTTAATAAATAGGCTCCTAAGTATTCAGACTAAATTTCGATGTTGGGTTTTTATTCTACACTGATCCTGGAACTGAAAACAGCTCTCTTATAAGGACTGCACATACAGCCCCACCAATAGGCCACACAAGTGTGACATTATGAATATAGCCCTGTGTCTCTTTTTAAAATAAACATTAAAAGAAGAAAAGATATTAGTGGTACCAGCTACATTGCTGCTAGTCTTAGATGACTGACACTTCAATGAATTAGCATGGAATGTATTAGGTTATGAGGTGACCTAGTAAGTTACCTGTGCATGGAGGAGGATTTTGGAAATTAAGAGATCAGCCTTTTGATGCAGAATCTCATGCTAGAAGTCCTGGTTAGTCCTCTGACAGTCCTCTATCAACTTCTTGTAACCCTGGAAAAGGGCACTCAATCTCCTGGTGTCCCAGCATAGTGCACCTATCATGGTTACTTTCAGCATGAACAAAGTGCTATATAAATAATTCCATTTTCCCTAGGTACAATATTCAAAACAAACCATGGAAGTAACACCTCCTCAAACGAGATGTTATTCCAGAGCTTCCTTTCATCAATGCACAATAGTAATAAAAGCAAGAAGAGTTGCTAGTACAGAGATGCATGCATAGATGCAAATACCTATTTGAACAGCATTTAAATGTGCACAATTTTACTTATTTGAGCTGTTTATTCATACACTACATTATTCTTGCTTTCTTGCTGAAAATTCTTTGTCCTACATATGTAAAAAGGATGTCATGTTATTGGTGCAGTGCCATCGACTGTTTTCTAGGCTATTTCCTGTCATAAATGACCAAGAAAAAAGAAACTGGTCTGCTGGCTGTGCAGTCAGATCAGTAGGCTGCAGGTGCTTTAACAAGAGGAATGCAATGCATGTGTGTGTGTGTGTGTGTGTGTAGATAATCTCTATAGTACATGCTCTAAATGTGGCCATACATGCTACAATTATGATCTTTCCCACGACCATTGGTTGTACTAAAGATCTATCATCCACTCTACTAACGTTAAGAGCTAATTCATCAGATATGCATGTAAAAACAAAAATAATTCTTTAGCTCTATCTGACGATTCAGCATTACCATCAGATAGAGCTAAAGAATTATTTTTGAGTTGCCCAATCGGCAAGACAACCGATATCCGAAGCTTTTTACCAATATTGGTTGCCTTGTCTGCCCGTGTATGGCCACCATTAGACTGGGAGTTTGTAAAACAACATATAGCACCAACGCTGTGATATTTACCAAAATAGCTTAGTGTACTCTGTATTTACCTATATTATAAATATAGTAGTTTACAGGGGTTATTTGTTATTTTAGTAAAAAAATTCCTTGAATTTCTTCAAGATTTATTATACCCTGATGCTGCAAAACACCACCATCTGAAACCTGTCGAGGTCTTGTATAAGTAAATGGCAAAAGTTCCCATGTGGTTTGCGCTGGGTTTAGCCCGATTATCCAGAAAATTCGGAGTTTTCAGGCATTTATCCGAAAAAAATCAAACAATTCAGGTGAAAAGTCAGAAAAAATCACATGATTTAAGTTTTCGCTGGATTTTATAAAGTTTTTCCCCGATCCCATTTATTTGAGTTATTTTAATGATAAATATTGTTAAATCGTGGATGGGAGTTTGGTCTAGCTTTGTTTAATAAAATAAAATTTGATAAAACTGGATTTAATTAACAAGTCATTATCTCTGTTTCAGCAATATGGGTGAAAGTGAACCTTTCAGGTGTCAATACTTCTATGTGAACCTATGACTCTCGTCTACAGAGTGAAATAAATATGAAAGATATCAATTCATTGTTAGACTTGTGGACTGCCACAGACATCCTCAAATAGCAATTTGAATTGGATAAACTGTTGTTGCTACATATTAAGAGGACAATTCTATGTTTGAGATACATATTTATAGTTCACACTTGGTTGTGTTCCTGAATACGTGCTTGTTGTTATTCATCTTCTGCCTATCTGTTGAAATCTGTGTATTGATCTGCTGGCAAGTAAGGCCCCGGACCAGCCCATTGACCTTGCATCCTCTATGCTTCCATCCCTAATATTTCAACTGCACTAGACAGTTATAGTAGCAGTAGGGGCAGCCTACATGCCCTTGCCTACAAGCAGCTGTCTGAAAAGGAAAGTGGTACAAAACTTGAAGTTTAAAAGATGTAAGAGAGTAATTACATCTGCTTTGTCTCGGCTATTACAGATTCGCCAAGGGAATTGGAATATGCTATTGATTTCCGCACGCTAGCAGCTGAGACCAGTTGGAACAACTAAGCCTACCATGCCGCATTCTATCATGGGTTATCTACTCGGCTAAAGGACGATTTGGTCTCACAAGATTTACCTACTCAATTGGATGACCTCATCAAATTAGCGATTAAGGTGGATACTTGGCTTCGAGAACATCAGAGATAGGAGTCGGAAATTACAACCCATGCTGGCCCCACGTTTACAGAAACCAATTCTTCCCTGCACACCTGCTACCTTTTCTCCGGCTTCATCTGAAGAACCCATGCAAATGGGGGGGGGGGCTCGACTCTCTGAACATGAGAAACAGCGTAGATGTGCTGCCGGGTTATGCCTGTACTGCGGGGGCAAAGCTAATTTTGCCTACAATTGTCCTGCTAAACAGGGAAACTTCAACGCCTAGGTAAGTTTGGGGAGAATCACCTGGGCCGAATTGAGCCTTTTCCCCATCAAACTTCTCACAGACTTCTCCTTCCCGTACAGCTTCAAGTTGCTTCAAGAGTTATCCATGGACAAGCCTTCCTAGACTCCCAGCTGCAGGGAACTTCATGGATCAAACTTTTGCTACATGCCATGACATACTCCTGCAAGCCTTGTCTGTACCTTTAAGAGTTCGGGCCATTGATGACAGACCCTTGTCCACGGCTTTTATCTCCAAATCATCGCCGGACTTACCCGTTAAAGTTGGCACTCTTCACAATGAGAATTTGTAGTTCCTCATCATTGACTGTCCCTCCACACCAAAAGTTTTGGGGTTACCTTGGCTGCGACTTCACAATCCTGTTATCGATTGGTCAAAGCTCAAATATCGCATCGGAGTCCCTTCTGTCAACAGAACTGTCTACCTTCTAACATTCTGTTGAAGATGACCACTGCTGCTGTATAACTTCCCTCACTCCCTTCGGCTTATCAAAGCTTTGCGGTTGTGTTCAGTAGTGATGGGCGAATTTGCGGCGTTTCACCGAAAAATTAGCGAAATTCGCAAAATGGCGAAAAATTCTCGAAACGGCGCCCATTTTTGCCGCGAATTTTCGCAAATTTATTCGCTGGCGGCGAAACGCTCAAATTCGTGCCTGGCGAATAAATTCACCCATCACTAGTGTTCAGCAAGAAATCTGAACACTAGTCACTTCCTCCACACCGGTTGTACGAGTGCCCCATTGAGTTACTCCCTGGCGCCATGCCTCCTCGTGGATGCACTTACCCCCTCTCTCCTTCCGAAACTAAAGCTATAAAGAAGTATATCCAAGAGAACCTTCAGAGGGGATTCATTCGTCCTTCATCATCCCCGGAGCAGGATTCTTCTTCGTGGAGAAGAAGGATGACAGTCTACGACCTTGCATAGACTATTGGGGTTTGAACAAAATTACATCCAAAAATCGTTATACCCTTCCTCTCATCTCATGGTTCCCTTCAGTTGGTCCAGCCTCTTCACAAAGTTGGCAGAACGATGAGTGGAAAACTGCATTTAACACTTGAGGCGGACACTACGAGTACCTCATTATGCCGTTTGGGCTCTGCAACACACCAGCAGTTTTCCAGGAGTTTGTCAATGACATTTTTTGAGATCTACTTGGCCAATGTGTTGTAGTCTATTTGGACGACATTTTAATCTTTTCTAAGAATCTGGCAGAACATCGTCTCCAAGTCTGTGAAGTTAAGGAAGAATACACTTCATGCCAAACTTGAAAAGTGTTCATTTGAAAACCTCCAAGATTCCTTTTTGGGGCATATCATTTCCCAAAAAGTATTTGAGATGGACCCGTTAAAGTCGCCGTGATTGAAGAGTGGCCTCTCCCTTCCAGCACAAGATCCATACAGAGATTTATTGGTTTTGCCAACTATTACAGACAGTTTATTAAAATCTTTTCTTTCAGAATCTTTCCCATCCTTTCTGTAAGGGGGGAAACCTAATTGGTGGTCTCCACAAGCTCTAGAGTCCTTCAGGTCCTTGAAAGAATCCTTCTCCTCCGCTCTAATTCTCAGACATCCAGACCCCCTTCTTCCATTCTTCATCGAAGTAGATGCTTCTGATGTTGGAGCCGGGCTGTCCTATCCCAGAGGTTATTATGTGACAGAAAGTTACACCCCTGTGTCTTCTTTTCCAAAAATTTCTCCCCTCCAGAACAGAGCTAGGATGTGGGAAATTGTGAACTTTTGGCTGTCAAACTTGGAGACATTGCTAGAGGGCTCTACTGTCCCAGGGACAATATTCACTGACCACAAGAATTTAGAGTATATTCAAACCCTCAAACAATTAAATCTCAGACAAGCTCGATGGGCACTCTTCTTTTCCCGTTTTAATTTCGTTATAACTTTTCATCCTGGTAATATTGAAGGAAATAAGAAGGCCGACGCACTTTCTAGGAGCTTCATTCCTGAAGATCCCTGCATTAAGGACACTGATCCCATTGTTCCTCCAGCTAAAATTGTGGCCGCTTTGTTCCCCTCCATGGCTTCTCAGCTCTTGTCAGCCCAATCTTTGGCACCCTCTAATACACCCATAAGAGTGGCCTATGTACCACCAGATCTCCGTCACTCCATCCTCTGTCAGTCTCATAATTCCAAACAAGATGGTAATCCTGGAATTAGAAAAATGACGGATCTTCTATCTCGTCTTGTCTGGTGGCCCTCCATTAGGAAGGATGTTAAGGACTTTGTGTCTTTCTGTACTGTGTGTGCTGCATTTAAATCTGGATATTCCCCTCCCAAAGGACTACTCCAGCCATTACCCATACCCTCTCAACCCTCAACCCATTAAGCCATGGACTTTATTGTGGATCTACCTGTTTCCCTGGGTCACACACTCATCTGGGTGGTGGTCAGCGTGTTTGACGAATGATGTCATCACGCCCGTTTGGTGCAAAAATCAGCTTATAAAAGACGCCAGAACATTACAGACCTTGCCCAATTATAGGTCCTACTTATTGTGTTCCTGGGTGTGACTTCTATTATTTATATTGATTCCTGTTTCTGACTTCGGCCTGTTATATCATCTTGAACTTGCTGCCTGGATTGACCCTTTTGCTTGGACTTTGACTACGCTACTTCTTGAACCCTTTTGTACTGTGAACTGTGTTGGACTTGCTGCCTCCTCCTTGGTCCACAAATCCTAGCGGAGCCTTTGGGCCCTGACACATGGTCAATGTTCTAAATACCATTTGTTGCCTTATACCTTTGAAATGTTATCTTGAAAGATGTTCTTTGTTTAATAAAGTGGATTGTGAAAACTTATATAAATAAGAAAAAGAGTAATGGGCAGGCATTTTGGAAAGTAGGACAGAAGTTCACTCAGGGAGAGAGACATACTCAGACAGTCTTTGTGGGACAGAGAACTCCACTAAGAAAAGGAAACCTGCAGCTGGCTAGGTCTTGTGATTTTGAGAGTTCCTCCATTTCATACCTGCTAGAAAGATGTTACTAGTTTAGTTAACAGTTTTTGTTTTTACATTTTGTTTTTCAACATCATTCTAAGCCAAGAAGGCATGTAGTGTGATAATTCTTAGCTAAGTTGTTGTTACAGATTCTTTGGCTTTGCTCTAGGCACACGTTGTGTTATTTGCACAGCATTTCAAACCATATGCGTTCTGGTCCACTGACACATTTATTTATTCTTACCACACATACATAAAATGATCTCCCTGGTGGTGAAAAGTGGAGCACAGCGTACATTCTTAGCACAGTGTACGTTCACACCTTCTTAGCTGTTAAAGTGGCTTTTTAATATAGCATGTTGGTATGTCTTTCTTGTTTTACACGACATTTGTACCTTACCATTTATAATAACAACCACTATCAAACATTGCAAGAAAACAACATACCTTAATTTAATTATTTTGTAATTAAGAGCAAAATAAAGCAGTTCAAGCAAATGAGTGACTGATTTGGAGCATAAAATGACTTTTTCACGAGCAAGACTATTTGGGCATATGACTGAAGGTGTAAGACAGCTAATAAAGAAAGTTCACTAAATGAGCAAGTTAGAGCTGGTAATATAAAAAGACTGATAAAGGAACATAAGGCTGTTAACTCTGTAGAATCTGTGGCATTAACATTTAAGTTGCAGAGTGGCAAGACAGCTTTCAAATTTCTGCCTGGGTATCCAATTGTATTTTTAATAATTTCCCACATAATTAGATGCTGTTCTGAAGTCTGTTGGTTGTATGTAAAGCATGAACGTAGTATTATCAGTAACAATACAGCAGAGTTAGCACTTAATTTTACTGTCTGACAATAGAAGATTTGGTTCCCACTCTTCTCTAAACATTTTACCTGGTCTCAAATTTACTGCAGTTCTGCCTCCTCTTGCAGATTTATTCTCAAGGTTCCTGTAAGCCTGTCAGACTTGTCCCAACAAGATCCTTAACTGCACATATCTTCATGCACTGGTACAAACAATGTACAAATATATAAATATGTTATGACCAAAAGTAGTCCAAAACTTGCCTAAAACATCTCATAGCAAAAACAAGGGTATTAATAGGACCTAAGTAATTATTTTGCTGCTATAACAGCCATTACTCTTCTGGTCTGGAAAGGATGTCCACTAGATGTTATGGTATTTGCTTCTACTTAGCCACATCATCATTAATGAGTTGGGAATGGATGCTGGGTAATCAGGCCTAGCTGAGTCCCTGTTAAATAACGTATTCTGACTGAATCCAGTTTTTGGAGCTTTATAGAAATGCTGAGATCTTCCAATAGGGTTGGATTCACAGTTCAAGATTGAGACTACCTTTAGTAAGAAGTAATCCATGGGTTTTAGGATTACTTTATCTGGCTAAAATGAATTCACTTTCTTCAAGTCTAGCACTGACCTGCAACCTCCTGAGAACTTTTTGACTAGAAAAGTAGGGAGTAAATCCACTTCTGGTGTACAAGCATTTGGACATATTTCTTAAGAACTTCCTTTTTCTCTAGGCAATGAGGAATTGGAGAAACGAATTGGAATATTGAGTTGGAATTGAACAAAACTCTCTATGTAGTATCCTCATCATAATGAAGCAAGAACCCACTGGTCTGAAATTGAGTCCTAACAGACATTAAATAATTCCTACTCCAAAATATGCCATCAGATAATTTTCAGGGGGCCTTTTTTAGCTCAGGGACTGCTTGAGTTTCATTTCCTATGAGGACAGAGCACTAACTTCCTCTCCAAGTGGACTATCTGGGATTGTCCCAGGAAAAACACCTGGAGTTAAAGGACAGTCCTCTAGCCTGACTTGAGCCCCAAAAAAGAAACCCTTGAAGTTTTGAACTTGTCTTCTTCTCCGATGGGAGAAATGTACTCTCTACTTCTGTGGCATTAGCAATAACTTTGTTTACTTAAGACCAAAGAAACTTCCTCTAACATGTGTTAGGTCACAGAGACTTAGCTTAGAGACTGAATATGCACCAGAAACTCTCAGCCACAGGGCTTTTCAGACAGAGAAAGAAACTGCCATAGACCTTGAAACTAATTTAGTTAAAGTGAATTTGTGTCAGAATTGATGGCCTTAGAGCAATTGTTCCCAATCTGTGCGATTGTCTTCCTTCAGAGGGCATGAAGTGCAGTAGCTCATGGATAGATGGTCCGCTCATCATGTAGGTAGTTAGAGTACAATTTTGGAAGAAAGACTTCTATAAGATAATCCTAGAATCCCAGTATGAAGGTTAATTAGAGGGAGAATAAATATGTAGTTGCTTTTCTAGATATCCTTAGATCTATTTCTGTACACAATCAACTTTTAATACATCTGTAACCCTGTAAGAAGCTGAGGAGGCTGTAACAATGAGGAAGTGTGCCCAAAAATTCCAAAAACTACTGCCATAGAATAACTTCTAGTATAAAGTTTCATTCTTTCCTTAGATTGTTAAATCCTTGTGACATATTTATCTAATTCTGCTCTTTACTAATAAAGTATAATATTGTCTGCAAATGTTATACTCTTTCATTTCGAAATGAGCAGCATGTCTCCTCCAGCTGCGTCTAAAGCATCTTTGATTCTTTTATTCGCTTTCACATATCATTTCAGCACATTAAAGAGTATACATTATACAAACTGCACATTGGAAAGCATCAAAGCTTGGCAGGCGCTCAATGAATTCACACTGTGAAATTGCCAAATCGGAATTCTCATTGAAAAAAGAAAAAGAAACTTCTCTTTTGGTAACTATGTTCTTGCTAAAGGAATAGTAAGGTCCATGAAAAATATTCTTGTATGGGGGACTATAATAAAAGGCACTTTATAATTTAACCTTTGCATGAACAAATTTTAATTCGGATGAATTTACTATAGCTATTTCAATCCTGCAAAATTATTTTGACACTCAACAGCCAATGGAAATAAGACCGCATTTTCTAGCTTGCACCAGTGTGTGTATGCAATGTATGCAATAAAACTAAAAAGTTATTAAAAAAACAACTACTTGCAATTAATTCAGAATGCAATAACTGAAGAATGGTGTATTGTAAAATGCATATTTAGCTTCTTCTATTTTATTACATCATCCAGTAGTCTCCTGTGTATTTAAGAGCCCCTACAGTATATAAGCACAAAAAGAGTTAATGAAGGAATTAGGTTATGGTGATCAAGAGGAGACACTCATTTGTGCATGATAACTGTTTATTGCTGCAGTGTGTGACTTTTTTTATTACAATTTAATATCTCAAACCACCCACTCAACACTATTATAAACCACAGCTCAAACACCTTTGAACAGTCAACTGTTTTCTTAGTACTTCCTTAGAAGCAAATTTAATATAGCAATGTGTTATAACTAATTTTATTAAAGATTTAGGTAACAACAAATCCACTGTGAATGCATTTGTTTTTCCTGTGAATTCACTAGTGTGTGTGTTCTAAAAAAAAATGGGATCTATGTCCAAAGTAATGGAGATGAAGTGATGGAGATATGATGCATGGGTTAGTTTCATGGTAACATTAGGGAGCACGTGTTAGCAGTCAACTCAAGCAGGTAGAATTTTTTGTGAGCATTTTACCCAATAGTCCTCTCCATGTAAGTTACACAAACAATAGGAAAGTAAGTATCAATGGTTGATTGTTGCTGAGATCACCAGGGCCGTAAATATTTATATATAGGCACCCGTGCCTGTATAGTTGCTAATTTTTTTTATAAAAGAAAAATAAAAAATCTCCCCAGCTGCAGTAAGAATTACCTGCATAAATCCGGAGACGGAGCTGCTTCCGCAAAATACAGATGTACTGTGAGTGCAATTCTGCAGAACTGGTGGTTACCTGTGACAATTTTGATGTTTAGTTGGATATATAAAGTAGGGGCCATTTACAGTATTAGATGGTGGTGCTACATAGGGGAGTTATTCCAGAATTGATAAACACAAATGATATCCTTAGTGTAGCTCCCATAGTGGTATGCTCCTCAGCCAGCACTGGAATACTAATCAGTAATACATAAAAAGTAAGCACCTATATACAACCATGCATTAAATACTAGCAATTTTACAGGCACTCCCAGACCTCTCTTGATACTTAGCTCTGGTGCTCAGGGCTTAATGGAGACCATCATAAGTTCACAGATGACCAGAACTGGCGCATCATGTTGTTCTGCCTCTTGCGCCTGGTTCTGTTCTTTTGTAGGCAAAATGCATTAAAGACAATTTGCCAACAATGGCTTTCTAGCTGTGTGGTCATCTGGTATAGATGGCAATTTACTAGATGGTGGTAACAATCTGTAAACCAAATCCAAACGTTATTCTCTTCCCCTTCATAAAACTACAGTATTTGCTGAGATTAATAAAGATGCTTCAATATGATGCAAAGCTAAAGGAATCAAAAGTGATAGTTATATTTCAATGCAGATCAAAGTCTATAAAAATGTCTTAACGTCAACAACGCTTACTCAGAAGATGGAAAGGTTTTTTGCCTGTGAGTGTGCAAGCTCTTTCATCTTGCCTGCTTCGTATCGCCAGTAAACGCCTGGTGTGGCATGGATCAAAGGGACAATTGGAAACGTAACATTTCTGGCACTACTGTGGGTCTTCTGGTTTTTATAACATTTTTAATATGTTTTATGTGTTACAAAATTTTAAAATATGATTTGTGTGGAACTTAAGGGGTTTATTTATCAAACGTTGAATTTGTGAGGGTTTTTTTCTACCTCGAATAAACTCAAATGTTTTCTTATTTATGAAAAAACCTAAATGTTAAAAAGTCGAATCAATGCAATCGGAGGAAAAAACTCGAATACTTGAATTGATCAAGTTATCAGTGTAAAAAAAAAAAGCTTCAATCGCTCTAATTTATCAAGTTTTTGAGCGCAAACCACTGAGAAAAACCTGATGATCATGAAGGATAAAAATTTCTTCAAATGGTTCATGGGACCTCTGCCATTGATTTCTATGTGACCTCAATTGGTTTTAGCTAATGTAGTTTTGTTTTTGGGCTTTTTTTTTAATAAATCTCAAGAAAAAAATATTTTAACCCCAAAAATTTGAGTTTTTACTGCACTACCCTCAGGAAAAATATAACTCAACCTTAAATAAATAACCCCCTAAATGTCATAATATCTATAATCAGGAATCACATACATTCTTAGCTGTTATTTTATTGTATTGTATTGATGTATTGTAGGTGTTTTTTTTAAACATGTGCTACAATTCCTGTACAATTGCACCTGCACTGATTTCAGTGATAGCATGGGGGTATAATGATTTTTTTTATACCTAAATTAAGGGGATAAACTTGAAAAATCTTTTTTTATTTCAATAAATGATATTACACTATATTCAGCTTTTTCTTTCCTTTGGGTATTGACATCTGTTTGAGGAAGAAGAGAGTCAAACATATCAGCTGGAGTTCGGGGGTTGAGAGAAAAAGAGAGATAGAGAGAAGCATTTGGTTGAGGGACTGATTGTTTCCACTATCAACATCATCTGAAAGAAAATGCATTTAATGAACTTAGCATGTGGGTGTATGTTTAAAAAAAACTTTTGCAGTTGCAGTTGGCTGATGTGATCACCACCACGTAGATGAACCAACATGTCAAGTTGATCCCTAATAATTTTTGACCATTCGATAGTCCTGTACTGTCTCTTTAAAAAAAACTTCGACCACCTACTTCGCTACCTAAAACCTACCGAGCATCAATGTTAGCCTATGGGCAAGGTCCCCATTGGCTTTCTAGGCAATTTCTGATCGAAGGAAAATCGTTCGATCGATCGATTAAAATCCTTCGATGGAACGATTATTCCTTCGATCGTTCGACCAAACGAAAAGCGATAAATCCTTCGACTTTGATATTCAAAGTCGAAGGATTTAACTTCGAGGGTAGAATATCGAGGGTTAATTAACCCTCGATATTCGACCATTAGAAAATGCGCCCTGTGATATACACTCTGTGTGAAAATGTCCAAACTCAATGGAAATTGGCATAAAAAGAAGACTGCATGAAAGTAAATAAAGAGGGTGCACTGCAAGGTGCAAGCCACTCATAAGCATCAAAAATAGAAAGACTAGATTGGACTTTGCTAAAAAAAAAAAACATCTAAAAAAGCCAGCACAGTTCTGGAAAAACATTTTTTGGACAGATGAAACCAAGATCAACCTCTACCAGAAGATGGCAAGAAACAAGTATGGAGAAGGCGTGGAACAGCTCATGATCCAAAGCATACCACATATCTATAAAACAAGCAGCCAAATTAATTCTGGGGTGTTCAGAGACATACTGTCTGCTCAAATCCAGCTAAATGCAGTCAAATTGATTGGGAGGCATTTCATAATGACCCAAAACATACAGCCAAAGCAACCCAGGAGTTTATTAAAGAACAGAAATGGAATATTCTTGAATGGCCAAGTCAGTCATCTGATCTGAACCCAATTGAGCTGCATTTCACTTGTTGAAGACTAAACTTCAGACAGAAAGGCCAACAAACAAACAGAAAATGAAAGCTGCTGCAGTAAAGGGCCTGGTAGAGCATTAAAAAGGAGAAAACCCAGAATCTGGTGATGTCAATGAGTTCAAGACTTCAGGCTGTCATTGTCAGCAAAGGGGTTTCAACCAAGTATTAGAAATGAACATTTTATTTTCAGTTTTTTAATTTGTCCAATTACTTTTGAGCCCCTGAAATGAAGTGATTGTGTTAAAAAAGGCTTTAGTTCCTCACATTTTTATGAAATCTTTTTGTTCAACCCACTGAATTAAAGCTGAAAGTCTGCAGTTCAACTGCATCTGGGATGTTTCATTTTAAATTCATTGGGGTAATGTACAAAACCAAAATTAGAAAAAAGTTGTCTTTCTCCAAATATTTATGGACTAGTGATGTGTGGGCCGGCCCGATACCCGTGGGACACGAGGGACCCGGGAGTTGGGCGGGGCACGGGTTGTGGGATTGCCGGTCCGGGTCGGTTGTGGGTCGGGTTTTACCCAACCCACACATCACTATTATGGACCTAACTGTAGATAGCAATTATCTGGTTGGAGAATTTTACTCTGCTCTGTTTATGGTATCAGGGTTGCTTCATTATTATATACAAAATATGTTATATATGGGCACAAGTGATGTGTTTCTATCTATTGAGTTCCGAGTTACATAACATCAAAAAGAAAATTATATATTTAAATTGCATATGGGCTATTTTTATCATGCATTGCGTTTTTTTTTAATCAAAGGTCGATTTTGTGAGGTTTTTTTCTATCTTGAATAAAGTCACAACTCGAATGTTTGTTTGCTTGTTATGAAAAAAAGTATTTTTTTTTTAAACCCGAAAAATTTGAGTTTTTACTGAAACTACCCTTAAAGAACTCAAATCTTTCGGGAAAAAACACAACTCGACCATTAATAAATAACCCCCTTAATAACCAAACTAATATTGTGTTTAATGGATAATAAATATTCACAACCGAGACCAGAACTTTGTGTTGAATGAAAGATAAACTAAAAAAATATTATTTTTTTTTTTAAAAAAAAGCATGAAAGGTAGAAATTATGGCGAATTTTTTGAAGTGCAGACTAAGTAAAGATTATATGTAAATGCATATAGAATGTTCTAAATTGTGGTGATACCAGCAATTTAACACAACTTTTTACACTGCAATTAGTTCCTTGTTATCCAAAGAAGCAAGAGTAAGGTCACATCAGCTTCTGCTTAAATTACACCACACAGCAATAAATGGGTCCCCCTTGCAAAAGTAGAGTTTACTTTTGTTAGTTTTAGAGAAAGTAACCCACAAAAATTAATTATATAACCTTACTCTGTGCACTGTTGCAATATACATTCTTTTTCTATCAAGAATTAGAGATACTTGAGGTTGTAGACAGCTAATACCAGGCTTTCGGCTCAGCATAGTGTCAGCTGAATAGTCAGTAACCCCTATGCAGTTACGCATAAATAAAAAAAAATCTTATTCATATCTTTTTGTGACTGTGCTTTAAGTTAAAATGCTTGAAAAACATCAGTATAAAAACGAATAATGTTCCAAGAATGAAAGCAAACAATGGCAATATAAAATACATGTAAAAAGTTGTATTTAATGGGAGATGCGGATATGTTGGGCACCTGCCCCCCAAGTGGTCGGTGCTCCTTTTAGAAAAAAAAATGCAATTAAGTAAGAATGCATTAAAGCAAATCAGAAAATGTCTACTATACAATACGTAAAGCAGGCAAGTCTTTTAAGGAATTTTTGGAAAAGATAGTGGCACAGCACTGTCCTAATTATTTTCAAAGGCTAGTGCATTTTTCTGAAAAAGAACCCTGGCGCTGGAATTTTGCATACCTCCCTACTGTCCCTTTTTACTGTCCCTTTCTTTTTTGCTGTTTAAGTGTCCACTAGTCTTTGGTTCCTCTCAGCTCCCTGCTCCTCGAGAAATAATATCAGATAGATATGCTGTCCGCAGTGGAACGCACGGCCATGGATTTTTTTTTATAGGAGCCAGGCAGAGGGATACAAACTAATAAGAAAAATTTACAGCTGCACAGTCCTAATACAAAATTGCAGTGAGTATGTTCATTGGATGGGTAATAAAGAGTACCTCACCCGTTAACAAAAGTGACCTGGGTGTAAAAACCCCAGGTCAGGCACGTAAACACGAACTGCAAAATGAAGTCACTGGTGGAAAAGGGAATGAGCACTCACCCGACGTCTCAAGTGGTCCGGGTGCATCGCCCCGAACCCGTAGCCAAGGGTGTATGCACTGTAGAAGTATGAAGAAAGTCAGCGAGCACTCCGGAAACCTCTTGTGGTAAGTAAAATTCAGCTTTATTTCAAATACATTAAAACCATTACATCCTGACGCGTTTCGTATCTGAACGATACGTAGTCATAGGCCTATGACTACGTATCGTTCAGATACGAAACGCGTCAGGATGTAATGGTTTTAATGTATTTGAAATAAAGCTGAATTTTACTTACCACAAGAGGTTTCCGGAGTGCTCGCTGACTTTCTTCATACTTCGCCAGGCAGAGGGAGACATAGCAGCATGGGAGCTATAGAAAATGAGCTTTGGTGTCGGTATCCTGCTTGTGCAAGTGTAGGTGAGAAAATGCTTTCCGTATATCCATTTCTGTGTTGATTTTATTGGCATGTCTGGATGTAGTGGAGTCCTTATTGACCATTTTTGTAGTGATCTTACTGGCTTGTCTGTGGTTAATGGAGTGCTCATTGGCCATTTATACAGTGATTATACTAGCATGTCTAGGATTAATATGGTGATTATCCATTTTCTGTAGTATACTGGCTCATCTGTGGTTCATATTTAGATTATCCATTTTCTGTAGTAATTATACTGAATATCCCTATACTGTCCGCAAATTGGACATGGCAAAAATATTTTGCTGCACTGTGTACAGCAAATCTTTTTACCCCTATTTTATAAATGTTGGCAGGTACCATGCTCACCATGCTCACTAGTTGCCCTATTGGATAGCAGACAGCCCCTCTCTTCTGGCCCTGGAAATCTTTCTGGAGATGCCCATGAGTTGATATCTATCAAACTGAGGACAAAGTGAAAGTGCATCTGCTGCGTCCATATGCATAAAAGAATCTTTAAAGGGATACCGTCATGGGGAAAAAAATGTTTTTCAAAATGAATCAGTTAATAGTGCTGCTCCAGCAGAATTCTGCACTGAAATCCATTTCTCAAAAGAGCAAACAGATTTTTTTATATTCAATTTTGAAATCTGACATGGGGCTAGACCTATTGTCAGTTTCCCAGCTGCCTCCAGTCATGTGACTTGTGCCTGCACTTTAGGAGAGAAATGTTTTCTGGCAGGCTGCTGTTTTTCCTTCTCAATGTAACTGAATGTGTCTCAGTGAGACATGGGTTTTTACCAGGCAGCTGTTATCTTGTGTTAGGGAGCTGCTATCTGGTTACCTACCCATTGTTTTTTTGTTTGGCTGCTGGGGGGGAGGGAGGGGGGTGATATCACTCCAACTTGCAGTACAGCAGTAAAGAGTGATTGAAGTTTATCAGAGCACAAGTCACATGACTTGGGGCAGCTGGGAAATTAACAATATGTCTAGCCCTATGTCAGATTTCAAAAGTGAATATAAAAAAATCCGTTTGTTCTTTTGAGAAATGGATTTCAGTGCAAAATTCTGCTGTAGCAGCACTATTAACTGATGCATTTTGAAAAAATGTTTTTTCCCATCACAGTATCCCTTTAAACAAAATGATTGCAAGATATAGAAACAAGGCCCATTCGCTCAGTTGTAAATTCACCTAGAAAAATAGAAAGAGGTATCGCTAGCCAGGTACCTTATATACAATTCCAAAACATTTTTCTCATTTCACTTTGTTGTGCGGACATGATTGTGTTTAATATTTAATTAAGCGTTTGCTTTGTATTGAAAACTAGAATGGGTAACTGCCACACACAGACATTGGGGTGCACCACAGACATTCTGCCCTTTCTTTCAGTATCACCAGATTGCATCATCATGAAAGAAAAGTAAAAAAAAAAAGTGAAATAAAGGACCTTTGTGTTGAGTATAGTATTGCAGGATGACACCACACCAGAGGGACTTACAGGCAACGATTAGTATTTGGCTCATGATAGAATCTGGCTTCTTGTCAATTTGCTTTTTTAGCAGCTCACATTTTGCCCTTTTCAGAGTTTCTGGCAGCTGAGGACCCCCCAGATTTCAGAATTGGCTAAATTAACGTTTCTTTTTTCCCAGGGAAACTTTGTCAGCATTTTCCCGTCAGAAAAAGAACCAAACAAGCAGGGTCTCTGAACTAAAAGAACAGTATAAATATTTGTGTTGCTTGTGGTGGGCACAGTACAGAGATTGGTACGATGTCTGGGGTAAAGAAATGCTCTCACTTAGGGAAAGTTGTTGGCAGTAGATTTAATTCTATGGTTTGGCAGGGCAGTATGTTGGTGGGGGAAGGGATACATGGAGTTAGCAATGCAATTTCCCTGTAGTTCATGTTTTATGTTTAAAAGGACTGTTTGGCTGAGTTTGTGTTAGATGAGAGCAGCTTTAATGATGACTGACTGTAATGCACAGTGTTTGCATGGAGGATTAGCTACTATTTGCATTAAAGGGAAGCTCATGCTGCTGCCTCTATTTAATCAGTTCAGCAGAAGAATGAAAGTGTGCAGGAGTTAGGGATGTAGCGAACTGCCGATTTGGTGTTCGCGAACGCCGTTCGCGAACACCGGCAAAAAATGCGAACGTTCGCGGACAGTTCGCGAACTTCGAACACCCGCTAAAATCGTTCGATTCGAACGATCGAAGGATTTTAATCGTTCGATCGAAGGATTTTAATTCGAATCGAACGATCGAAGCCATTTGATCAAATGCTTTTCATTCGATCGAATGCTTACAATCGTTCGAACGAATGGAAATCGTTCGATTTTTAGCGGTCGAAGGAATTCGAATGGTCGAATGGTCGAACGACTTGTATTCGAATCAAACGCGAACTCAAAATGCGAACGTTCCCAAACGTTCGCGAACATTCGGCGGACGCGAACGGTCGAAGTTCGCGCGAACTAGTTTGCGGGCGAACAGTTCGCTACATCCCTAGCAGGAGTCAAGGCAGACTTGCAAATGTAAAATATACCAAACAGTATGAAAACAAGTAATTAATACAACTTTAATTTTACATACCCTGATTCTAAGTTTGCCTACATTTTTTGTGGTCCCAACAATTTATACATATACATAATGCTCTAATTTTTCATCAAATGTTGTCCTAATGTTCCCAAAAATGGCTGTTTGGTTGTGCATGTGACTGTCTGAGAGGCCTTTCACATGCCCCCCCCCCAGAGTGTAACATTAATGCTGCAATGATATTATCATGGGAAAACATGTTTTTTTCAAAACGCATCAGTTAACAGTGCTGCTCCAGCAGAATTCTGCACTGAAAGCCATATTTCAAAAAAACAAACAGATTTCTTTATATTTAATTTTGAAATCTGACATGGGGCTAGACCTATTGTCAGTTTCCCAGCTGCCTCCAGTCATGTGACTTGTGCTCTGATAAACTTTAGTCACTCTTTACTGCTGTACTGCAAGTTGGAGTGATATCACACCCTCCCTCCCTCCCCCCCCCCAGCAGCCTAACAAAAGAACCATGGGAAGGTAACCAGATAGCAGCTCCCTAACACAAGATAACAGCTCGAACAACTCATTTCCCCAATGTTACATTTCCCTGGATTTTACAAAATTTTTCCCTGGTTCCCTGAAAAATGTAAAATGGGGGTTCTACTATTTATCACTATGGAACCTTTACTAAGGTTACTTTAAATATATATATTATCTGAGAAAATATGCTGTTAAAAGCTTGATGATAATGGTTCACATACTTATTGTAGCTAGGTCTCTTATTGTCAGAATAAATCAGATCCCCCTTGGCTTCTGCAACTGAAAAAAAAAAAAAAAGCACAACACAAAATTATCATTATCTGTTATTTATATAGAGCTGACACTGTTACACGGCACTTTACAGGGATTATACATCATTCACATCTGTCCCTGCCCAAATGGAACTAACAATTTAAACCTTTACACGCACACAGTGGGGTTAGTTTTATCAGGAGCCAATTAACCTTGGAGTAAGAGGGAAACTTGAATACCCAGGGAACACACGCAGACATGGGGAGAACAAACAAAGTCCTTGCAGACAATGCCCAAGCTGAAATTAAAAGCAGGTCCTTTGCTGCTTAAATTGACAATATCCCACAACTAAAATAAGCACTGCGTATCTTGACAGCGCTATATAAATAAATGATGATGATAACTAAAAATCAAAAGGGGTAATGTAATATGCTTCGTTCGCAAAAATCCTTGTGAGTGTTAGCGACTATGGTTGTGCCATTTTTGACTGATTAAAGACCTCAATGACTTCCTCGCAAAGTTTGTGAACAAATTGCTTTTGTGAACGTTCGCAGTGTATGTAATAAACAACAAAATACTTAATGAAACTGCAGAGCAGGTGTTAAAGGTTCGCAATGTGCACTTAAGATTTGAAATGTGATAAAAGCCTAGAATATTACATTGCGACAGGCAAATTTTTATTCACAAAGTTTTGCTCTTTACAAATTTTATTACATTTCCCCCTAAATGTATACAAAGAAGGCAAATGTTGCTAATATATTATGCACAATGTAGGTATTCTATCAGAGATATTCAATTATCCTGAACTGAATATTGGAACCGTTTCATGCCAATTCGCCCATCCAATGTTTTGCTCTTTCCATTTCTTCTTCCTGTCTCCCACAAGTTATGGCAATATATTAATATACTAAATGTCATTACTTTATAAGAACCTGGATGTTTGGAAGCTGTGTACTCATCAGGTATGTAAAGCATATTTCATAAGTTATAAGAGTCAGGCTCAAGAAAGTATAGGCAAAATGTACTATGTCCATCTTGCTCTTCTATCAGCTGTCTCTGGCTGTTTCTTCTTTCTCTTAACTGTTTGCTCTCTGTGGATAATGGTAATTTTAAAATTACATTATCTGCAGGGCTGTAGGTTACTATTAAAAATGAAACTATACCAATGCTCTGCCCAACCCAGAGCAGTTTTGCTCTGCAAACTGAGTATAGGAACAGTAACATTATTTTAAAGGGTCGTACATAGGATCCACTTTCCATGGGAATGAGTTTTGCTTTACTGGTATCAATTCCTGTAATCTTTTCCAGCCCCTCTTAACTGCACACAGATGTTTACAGATGTCAGCGTATAATAACAGAATCTTGGGAATATACAAACAGCTACATTTTAAAGAATATCACTGTCACATAATTTATGTTCAGCTAATGGGACATGTGAGTGAATTAGTTTGCGGAGAAGGGTGAAATCTTAAAAAAAATGTGAAGTGATCAAAATGACTCTGCTGTTATTATAAATATGTCCTGGTTGCTGTGACATTGTAAAATAAAGTTTTAAAAAATTAGTTTCCATTTATTACATAAGCAAAAAAGGGCTTTTGATACGAGACAGATATTACTATACTAAAACTAATGTACTATGTGCAGGGCAGAGTACAAATACACAAAAACAGGCGCAAACCACCACCATGTTTTTTTTTTTTGCACTTTGCACCCCGCCTTGCTTCAAGAAATATTGCCATAGGTCACAACGCACCAAAATGTTGAGTAGAGAGAGACCCCCACCAGAAATACTGCACTGTTTGTATTGATGAGGGGTAGGGGAGGTACATTGGCATCATTTAGAGCTGCAAGCTTAAACTCAAAGTAAATTGAAAAACAATAGTGACACAGCACAACGTGGAACCTGATCCAGGTGCACCCTCATCAAAGGGAAACATCATACAGTGCATACCAAATAGGGTATTGGGTAGGCACTCAAAAGTTCACATAGGTCACACATTTTTGTTATGGTGCTGTTTACTTACAACATATGTTCTACAAAATAAATTATATGGGTGCCAGTGGCTTTTAGGGTGGTGGCACACGAGGAGATTAGTCACCCACTCTACTATGGGTGACTAAAAGATAAAGTTGTAGGGACATTCTGTACATGAATATCTTAGGGAGTTTAAAAACCCAGTATGGTTCCCTTTACTTTTGGCAAGGGATTGCTTGGGAGACCTACCTTCCTTCAAGCCTTGTACTGTTCTTTATAAGCTGCCTTAAGCTGGCCATAGACATGCAGATATAACCTTCGTATCGGACGAATGATTGTTGCCATCTTCTGACCTGCCACTAACCATTCAGATCAAATAAAGGTAAAAGGAACAAATCAGATGATATCCTGCCTGTGACAGCAATCATACCAAAGTTATGTCTGACAAATTCTAGTGACAAGCTCCCTTTGATATTGTCAGATCAGCAATACATGCAGAGATATTATCTTTAGCCAGCAGAAATATTTTAACCTGTCCAATCGGCCAAACGACCGATCTCCATGGTACGAAAAATGTTGGGACACTCCACACATGGGTCGAAAATAGTACGAATCAAAGATTCGTATGATTATATCTGCACGTCTATGGCCACCTTTACCTTAAACTCTACTATTCACTAAGGAGTTGGTTCCTTTATGGCACGATTTCTTTACCGAGGGCCTTCTTCTTCAGGCTAAGAGGAAGAGCCATGTGCCTTCTCCCAGTACAATAACTATGGATAGAAACTTGCCATAAAACCATAGATAGAGGGTACTTCCCTCTCAAAGTGCATAGGTAACAGAAATCAAGTCTTACTCAGCCAATAATTAAACCCTATGTGTCCTAAAATAAATTTCTCCCTTTGACTCTCAAACACACTTGGAGGTCTATTTAATAAAGCTCAAATTGTTCTGGTTAAGTTTTAAAGGGGAAAACTCCTATTTGACAGAAAACTTGACTTTTTAGAGATTTATTATACCCCAAAGCTGGAAATCCAGCTAAAATCTGTCAAGGTCATGTAGAAGTCAATTGCAGATGCCCCTGAAGATGTTTCTTGACATAGTGTTCATCGCTGGTTTTCATCCGGTAAACTCAGCTCATTTTTTGATCCATTAATGGATGGGAGTTAGGTGACTTTGTTTTAATTTAAAAAATTGGATAATTTAGAGTTTTAGTAAATACCCCCCTTAATTTATTGTAATATTTAATAACATTCTGTTTTCTACTTTTTGTTTTAATCTACCTTCTCATTTCTGTTCCCACCCTTTGCCTTTCTCTCATCTTTTTCTCTTTCCTTCTTCTTCTACTAAAATGATTTTACATGAGGTGCTGAAATTTTTGGAACCAATAATAACATTTTTAAGGGATGCACTAGCTTGTTCTGAGTTTCGGTTAGCAAACCACGAGTTCCTTTGCTTTGCTCTATATATATAGTTGTCTGAACGGGGAATAATGTAATGGGAACAAGGGCCTGAAATAAAGAGCTATAAACCTTTTGATATGAGTGATAAGTGGTGGGAAATGATATGTTTATTTCTACAGTCACAAAAGCAATGTTTTGCTTAAGATCTGGATTATGGCAGTGACTTACTCTCTCACACACCAATCAGTTAAAACACTTTCCCACATTAATATTCTTCAGTTTCACATGACATCTATACACCACGCATATTGCTGTTTATATGAAAACGCACCTATGTAGTGGATGCTTAAAACTGAACTTCACGGAAAACAATATATTGCATAAGGAAAAATGCAATTCTAAGCACTTTCCCACTTTCAGTGGATAAAAAAAATAAAAAGCGTTAAAGTTATGTGTAAATGTAATTAAAAGGAGTGTTTGTTTTTTCTGTTGGTTTTTACTCTTGATACAGTGTAGCAAAGATGAGTTTCTCTCAAGCCTTCACTTTTGAAAGCAATTATATTTACAAATAATTGTAAAAACATTGTACAGTGGAAAATGGTTTAGAATTACTTTGTATTTCATTTTAAGAAAAAACATTTGGCTTGGTTGATGAGAAAACAGAGAAAAAGCAGAGATTCTAAACTATTTTTTTTCTGTCTGTCTACACAAATGAGAAACCAGCTAATGAAGGTTTCCTTCTTAAAAGTCCCAATTGTAGTAATATAACTAATGGTGCATTTTCAAAAGAACATGTAAAGATAAACAAAGGTCGTGATTGCACTTGTATATCAGAGGACATTATAGACAAATAGCAGGGGACCTTTTTTCACGTAAGGAGGAACACCCCACCAGATGCCACCCCTTTAGACTAGAGTAGTGCTTTCCAACTGGTGGCCTGCAGGGACCCCCCTTGTGTGGCACCCCAAATTAAAGTCTGCCACCTGTGACTACTTACATTGTGTAAGCATTAAAAGGTATCAGTACTGAGATTAACTGGCCCCTGCATTGTTTACACCTCAAATTCATACAGTAAAATCCTGCATTGTTCACACCTGTAATCCCCCCTGCATTGTTCATACCTGTAACACTTATATTGTTCACACCCCTAAAGCACTGTATTGTTCACTCCTCAGACCCAGACTGTAAATGCTCACATTGTTCACCTGTTCACACCTCGTACCAACTGCTGGAGGGGCACCACATTGTGTCACTGTATGTAACACAGTATGAACTGTTCATCTTAGCATGCTCCTGAGAGGTTTCCCTGTCTCCTGCTGTATTATGAACACAAGAACTCGCTGAGGAGCGCTGATCGGAGCAATCCAGGAGACAGACTCATATAATATCAATCCGGCTTTACTTCAAAGCTTACAATTACATAGATCGGAAGGGTTTGTGATTCTCTAACGTGATTCGTGCCGTCATCCTTGGCACTTCATCAGAGTAATTTGTGAACACCTGTGTCCATAGTTAAATAGGTAAATGTGTGCATCTCATTAATGATTTAAAGGGAAAGTGCCGCTTGTGAATTGTAATTGTTAAAAGAGTGAATCTAGAAATCATTCACTATAGAAATACGTGTATGTGCATAAATAAATGAAACACCATATCTTACAGATATATGGTGTCTATCCATATGTGTACTTGAGTGCATCAATAAATATGTGTATAAGAAAAGTGTGTTTTATTTTATATGCATAAAATGCATATTTTGTGCACCTTAGTGCTCTTGTGCTTGAATTCAGGGTAATATTAAATTAACTCTTATTTTTTGTGGAACAGATTTGTTAAACATCCACTATAGCTTAACGGAGTGTTTTATATTAGTGATGATTCATGTTTAGGCTAATGTCACACCCACTCTACGATGGCTCCAATAGACGTCAGTGGGTGGAAGTGCAGGGATGGGCACTTTTCTACCTAAAAATTGTGATGTGAGCACACCTCCACTTCTGCAGAACTGAAGTCAATGGGAGCTTCCATCAGTGGAGGAATGTTCTGTGTCACATGAGCCTAATGTTTTCAGTGTATTCAACTTTGTAAAGCAATATTATTTGAATAAAAGTTGGTGTCATTCTCTTCAGGATGATACAGAATAATAAAGTCCTTCACTGAGAAGTTTATGTGAGGAGGCCTGCAAAGGAATCATTCTGTATGATATCTTATTATTGGATGTACTGTAGGTATGACACATTGTATGCGTTTGCTGACAAAATGCTTTGTCAGATATGGTTAGTGCTGAGTTTGACAGTTCTGCACCTTCAAAACCATGTTCTGGTTTGTTTTTGACCTGCTCAGCCTGAATGAATCATGGTGGCTAAGTGAGTCCTAGGCCAGCAGTTAACTGCTCATACACAGAATGAGAGATCTGAAAGAATTGAAAAAACATGGGATAAAAAGAAAATGAATAGAAAAGCAGAACATTTGGAAGAGAAATGTACAGAACAAGAGGGAGTTAATAGTTCATTGCCCACAGAACAAAAAGGCAAAATATAAATAAAAAAAAGTCAGGCAGTTAGTAACATAATTGAAGCCACATGTTACAAGTGTTTGGCCTACAGCTGACTTGCTCTGCTTCAGATGGATGAAACAAGTTCAAGTAAGCCTGCCCAGAAACACGTGGTCTGTATTAGAATGCCAGAACAGAAATCAAAGGCCAACTAAGGATCCATTTCTGTAAGTTTCTTACACAAACAAAAGAACTGTATCCTGCAGCATATATTACTAGATTTATTATTTATCATCATAAAGACTCTGCTTCCAATTTCAAAGGAGCACCAAATGCACATTATATTAGGGGTTTTAAGAATATGTCCATCACATGTGCCTCGGATGAATTCATTATTGTTATATTATTAACACGTTTTTTGAGCACCAATATTTTCCACGATGCTTTGCAAGAAATAGGAGTATACATCAATCATACGGATTACAAAATTCAACACCCAATACAGGGGGGCCTGCCCAAAAGAGCTTACAAGGTATTTTCAAGTATATACAAGTCTACTCAAGCTAGTACTACTAGCTAATTTTCTTTAGTCCAGAGGCAGCACACACATTGGGTAAAATCCCTGATCCAACCCTGGTAGGACAGACATCAATAGCCATCAACAAAAACACATATAAATAGAAGCAGGCAGCTCACCCTCCCTCCATGTTAGTTTCAAGCTACCCCCCAAAAAAGGCAGTGAACCTATTCTATACGTTCTATGGCAGCACACACATTGGGATTTAGCAAGCGAACGCCTACCACAACAAAAAAAGGGGCGGACTTATGCCCTTATAGCTGATTCCAGGATTCTGCTTCCAAAAGCTGCATCCTGAGAGGCTGCCACATCCAACTTGCAAAATCTTGCAACGGTGAGGAGGTCTGACCATTTAGCTGCTCTATAGATTTCCGCTACGTCCATCAGAGACCTCTCTGCCCAAGAGGTGGAAACTGCTCTTGAGTGTGCTCTCAACCCCTGAGGAAGATCCTTTCCAGCTAACTTATACATGCCTTCTTCACCCAAACTGCTATCATACTCTTGGATGCTTCAAACCTTCTCTCTTCCCCGCAAACCTCACAAAGAGGTTATCTGACTGCCTCACTGGTTTTGTTCTTTCAATGTACATCTATGACATCTATGAACATCCAAGAAATGCAACTTCTCCTCTCGCTCATCCCCTGGCCTGGAGCCTTAAAAAATGCTGGATGAATAATTTGAGAATTCACATTCTTCCAGGATGGTACTTTTGGACAAAAAAGGGCAACATCTTCATTATTACTGTTTGTGGCATAAAAATTGTATAAGGAGGATGAGCCATTAGCCGTTATAAAAACGTTATAAAACTGTATTTAAATCCCAATTAGGAACCAAAGCTGACACATGTGGTCTCAACTTCAGAGATGCTTTGAAAAAACATCTGACCAAAGGAAGGGAAGACAAATTATTTTGCAACATTGCTGACAAGTCTGAAACATGTACTTCAAGCATACTAGGACTTAATCCCTTGTCAAAACCTTCTTGCAGGAACTGAAGAATTTGAGCTGTAGAACAACCCCTTGGGTTTAAAATTCTCCCAGCACACCATTTCCGAAATTTTTTCCAAACTCTTTTGTATACTCTCAATGTAGAAGGTTTCCTTGAAGACAAAAGGGTCTGAACCACCTCTGCCGACAACCCCTGATCAATCAAAAATTCCTTGTCAGGATACTGGCTGTCAGATTCCACCACAATGGATTTGAATGCTTCCATCGATCCTGAAGGGAGTTTCCAGAACTGACTCCTGGTCAATTCCATGAGATCCGAGAACCAGCTTCTCCATTGCCAGAATGGAGCAATCATGATCACCAAGGCCCTCTCCCACCTCACCTTCTGCAAAACCCTCTGGATCATTGTCAGAGGAGGAAAAATGTACCCCAGCGCATGGCATCCAGATAAGAGGGGTTGTCTAACCTCCTCAGGGAACAAAATTCCGGGAACCTTCCTGTTCCGACGGGTAGCCATTAAATCTATCTGCGACAGGCCCCACCTTTGTCCTAACTGCTTAAAGACCTGAGGATGTAACTACATCTCCCCCTGGTCCAAGGAGGACTCGGGGCAGCAACCACCAGTTCAGCTTTCTCCTTAGATTGATGGAGACCTTGAAAACTTTGTCTAAAGTTTCTATACCTCTGTTCCACTGAAGAAGGACTGTTGCAGAGGGCGTATATGAGCTTTCGCCATGGAACTGCCTCTATAAATGTCGTCATCAGATCCCAAACCCTCACAGCCTGACAAAGAGAAACATTCTGGCTCTGCTTGAGTTTCCTTATCTCTGCTACTAGGGTCAATCTCTTCTCCTGTGGAAGGAACACTTTCATCTCCACCAAATCCAATTGGGTATCAGGAAGCATGTTGGACTTTTCTCTGATTATAATCCAACCATGTTTGGTCAAAACAGAGATTGCTAGCTCCTGATTCAAACCCATAACAGGAAGTGAATGGGTTTTGAGAAGCCAGTCACCCAGCTATGGTATGATGAACAGTCACGGTTGTCTGAGGAAAGCCGCTATCACAACGACCTTGGTAACTCTTGGGGTGGAAGAGATCACAAACAGAAGAGCCTTGAACTGGAGATGATGGAGAGTTGCATCTAGAAAAACTGCCATCCTGAGATATCTCTGGATGAATGGGAATGTGGAGATATGCATCCTTCAAATCCAGTGTAATCATCAAATATCCCTCTTGGATGATATTGAAAATGGATCTTAAAGTCTCCATTTTTAATTTCTCCCTCTTGATGCATTGATTGAGAAAAGTCAGATCTCAGACGAAAACGTCTGTGTGCTTTCGGAACTAGAAATACCAGAGAATAGACACCCCTCCAAAGCTCTGAAGAGGGAACTGATTCTACCTTCTTCTCCATCGATTCTGGGATGGCAGTGGATGTGATTTACTTAGACTTTGCCAAAGCATTTGATACAGTGCCACA
This sequence comes from Xenopus laevis, assembly GCF_017654675.1. Taxonomy (NCBI): domain Eukaryota; kingdom Metazoa; phylum Chordata; class Amphibia; order Anura; family Pipidae; genus Xenopus; species Xenopus laevis. The sequence goes on from NC_054383.1 coordinate 74,659,112, forward strand.
CACAAGGTTACTGGTTAAATTAAGGAATGTTGGCCTGGAACATAGTATTTGTACCTGGATAGAGAACTGGCTAAAAGATAGACTACAAAGGTAAATTGTAGGTAAATGGAACATTTTCTAATTGGACCAGTGTCGTTAGTGGAGTATCGCAGGGCTCAGTACTAGGTCCCTTGCTTTTCAACTTGTTTATTAATGACCTGGAGGTGGGCATTGAAAGTACTGTTTCTATTTTTGCAGATGATACTAAATTGTGCAGAACTATAGGTTCCATGCAGGATGCTGCCACTTTGCAGAGTGATCTGTCTAAGTTGAAAAACTGGGCAGCAAACTGGAAAATGAGGTTCAATGTTGATAAATGCAAGGTTATGCACTTTGGCAAAAATAATATAAATGCAAGTTATATACTAAATGGCAGTGTGTTTTCTTAAATGAGAAGGATCTAGGGTTTTTTGTAGATAACAAGTTGTCTAATTCGGGGCAGTGTCATTCTGTCTTGCATAAAAAAGGGCATTAACTCAAGGGATGAAAACATAATTATGCCTCTTTATAGGTCCCTGGTGAGGCCTCATCTGAAGTATGCAGTGCAGTTTTGGACTCCAGTCCTTAAGAGGGATATAAATGAGCTGGAGAGAGTGCAGAGACGTGCAACTAAATTGGTTAGAGGGATGGAAGTCTTAAATTATGAGGGTAGACTGTCAAGGTTGGGGTTGTTTTCTCTGGAAAAAAGGCACTTGCAAGGGGATATAATTACACTTTACAAGTACATTAGAGGACATTATAGACAAATAGCAGGGGACCTTTTTACCCATAAAGTGGATCACCGTACCAGAGGCCACCCCTTTATACTAGAAGAAAATAACTTTGGACTTTGTCTATTTTCAACCCAATTTAACTATGTAACTTTAAACTCCATAAGGAAGGAGTTGGATGACACAAAATTTAAGAACTGGAGGACTCTGAAAAGCAATAAAATAACCGTCTCTTATGATACTTAAGACCCAAGAGTCTTTTTATGTATCTTGCCACAATGGAAGAAAAAAGGACAATCTTACACCCACTTCTTCCTGGCTTCTGGTGTCAGAACCCTGCTGACTTGGAGAGGGAGACATCCTTCTTCTGACTAGCTTCCTTAGTGGGGATTCTAACACCAAATCTCTCCCTCCTAAAATCTCTGTACCTGAAAGATCTTCTGTAAGAGCTGACCTGGGAAGATTTCCATGCATAGGGGCGTGAAAAAGGGGTCTCTTCGGAACTTTAGGTCTATCCTGCGGAAGAGTCTTCCCTTTCCCTGAAGCCAGACTATCAATCAGCTTATAGGAGTCAAGTAATCTGCCAGGCTCAAAAGGCATAGAAATCAGTGCATTTTTAGAAGCCAGATCCACAGACCATGCTTTTAGAAACAGAGTACTCCTTCCTGCAGTAGACAAAGCCATTGTTCTGGCTCCCAACTTAACAGCCTGGCTCTTCATCTGTAACCTTCTCGCCAAACTGGGAAGGACGGGAATAAACTAGCAGGGGGGGCGGGCTGCCTGCTTCTATTTCTACGTGTTTTTTGTTGATAGCTATTGATTTCTGTCCTACCAGGGTTGGTTTGGGAATTTTACCCAATGTGTGTGCTGCCGTAAGTCAAAAAGAAATACTATATTGCGATAGTGTTAGGGCAATAAGTGAAAAATATTAAATTCCTTTGAAATATAAAGGAGGATTGATATACACTGGTGATGCAACTCTGGGCTTGTATTTCTTGTCAGTGTTTATTTCTGTACAATTGCTCCTTATTTCTTCATTTTTTGCATCTGTTTCTTTTGTGTTGTAGCAAGTTTTTAGTGACACCTGAGAGATGACCCCTTTTTTTGCTCTACATTGTTCTGTTTTGTACCATCATATGCCTTGTGGTAGAAATACGTTATTATGATGACAGATAAAGTCTAACAGTCTCAACTAGTCTGCTGCAGTACATTTGTGATTACATTTTGCTGCTAATGCTATGAGAGCTTGGTTAGCCTGTGCCTTTTATAAATTCTTATTAAAGGTATTCTATAATTAAAGTGTATTATATTTATGAATGGGATAGTGTAGTTATGTGTCTCCTCAATGTTTTTGGCATAGAAAAAAAGCAGCCCTGACTGTCATGACAGTATGGAAAGTGTTGTTAAATAGGAAAAAAGATTGAACTTCTGGATTCCTCAGTTAGAGCTTCAATAAACCTTTATCCGAAAGCTTGGGTTGCATTTATAATATATCTTTAATAATCTACTGACTGGGCTGGGTTAAGCTAAGGTAAGGTAAAGTAAGGCAAGTTGATGGTTTCAGCATATAATTCCAAATGATATATTACTGTAGATTCCAAGGAGACTGTGTCACACTCCCCAAAGTAATCCGAATAATGTATATAGTAGGAATAAAAAGCATCAAGGCAGTATTTTCAAACTGCAAGTGTTTCATTTATTAGCAGTGTCAACACTACATGTTTCGGGTGTAACCCTTTTTCACTTGAAACATGTAGTGTTGACACTGCTAATAAATTAAACACTTGCAGTTTGAAAATACTGCCTTGATGCTGTTTATTCCTACTATATACATTATAAGGTAAGGTAAGGTAAGGTTAAGGTAAGGTAAGGTACGCGATAAAATCTGCTCGTTTGCCAAGGTTGCCAAGGTTGCCAAATGAGTGGATCATAACCCGATATGCCCACCAAAGGCAGGGCGATATCGGGTTAATTTGATCATTCGGCCCTAGGACCAAGCAATTGGATTATAACTAAGGAAATGGGAGTAGATGGGTCATATGCATAGATGATGCATGATGTGAAGTGAAGTGAATGGAGAATTTGCATTAGAACACAATGGTCAACAGTATCAAATACAGAAGAAAAGTTCAGCAGAATGAGAATAGAGTAATGTCCTTTGGCCTTAGCAGTCTGGAGATAGTTTGCAACTCTCCATAAAGCAGTCTCAGTGGAGTGTGCAGGTTGAAAGCCAGACTGCATGGGGTCCAGCAGATTATGGGTGCTGAGACAGTTAGTAATACGGGAAAGTTTAGAGAAGTTTAGAGGCTAGCAGTAAGAAAGAGACAGGGTGGTAGTTAGCAGTGGCGTATCTACCATGGGGAGGCGGATCCAATTACACCAGGGCCTTAGGGCCCCTGGAGATCGCACCGGTACGGAAACCAGGCGTCTATTACGTCTAGGGGGGGGGCCCGGTGGCACATCCTGCGCCCGGGCCCACAAGCAATTACTGTTAGTTATATAAACAGGATGGGTTCAGTGTAGCCATTTTCAGAATGGGCTTGACACAGGGAAAAGTACCAGAAGTTGAAGACTTTGCTTCAAAGTGTTTTTGAGGCATGGGTGCAATGAAGATATACCTGTACCTATACAGAAAAACCATAAAAATTAATATAGTTAAATTCTTATTCATAGTACATTTTTTAACTAAACAGAAAATACTATCCTACTAGTGACACATACTCGTGTCCCAGAAAGATAATTTCTAGTGTAGATGGCTCATCCTATTAGTCTATTTCATGCCAATATCATGTCCTGCTGTGCTATCTGACGTCAAAACTACTGGTGGTGTGTTTCAGGTCTCCAAACTGGTAGATACACTTTATTGGTGAAGTGTAACTATAATAAGCATGATACACACTTTGTGCTTTGTAGCCTATGGGAAATCTCTCCCTCTGTTAATGACAAAGGGTCGAAAATACCTTCTTATTGCAGGAATCAATCTCATAATCATGCAAAAATGCCTTTTTATCAAGTTTTGTGAGACTGAAGTGTTTTACCCATGACAATTTGTGGCAATGTAAAGGTATGTAGTGCAATTGAATTCAGACTACAAAGCACTCATGTGGCATTGCCCTAAAGCTGTCATATAAAGATCTATTATTTTGGACAAAATGGCCCAACCTGCACATTTGGCCTATAGGCCACTCTAATAATGCTTGTACAGCCTTCAATAAGATGTGTTTTCAAAATGGGGTGCTTTTTCTTAAAACACGTGTATGAATTATGCTATGTAAAACTAAATTTGCCCAAAAAAATGGTGTAAGAAGCTTTCTAAAATAAAGGGCGAATTTATTAAGGTGGGTGTAATTTTACGCCATGCTAATGCCAGATTTGCAGCTGCTATTTTACATTGCTTCTGGCGGAGTCCAAGCAATGATAGATAGCATACTTGGGTTACTCCGGCCAGGAATCCATGGTTAGCTCTTCTGAATAAACCCAAATGTTCCTATGACCTACATTTTAGTGCTACAAAGGAGACCATTGTGTCTGGAAAACCTAAAAGTAAATTCAAAAATGGAGAAAGTATATCTATGTGAAAAATGTACACTAAACTTGAAAAAATAGAGTAGGCGGCACTCTGGATAAAAAGGTGGTTTATTGCAACACGTCACAGATCAACATCACCTGACGCGTTTCGGAAGTAACTCCCTTAATCATAGGCTTAGAGAATCACCAATGTCACTTCCTTAAATAGGCCGTGCAACAGCAGCCTCTACAAGAATTCCATAAAATTAAAATGTCCATGTATGTTATTATTTTTTCAATTGTATAAACATATATAAATCCCCAAATCTAAAATACCATTTATTAATGTCATTAAAAACAGATTGGAACTGTTAAAACCAAACCAAAATTGCAAAATAATGTGATCTTGTACTGTTAAGCTGAGAAGGTGCCTATAGTGAAACTTGATAACATCACAGATATACTGGAGTAAATCAAAGAGGGGGGGGGGCGGACCCAGGCATATTGGGCTTACACTGAGGTAGTAAGAAACGCAAAATTACATGTATATCAATTAAATTTAAATAATAGTACCATGTCTGTACACATGCATTAAAAATTTACAGCACAATCTTTGGGAACTTATAAACAGTTTAGCAATATCTGGAGTCCCTGGCAACTTTACTCCCAAATAGATGGAGCCCCTGGCAACTTGACGCCCAAGTAGAAGGTGTTCTAATACCCCCCCCCCCATTTTTCCTTAACTATTCCTCTTACTTAGGCTAAATTTATTGAGTTTGGCCTCGATGGTGAACTAACCTACGTATTTGGTAGGGATGCACTAAATCCAGGATTTGGTTCGGGATTCGGGCAGGATTCAGCCTTATACATCAGGTTTCGTCCGGATACTCCCGCCTGACTGAACCAAATGGGAATCTTACTTTGTATATGTAAAACTCCTTTTGTTTTGTCACAAAACAAAGGAGTTAAAAGATTTTTTTTCCACTTTTCCCCTTATGCAAATTAGGATTCAGATTTGGTTTGGTATTCAGCTGAATTTTTCATGAAGGATTTAGTGATTTGGCCAAACCCAAACTAGTGAATCTGGTGCATCTCTACTATTTAGTTGACTCTCAACATGATGTCCTGGAATCTGCAAACTTCCCTTTTTTTTCTTTTTCAATTGATTTTTTTCCTGTCGTATTTTCTTCTCTCATGTTATCCTTATAGCTCCATTACTGATATCAATCTCATTATCATGCAAAAATGCTTTCTTAGCAAGTTTTGTGAGACTGAAGTGTTTTACCCCTGGCCATCCCTGTTTGTGGCAATGAAAAGGTATGGAATGCAATTTCAGTCAGACTACAACGCACCCATGTGGCTTTGCCCTAAATGCTGTCATGTAAAGATCTATTATTTTGGACAAAACGGCCCAATCTGAACATTAATGTGATACTGTCATGGGAAATTTTTTTTCCCAAAATGAATCAGTTAATAGTGCTGCTCCAGCAGAATTCTGCACTGAAATCCATTTCTCAAAAGAGCAAACAAATATTCAATTTTGAAATCTGACATGGGACTAGACATATTGTCAATTTTCCAGCTGCCCCAAGTCATGTGACTTGTGCTCTGATAAACTTCAATCACTCTTTACTGCGGTACTGTAAATTGGAGTGATATCACCAGTGGCGTAACTAGTTGTTACTGGACCCCATAGCAAATTCAATTTAGGGCCCCAAAATATTTATAAGTTGGCCTATTTTACCAAGATATATTAAAATTAGCTTTGCCTATGCCTCCTGAAAACAATTGTGATGAAAAAATGCTCTAAAAATAAAATAATTGAGATGAAAAAAAAACTCTCTCATTGCACATTGCCCTAAACATTTAAACTATATTTAGAGCAGGTTAAACTTCTTAAAACAGTCTTTAATTAACAATGTGAATAAAAATCAGATAAACATGTTGGATTACAAAGAATCCTATATACAAATCCTTTTAATAAAATGGTAGTCTCGCTTTTATTTTTGGTACTTAGTCTTGACCGAGAAGGCACTGGTATGTTTAGCTGTAGCTTGGCTTTGCAGAGAAGCAGTAGGTGAGAATACATATATTGAATTTGTGGTGGTATTATTTATCTGTGTCCATAGTAACAACATAACAAAGCGTGCAAAGAAAGTAGCACATCTGCACATCAAACAGTGGGTAGCATCATGTATTTCACTGCTTAATTTAGCAACCAACCAAAACTAATCCATGCTTATATTAATATGCTAAATGGGTATTTATCATAATGTTGAAAATAAAGTCTTGTTTTTGAACCTGTGGGTGCGGTGACTTCAAATCTCGTGTGGGGTTTATAGAGTGCATTCTATGCTTAGATATATATTATACTGTACAGTTTATATATATACACACACACACACATATATATATATATACAGCATAATGACAGGATAATTCATCTTCAGTAAGGCAACCACAAGTTATTTATTTATAATGCATTCGTTTCTGAAGCCAAACGCAAAAAATAATGTGCTCTTAAAGGGGTTGTTCACTTTTAAATGAAATTTTAGTATTATGTAGAGAGACAATTTGTAATTTTATTTTTACTTATTGACACCATCTAAAACCTATCAAGGTCATGTAGGATTCAATGGCAGAGGTCCCTTGACCCATTGGAAGATGTTTATAGCCTTCATCATGTTCAATTTTTTTTTCGAAGGGTTTCGCTCGAAAACTTGAATTCGAGTTTTTTTGCAGAAAACTCGATCAATTCGAGTTTTCATGTCATTAACCACAAACTCCCTGATTCCAGTTGTTAATTCATTCGAGGTCTAAAAAAATTTTGATAAATAAACCTCATAAAGCCAACTCAAGGCTGTACTACCACTCGAAGGGGCAGATTTATGAAAGCTTAATAAATAAAAACTCACCAACATTCTATTCATTCCTATAGGATTTTTAGAATTGTACTTATCAATGGGTGGAAGTTATGACTCACCATTTAATAAATATGGTTCTAAAAATCCCATGGGAATGAATAAAATGTGGGTGAGTTTTTATTTATTCAACTCTAAGCTCTGAACTATATTTTGATAAATCTGCCCCTAAGTGTTTGAATGGCAAACAAAGTAATAACAGGGCTGCCCTATCTCAATAGTTAAGAGTTTAGAGCTTGTAACTCTGTAAGTGAACTCTGCATTCAAAACTGGACAGTTTTACAGGATTCAAAGAAACCTGTAAATATAACAAAAAAAATGGCATAATTTTGCATAGGACAACACCCATTGCCTGCTACATGAACTGGCAAGATTTTAGATACTGAAGTTTTTTGAGCTTAATAAATGCCAAACATTTGAGTTTTTGAAAAAATTATTTGAATGTGAGTTTGTGTGCAAAAAAAATATGAATTGTGGCAAAAAATTTGAACCCTGATAAATCACTCCCTATGCGTCAGTAGTAGTAATCCCACTTAATGGGGACACTGGTCAGCAGGCCCGGACTGGCAATCTGTGGGTTCTGGCAAATGCCAGAGGGGGTGCCATAAGATACCATAGAAAGTCACAATTTAGTGGGTTGGTGGGTAGCTGTTTGGGCCTCTTTGTACTTGGAATGGTAGGGCCTATTTTGACTCTGAGCCCAGACCTGCCGGTCAGTGTATTCCCTTCAGATGCACAGCATGAGCAGGAATATTTGAAAGGCCTTTAGCCATTTACAGGCACAATTTCACATCTTATGCAGCTTTTTGTTTTTAAAATACATGAACATTACTAAACACCAAATATTTGTTTTAATGACAATATGCTCTGTTGGCCTGGTTTGTATTTGCCACAAAATAGGATGCAGCAACATCCTTAAACAAGAGCACTGATAACATTACACATGGGCCAGCCTGAGAAATGAGATTGCATACAATCTGGTCACGTGTGGAGGGTGATAGATTCCCTGTGTTACTAGCTAGAGAAGTATGGACCAATCTCATGATCATCTGATAACCCCTTGAAATGAGAGAAGGCCATCGGCCAACTTGACTTTGCCATTTCGAAAGATCACATCAGATGAGACTGAACTAGATTGTAGAGATTTTTTTTAGATTTTAGTTCACAACTATTGTGTGGGAGTTTCACATACAAAACAAAAGTTTAATCCTTTAGCATTCTGTGAACAAATGCATTAACAATGACTGAAGGCAACACAAGGAGCATGAAAGAGCCAGACACCAGCAAGTTGTATAAATGCTTTCATTTTTATCTAAAAAAAAAAAGATTTTAACACAGTAAGAAATGGAACTACTGCATATATATAATCACATATACATATGTATAAAACAATTCAGAATTGATGTTCCTGCATCAGTTAACTACAGGGATAAAAAATACACTCTTACAGATCCGTGAGCATGTTTAGCAAGTAGCACCTTCCTTGGGACTGATTGCCAAACATGAACACCTTGCATCTTTTTTTTTTAAACATAATTACAAAATAAAAACAGTACATATGAAATGCTACACCGGTCAGCTACAGTTTTGCCAAAAAAGGAGCTCCTGTTTAATAATTCTAAATTTCCTTTTATAAATTATAAAACAAAAACAACAAGGCAGACAAAAAAAACATCATCAACGTATTCTTTTCAAAAGAGGTCATCTTTGTCACATACAACTTAAAATTCACTTAAGCTGTAGATCTGTGGTAGGCAAAGCACGCCCCTCCGGTCCTTGCAAGACTACAACTTCCATCACCTTTCACCAGTGATTTGAAGGATCATGGGAGTTCTAGTTTAGCATTTGCAGGATGGATGCATATTGCCAATCACCGATGCAGCTCATATAAATACATATATATTATTTTCCCTCAAATTTCTTTGGGATGACATTGCTGCTCAACTGAGCAGTACCAATTACGGATTTGTTTTAGTAGTTTTTCCATGACTATTTTTTTCTTCTAAATCAGGCACTGACTTCCCCTTGGCATCAGGGAGCAAACCAAATGATATCAATTGCACAATGATAAGAGTTATTGAGAATGTTTCCAGAGGATGCTGGCCACCCAAAATATACTTACTGCTGCCGTTTGCTTTGGATTCTATATATGTTTTAGTCCTATATAGTAAGCTAAAAAAAGCTTTACTAGAGCTAATTCTAAAGAACAAAATGTGCATCAGTTTTTTTTTTTATAAGCTTATATATCAGAGGGATATTCTAGGGCACTTAAATGATAATTGTTCTATAATAAGGCACGCAACAGATAATGTATTGCTACAAGAAATAAACTGTTTAACCTAAATAAGGCTTACCCTGCCAGGGCTACTTCTGTACATTGAACCTCACAGTAATGGCAAACCTATCATCAAAAAATACAATGCAATACCGTATACATAAACTTCCTGAGTACACCACATTCTTTCAACAAAATGCCATGCAAGCGATTTACATTAATGTCCAACTGCCTTGATCACATGCTTTGTATTTCGGTCTTATTCTTTTTTTTCTGTGCACTCAACACTCAGATTCTACACTTTTCTATTCTGTGATTTCAAATAATAATAGATTGAATGCATTAATCCAATGATTGTGCCTATCATTTTTGGTACAGAGGATAGCAGTATAGAATTTGAAATAATCATTTGTGCAAAGACTGTAGCCTTTCCATGGGGCTAACTTACTGATTGGGTGGCTGGACAATGGGGTGCCCAATTATGAATTATGTGGGGGGTTGCACCTACTTGTGCCTTTAAATATGCAAATGGTAATTGTCTATGGTCTTTATGAACAGGCTAGGTTTCTGCCTTTATCCAGAAAGAGCTTTTTCAATTTGATAGTGAAGAAGTTGTAAATGTACAAATGCACTTATGTTGTATCAGGAATAATGCAGCAATCAACTCAAATGTATGTTCTCCCGTTCTCCAAGAGTCAAAATCATGCCATTGTAGTACAACAGCAGCAAGATTTTACTTTTTAGATTTATGAAGTGATTGTGGAGTCCTGTGGTCACTATAAAAATAATAGGAACCACATTTTAATTGTACAATCCTCCAAATACATTTAATGTTGTGGTCTTTCGTATTTATATCAATACAAATCTAATACAGGACTATTCATTGTAACTGTTTATTGCTGTGCATGTTCTACTAGTTCCCTACATCAATGTGAGACCCTAGAGGGAGATGATTCAGTATTTTCTCTCTTTTTCATATAAACAAGGACTCAAACCATACAAATATATAGCAAAGTGCCTATCATCACAACTGTAAACCATAAGAATCATGGATGTCAGATTTGCAGTGATTATCTAAAGTGATCACAGCTTCCAGCATGGCTATTCCTTGCATGGGAACACAGACAAATAGAAAAGCACCATAAGGGGCAGACTAACAACCAAAACCCTTTACAAGCAATATCATAAAGTAATGCCTTTTACTAACACAGGTTTAAATGTTGAGATTTCAGTAGCTAATCGTAATTCACCAGAGCTAATATAGCAGTAATATTGACAAATAATGTACCTACGTGGAAATCTTCGGTAGAAAATCATTAGCAGGTGGATGCCAAAGAATGTAAGATATTTACACTCTTTTTAAGCTTATCCAAGAAACCATGGCACTGTCTTTAGTCAGCAGAAGTTAAGGAGAACACTCTTTGTTTAGAACAATGTGCTATATTAGCCATAGTCTTTATACAAATAAAACAAAAACAATGTCCTGGGTCATTTTTTCTAGCGTTTATTTCCTTGAAATTTGGTAGTCAAGTCTTTTTAGCCATTGGATTCTTGATTTCAACCTGTGTTTGGCCAATATTTGTAACACCTACACTGTACAGTTGAGTGGTGTCTTCTAAAGCTCAGTAAAACAGAATATGGTCTAAAAACAGAAAGGTTTTTTGCATTCATATCAATAGATCAAAGGCATGTGCAACAAGAGAGCAGATAAACACAGCAATACTACATGATTAAAAGTATCGGATAATCTAGAACTTCAACATTCATTTGGTACTTTAATGCTGTTGGCCATAACAAAGAGCCATTGCTGCCTCTCATTGCAAAAGTTTTACTGGCATATTTTTGTGGTCTTTATAATAAAATAAAAGTGTTGGCCTCATAAGGAAGAGTAACACTAGAAGTCTAGCTTAAACTGAGAATGTATTAATTGGGAATTATATTACTGTATCTTCAACAACTGTTCTGAAGCATATTATGCAGATCTGTAGCTTATATTTAAGCATTCAAAATTGCTGAGCTGCATTGACATTGGCTACTTTGTGAGAGGTTGAAGCATGAGAATCTGATACTGTTGAATTGCATGATTACAAGAGAGTTTTAGAGTGATTGACTCGATCAGATGTTCAAAAAGTGTCACGTCATGGAATAGAAATGAAGGAATGGTGTGATGGTCTGCCCTGCTGATCAGGTTGAATGCAAGTTTACAACGCCATCCAACAATCACAGACATTTGTGTGAACAGCCACATAAAGGTTATAATGTTAAACGATCCATTTTAGTTGGTCCTTTTACTGCAGGTTAAATATGACCGTGTGCACGAGATATAAATGTGTTGCTTTTCCTGTTCTACAAGATGTGGCCCCTAGCCTGGTAGAAAAATATTACTTTGCCAAGAAACATAACAGTGGGGCTCATTTAATAACTTTGCAATAACCATTGCAACAAATCAGCAAGTATCTTTCATCTGGTTATCTTTCATCTGGTTACATGCGAGTAAACTCTTATTGGTTAGCGTGGGTAATGGCAGTGGGGCAAATTTGGCCAGTGTGTGTCATCATGATATCAATTTACTTCAGTGATAAGACTAAGCAGTTTCCCTATCTAATGATGCACAGCTGAGTTTTAAAGCACCAGCCTACACTATACAGATAATGTTAAATATAGACTCAAAAATATTTATTAAAAGAGAAATCAAAACACCAAATAGCAAAGAAACAAACGTTGTATGGATATCATTAGAAGATGTTTATTTTTTGATAACTCGCATGAGGAACTGGTGCTTTAAATAAAAATATTTTCTTGTAACAGAAACTAGAAATAAATCTGAGAATGTACAAGCCCCTTTCAAATCCATTGGTTGATTAAAGATTTTACTTTATGTAACAGGAATATTCAGTTAAAATGGGTTAAGACCAAGTGGAATGTATTTAGCAGCCCTCAGTCAGTTGAAATGTCCATCCTTTTGTCACCAAATGGAAAATGATTTGGACCATCTGACATCTGACCCCCCAATAAAGATTGAGTCACCTATTCCATAGTCTTTTGGAGAAGGCACTTTACATAAATAACACTGTGAAGGTTTGAAAATATAACCATACGGATAGAATGAAGGGGGGAAAAAAACTTTCTGCATTAAAAGTAAAAAAGGAACCTCTAAACTGTTGTTTTGTTACATCAATTGCTTCTTAAAATTTAAACTTCCAAAATAAAGGACTATTTCCAAAAAAAATCTATTTACATAGCGCCTGAGGCTTCATATTAGACTTCGTATTAGAAAGAACATTTTTAATGAATGGTTGAAAATATGTGCTAGATATAAAGGACATTTGGTTTTATCACTGGGAAAGGCACGGCAATTGCCTATTCAAACTGAAAGCAAAGTTAATGCTAAAAACCCCAATGTGTTCTGAGTTGAAAGGCATGAGTGTTAAACTCTTCTAATCTTCATAACTATAAACATACCGATAATGTGAACAAAAAAAAAAAAAAGGTTATTGACCTGAACTGAGAGCTGGTAAACTGAATACAAACATCTAATGCTGTTCTGTTATCTTTTCATATAATTAACTCTTATCTATGCTCCATGCAATATGGCCATAAATGCAGTCCTTCTAGCTCTCTATGGATAACGATTTTCTGTCATTTGCCTGCAGGCTTTCAGAAATAATTTATAGAAGGGACAAGCCTTTACTGCCCTAAAAATCAATGGTGTCAGACAATTGGCTAAAGTTTTGTCAGGAGGAAGGAATAACAGTGAACAACCATCTATCATGCTTCTCTCCATTTTTATCTGTATAACTGACAAAGCTGAGGAATGCTGTATGTTTAAAGTTCTCTGAAATGAAAACTATAGCGAACACTCATACTTTTGTGAGATAAACTGCCTGATGTATAAATGTTTGCTTGCCCAATGACAACTTCTTCATGGGCTGCTTTTCACCAGTTAGAAGTAAGCACATTTCTTCTCATCAGCTGGAAATGTAACAGTATAAGCTACGTTAAAAGAGCAACTGGCACTTTAGCTATACATTCCCTTTAAATGTGCTTTTCATTAAAAGAGTAACTCGTTTGAAGTGGTCAGCTTAATGAACCTCTGCAGCTTTCATTGCACATTTCATCCCTGAAGGTATTATCAACTACTTTAAGATTGTCCTAGCTCAGGGATAGGTTGCCTTAGCATGCCAACTGCCACAGAACCACAATCCCAGCATTAACACACTAGCTGAGCAGTAGTATTGTCTGGCATCAGTGTTCTGCGACTGCTGGAATGGTGTTGGCTGCCCATCCTCTTCCTGTTTGTATGTAAATCAACTTCCTCTTTGGCACTTATGTGAAAAAAAAAAAAGAACACATACAACTGACAATATATCTGTACAACCTTTTCATAAAAAGTTTCTTATAAAATATATACACGCATATAATTCTCTTATCTGTAAAAAATACATTCTGGGAATGTTTAGCATGGTGTACGGGACTTCAGCGCAACCATTTAGGTGTGGCTCAGCAAACACTGCAATTAAGTAAAAGGAGGAGAGCATATTCTGAAGATGCGCTCCTCAAAATAGAAGTTCAAGGTACATGCAGGGAAGGAATATATTTGGTTACTACTATTTGTGTCCTGGAGAAAGCTGAAGCACTTCTAAAAATCTCTTCAGCCACGTGGACACAAAGGAGCACTTAAACCAATACCTCTACATCAGAACTATGCTCAGATATGGCTTGAATCAAGCTGATTAATTGTTCCAGCAATATGGCTCCGCAAAATGAAGTCATAAAAATCTTTGTAGCTGTTGGACCTATGAAATCTTTGTGTGCTTTTCATTAGTTTTCTTAACACACTTCCTTCTTTTTTTGTAGTCTGTCAGACAATTGGTATCAGTTTGCATCTGCTGATAAAAGCTGGCTACACATGAAACAAGAACTGAAGCAAAAAAATCCACTAATTCAGAAAAAAAAAATATATGACATACTGGCACAACATCTGGAAATAAAATGGTTACTAAAGTAAGCAATCAAATTGCTCTCCTTCCTGTTCTGCATAAAAAGTAGGGTGCGGAAAGGCCCAGGCTTTTCCTTGGCAGTGGTAATGCAGGGTAACCAACTTCAAACATTATCCCAAGGCCCACTCATGAAGGAAGCAGTGTCTGTTTCCCAGTTATATCCTTTACGCTGAAAGACTTCATATAAATCCTGCACATCCAGGAGTGAAAAAAGTGGCGCAGAGATTGGAGCTTGGGGTTTGTGGGTTGTCTTATTTTTTTTCTAGGCTCCAAACTTAAATCTACTAAACTCTATTCATCAGTGTCTGGTTTAACATCAAGCATGGCGTGCAGTTCTTCCGGCACATATCCAAGAAGACTTTGTAAGTCGCAGACAAAACGGTAGACGTAGCGCTTTCCTGCTGTTTTGTGAATGATATTTTTGTCATAGTAATAGCGCAGTCCACGGCTCAACTTCTCATAGTTCATTTTAGGCTTGTTTTTCCTCTTGCCCCAGCGTCTTGCAACCTGTAAAATATAATTCGTTATTGCTTTAGGGTCCATTTTAAAGCTTTAATTAGAAATTCGTTTGACATGAATGCATTAAATATGTTATACACAGAATGCACCTGTGAGTGCACCGCAGCTGCATTTTTAGGCCTCTGTAGACCAGAACAGGCATCTTCTAGAGAAGATCAAAATACCTGATAAATGCTGCTGAAAATGTCTTACTGGCATAGAAACGGGAAGCACCGCACGTGACCCAGAATAGGCAATCATCAACACAAGAGATGCATGCACAAGAGATATAGGAGTTTGGAGCTATAGATGTCAGGCAGTGCACATACCCAGCATCTGACATGAATTCTGATTTCCTATACAAGTTTTTCTGTGCACACTTTCTTGTACATACAATTTGTAACAGTAAAAGCTCTGGGTTTGTTTTGGCTGGAAAACATCTGCATTAATCGTGACACTATAACCTACCTCATCTGGATCAGAGAGTTTAAATTCCCAGCCATCACCTGTCCAGCTAATAAAGGACTGGCACGATTTGTCTGTCAGCAACTCCAGGAGAAACTGCCACAGCTGGATTGGTCCACTTCCTAGAAGGAAATAAGAAATGAAAGATAGGTGAATCTGGTTCCTGTTATAATACATTTTCATTTCAAGGTCTTTGCTTTGAGAGACATATCTCAAAAATATTAACAGTAATCAATGCACAGATAAGTTATCCACAGTAGAATCACAGAACCTGTACCACAATACAGTTAAAAACCTTCCCAAGATACTTCTAGAAACAGCTATTTGCAGATCATATTTTATCACTTTTATTCATTGCATTTATTTGAATATACCATATTCATGACAATTAAAACATGGCGTACAGATAATGGGGTTGCCACATAACACACCCCATACCTGTACTATTTTTTTTTGGATTTTTAGTTTGCATGTTCTGAAATAATACCACGTAGAAAAAAGTTTCAGAGATGGATTTATTATTCAGTAAAATGAGAGAATCAGTCTAAATATGATATTCAACGAAAACGTCAATGGTTGCCTTTAATATACTTTTCCTTTATTTACAAATTGCCACGACTAAGACAAAAACAAGAATGAAAAAAAAAAAATTATGACAAATCCTCTAACATGAGTTCAGTAATTACAAGTTATTCCTAAACCTGGGTTATAGCAGCTTTCTGATATTGGCTTATCCTTTATAAACTCATCAGAGTGCTTGATAACAATCTCTACATTTTTGGTTTCATATGGTCTCCTGCCAAGTCCTCCTATGTCTAAGCTATGTCTAAACTCTCCCACGTATATATTTAGCTAAAGCTAGAGAAAAAGCAGGTGCGGTTAGAGGCTTTTTCCAAGCCATATCGCAACAGAATTTAAATGTTACAGAGGCAAGCGCCCAACCACCAATGCCTCACTGCGTGTACTCATTTTAACACTCTTCTTCTTGTTACAGGTATGCGGATGCATACAGATTTCATTTTGAAAGAAGTGGTGAGTGGTGTCTAGAACAATGCTGAAATGCTGTAAAGTAACTTTATATGGATACATACATCTAAAAATAAAGCCACACTGACTCACCAGCACATTTGAGGTTCCCTTATCACTCACAGTGTGGCCCTGCTAAAGTCACAACCAAGCACACTAAGGTGTCACAGCACTTGCTGGGGTTTATACTTAAAGGGCATGTAACGTCTAAAATAGAATAAATGCTGTATTTTGTATACTAGATATAAACATGAACTTACTGCACCACAAGCCTAATCAGACAAATGATTTATGCTTTCAAAGTTGGCTACAGGGGGTCACCATCTTGTAACTTTGTTAAACATCTTTGAAAGACTAAGACTGTGCACATGCTCAGTGTGGTCTGGGCTGCTTAGGGATCGTCATAAACAAAGCTGCTTGAGTTCTGCATGGCTGGGAAGTAAGATGGGGGCTCCCCCTGCTGTTCATAAGTATGATTGTTTCCCTGCAGAGCAGTTAGGGACCATCTGACAATTCCTATCCACAGCAGTAAATGAAGGGAAAATTTCACTGCATACAGGCAGGTTTCTTATAAAAACAGTACACATTTTTTAATTAAAGTATATTGGAGATAGGTTTCTTTTTCATTAAAGAAAGTAAAAATTGTATTTTATTTGTTTGCCTTTACATGCCCTTTAAGTTCATTTGAACTCTCCTCTCTAGAGGGAAATGTCTCTAAAAAACAGTTGTGCAAAGAGAGTAGCATACATTTGATATACACAGGCGACAAACAGGAGCAGACTAATAAAAAGATATTCTTTCTCAAAGAAAATCAACTACTTTACAAACTGTGCCAAATCATCAAGCAATATACAAACGTGTGTACTCCAGGAATTGTATAATTTACTATGCACTATGCATTTGACTGCACTGTCTAAGAACTGATTCCCAAGCATGACCTCAACATTGGTTTCTTATCCAAGGCCTACAGACATGCATAAGACCAATGAAAAGAGTCCACTTGTGTACTTCACTCCATCCCAGTGACACATGCCCTCAACAGGGTTCAAAGTCTATGCCCAGTCAATGCTACTCACATGCTATTCCTGTTCACAATAAAGCCTCTGTTTTGGTAAAGGCTGGTCATGTCAGAAAGTGCAGTGGGGTGATTAAATTTGTCACATGTTAGGAATGTGGCAACCTCATTGGGAAAATATGTCTCCCCATTCAGACACTTGGTGGTGCAAGGGAGGGGTTAGGGAACTCTTGATTAAAAATAACCTAAAGACAGTACACTATTCTGTCCCAAAGTTTCCTATATGTCTAGCTCACAACACTGTCTGGTCCTTTGAAAAGCAAGATAAAATGTTTATTATGTAGCAGACGATTATCACAGCAGGGCTTAATGAAACCAGCAAGAGAAATGTTGGCAGAATGTTGTTGTATAGAATGAGGGGGAAGAAAAAAGACAAGAGTGAGTTAAATATGTCCCCATTCAATGTTAAACATATTGCGTTTGTACCAAATGCTCAGTGGATGTCATATTCACTTAAGTTTAAAATGAGTGAAGCGCATTGTGACCTGTGCACACTTTTGGCTCCATATTCCAGGCCACAGCTGTTCTGTGCCATGACCGCAGGCCTCATGAGTGTACAGGGAACGGAACATTCTCAGGCTCAAGACGCCTTTTTCTGTCTAAGTTAAAAAATGTTTTTTGAAGATATCTACTAGCTTAGCATGCATGAATAACTCCTTCATTACCAGAGTCGTCTTTAACTTATCATTCTGTGGCAACTGAGGAAATGAATGCAAAGTATAAAATAAATAATGCAATGATGTTAATAATAGTGATAACAAGTGTTTAGCACATTGCATCAGCACACACAAGGAATTGTGGCCTTGTCACATGGCTCACTGCATATCTAGAAGTAACTGTGGTTCATTCTGCATCACTAAGACAGAGCCATTGTGTTTGCATCATATAACATAAGTTTAGGCTTGGGTCCTAATGTCAGGCATTGAGATTCTACAAGTCCAAAACCAACTGAAAATTACAATACCTGTATATGTAATACCTGCTGCAACCCAGAATATTGTACATTTTCAGAAAGCAGACTAATCCTTGGCTTGAAAATATTACTATAATCAGAAACTTGGTTAGAGTGTGTGAACAAACTGAGTTGTGTTACAATAAATCAAGTTGACAGCAACTAAACACAGAGAGCAATGGATCCCTGTGAAACAGCTAACAGATAATTTAGCATGTCAGTAGAAATGAAAACTTTACTATTGTTACTGGCTCTTTAGTAATAACTCATAAAAAAGACCATTTGCACGTATGCTTAATAATAACTGCAGTTAATAATAGTCAAATCGTTAAAAATTCTGTTTATGGTCAGGTTGTGATGGGAAAAAAGGACATAAAATTTGTCCAAATGTTCTGGTTACAATATTGGGGGCTGGGTGTAATTTTGAACATTTCCTTTGCTAGGCTGATACTTGGTGCTGTACCACATCTTCTGGTTGACAAGGCATAGCATTTACAATAAGAATGGGTCTTAGTTTAACATGAAGCAAGTTTCCAACGAAAACACCCAACAGTCATCTGGTCTATACACAAAAGATGTCTTTACATACCCAAGCTATGGCCCAATGCATAGGTAGATGGCATTGGTTTAGATAATGTGAGTTTTCAAATTGCAATTTAGAAGGTTGAGAATAGGACGAATAGTAGAGTGCAGATATGAACAATCATGTGTATACATACAGTACGCTTTACTTGGACTGAAATGCTAGGGGATCATTTCTCCAGCACCCATGTAGCAGTCTTGAAATCAGACTGGAAGATGAACTGAAGAGGCGAGAATTGATACAATCAATTTAAGAACAATCAAAATGAAACCTCACAGTCAGTCAGTCTGTTTTGTTGCAGGGATAAGTGATCCCAAACAACCAGACAGCGATTTTAGCTGTAGGCTGGAAAATGCCAGAATAGGAATATAAGTTAAAAAACCACAACAAAACATATTGTATAAATAATGATGACTAAGTGAAAAGATGCTTAGAAGAACTGTTTCTATAACTTATTAAACGTTCATGTAAAAGTCCTTCCCTTTAATAGGGTTAATGTGGTTACTTTACTTTGCTGCAGCCATCACTAAAAGCACCATGACTTTAAGGAAGGTTATGGCTTACTACTTTAATGAGCAAACAATATTAAAAAAATACTGTACTTCAGTTCATTACTCCCGATGCTAAGTCAACATAACAATAACATATTAAAGTACTCCTTTGGGGTCTTACTATACATAACAGATTACTGACATTTCAGTCTGAGACACAGATCTTTCTCAAGATACCATTTTAAAACATAATCTTTGATGTTTTTGGCGAGACCCTGGGGCCCATTTTTAATATGTGCCACCAACATACAGTGAAACCTATTGCTTACTCTCCGCTTTGCAAGGATTAAGCATATGTCTTAATTGTATACATATTTGTAGGACAGGATAGTATGTTAATGTAGTGTGTATGCATCTACATTTGCTTTGTTTAGGAAAAAGATTTGTCCTCGAGGGTTGTATCCATATGTGGTTAGACTGCATGGAATTTTTTATTCTTGTCTTGAAAATACAAGTCTGCCTGTAGCCCTAAATGAACAAATTTACCTAATGCAAATTATATACAACCTCAAATCTAAGACAACCCTTAGTGCAAGTAACAGAACAGCTTCTTCAAAATATTGTATGGAACATGTCCTGCCAGAGTGAGAAAATTAAAACCGTCTTTACCATGAAACAAGAGGCCACAAGCAATGAGCAGAGGCCATATGATGGGTAAAGAGTTAAGTTGTAGCTACAAATGTACAGACCACACATGCGTCAGAGATCATCATCTTTCATTAACTGCACAGAAGCATGTGATTCAGAAGTCAGCAAAATAAAAAGGCTCAGCTATTTGAAAACGAAAACAGGCTTTTTATGGCCATTCCAGACCTGCACTTACAGAGCTGATCTCATAAATCCCTAAAACAAGATAAAAAGGCTGTACTGAAAAAAGGGTATATAAAGTCAGTTTAGGCACAAGAAATAATTGTAGGAAGAGATCAAATATAATTCTGTACCCAGTTCCTACAAAAGCTTGCAGAGAATGCAAACCCACTTTAAACATGGTCTTTTCAACAACAAACAGTAACCTTACAAGAGAAGTTTGACTGTAAATCATATACCGTAACCTTTGCACTTAAATCATGCAACGTTTCCATCCTGGCTATCTGTAGGGCAGTCAAAAGACCCACTAACAGCCACAAATCACTTCCCATTGGTGTAAAAGAGAAGCACTGAGTGATACTGCCTGCCTTGCCTCCATTATAGCTTGCACTAAAACAGTGTTGCCCCTTTAAATCTGCTTACCTAGTTCCCAGATTCTCTTACAAAGTCCACGGCAGCTGCATAGTTTCATTCAGATCTGCTCATCAGGGAATGGACCACAGCTATTTGGCCCTTTGAATAAGTCATGTGTCTATACTCAACCCCAAAGCTATGCTCATTTTAGGTCATTCTTTCTACATTAAAGTTGAAATGCAGGGTTTGGTCAAACAATCCAGATCCTGTCTTCAGTGAGCGCATTTTCTTTGCAGTGTCCCATACAACTTTTATATAACTCTTTTTAAAAAGTGGCACAAAAAAAGGGTAGTATAAAAATAAATACTTTTTGGAAGGACAGCAATTTTAAAATAAAAATGAATGAAAAGCTATTTAAATGTAACACAACCAGGCACCATTTGGCTTTTTGTAGATGCAGCAAAAGGGCTTTTGATTGGACACCACTGATAAGTTTGATTTTACTACGAGGTGCCCTATCAGATTCCACAAAATCTGGGGCCTATAACTGGACATTAATCCCTCCTATGATGTAACCTGTATAATGCTACATCTTTGTTCCTCCCACTAAACAGGCAACAAAGTACTTTTAAAACGGAGTCCAACTCCTTCGTTTTTAGAAGGAACTTTGTTTTGTGGGAGAATGCAATGAGAAAATGAATATAAATTATCAGTCACTGTTCTAACTAGCTGTATAGTGGAGCCATCAGTTTTCTGTAAATTTGAAACACAGGCTCCATTTGGCAGCACGGGCTTGCTTGTAAATCAGTGAAAGCTATTTAAACTATCTTAATGAGGGAAGGTAGCAAGAGTAAAAAAAAAATATTCAGTGTGTGTTTTATGGTTTAAATTAAAAAAGTGAAATAGATTTTAATTGGACATGAATGCTTCTTTAACACATGCCCTATGCATTTAGCTCTTGTTGAATATAAGTGAACATTGCCCATTTAATGTAAAAAAAAAAAAAAAAAAGTAGTAGTAATAGTGAAGATGTCTATCTATAATAACGATATGAGAGAGAGAGAGAGAGAGAGAGAGAGAGAGAGAAAGAAAGAAAAAGAAAGAAAAAGAAAGAAAGAAAAAGAAAGAAAAAGAAAGAAAAAGAAAGAAAAAGAAAGAAAAAGAAAGAAAAAGAAAGAAAAAGAAAGAAAAAGAAAGAAAGAAAGAAAGAAAGAAAGAAAGAAAGAAAGAAAGAAAGAAAGAAAGAAAGAAAGAAAGAAAGAGACCAGGAAACTCAACTGACACAGACAGACAGTGTTAGTCTCTGTCAGTGGCCAAGTTGAGCAACATTTCACGCATGAGTTCACCTCAGCTTAAAACAGTAACACCAGTATTTTGTAGCATTACATTACAGACCACTGGAAAAACGACAAAGATAATTCCATCTGATGCCATTCTGGAATTTTGGAGTGCTTGTCTGATGCCAGAAAATACAGCAAAGCCCTAGAATACAGTGTGTCAATGTAATACTGTAGAAAGAAAATGAAAGAGACTGCAATAAGGGGCTGATTTATCATACTCTGTAAAAAAACAGAAGCCAAATACACCACCCATCACTGCATAAAAACAGCATAAAGATTTTATAAAGTATTGATTTTCAGTAACTGCAAGCCTCTGTGCAAAAATCCAGTGAAAAAGTAAGCAGGCACTTGAAAAATTATGGTAAAATATACCGCTCATCCATAGCGTCTTTTTTGGGCTTTTTTTCCAGAGCGACTTCCACTGGAACTTACTTGACGCTTGGATTTTTCACTTTGGATTTTTCCCATTGACTTCAACTTATTACGTGTTGCCTGAAGATGTGATCATATAAGATGATGGCATTAAAACTGGCGTTCAGGCAGCATAAAACAAAACACACACCTTGATAAATGCACCATTTGTTTTACACTGCTTTTTACAGCATTTTAGTTGTTTTACTCAATATAATAGACATGCCCCCTTAGGTGTCTGGTTACAAAGGAGTTTTGCCCTCCAGTTCTAAGATTGGGTTGGTTTGTTATAAAGACACCTACGATACTTATTTTTTTTTTTTATAAGATAAAGAAAGTTTAAAAGGAGAAAGGCGGAAAACCTAAAGCAGCTTTTGAAGTCAATACTGCAGCTACTTAGAGTTTATCAGTCTGAGAGATCATGACCCAATTTTACAACTTGCAAAAGCTAGAGATCACGATAACTGTTTAATGCTGAGTGGGAGGCAATGGATGCAACAAAACAGCACACAAAAGCTAAAGTATTTACAATATATATATTAATTGATACTGCATAGTTCATATCAGTATTATCACCACATTTCTATATTTGCATGGTTCTATAAATCTCATGCTGCTCTATATAATTTAGGTGTATGCGAAGGTTTTCAGATTTAGAATAGAGAAATAAACTCATCAAAGTTAACTCATACCTGTGTAGCCAGCGAGAGCAGCAGCAGGGATGACGGGTTTGTCTTTGTTGAGTTCTGCTCTGTCCCTTACATAGTCTTTAAAAGTGCCTTTGGATTTATGGCTGGGCAAAGCAGGTGGGTAGTCCTCAGAATCAAAACTGTCATAAGATGGCACACGTTGAAGGCTGTTGTAGGAGGACTGGCTGCTCCAGGACTGAGTGAGGCGGTCACAGCTGTCATGGCTCTCAATACTTTCAAAGGACTCCTGCCCTCCAAGTTTTCCTAGAGAGAAGAAGTTGGTGTTAGCACAGCAATCTTTAGGGATTAATGCACTTTAGTGATAACTGTACCTAACTTTTGGCTAATGCTGTTTAAGCATGGATTAAATGGACAGGTCACACAGTCAGTTCACCATTTGAATGATCTTATATTGGAGTTGGCACTACCTTCAGATCAATGGATTTACCAATATGTTGGCTTGTTTGGGCTCTTATAAACAGGCAGACCTGTTTAGTCACAAGCCAACTGATTAATAAGGCCAGTCCACACCACCATTAGATGTTATGGTACCAGGAAATATTGCTTCATTATTCAAGTCTCTTTTGGCTACTTTGCTAAAAGGTTTCTCTAGTTTTTGCTGTCGGTTATTCTTACACCCATGTGTCCTTTTTTTGATGTCCAAAAGATAAAAGGTTTACATTTACAGCCAATATGTTAATGCATGTTTTGACAAGCAGTAGCCATTCCCTAGTGAGCTGCCAAATGGTAACTTTCTAATCAACCTCTGTAGACAGTAGACCTGTGTCACGGGCTTTTAAAAAGATAATAAACTAGCGAGGACTTCTTTCATGGTCTGGGGGGGTTTCATGGTTTTACTGTAGAACAGTATTGATGGAAAAACAGAACATACTCATACTTCTAACCTAGTTCAGCTTCTTGCTCTATGATTCAGATGACTGATTTAACATAATATCTTGTAGCGCACAGACACTGAAATTGCCGAATTCTGTATTGTGACGACTGATTTCTGCCTTGTGTTTAGGACTTTTTTGAACTTATGGGTATTGTGGAGGAACAAACATCAGAAAGCCATGGATTAGAAATGACTGTAAAACTATTTGCTATGTCCAGCCTACAACCCAACAGAGGTAAAGCTATTACTCCAAACATTGAAATGCTGACGTTAGAAGAGCACAAGTTTGACTATTCCTTTGAAGGCTTGCGTATTAAGGGTTCATATAAACTTTATTCTTACCACGACTGATGCGTCCCAGGCACATGTTGTCTGGAGACACTACCTCCTGTTTGATGGTGAAGTAGTCGCCTTGAAGAGATTCAGGCTGCAGGGGGTCACGCAGCAGTCCTAAAGGGTAGTCGCTCTCATATTTCAAAGACAAGAGCTCTTCTGAGCTGATGGGATGCAGGGTCTGGTATGACTCTGTGATGAAGCTGGGTTCAGAGAATTCAGAGGGTGGAACGCACTGTGCATGTTCAATTCCATAACCTGTCACACACAAACACATGTAAAGCACACCTTGGTATAAACGGGTTGAATCATACTGTCAGAAAACATATCACTGGCCTCCAATCTTCAAATAACTCGGGAAGAAATGTGCTTGCTCTGACATTAACATTTATTTGTTTACATTAGTAAGCTGGGGGAGAATGTCTCAATGTGTATCTTATGTCTGCTTTGTCTCAAATGAGAATGTAAACAGCCCAACAAGCTATTCTACATGATTTTGTGTTTTGTTGCACGGAATGCTAAAATCTTTTACACGGATAGTGGCATTTTACAAAGTGTAAGACTTAATATTTTACGTGTTCCTGCAAAAACAAGCAGCTCTTAAGGAAAAAAAAAAGTGTGTGTCTGTGGGTGGGGGGTGGGGAGGTTTAAAAGTTAATGTTTTATCTGAAGATCCCACTAAAGTATTGCATTCAGTGGAACCCTAAAAATTATTTATTATGCATTCTAGAAATGACAGGCGTTTTGAAAGAGCAGACATGTACATGTATAAATGTATTTACAGCATTTTTTTTATTACAGGGCCTAAACAGATAATGTTGTTACCAATAAAGGGTGAAAGGTGAATGCTGATCTGTCTCAGAGTAAAAGAAATCTAGCAGTCAAAAAAAAAATAATAGTGATACACAGCAGATAACCATTTAATGGAGTGGCACACTCAGCTGTACCCCAATTGAATTTGGGAGGGCTGATGCACTCCTTTATTTACAGAAACAAATCCACTGAAAACAGTAGAGTATTTTGTTAATTTTTCACAAACCCTTAGTTGTATGGAAAAATAAGGGTCCCCTTCACAAACGAAAGTCTAGAATGTTGTTGCCGTCAATAAATAACCCCAATAACATATGCGCCATACCTCCCAACTGTCCCTTTTTCGGAGGGACAGTCCCTCTTTTGACAGCTCAACCCACAGTCCCTCATTTGTACTGGAAAGTCTCTTTTCTCTGCACTGAACAGCCAGAAAAAGAAACAAAGTTTCTCACTTAATTGGCTTTTAGCAGAGAGCCCAGAACAGCTAACAGGTACAAATAAGATACTTTGTAACAATTTTGAGACACAAAAACACAGTTTAGATAAGGAGAAATATTTTCAAACTTTCATAACCTGCCAAATTTTGTAAAACAAACATGGTAATTGGGGGGTGTGGCCACAGAAAGGGGTGTGGTCAAAAAATTGCTGCACTACGTGCGGAAAAAAATTTTTTGTCCCTCTTTTTACTTCCAAAATGTTGGGAGGTATGTATGCGCTACAGAACCAACACTATCACTACACATCCGAAACCGGAACAC
This sequence comes from Xenopus laevis, assembly GCF_017654675.1. Taxonomy (NCBI): domain Eukaryota; kingdom Metazoa; phylum Chordata; class Amphibia; order Anura; family Pipidae; genus Xenopus; species Xenopus laevis. Next base: position 74,685,111 of record NC_054383.1, read on the forward strand.
AGAAAAGAAGGGGTAAACTATACACATACAAAACAGAAATGTATCCTTCATCATTTAATGTTTCACTAAAGCTCAGTTTAGTACTCTTATTTCACAGTGTGTAATAGATGCAAATAAATTAGTGGCAAAACGATTTTCTTTATACCATAGCCTGCATTGTGGGCAGTGAGGTGGAGTTATTTGTAGAAGGAAAACAAAAGAAGGAAAGGTGCAAGAATATGTTTCACTTGTAATTGTTCATGTTTGAGCAATATTTAAAGAACTAATAACACTCTGTGCCCTTTTTGCATTGAAAAACAGTTAATTACCCAGAAGTCCACAACACCCAATTTACAGTCTGATCATGCCTAGAAAATGCTATTTCTGTAGTGAAAACTATGACCTACATAATTGGTCCATTGGCATTCCTATCCTTTAATGTATATAAAGTACATTCCTATTTTAGTTCTAGAGATAATTTAATTTTCAACTTGAATCCTGTCTTGAAAAACCTTAACAATGCTTAGGAAGAAGGGATGATCACCAAGAAATAAACTTCTCCAAATAATAAAGCCGACAGAAAACAACCATTAAACCAAGTGACATTTTTTACAGTACTAAATTAATTTTTTTCAACAAACGCATTCAGAATTTACACCAATTAACTGGAATTTACAACTACAATGTCACACTCCCACACAAACACCCATGATAAGCCGGTGGGGGGTTTCCTCAGAGTCCAGCCATCATATGAATACTCCTATTGTCCTTACTGGAGACTGTGTTCCATTACTGGCTAAGAGCCCTTGTTTTTAATAAGCACTGCTGCACCACATTCATGATAGTCCTGTTAAAGGCATAACACTATGACTGAAGCCATTTAACCATAGAGAAAGACTGAAATCTAGTACTAGAATGTTTTAAGAAACAGTTTTTATCTGCATAATAATGTTGATTTGGTAATTTGCTGTACTTAAAGGAGAAGCAAATCCTAAAGTTAAAAAACCCCAACCCCCCTACCCTACATAGGTTCCCCTCCCTCCTCCCAGCAGTCTCGTTACCCTGGGCAAATGCCCCTAACTTATTACTTAGCCCTCGGTGCAGATTCGGGCATCGGAGTTCACGGGCACCATGTTCAGCCGCTTTGGTAATTTTCGGGATGAGACCGGCAATTTTCGAGAGTTTCGGCGCATGCGCAGTTGTCGCGAGAAAGAGAATTGTTCCAACTGAGCATTAGCCGATATGCCGGTCTCATTCCGAAGATTACCGAAGAGAATAAGATGGCGCCTGTGAACTCCGCTGGACAGTATCTGCATAGAGGGGTAAGTAAAGACTTAGGGGCATTTGCTCGGGGTAACACTTAGGCTGGGGGAGGAGGGTCTATGCAGGGTAGGGGGGTAGTTTTTTTTTTTAAACTTTAGCATTTGCTTCTCCTTTAAAGAGGCAGTACACCTCCTTGTTTATTATGTGTTGAATGTGCTAAACATACTTACTTATTATGGGCATGTGCTAAACATACTTACTTATTATGGGCATGTGCTAAACATACTTTTTTTATCATGAGAAATGTGTTTTTTTTTTTGCTATATCCAGCTAAACAGGGCAAGTTCAAGCATTAAGTATCTTCAGTCTCCCTGTATGCTGTTTAGGTCAACAAATATCATAGCTTTTTGTTTTTATGTTCAGCACAAGCCCTATTCATTGAAATGTGTCAGAACAAGGATATATAATACACCTTTAAAGTCCCTTATTTATCAGAAACTCTTACTAGACAGGCTGCTTTATGCTAAGATGAGGAGACAGTGTAAGTAATGGGTGGCATGCTGTCTGCATTACCTGGTTATGAAAACAGTTAGAGGCCCAATTATAAAGCACAATACAACTTTTTTTCCAACAAGGCAGTTGTAGGTCTACTAAGAAAGCAAGAGGTCTTATCCTCTATTAAATACACTTGACTATTGGGAGTATTAAGCATGTTCTATCGTACCCATCTCCCTGTAAAGAATACAGTATGTTCTTTGAAAACATTTGTGCTCTCTGGAGAACAATTGAATCCAGTTTAACTGTTTACTTACTGATAAAGTAGTCTGAAGTGTATCTTGATTCTGGGTATGCTGGGGTTATTTCACTAGTTTGGTATTGTTTTGAGTCTTCTGAAATGAAGATTAACAGGCAGAAATGCATAACAGAAAAAAATATAAAGAGTTAGTACATATCCTTCTAATATATGCATGAAACAAAATAGAATAAAATACGGCATAGCATTAATACCAAAAGATATATTTAAATATGGTCCCCCTTGCTCATCTTGTTCGATTTTAAGAAGAAAATATTCTCAAGTATGCAATTGTACACATTAATTACACAAACTCAGGAAACTTTGAATATGATTTTAGTTGACCGAGGGCATCACTGGGCCTTTCTGTGGCAGCTAGAAGTCTTGGCAGAGCATTAGTTATGGAGAGTTTCCAAAAACTCTATTTTAAAAAGCCGTTGAAGATGGAGTGGAAAGCACACATCTAAAAGAAAGCTCAGCATATTGAAGTGTTTACTGAAATAGATATGTGGTTTACTTAGAAAATATTCCTATGTTCAAAAGTGCCTCTCACAGAGAAGGTACGTGCTACAGCAACTAAGGGTTTTCACATATAAACCTATGAGCCATGAGATCTGTGATAAAAACCATTTATACAGTATACCTCTAGCAGAACTGAATACAGGTGGATCTTAACATTTTTCACTGATGTGGTATGTATCAGCAACTTACCAAGTACTGTGGAATATTTTTATTGTTCACAGTAATGGGACCTAACCTAAATCTACAAGTCCTCAAAATAGCCTTCTGCAGTTTGTATGTATTTCCTGTTTTATTTTTGGCTAGATTCTATCTCTGTTTAAGCTTCTGGCAAAGGCGTATAAATGGGAGTGGGGAAGCACGCTCACTTGCCAAGTTACCAAGAGTGGGAGGCTCAAAATTCTAAGGATAGCACAGTTGATTTTTTTTCCCCCATTACATTTTATAAATATAGTAATGCTAAAAAAATATCACTTTCGACTCCACATTTAAATGAAGTATAAATGTGTTGTTCGTCAATATATAATACACTAAAAAAAATGTTCTACAATATGAATGTCAAAAAAAAAGTATTAACCATATGTGAATACACATTACGAACTTTGTTGTAGAGTGCATTGCTGCTGTGCTTTTAAGCTGTCAATAGCATCCTAGTTCAGGGTCACCAGAACTGCATGATGTGAGATTTTACATTTTTAATAAGATATAATTCAAATGTTTAAATCGATACACTAGGCCGTTGCTAGGTCCATGGAATATTGATTTGTGAGATTAGAGCTCGCCACAGGAAAATTCACTCTCTATTCATTCCTATGGGATTCAACTCAAAGGTTTTTAAGATAAGGGAATAAATCACTAGCCACAACAGCCAACATAGCAATCACTGCCAAAACTGACTGTATATAAAAGCTCTTGCTCTTAAGTATAGCTGTATAAAAAGGAATAGTCACTACACTGTATATTAAAATGACATATATGAAGTTATTTTTAAAGCATTTTTCTATAAATAAATTTCTGAGTTTTGACTCCTCAGATGCACAAAGCATATCTTGCATTGCAAAATGGATGCCCTTGGACCTTGTGTGATCAAGAGTAACATTGTCAGACACCATTTACAATAGGAATTTGGGTAACCTACAAATTAACAGCAATCAGCAAACATGCACAGTACATGTATGGGAGCTATTATATTAACTTAAAGAACATGTAAAGAATGAAATATTTTTTACAATAACTTGCTTATTTCTTGAGCACTCAAGTCACTTTCCCTTTCTGAGCCAAGAAGTATGACTAATAAGCACAACTCCTCCCACAGTTCCTCATATTAAGGGCAGAGAGACACAGTCAGATTCCGGGAGATGTGTCTCTGCCCTAAGGGGCAGATTTATTAATGGTCGAATTGAAAATTTGAATTTATGATTTATTTTTATGGTCAAAACTCTCAATTTCATATTATAAATAATCCAAACTTAATTTGAATTCAAATTTCGAGATTTATCAAACCTTACTCCTTTAAAAATTAAAATTCTACTATTCGCCACCAAAAACCTGCTAAATTCATGTATAAGTCAATGGGAGAGGTCCAGTGACCAATATGAAGATGTTACTGAAAGGCCAGAAACAGGCATAAAATAATAGATCTGTTTGTTTCAGCCTTGCTGTTACTATGGGAACTTGTTACACAAAATAGAAGTTACTGAACACAATTCAGTTAAAGAATGTATACAAGCACCCCTAGGGCACAAATGCATATGAAATTGGTATTAAATACATTACCTTTCTGTAATATTTCCAAGTGCTCCCACAAGATATCTCCCACAAAGTCTGGTGCCAGTTCTAGGAAGCATTCCTTCCCCAGGGCGCATAATGCTGCTCCACTCATGCAAAACTTCTGGAAGTCCACTCCTTTCAGAGTGAATTCATTCACTGCCCATGAGACCCACTCCCTCACATGTGTGTCTGTCCATTCTCTGGGATCTAACAGGAACAAATAGAATATCACTAACAAAACTGAAGCTGAAAGTACCTGTGCATAGTGGCAGAACTTCTCATGAGGATCTGATCAGTACAGTCAATGAAAGGCATCTCAGAAACCAATGTGATCTTTATAGCACATGTTCCTAGATTGTGGGGTATGTGGCAACTCAATACTAATCTTCCCATATAAAGGGGACCCGACACCCTAAGAAATAATTTCCAATCCATTTTATCATGTTAGTCAAGCAAAATAAACGTTACTTACACTATATAAATTATTTAAATCTTGTTCCCTTCAGTCACAATCACAACAAGCAGGCATACAGTTATTAAGGCAAGCTTTGCATTATCTCAAATCTTGTTTATGAGCCAGAACGAGGCACCTAAAGTGAAAGGGCATAGTGGAGTGGCAGGCAATAAATTATTGAGCTGAGATTTTTAAATGTGTTTTTAATAGGTATGGATGTTTTAATTAAAAGAAAATTGGGTTTTGTGTTAAATTTGAAAAGGACTTTTATTATACAGCGCGTGTGTGCGCGTGTGTGTATATTGGGGAAACAAATACCAGTGCTTCTTTTAGTTTATGAATAGAGTTAAGGCTGCACTCTGCCCACAAATACATCAAACCTTTCCTGGAACCAGGTATGAAAATAAATAATGTAACATGTGTCCACAGTTCTGAAGAAACTGTACAAAAGAGCACAGCCACAGGTGTAGTTGCACTAAAATGAATGCACTTCTTGCATGTATTGGTCACCAAAGGTTCTTTTTGTAGTTGTCCCAAAAACGATTGAGTCTGTCCTGCCTCTTGGTTGAATCATGCACATATCGTCATAGGGGACCCCGCAGCTACTGCCATACTGAATATGGCGTTTGCACAGCAGGTTGCATCAATAGGAGCAACAGACATGTTCCCAAAGAATCATATTTACATATGTAAATGTAATTTTAACACTGATCACCATAAGTGATGCAATCCTAACTCTGAAATGGTAATCATACCCTTCACTCTGCTACCACAAGCAAACCACATTGAAATCAACTTTGCTTTTATGACCTCTTCTCTGTCCTTTTACAACACTCACGTCAAACAAGGTACCTTTTGTCACTCTAAAGGTGGCCATAGACACACAGATCCTATCGTACGAATCGAGGATTCGTACGATTTTCGGATTGTGTGTGGCGTGTGCCATCTTTCGTCCGACGGAGATAGGTCGTTTGGTCAGGTTTGATTTTGACCCGACCGATCCCGCCGGAGCCCACGGCACATCGTAATCGGATCGTTCAGCCATACGGCCGAACAATCGGATTACACCCGATATAGCCATGTTTGTTAATGGCATATCGGGGAAAGATCCGCTCGTTTGGCGATGTTGCCAAACGAGCGGATCTTTGCATCTATGGCCACCTTTACCCTGCTAACTGGTGTGTACTGGACTGCACTGTAGCAGGATATAAGCAGACTAGGACAGCCTTGTGTTGGCAAAATTGCATTTGGAGATAAGGAAATAATCACAACACAGCCTATACAATCAGTGTCAAAGCTCATGCATATCAAAGCAGACTGAGCTCCCTAAAATTTTCCAGTGATTAGACTGGATCTTGTAGCATACCCTACAAACTTGAGCAATTCTGGCCCTTGTACCCCCCTCCCACACCAAGGTGATCTACCCGACCCAATGAAATGTAACGGCTCCAAAAAAGTAGCCCCTGTCTGAAACTCTAATCCTGGATGCAGATATTTATCAAAAGTGCTCACACCATGCAAACGTTACATTCTTTATACTTTAAGCATAAAAGCTGAGAATAATGTGAACAATTCTACATCAAATGTAAAAACTATGAGAAAAATTAGTTGTGTGGTTTCATAATGTCATATGATTAAAAGGAACTCTGAACTCCACATATAAAGCAAAATATCAAACATGTATTAAAGAGGTAGTTTAACTTTTAGTATAATGTACTAAAAATGATGGTCTTCATTTTGCAAATTTTTGTTTTTAATTATTTAGCAGCAGCTCTCCCATTTGAAATATCAGCCACTGGTTGCTAGGGTCCAATTTAAGATAGCAACAGTCGTGGTTTAAATGAAATATGGTATTATTAATAGTAAGGAGCCTCAATAGAAAGATAAGTTATAAATGTTATAAAAGAAGCAATAACAATAAAATTGGAGCGTTGCAGAGCAATAGTTTTGTTTGGTTGTGGGGGTAAGAGAGAAGAGGAAGGCAAATCATTCAGAAACTATAAAAAAAAATCAAGCCCAACTGAAAATGGTCTTGCACTGAGAATATAAGCATCTGTTTGCAACAGTATGATACAGAATTGTATTTACAATTTCTATTTTTGTAGAAACATTGTGAAATAAAGTAGCATATCTTACCAATGGGGATCCCTAAACGTTGTTGCTCCTTGGAAAAGCCACTAAAAGTAGCACGAAGAGCTTGAGACATCATCTCTTTACTACTCGGAGTCAGAAGAGGAACATCTGCACATTCCATATCTAAAAGCAAAAAAGGTATTTTGGAGTTGAAAAGAGGGTTATATAGCATTCTGTTATAGTCAGCCTACATGTTTGACACTGCTGCAGCTTAAATGTCTTCATTGGTCAAGGAAATTATATAAAAATATAGTAAAAACACCATGTGTGCCATTCCCCTAAAATATAAGGCCTAAATGGATGATAATCAGGCATCTTCGGATAACTTGGTAGAAAGGATTTGCGTGTTTTACTATGGTAAAATTGATCATCAAATAATTATTCCATGTTCATCAAGAGTAAAAACAGGACCAAACCCCTTAAAGTGACATTATAAATTGAAAATTTATTTTCAATTCACTCAATGTTGCAAGTGTTGTAGTATACCTCAGGGCTGTATGATGGGCGCGGTTTTAACAAAAGGACCTATTTGTTAAGGACAGAAAAGTGATCTATCCACATCTTTTCTTGACATGTGTCCCCTGACCTGTGTCCCCAAGACTACTGGCTGACAGATAAAGGTCAGTAATACAGTGTGTCTCTGTGTCTCTTATCACCTCTGATTTGACACCCTGCCCTATGTCTCACATCCATCAATCTTGCACAGCAAGAAAACAAGAGACCACTGACATCTGTGTGGAGCAACATAATAAAATCCAAGCCCCCCCCCTCTAAAACTATCCTATAGGAATTTTATGGTAGGGGTTTTCAAACACCAAGCATTAGAAGTAGGGATGGGCGCATTTGACCCGTTTCGTCAAAAATTTGCCACCGGCGAAATTTCGCAGACGCCCATTAAAGTCTATGGGTGTCAAAATAATTTTGTTGCGTGGTGAAATTCTTTTGACGCGCGTCTTTTTTTTTTGACGCACACCGCCATACAAGTTTATGGGCGTAATTTTTTGGCTAAACGAGGCTGAAAAAATTTGCCCGTCCCTAATTAGAAGAACTGATATTAAGCTTGATCAATTATGCTTGAAGTTCTTGACTAAACTGGTGCCCTAGTTTTGGCATGCAACATGAATGTTACACATATAAAGTATGGCATTACTAGATATTGTATTCTGTACACGTCCAATACTCTAGTTGATACAAGGCACAGCACAGAATGCCTTCTATGAATAAAATGAAACATTGTGTAGCTTCTTCCAAGAATACAATGCTGTGTCATGCAAGGCTTGGGAGTTGAGTGCCAAATATGCAAGTCAGTTCCTATAAAGAACATGACAAATCCAGATATACCTCTAGGAATATGCGTTTGCCAAATCCTCACAGAAATTTCCGTGCCAAATCTGGAGCATAACGCCCAGAAATACTATGGCGTGCCAGATAAAGAACTTACCCTAAAGTTCATTCAAGTGAAGAGCTTGCAGGGTGAGCTACTGCATTCATGGCTTCTGGAAAAATATTTAAGACTTGTTCTGTTTGACAGAATATCACAGAGTATTGAGCCAAAATATGCTGCAGGTCTCAGAAGCATACTAAGTATTAATCTCTATAAATTACTGCACGGCAGTTTTGGCTGCTTATGCTATGTAACACAAACTATTTTTTTTCACTGTATCACAATCCAAGATGCTTTGCACAGTACAGTTTCCAGACAGTATTACGTTTACAACATTTTGAAGTATGCAATACTGATGCATTTTGACAGGATACTGTCAGTATCTGTAGTAAAGAAGGACAGCACAGAACCAGCTATTTTTGCTTGGCTAATTCAAATCATGATCGAGTATCTGATGGAAAGTAATACTGGACTGTGGGGTTATAAGGGTTAGTTTAAAATAAATAGAAAATAGCAGAGTGCTTTTTATTACAAGTATCTGACCTGTTATTATAAATGCTAGGGATTCGAAGTATTCCAGATAAGGGATCTTTCTGTAATTTGCATCTCCATACTTTGCGTACTAAAAAATCAACGTCAAATAAACTCAATATGATCGTTTTGCCCCCAGTAAGGATTATTTACATCTTAGTTAGGATAAAGTGCAAGGTACAGTTATATTATTATAGAGAAAAAAGAAATTTAAATTATTTCATTAAAATGGAGCCTATGGGAGATGGCCTTCCCATAACTTTCTGGATAACAGGTTTCTGCATAACAGAGGATATAATGCTAGGAACATTATAGGAAAATGTCAGTATTATTATGTTAAAGTAGTGGCTTAAAGGCAAGCTGTAACATATTTTTTCATTCATTTTTCGCTTAATGGTACAAAACAGAGTGACAAGGACACAAATAATGTATTAATGATCTATGGGCCTTTAATAAGAGAAACTGAAATGGCAGAAACATGCTTTTTCTCTCTGTTTAACAAGTTACTCTTTGGCCCATTTCTTTTATCAGCAAAGAATTTTCTTGTTAAAATATCAAACCAGTGCTGTGTCTGCATGACCTCTGGTTTCTTGCGTGCAGTGAAGAGGCATGTCTTGTGAATAGGGAAAAAGTGAGCTGCCTGAATACCACCTCATTAGTCTTAGTGGGCTCCATATAGAACTGTAAAACATTTATTTGGGGAATAATCCTTACATCATTGTACAGCTATATTTTCTGTTTTACAATAAAAAGTGACTTGTAATCATAGGCAAATTTCTTTACAAAAATGCCACAATATGCTGGATTATTTCTTACATACTCCAGCCTATATAAGGACATTACAGCCCCCAGCACAGCATGACTAAAGGAAGAGTCTCTCCAGTATAAGTTGGGGGTTACTAGGGCATTTTGTAAAGAATGCAGAAAGCAGCCTTCTGTTCTAAATAACACTGACCCATTCCTACTGACTATAGGAACATGTCAGTATCAGTTGTGATTCTGTGAGTCTTACATTTTACAATAGAGGAGTACATTATGCTCTATATTTTAAAGTTCATTAAAAGCATTCTTCATTTATGTAGCACTGGCATAGAAACTTAGACCCTGCGTACAATGAAGTTTACATTCTATCATATTCACACAATCTATAGCCAATTGCATCAGGAGACATTTAGCCCCTCTTCAACTTAAGTTGTTGAGACAACTTAGGGAGACTTCGGAATAATGAAGCGACAATTATGCCATCCCGCCGGTGATTAAGATTTTTGCTGGGAAGGCATTTAGTGGAGATTAGTCGTCCACAGTAGCAAAAATTTATTGCAGGCGACTAAATCTCCCCGTGTGCCACCACCCTAAAACTAAAAGCATTGATCCCACTTTATCCATGCAGAATCTAACAACCATTGATACAGACAATATGCAGAGATAATGGGGGTCATTTATCATCACTGGGCAAATTTGCCCATGGGCAGTAACCCATGGCAACCAATCAGATTGATGCATTTATTGTTCTACTTGCAGCTGGCTTTAAAAAGCTATTCTGATTGGCTGCTGTGGGTAACTGCCCATTTGCTTGGGCAAATTTACCCAGTGTTGATAAATGAGCCCCAAGATGTTGTCACCCCTGCTGAAAGATCCTACATGTAGTATGCAGCCTCAGGTGATAGCAGCAGGCATCACCACTTCCGGCTAAGGATTGTGGACCTTGGGACTATATTTTTGATCACCACTTCCAAACCCAGTCCCTCCCCAGCTGTGAATAGAAGCGCTATTGTCTCTTGTTTTCATTTTCTAGTCAACAACATAGTCCAGAGCCCCAATAAAAATTGATTATCCATCTGCACTGGTCACAGCAGTGATGCAGTGGAAAGGCAACCATTATACAGCCACCATGCTGAGCACCTTATTACAAATTAAAGAATCCTACCTATTCTATCACAGCAATAAAGCAAACTCACATTGTCCTGTTCTGTAATAGGGTTCAAAAATCACATCTCTCACAATGCTTACTTGTCCACTATAAAAGCACACACCTTCTCTATTGCAAGCTAATGTTCAGTACAATGGGAACTGGACTAATTAAATTGCATGTGTGAACGACAGGCCTTCATCCTCAATACTCAGCGCCTACCATGGGAGGTGACAATTGTGGGAGAGGTAATAAGAACAGTGTTCATTTATTTAACAAAGCAGTACAAACAATGTACACACAGGGTTCTTGTAAACAGCATAAATAGCTATTTAGAGCCATGTTTCGCCTCTATTGTTGACTTTCTGCCAAATCTTAAAGTAGGTCTTACTGGGAAGAAGACATTTATAATGGGTTCTTACTAAAGTCCAGTCACTTACGAACAGCCATAATTTCATGAATTTCCTAGGGAACTCTGTATGGCAGCTAAGATAGCAATGTTTGAGCCTTATGCCTTAACATGACTTCTTATTAAAGGTTACCATAAACTGGCTGATACTCATCAGTATTTGATAGATTGGCCTGTGAGCCAAATGGATGAAGCAGTCAAACATGGGTTGCCATTGCTCTATGTTCCTTTGTTTTATTAGCTTGGGCTGATGATTGTTCATTCTAATGTACCATGCACTGACAAACATGATTCACCAGCAGATGAAATATATGAACGTTTCCAATGAATCAACCAATATCCATGGTATATAAAGATTTTAGTTGACACTCAGCCCAACATACATTTACCATGTGTACATGCCTTGCATGTGATTTTTGAAGTCAATATATTTCCAGCATAACGCTGTAGACAGCATGTCAGCACTGCATTAACGCTTATTGCTTGGAGAATTAAACACCACTTTGAAAACATTGTCCCTGCACTCATTCAACTGAATTGTTAGTAACTATTCTATCTGATAGAGAATATCTTTTAGGAGAGTATCAATCTGAGCTATGCAATTAAAGATCCTTTCCTTCAACTCAGTTAGGTCACCTCAACCAAAACAAAGAGACAATGTATAAGGGAGCTGTAGGTGTGCAGAGTTGCAGTTATACATTTTGGCTTTGTGAACTAGAAACCGAATGTACACTTTTACTGGCAACAACTGCCTATAGGGGATTAAGTTTTAGAACAGTTTACATTTCATGTAACATAATACAGCAGCTTTCACAAAATAAGATGTGACTCACTGTGGTTATAAGCTGCTTTTGGGAGTATATTAACGCTGAAAATACGTGCCACTCCAAGTGTTTTTTAGAATTTTTGTTACTATGAAAAGCCTTATAGTAAAGGTTCTTTTAAGGGCATGAAAAAACAAAAACCCCAGAACATTTGTGGCCATTTGCAAGAAAGACTTTATGTCAATAGAAATATCATATTGGAGTAATTTTGAGATTGAACAAGAGAGAATAAGGCATAATGATCATTGCGGCAATAAAAATTCACAAAAATTAAAATGTAATGCAACTTTTTTTTTACAGTTATTAAAATTGTGAACTAGATTGTGTATAGTGACTTTACAGTTTGCTTAAAGGGTTCCTTTTTTACCCTCAAACAAGGACTTTTCCGGAAATGACAAGTTTTTATAGATAATGCACACATTTTTTCTGGCACATCAGTCACAAAAATTTTACAGGAGTGAAAAAATATGTCCAAGAAGAAATGGTTTACTCTGAGCATCATTTTTCAATTAACCAGACATGCTTCACTAAAAAAAAAAAACAGAACAATAATTCTTAAACACAAATTGACTGAGGCACTGTTATGTCCTGGAGAATTTTGCACAAATAATTAGTCTGTACATATTAGATACAAACTTCAGTCATCCCAGCTGCAAGGGAATTGTATTCCAGATATGTGATCCCAACTACCACCACTAACAGGGGATGCAATAGTAGAGACGGTAGAGAGAATTTTCAGTGACACAAAAAGAACGTTTGAGTAGACACCGGTTATTTGGAATGAATTGTAAGCACTTAAAACATAAACCGGAGAGGCCTGCCAAAATTAAAAGTAGCCTCTATTTACAGAGTATTTCCATACACCATAAACTCACATTTTCTCAATACACATGCATACTATACACCCATACACAATTCTCCAAGCAATAAATATTTTGAGTTTCAAATATAAAGTAAATTGCAAAAGTATTCAGACCTTTCACCCATTCTTATTGCTGAAACTCAATATTTGTGCAAGTGGTGTATATACAAGAACTAAAATATGCTGTTGGTGTAAGCAGTCACTACATTTTGTAGAGCCACTTTTTTACAGCAACATCAATTCTTCCATGGAGAATTGCTCCAGGCTGTGTTCATTAGCAGGATAATGCTTTTGTATAGCAGTTTGTAAAACGTACTGATTTTTAGTTGCTTTAAGACCAGTGCTTTGACTGGTGCTTTCTACATTATAGATTTTTCCTTTTGCCTATTCAAAACTTGGGCTGAAGTGAAAAATAAATTCCCCAGTTCTACATAAAAACACAGCACAGGGTTCAGTCTTCCCAGATGTGGCAGGGTTAACGGCTGTTCTTTCTCCTCCTCTTGTGACTGAGTCACCCCAGTGTAATGCGAGACCACCAGAATGGATGAGTCTAGTTAATCGTCACAGTGTGCATGGGAGCTAAATCACTGATCCCTGTTCCATAGCCAAACTGACTGCAGTTTCCAAATATTCCCACACTGCCTGATTAAACTTCTCCCAGGGCCACAGTCATCATGCATTCATTCTCCATATATCCCCACCAACGCATGCACATGCCCTCTACATACATATGGGAACCACATTGGAAAACTTTGAAAACCGATCACTTAATGATATCCCTATGCAGTACCAAAAGTATTGCTAGATTTCTGGCACTAAATGGGTTAAAGGAGTATTTATTTTACTTAAATGGGACATGTTGCGCCAACAAGAAATCAAGCTCAAAGAACAATTTCACACACCCCCAGTGGTGCCCCTTTCATATGGAAGTAATTTCAGTTATAAGAGCAGTCCCCTTCAAGGAATTTGTTCTCACAGCCCTACTGTGCTGCTCCCTATGGGAATTGTTCCTCTTCTAAGAACATCTTCTCACAAGTCAGTGTGTGTTGTAACTTTCATATGGGAGAAATTTCTGTCATAAGCAGAACCCCTTCACGCCACCTAAAGATATTTCCACTACAGCAGAGGATCTTATCATTACATCCAGTCAGTCACTCACAAGATGTCCCTCAAATGTGGGAAAAATTCTAAGTAAAGCAACCTGAGAGTTATTAGTAGGATTTCCACAGAAGGCAACATAAACAGTGCCTGGGATTGGAAGCTATTAGTGGTTATACGAGGGATTTTTTTCTCTGACACAGCACAGGTATATTGAAACTCACTGTGCAAGAGAAGTAGCTCACCCCACTCTAACCGAGGTATTTGTGCATAAAAATGGGCAAGATAACACAATTTTGCCCAATGTAACACTCTGGCTAAAAAAAAAGTTTTTAGGTGAAAGAACCTCCACTGCATAACTGGATCTATACACATAAGTATGAAGAATTAATAGGAATCAAAGTGTTAATTATCTACCATCATGAGGCCGGTAGTTGCATTAATACCAAAGAAGAATTACCCTAAAAAGCAATCTGGATGTTGGCTTAATACACATACACAGTTCAGCCAGGGGCGTTATAAGATGGCGTTAAAAGAAAATGGCCTATAAAGGAACAAAGATCAATTATTTATTGAAACCATCATGCTGGAAAATAATTAGGTCTGAGTACACGCTGTACCTAATTCCAAACAACATTAAAACTTTCTCTGATCCCAAAGGACAAGGCAAAAATAAGCAAAACAAAAATAAGTTGCACCTAGAATGCACCTGAGTGGCTTTACTACAGAAGAATATGTCAGTGTTCCTTTGAAATTGACCAGACTTCTTTAAAGCAGTACATCTACGGAGAATATTTACAGAGGAACATAGGTGTGATTCACCTAACCTTAAAGGAATACTACCAAAATGCATTACACGCATCTATACACATTTCTTGTAAAAGGGTATATATTTTACGTCAAACAGACGTTAGATATGTATAGCAAATTACAAACTTATTGTGGATGTCAAGGTTTTGCATAGATAGATGCTAACTTTACTTGAAGATATCCACTGGACTAGATCACTACATCAGAGCAGGATATAGCACTAGCATGGCTCATTTACAAACACTGGGCAAATTTCACCTGGCCAGTAACCTATGGCATTGCTCTAACTCTGGCTGTCTTTAAAAAAAAAAGGAGGCAGTAAATCATTGTGACTAATGGTTCAGATTTGCCCAATGTTGATAAATGAGCCCAATAAAAATGAAGGAGCAACAATATACTACAAGGCTGATTGTCAAAAACACAGATATGACATCATAAAACCAGAAGTGACATCATTTGAGGTCGCTGAGAAGGCAAATGGGGACCTGAAGTCTCAAACCCATAAATTTGGAATGTCTCGGAATCTAAAGAAGGGGTACAATTTATTTCATGCATTGTGTGGGTCACACTAACTTTAGGTAAGTACATATGATTCTTAAAAGAAGTCATAATACAATTATTTACACCATCCTACAATCAACACCGCTAACATTTTATCAATTACTCATCTTTTATTTCCCACTTCTGAAATGCAAAGAAGCAATGACTAAACAGAAGTATATATTTTGCATACAATGTTAAAGACCCTTGAATGACACTGAGCCCATTCCTCTAATGATTTCTTTTAGGGCTCATAACCACAGACTTTTTCAGTGACATATTCCATATTGCAGCTAGTGCACCTTGAACATGCACATAGGGCCTAACATTTTGACTACATTCTCACCTCCACAGCCTGTTATGGTTTCCCCAGGCCAGGACCTGGAAAATATAGCAATTTAGTACATTGGGTGGTGTCATATATTAGGCCCCCCAATATGTACAGTACATAATTTATGCTAAGGAAATTTTCAATGAATACATACTCAATTTATGCTATGTTTTAAAGTTATTGTATGAATATAAACACAATTTTCAATTTCAAGTCTGTCTATTGGCAGAAGCCAGTTCCTCTCTGGGTCAAACTGCTAAATTCTGCTGCATTGTTTTAAGTGCCAGAAACAGACAAATGAATGGCAATAACAAAACAAACCAGACACTTTAAATATTAATGCATGACAGTATGTATATTAAAATTTAGAATATAGATACATTTAATTCATTTTTTACCATTTCTGTCACTTTGCAAATAAACAGTTTGTGGGTGAACATCTCCTGAGGCTGAATGGTATTCTTAAAGGGTTGTTTACCTTTGAGATAACTTTAGTATGATGTAGTGAGTGATATTCTGAGAAAATTTGCAATGGGTTTTCATTTTTCACTATTTGTGTTTTTTGTGCTATTTAGCTTATTATTAAGCAGTTCTTCAATTTGCATTTTAAGCAATCTGGTTGCTAGGGTCCAAATTACCCTAGCAATCATGCATCAATCTGAATAAGACACTGGAATATAAATAGGAGAGGGCTCGAATAGAAAGATGAGTAATAAAAATTAGCAATAACGATAAAATGTGTAGCATTTGCTTTTTAGAAGGGGCCCATTTGAAAGCTGCAAAGAGTCAAAAGAAAAAGGCAAATAATTATAAACCTATAAAAAATAAATAGTGAAGACCAATTGAAGTTGCTTATAATTGGGCATTCTATGACATACTAAAAGTTACCTTAAAGGTGAAGCACCCCATTAACTGTGCACCTGTTTTAGAAGATAAGACAAGGCAATTCTATTCTGCTAGTCATACTAAAGATCAGGCAAAACATCAACAAAAACTCCCACTGTCTGCTAGTAATCTGTACACAGATAAACCATACCAGTATACCCGACACACACATTCCACCATACTAAGCATGATCAGAACTGCTTGTAGTGTCCCTTTAACTAGCCAACAAAAATCCAGTAACAAAAAGTAGCAACAATGGTCTGAAAACAGTTACGCATAAGCCATACAGATGCAAAAGGTGTTAGTGTGTTCACAGCTAACACGGGCAGCTCTGTCTCACGCTCCTCTATGCTCAAAATGACACACAGCTCTGCTTGCTATATGGGCTGTGCGGCAAGGGTGTGCTTTCTTGGTTGAAAATGCAGTCAGAATGTTGGAAATAACTCAGAGGCATAGAGGTGGCTCTGTGGTTAAAGGATTGTAACACTAAGATTGAACAGTAAAACGCATTTGTTACCGATCAATTGCCTCATCAGAACCAAATTCCTTATATGCATTAACCAAGTGGAAAAAAGTATTTTACTCAAAACAGAGTTACAAGAATTACTGTTCATGCAACAAAGAAGCACTGTCCCTGAAAACAGGTTATTACGTTGAAAACAAGTCATTTTGAACTAAAAAATCTACCATATAAATAAAAAGTTAGAGGTGGCAGTGAATACTATGTAGACTGTTGAACTGGGGACTGCTCAGACTGCCAATATAATACACCAGAAGATGTGTGACCAATCATTCAGCTCCTCGGTAATATCTGGATCGCTTAGGGAAAATGGCCCCAAATATGGGCCAATGGGATGCCTAATCAGCCAAAATCAGTCATAAGGCCAACTATAATACGAATTGTAATTTATTTAGCCTTACTTGGTCAGCTAAAATATCACAATACATGCAGCAGCAGGATGAAATATGTAAAATGGGGGTTCTACTGTATACTCATTTTCAATTTCTGGTCAAACAGTGCCTGCCACACTGTTTTCTGACTAGAGGTACCAATTGCAGTCTGATGGGATCATAAAATAGTCTGTTGTGCTCAATCGGGGGGGGGGGGGTGTCATGGTCTGAACAAACTGGCATCTTGGCAGTAATGGAAGAAAAAAAAAAACCATAGGGGGAGAAAAAACAGCCAACAGGTTAGCATTTAAAATTAAATAAGAAAAAAAAGTCATCCAAGGGCAGGCAGGAAACAGGGAAGCTTATTTTGCAGAGTATAACAATTTTCATGGCCCAACAACCTGCAACCCCATTTACCTAACTGATATACACTCACAACTTGCACATTTCTTTTTCAATTCAGAACTTGAATAGCTGCTCTTGAATGAACTAATCACAATAAAACTGGCCATATACCAAGAGATCTTGTTCAGCAAGGTCATCCAGCAAGCACATATTTACCAAATTGACCATTATCTACTTGCTGGGTAATTTGGGATTTTTCAGCCTCCAGGCCAAGGATTTTTAGAAGAAACCAACTTAGTAGGCCAATGTGTTTCTACGCTACAGGATTTTCAAAAATGTTTGATATACCACTGCCATTTCCCCATACACATGCCTGTAGCTGCTGGTGTATGGACAGTTTTAGACTGACAAGAGTTGTTTATAATGACATGTAAAATACCTTAAAATGAGTATGTAGAACCTTTATAGTTACATGTAAAATCAACACACCCTAAAATTTGTTTACAGCAATGGATGATCTGATGCTGTGAATACCACCTCTTTAATAGAGTTGATTTATTAATTGAAATCTATTTAATTTCATCTCAAAGAGATTAATAAATCAGGCCAAGGTTACACAGTAAAAACTAAATACATATATATAAATTAACATGTGCAGAACGCTTACTTAGAAAAGAAGCAGATAGCTACATGTTACTTTCAAAGCAATGTGACATTCAGAAATTAACAGAAGTAGTCATATGATTAAAGGAACAATGACAAAAAAATCTTATGAACTTGTTTTATTCTAATTCCACCCTGCTGTGTTCAGCTATCTTTAATCTGCTGTCGAAACAAAGTCCCACCCAATCTGTTGTAATTCATAAACATTACCTGACCCCAAAGAGCATCTTCAAGAAAAATTAGAGGCAATTTGCATATAAAATACAGAATTCTACCAGCAAATCATATGAAGTAAACACTACAAAGCTGACAATAGGTAATTTTTCCCCAGTGGTCCCTTAATAAATGAAACAAAAACAGAAGTCATATTCAAATAACCCATCTTTGACATTAAAAACTTCAAATAACCTATCTTTGCCATTAAAAACTATCCAAAATGCCTCAAAGGGCAGGTATATAGAACATCTGTTTTTACAGAAACAAACCATGATAAGTGTGACAGTTGTCCTTTAAACACCCACCCTACTCTGGCCCTCCAAGATTTTTAAGGATGTTCAAGTGTGAGGATGGCTAGTGGTCCCAAAAAATAAAGGCAAGGCCAACCAAAAATATAAATGGCTATATAAATTGTTAAAAGAAACTATACAGTTAATAATTTAAAGTAAAAAAAAATACAAGTCATAAGGAGTTCTATGACAATAAAAATGCATGGAGTCAAAGATCAAGGGCTTTTATATAGGTTATTGTATTTCAAGGTGACTTCTAATATCCTCACATTTTACATCTTTTCTTACACTTAAATTTAAATCCAAATATTAGGCACCACCAATGATTCTACAGGCTTACCTGATACCCAAGGGCAATGCTCGGTTTGGCAAAAAACTGCACAGGCCTGGGGTATTTCTGTAGAGTCCACTATCATCGTGTTTTCCTGCTTCTTCCATCTACTCTCCATTCTGGAACAGGAAGCGCATGCACAGACTTAAATGCAAAAAGACAGCTTTTTCACTCTACTGTGCATGGACCTGCCCAGGCCCAGAGAAAAAGAGACAGAATAGAAAGAAGATTGCAGCTGTGAGCTTTTACAGAAATAACCTAGTTTTCAGCTAACAGAAGCACCAGCTTGGGGTACCAGGTAAGCTATTATAATCACTGGGGGTGCCCGACATTTGGCTCCAGTCAGTGATTTTAACTTTCTTTCTCATTTAAAATGAGTCATATGATATTGCAACTGTGTATAAGCATATTTACATCAGCACTACATGACAAAAAAATACTTAAATGCATAGAGGCAAAGATGGGATTGACTAATGAGTTAGATCTTGGTTTTCTTAAAAGCAATGGATCAATTCAGACTTTAACATCTAGTATACTGTAGATACCAGGCAGTAACCCCCTAGTAACCAGTCTGAACAGTGAATAAAATATGATGGTTGCAAGCAAGTAACCCAGAACATCTAAGTATAAAATGAACTCTTCAGGCTAAATATAGATACCATGGAGCTATGTAGAAAGCTGCAGCATTATCCTGTCACAATTATTATATTAGTTTGAGAGATTAGTAATGATTGCTACACATGAAACAAATATAAAAGGAAATTCTAGGGCCTTAGGAAACTATATTATTGTCAATTATAAAATTCTGGTAGCCAGCTACTTAGCAAGGATTCTGTTTTGCTTTCACTTGCCTAGTCTGGTTTGGGGGGGAAGTACTCTATGATAGTACTCTTTCTTCTAGCTAGACACTGACCTTCAGAAATTAAATAGAGATGGTACCCTGCATTTTAGGCTTTAAATAAATAATAGGTTCCCAGTATAGAAACAACTGCTATATCTATGATGACACCATAAAGAAACTAAGTTATAAGACACTTCGTACATGATTTCTCCTTGGTGGTCAACACCGAGTTCCTTTATGGTTGTTCTTGCTGTAAAAAGTGCTTTAGTAGGAAGCAAGATACCAAAGTAGAAAAGCCTTACATTTTTTAGAATTGCATGGTCAAAAGTTGCAGACTGTGTCGTCAGACATAAGGAATGACTGGCTATATGACTGGGTTTTAACTGTGAAGCTTGTGTTTAGTCCCTGTGTTCACCTCCTATTGACCCTTTGAAGGCATTTATCTAACTGTGCCTCAGGAACCAAAATCAGATTATAAATCCTACAGTGCGAGTATATACAATGCATGTACATTGTGCTGTGGTCTAGTGGTACTATAATTATTTATTGCTTACTGCTCTTGAGTCTCACTGGAAACTCATCTCTGGGAAACCGTCATGTTGCATGTCTTCCATGGCCTACTAAAACCTACTGTGTTGTTTGCAAAAAAGTTAATGCCAAGAGTAATGCTATTTACTTAGGTAAGCGATTTTAAAAGATCACAGATACTAATCTGTACAGCTAATCTCTTTATCTCCACAATTTGCAGTCCCTGCCTGGAAGGCAAGTGTACTTTACTGTATTATTTACATTTGTGCTTTTCAAGGGCCTAATTATGCAAACCAAACAAACAAATCCCCTCTCTTTCAGATGCTAAAGAGGTGCTGCAATGCTCACTTACTACTGCAAACATCATTACATTAAATCATGCTCTATGTGTTCAACCCGTAAGCAGATAAGACTGCAATTTGATGTATGAAGGTAGTCTCAAATAGATGGAATATTCTTTGGCTAGGGGAGGAGCCTAAAAAATATCCACATCACTTAGGAAAAAAGATGACAAGGGAAAGGCCTGCTGCTCAGATGTATTGGAATGATTTATACTAGACTTTTGTTTACATTACCTATGAACCAAAATAAACAAAAAATATATAAACAGGACTCATCTGATGCCCTATTTAAAGTTAATCTTGTTTTGATGTTAAAAATATATATAAAGTAAGCTTTGTATCAAGCAGGTTATGCAATTGCTCCAAGAACTCCATAAATAAGAAACACTGTGACAACAAAAGAATGGGCATGAATTATGTCTGTTCAACAACTTTTCTGCAGATGGTCACAGATCATATTTAAATTCCGCTGCACGCACAGAAACCGTTACAGGATATAAACCCTAACCCCCCCCCCCAAAAAAAAACGAGAGCCTGTGCTGTACTCTTGGTCGCTGAAGTGGTTAACAAATTTACAACCAGATATTTCAGCAAGCCGAGTCACCAGATGTGGCTGCTGAGAATACACAGCTATGTCCATTAGAAAGTAAACAAAATTCTTAGTAGTATCAAGGCTATAAAAAGGGTGATAAAGGATTCAATGGGATGATGCTTTGCTGCTGGCACAGTTCAGTGCATTAGATCAAAGTACTTTAGGAGTCAAAATGTCATCAACCCCTTGAGTGAGACAGGCTAATCAATGTCTCGCTCACTGCTAATTGCTGAATTCTACAGTTGCGCCAAGGGCTTTTGTGTTGATGCAACTGAGTAGTCGCAGCAAAGTTGTTTGGGATAGCAACTTTGAATTAAATGCCAGTGGGGACATTTATCAATTTATTGCTCAGCTCCAGCTGGCAGACTTTAACCCTAACCCTAATAATACACTAGCCTTCAACTCGCCGTGTCTCCCTATACACAAAGAAGGCTGCTAAAACTGTAGAGAAAAATTAAAAGCCACAAATTTGTGCTGATTTAATGAGCGGGTCATACTTATCCGCTAAACTGATAAAATTAAATTGTAGAGGGAGGGTAGAAACATGGAGGTCACAAGGGTTTTTTTTTTTTTCGTTTTTTCCCAGTTCTAACTCACACCCTTTGCTTCTCAGACTATAGCAGCCCAGATGCTCAAGCTGCAGCTGCATAAATATGAATGAAAAAAAAAAATCAGAAAATGTATTTTCTTTTAATATTAAGACCACAAAAACAGTACTTCTCTTTACAAAACGCTCTGCCTATGAAGCAATCTTATGGGCCGGGTCTCAAAAATAACAGAATATCTATGCAGCACATATAAAAATACAAAACAAACACAGACACATACAATATATTCTAACAGTAGAAACTTCTATAAACGGTGGCAGGTTGGTGCAAGTCTCTCTGACTGGCTAAACATTTCTTCTATGTTGCACCTGTGAGTGCTACATGTGGTTGTGCTTTTTGGTATCCAGTGTGGTACCTGCTACAGGCCTCACAATGTCTCCAGGCAACTTTTGGTACCACAGAACCACCTTGCCCATTCCACTATGGCTTGTCACACAAAACGCGTCATAGTCTAACTGGGGGTTTTATAGTTCAGCTGTATATATGTGCAATATGTATACACTGAATTATAAATACGTGCTCCCTCCTTATATATTTTAGTGTTAGCCCTATGTAGAGTATAAAAGCATAGGTGCTATATATGAGTGCAGTCCCTGTCCTGTTTAATGTTCCCATGCCCCATTCATACTCTGCAAGTATCTCTTCTCCCCTGAAGGTCCTATAGGTCTCTGTACTAACTAATTATCCCTGTATGTTCTGTTTCCATTGCAACGTGAGGGCCCTCCTGCTGTACTGGCCCAGGTGGGTTTTATTCTAAGTAGTCCAGCTGCACAAATCATTCTCAGGCTATAAAGTTGTCTGTCTTTTTATTAATGCGAGCACTTTGTGTATGTGGTGTGTGTAACTCTGAGTGTACTGGGCTGTCACATTTCTCACTGCCTGTCTGGCTGTTCATGTACTTTATAAACTCAAATGAGCGCTACAGTGTAGCTG
This sequence comes from Xenopus laevis, assembly GCF_017654675.1. NCBI lineage: Eukaryota > Metazoa > Chordata > Amphibia > Anura > Pipidae > Xenopus > Xenopus laevis. The sequence goes on from NC_054383.1 coordinate 74,708,184, forward strand.
TTTTGCACACTCAGCTGGAGTGTGGGGACACTAGTGTGTGCATTTATGTCCTCAGGTATGTGCCGTGACGTGTGTATCACAGCGGGTTTATGTTGTAGCAATCTGCCCCTCGGCCCCGCACCCACTCACCAGAGCACGAATAGGCTTCATAGTCTTTCTCTGTTTTGATGATTAAAGTCGGTTTAAGGTCTAGTGCAGCTTTCATGGCTGATGTGCCAGTGCCTCTTCAGCTGGGCGTCCTTAGTGAGAGAAGGCGGCTGCTCTCCTTATACACAGATGCGCAGACACAATAGAGCCCGGCGCACTCTTCAATCGCACGATGATTTCTCCTTCCAAATAGAGAAATGTGTGTTCTCCCGCTTTCCTTTTCCTCCCTGTCTCTCCTTCCACTTCCCTTCCGCTCTCCTTGTGAGCAGGGAGCTGAGCCGCCTTCTTGCCGGGCTTTTGTTATTTCTGAGCTTGTGTCCGTGCAGTCTGTGAGAGGAGCTGGGCTGAGCGAGGGCTGGGCTGGAGCTGTGACAGCAGCCGGGGGCTGACTTTGTGTAGAGCGAATGGGAAGCCAGCAAAAGTCACATACTGCTAACTAACCTTCTGCACATCGTGTCCAACAGCTGCTCCAGCTTCTCATTTGCATGATGTACTCCCTGCTGCTGCTATTCACCTGAAGACCCTCCTCACTCATTAGGGCCGGCTCAAACTAATAACCCAGGACTGCCATTAAGAACATACTGATGAACAGTGTCAGACGGGGACATCAGGGGCCCACCCAAAAGACCTTAGATCAGGGGCCCACTCTCAGTACTATTATTCTTCCTCTCCTCACTTAACCTCTAGTCTATTCCCCTAGTCCAGAGGTGCCCAATTTTTTTGCAACAAGGGCCAGATTTGGTGAGGTGAAAACGTGTGGGGGCCGACCATTCAGCCCGACATTCTTTGAACCATTAACATTAAATGACAGGAATCAAGTAATCGTAGCAGTAAAATTTGGGCACATTAGTGAAATGATCTGCCACTTGTCTATACCGCCCGAGGTTGGCCTTAGTTTTTGCCGCCTCCCCCCCACCTCTCACCTTCAGCGCTCTCTGCACTAGAAGAGACGAATTTCCGGGTTGAAAACCGGAAATTCGGCTCTTAGTTACCAGGAGTGGCATTTTTGCCGCCCCTGGCAACCAGGGGGGCACTGTCGTCTGAGGCGAGTGCCTCAACTCGCCTCATTGGCGGGGCTCCCCTGGTTAGCAATAGACACGTACTGGAACGTAGTGACGTCACACTTCTTTAGTTTACTGTACTGGCACGTCAGTATGTCTATTGACACCTTCAGCCCTAAAGAAGTATGCGAAAACATTGCACCTCTACGTGCCAGATCATCACTAATGTGCCTTAATATTACTGCTACCCCCGACGACAAATTGCCTCTTCTTCAGGGCGACAATCTCCCCGAACTGCCTTCCCCTACCTTCCCGCCGGCTATAATGAAAAATCGCCGTCGGGATGCTTTGTTTTCTGAAGTAATTCAGAATTTTTATTAATATTAAGAATCCCAAATAATAATCCCATTTGGGATTAATAATCCCAAATTTAAAAATCTCTATTTTAAGCACTAAGCTCCATCCTCTGTATGCACTGTGCTCACAATCCAAGTTCAAGTTCTACATGCTAAGGTACATCAGCCAATGAATGGACAAATGGACAAAGCCATATCTTTTAAATGCACATACTTTTTTCCATTTACAGGTAGGCTAATGCCACACTGAGCTGCCCCGTAGACCATGCTTAGGCTGCTGGAGCACGCCCCTGCTCCATTTACCTGAGCTGCTTCTGCCTGCGTGCGCTATACACAGCAGAGGTTGCCTGAGGATGCCTCCTCTTGCGTATTTAGGCTGACCTGCTTCTGCTCCACTGCATGTGAGCGCATGCAGGAAGATGTAATGCAAATCAACTGAGATGGGACATATAGTGGAATTAGCTCCTCTTTACCTGCAAAAATAAATAGGCTGAGAGCAGTGGAGCCTACAGCTCCTTGTGCCCATAGCCTTATACAGAGGCCAAAAAACAGCCCCTCTGCTCATATTATCAGTCTTCTGTGTCTGTACTCTGAGCCACTGCAGGCACAGGAGCAGACACACAGAGCAGATATCTGCACCGAAACATGTGAGTATGCAACCCAGTGTGAGTATTGCATCTTCACAATGTCATAATCACAATACTATTTTGATTACCGTAGTATTTAATTCAGATTTGGATTACATGACAGCATAGAAACAGCACATCAGAATAGATTAATTTGGCCCATAAAATCACCCATTAGGCTAATGCCACACAAAGCTGAAAAATGCATTCCAAGAATTAGCTGCCTACACTGGCCTTGCCTGCACCAAAAACCATTGCATCAGCCTGGGTGCAGAGATACACTGTGAACCACAGTGCCAAAACGTGAAAGTTTGCAATTCAAAACTGAAATCAACCACGAGTGCCTGCACTAGGGGTGCAGACAATGTGGTAGGCTCATGCCAGCGTAGGAACAATTTTTGGACTTCATTTTTCAGCAGGCCTGGATTCAGCCCTATGTGGCATCAACCTTAACTTAGCTAGTGTTCCTGACACTCAAAAGATGGCCTGATGAGATAAGACGATGGGGTCCTGTTGTGAAGACATGTATAATACTGATGTAGAACTGCTGCCTGCTGAACCTTTGGGCTGGCACAGTAAGTTTATTTTATAAAATGCAGCATTTCTATACATAATCTTATTAATGCTTTAGTTCTCCTCTAAATCAATTTTTCTGCTGGAGGAAGGTTGCTTTGATCAAGGCGAAATTGCCTATTAGGTGCCCTAGGTACTAGACTAGGGCCTGCCTAGTGTCAGAAGTCTGGTCTATGAAACTGAAAAAAATGAATGGTGCAGATCCAATGTGATTCCATCACGGATCCTAGGTCACTATTTAGTTATAATCTGGCTCAGACTATGACCCACAGCCTACTTGGCTCTAGAATAGTTTAGGTGCCTCCAGGCACATAATGCTTTGAAGCCCTAAGAAGCATATTGTGAAAGACCCACCCATATTGTAAAATAGCTGTCATGGAGGCACCCCTGTGTAATAAACATTCATAAAACAAAAACAAAGATGCTAAACTGATCATTTATTTGTATTAAAATACATTTATTTAGATCTAAACAATGATGTGGGAAATATTATCTACACGCAATCTGCACATGCTAAATCCCCTTTATCAGAACAGATGAACAAATATGTTTGACCATGTTATGCTTCAGCAAACATAACATCCATGTATAAAAAAAGGTGCTCTTGACTAAATCAAGCAATACATGTGCATACATACAATAATGTTTATGTTACAAATAAGCCTTTTGCTTGCGTTTAGACACTTTTTTTACACATGTTTTTAGAAATTTAATGAAGTTAGAGTAGAAACGGAAATTATTTACTCTTACTCTCTCTGCTAGTAAATTTACTTTTCTAGAATTAACTATTTTCTGATTGATTATGTATCCCAAAAGGGCATTTACAAAACAAATTTGCCTTTCTACCTAGGAAAGTCTAAATACTAAATGATTAACGTCTCCTCTCACAGCCAGCGGTCAGTGCTAACAGACAATTCTACTTTTATACAGTGCATGTTATTATACACACAATATTACTATTAAACATAGGCAGGGGTGCAAAACGACCCACTACTTAACACCTGTAAGTACAGGGCATTTGCAAGTACCTGAGCTACAGTTTATTACAAAAGCAATCAGCACTGTTTAGTTCATGTCTGGTCATTAAATTCCAACAGTGATACCAGTTTTGTTATTGCTGCTTTACAGTATCTAATAATGTATGTGAAGAGACTGGAACTAATTTCTCTCTGCCACAACTAGTAATCAGTAGCATAACAAGAAGCGTCAGCCCCCCCCACCAAAAAAACCTTTAGAGGAGCCCGGCAGGCATAGCTCTCCCCATCCAAGACATGATGAGCTGACAAGTTAATAATTCCATCAAAAGAAATAGGAAAGAGGAAAGAAGGAAGTGTTTAAATGGGTTATTCACCTTTCAGTTAACTTTTAGGGAGTTATTTACTAAACTCCGAATTTAAAAATCACAAATAAATAGTATTTTTTTTTTTAATATAAAATCAGACTTTTAAAAAATCTAAATTTTTTCGGAATTTATTAAACCCTGAGGATGGAAAAGTCTGAATCTGAAAATCCAGCATCTCAGACCTGTCGAGAAAAAAAATCATGAAAATCTGATTTTTTTCCCTGCAAAGCAAATTTTCGGGAAAATGTAATAGTAAATAAGCGTAAAAAACCCGAGTGGATTTGATCAGAGTTTGTAGCAGAAAATATTGAGATAAATTGGACTTTGATAAATAACCCCCTTAGTGTGATGTAGAGAGTTTATATTCTGAGATAATTTGCAATTGGTTTTCATTTTTTATTATTGTTTTTTTTTTAGTTATTTAGCTTTTTAGTCAGCAGCTCTCCAGCTTGCGTTTTCAGCAATTAAGTTGCTAGGGTCCAAATTACCATTGCAACCATGCACTGATTTGAATAAGAGACTAGAATATAAATATTGTCAGGTATTGCTGGGAGTCGAGCCGGGGACCTTTGGGTTTCTGGCTCGATACCCTAACCATTTGGCCAGGTGAGCAGCCTGTAGGGTTACTCACTGTGTGTAACCTGGCCTCTGCAGTCCCAGCCCAGCTGCCGCCTGATTGGCCTCTCCAGCCCCAGCTCAGCTGCTGCCTATCTTAATCAACCAATCAGGGCTGCCTCTTCCCTATTTAAGGGCAGCTCTCAGACCACTCCTTGCCAGAGCATTGCATGGTTTTCTAGTACTGCGGCATCGCCCCTAACTAGGTTTCTAGCTCTTGCCCCTTCTCCCTTGTTAGTCTGCCTTGTCTTGTCCTGCTTACCTTTCCTATCTTGTACCTTTCTAGCCTCGACCTTGTTCCAACCCTACCTTGTACTCCTTTCTTGCTATCCAGCTTCCAGCTATCCTGCTTCCAGTCCCTTCTTGCTATCCTGCTCCAGTCTCCCTCTCTTGCTCTCCTGCTCCAGTCTCCCTCTCTTGCTCTCCTGCTCCAGTCTCCCTCTCTTGCTCTCCTGCTCCAGTCTCCCTCTCTTGCTCTCCTGCTCCAGTCTCCCTCTCTTGCTCTCCTGCTCCAGTCTCCCTCTCTTGCTCTCCTGCTCCAGTCTCCCTCTCTTGCTCTCCTGCTCCAGTCTCCCTCTCTTGCTCTCCTGCTCCAGTCTCCCTCTCTTGCTCTCCTGCTCCAGTCTCCCTCTCTTGCTCTCCTGCTCCAGTCCTGTCTTGCTATCCGCTCCAGTCTCCCTCTCTTGCTCTCTTGCTCCAGTCCTGTCTTGCTATCCGCTCCTGTCTCCCTCTGCACTCTATCCCCCAGTTTGATCTACGCCCGCACCGTCCTGTCCCATCCAAGCCGTTCCACTCCTGCCACGTCCAGTCCTTTCCTGTTGAGTCGTCGCCCTCTTCTTCCTGTCTTGTCCAGTCCTGATCGTCGTCCTATCCGTCCTGTTCCAGTCTGACTCTTCGCCCTCATCTACCTGTTCCTGCTTCCCTTCAAGTTTCCCCTTGGCACATACAGCCTCTGCCTCAAGGACTCGCCCTTTCCCTTCAGACTCTACAGCGCCCCCTACCTAATCCTTGACAAATATAGAGCAACTGAATAGAAAGATGAGTAATTAGAAGTATCAGTAACAATAAATGTGTAGCTTTGCAGAATATTTGTTTTTTAGATGGGGTCAGTGACCCCTGTTTGAATGTTGGAAAAAAGAAAAAATTATACAAAATAAATAATGAAGACCAATAAAAAGCTGATTATAATTGGCCATTCTATAACATACTAAAAGTTAACTTAAAGGTGAACTACCCATTTAAAGGAGAACTAATGTAGGCTAGAAATGTTGTACATTATGTTTTGGGTTTCTGTACCAGCCCAAGGCAACCAACCCGAGCGGATATTAATATCACAATATAAGGCTGATTAATACAGATAATTACTACATGGCAGCACAGAAACCAGTGAAATTAGCACCATAATTTAACTCAGCCTTGTAACATCAGCTTATATTACAGGCCAACTTAATTTTCTAATTGATAATTTATTACGACCCCTAAGCTTAGCTGCTCAGAGCCCACTGAGCATGTGAGTGTCTCATACACATTCCAAGATTTAAAGTCATTGCTGCTATTGAGAAGCTGAAACTTTAGGCTGGCGCAATAAAGTCAGTATATAAAATATGGCATTTTTAGCCATATTCATTTTTAGGTTTAGTTCTCCTTTAAGGGTAGTAACACTAGTACCCACCATAGGCCAATGACAACAGCAGCAACATGAAAAGTACCTACTATTGAGGGTGCTAAGACTCGGGGAAAAGCACTCAAATAATTTTGCATAAATAGACTCTTTTGTGCAGAGCCCACTGTGTTCTTTTATCGGTTATTGGTTGCTTTGTATGTAAATCTGTATGTTCAGTGTATGCACCCATTTATTGTGCAGTGTTGATGGTGCATCAGCTGCTCCGATGAACGTTTGGAGCAGCTGATGCACCATCAACTGGCCAACATTGTGCATTGGCAGATTGTATTTTCTAACCTCCCTTTTAGGGAGAGGATTTTCTCTACAGATCATGTACAGATGAGCAAGGTTATGCTTTATTATTAGTATTATTATTATTATTATTATTATTAATAGTATTATCTTCCAGGGTGAGTCTATGCATCAATAGACCTATAGGTCCAAGTAGTTCAAATTCCATGCAAGATATTTTTACAGTTCTGTAGTCTCATTAAGATTTCTCCAGTATGTGTCACCTAAAGTGCAAAAGTGCTACAGCTCCATGTTGTATCTCTTAAAATGTGCCCAATTCTTTTGTTTTTTATCAACCAGTTTATTGTTTAAGGGCCTTTATCACTGCAAACACTACTAGATAGAAAAAAAATTATATTTAAAAATATTGTGCCAAGGCATCTATAAAAAAAATTAGGTATCCCTCAGAACATTTTGCTACTATTTCTTTTCAGACAATTGTCATCTGCTGACAAAATGCCAAAACATTTTCAAAAAATCCTTCTTAAGCAAATGTGATTGTTTTATAAACTTTTGGTTTAATTTTAAACATCTTATATTCATTATAAGAAGTATGTTCTGGTGTGTGACAAAGGTGCCAAATAACCACCTATTATAACTGATGACTTCACTGTTTATATTTACACTTTATGTTTTGTAGGTGTCAGTCTAAGAATGAAAAGTTCTATCTTGTTGCTAGAGGTTAACTACAATAGCAACCAGGGATTAGTCTTGAAATCAAAAATATAAAGGTTAAAGGGCCTTAAGGGCTAGTCCACACGAGGAGATTCGGGGAGATTTTGTCGCCTGGCGACTAATCGCCTCGTCTTTAGAGCGACTATCTCCCCGAACTGCCTCAGCGTTTTTCCCCATAGGCTACAAAGAAAAGTCGCATGCGCTAATGCATACGCGGCGAAGTGTTTTCAATAGTCGCCCAAAGTTGCCTCAGTGAGGCAACTTCGGGCGACTATAGAAAACGCATCGGCGCGTGTGCATTAGTGCAAGCGACTTTTCATAGCAACCTATGGGGAAAAACGCTGAGGCAGTTCAGGGAGATAGTCGCTCAAAAGACGAGGCGATTAGTCGCCAAGCGACAAAATCTCCCCGAATCTCCTCGTGTGGCCTTACCCTAAAAGGTAAAAATGCATTAAGGATTAAAATCTTGCAGTCAATCTATTTGGTTGCTGGGGTCAGTTGCATTTCAGCTGGAGGCTGGTAAGAATAGGAAAGCTAATAAAAATGCTAATAGGAATGCTAATAATTAAAAACTATATAAAATACATGATGAATAGTAGTGGAAAAGTTGGTTAGAATAGGTCCATCTACAATATACTAAAATGTTACTATGTAGATATAAGCTCCCCCTTTAAAAGGAGATTGTTGAGTTTGTGTATTATAGCAATTAATATAATTACCATGATGTTGAACTATAATTCCAAAAATCCAGAGGCCAAGTTTTGGAGATGCATTCAAACAGTTGAGAACATATATATCTGTATCACAAGGATGCAGCCTTATATAAGTGTGAAAAGAACCAGACCTTGGTCACTCTTCTGCTATTATAAAAAATTCACTAAATAAGCAGATGTGGAATATGTTCTGTGAAGTTTGGCAATTCTAACGATGCATGAAAATGCCTTTTATTTTCTGCCAAGACTTCTTGCCAAATGCTGAGTTCTACAGAAGACATGACAAGCACACATAGGCAGTTTTTACATTTTGTCCTGTATACAGGTTGGTATAATATAAGGTCTAACTAGAACTTACTGAGCATATTCTAGTCTTCATTATAATCATTTTACTGTCAAAGAATCCAGGGAACAGGCCACAATGAGCCACAAAATAGACAACCTTGTTATAAATCTAAAATATTGTGTTGTAGAGTGATTGCTTTGTAATCACCAGCATCCTGCAAGTTCTTCTTGTCCCTTTTTATCTACATTAAACAGCAGACCTCATAAATATGCATTTTACTGGTATAGCCTTGTAATAATTTCTGAACTGCAATAAAACTGCAATATCATAAAAAATAAAATTTTGTGCAATATCATAAAAAATAAAATTTTGCTCATCACTAATCGTGGGCTTACATTGCTTTCATGTGGCATGTTGGATCCATGGAATCATTCTGTTATTGCAACATTCTGATCCTCCCATAGTTGTGAAATAGCAGAAAGTGGAAAGCCCTATACACATGGTAGATTTCTTTTCAATTTCCCTTCAATGTAATTTATGGATAAGGATCATGTTTGTTTATTCAGATGTAAATATCAAGTACTACAGTTCAGGCAGCAGTAACATTGTTGAGTGTCAACATGCGATAAGCATGGTGTATAAGAATCTACTGTAACTTAACCAAACTAACCTCCAAATGACCCCCGATTAAGTACTTCAGACACCCCAAAGGTAGCAGTTTTACTGTTTGAGGACCTATATCTGTAAGAGAAGGGTTTGGAGTAGAAGTAGAGGAGCAGAATAAAGATAGTGTATCTAAGAGGGCTTTGTTCATATGAATCATCAACAGACAGACAGTGACATGCCATATATCACTCTGAAGGATGTGTATGAAGCTGGTGACTTTTACAGCAATCCAGCCAATGCTTGGCTTTGCACATGATGGTGTTTCTAATCACACATTAAAAACCACACAAAGGAAAGTTATTTGTGCTTCTATCGAGTTACAGCACATTCTATACATTTAGGGGGTTATTTATCAAAGGTCAAATATTAGAGTCATGTTCCAATGGACTCACAACTCGAATGGTTTCTAATTTAAGAAAAAACTTGAATGCAAAACACTGGAATCAGCTAGTTCGGGGTTAACAACCGGAAAACTATAATTGATTGAGTTTTTGCCGGAAAAAAAAACTCGTATTGTTTGAATTGATTACATTTTCAAGCAAAACCCACCAAAAGAAACCAGAACTTCATGAAGGCTATTAACATCTACAAATGATTCAAGGGACCTCTTTTTTTCCATTGATACCTACATGACTTTGACAGGTTTTAGATGGTGTTTTTTTCATATTCAAGCTATTTCTCTAAAGATCTGAATATTTGACCAAAAAACACCTTAAAAACTCAATTTTTTCGAGTAAGTCTCAACCCTTAATAAATCTGCCCCTAAAACTAATATTTTGTATAAACTAATAATGGTATTTTATTACTTGAAAGCTTTTATCTTGTAATATATATGATATTTCTTAAATCACACAAAATAAAGCATGCCTTGAAATATCCCTAATGCAGAGCTGCAGTGGAAACACCAACCCCCCTTAAAAGTGTGAGTGCACTACAGTTTTTTAAAAATCTAACATTTGTACAGTGAAACAAAACTGTTTACTGACCTAATACCATATCCTATCCAAATGTCTTCGGGGTAACTAACTTTAAAAGAAATGTTCACTCTGACAAGTATTCAGGTATCAATTAGATGCAAAAACTGGTTTTGGTTTGGTAATGTTAAATCAAGCAAAGAACTATTATAGTTTCAGTCATGTCCTAAATACGTTCTAAATACGTCCATGCCTATTAAGTTCCTGAAAACAGCCCGGTTAATGTCATCAAAGAACACTTCATTATCTACTTGTAACCAGAGGCTATTGCAACAGCATATTGGAACAGGAGGGTATTTACATACTTACTGGAAGCTGTGGGGTTAAAAAGCAGATTCCACTTATCTGAGACCCTGCTGGGAAAGTGATTAATATCTTTCAGAGGTTTTGACATTTGTACCCTGGCTGCAGCCTGATAGTAAAATCGAGTCTTTAAAGGCCAGAAGGAGGAACAAGCCTCAAGCTAAAATACATGTGGCTACCCATTTTGAAACCACAGGCAAAATGAGTCTCTCCTGTCATCTCAAATGTGAAACTCAACTTTAGAAACATGGATTTAACCCACTAAATGCTTGTTCTGATAACAACTATAAATATTTTTTTCTGTAGTATTAACCCGCTTGTATTATTGCACCCATAAGGAGATGATTATAACAAAAGTAAGAAGTATTTTAATTTATTTATATATTGTATTTCAATATATTTTAGTGAACTATAATATAAAAATAAATTAAAAGTCTTCTTACTTTTGTTATAATACCCATTATTATATAAATAATATAAATATTACAATAATATTTTAACATTTTTATATGAAATATACAATTATTTTTATTTTATAAATAATATTTATACAATTTATAAATTATTACATTTATATTATTATATAATATTATATTTACATATTTATATTATAATTGTATTATTACAAATATACATATTAAAAATATTTAGATAGAGGAGAATAATATATATCAATATATTTTTAGTGAACTAAAAGACCATAGTGCAGATGTGGACTTTTCTCCTTGTTGGGCAATTATAGTGAAAAAAAAAATATTTTATGTTTCTTTGCTCAGCAAAGTAATGATTACATGTAACTTAAAGGGCTACCATTTTTATTTTGTATCTTTAGTTGAGAAAGTCTGTCTGTCAGTGCCATCATGTGAATCAACTAGCAGCACAAATTACTTGGTTGGCAGGGTTAGAGGGATCCCCTAATTTGAACAGAGGGATACTAACTGTAGGCAGCTGCCACCCAAAAACATTGAAGTTGGTTGATTGGTGCCAAATTTAGCTTCTTCTTTCTTTTCAATTATGTTTATTGGCATTTTTAATAAACAAGAAGTAACAGCAGGACATTTTGCTCATCAAGACATTTGTAGATTTTGCAATAAAAGAAATATTACAGAACAATTCATTTAGAACAAAACACAAAAGATTGATCCTTAATATTAATCAAGAAAAATCAAAAATCAAAATAAAATAAGTTGTTAAAATAAAATAAAATTCTCCTCTCATTTTCTTAAGTTATGGCCAAATTTAGCTTAATGTATCCATTGTATCAGTGTTGTTCATGTTAAATTTTGTTAGGATAAGTAATTTTGTCATTTGTGCCCTAAGTGAAATGGGTTGATAAGTTATAGAATGTCTGATTCATAGCAACTTTGCAACTGGTTTTCATTAGTTTTCTAATTATTTGTGTTCCTCATTTTCTTCTTTCCAGCTTTTAAATTGGGGTCACTGACTCCAGCAGCCAAAAATTGTTGCTCTGTAAGGCCACAATTTTTATTGTTATTGTGATGTTTAATCACGTATATTTCTAAGTAGGCACCCTTCTTTTCATATTCTTGTCTCTGTTCACACCACTACATTGTTGCCATGGTAAATAAGACCCTAACAACCATTTGAAATTACCGCTACAAACTGGAGAGCGGTTGAACAAAATGCTGAAAACTGAAAAAAAACTATATTTAAAATGAAAACCAATAGCAAATTGTCTCAAAATATCTATGTATAGCACACTAAAATGTAATTTAAAGCTGAACCACCCCTTTAAAAGTGTTGATTACAAAATTTGCTGAATTGTAGCTGTTACTGTAGCCTACAGCTGTCGACTTCTGGTAGCTCTGTTGCTTGTTGCAGTTGGGTCAGCTGGCATAATGTCTTGTGGTTTGCTATACACCTTGAGCTGGCAAATGAGACATTTTGTCTATAGACCAGATACCACATTTGGGAAATTCATTTCTGTGCAGAAAGTTTTCATAAGAAGCTGTTCCCTGTAACTCTCATTCAGTGCAAGCCATACAATCAGTAAGGGTTTTGCCAATTTCTCATACTGCAAGTATCTGTCTTGCATCATGTAGATAAGCAATTTGCTAACTATCCTAACCTGAATTTACAATTCAGAAGATTAACAATAATGAAATAGTAAACGTTTATCATGCTTTCTTGGTGTAACAATAAACAAGCTATATGATATGCCCAATAAACAAGGGCAGGCTGGTAGGTTTCTTTCTGGGGGGTCCAATAAAATCCAGTGGGACAGAAGTCAAGTTAGCAGTAGCTTTAACTCTAAGTACTCAGGGGTGGGGTTAGTGGAGGACTTGAAACTTAGCAAAGAGTGTAGTAGAAGGCTGGAATATTTGAATATTTGGAATATTTTAATCTAATCTTTAGGTCTTCTTAAAAGGGACGCAAAACCAATTTGGTAGTACAGCATCTTTTCCTACACAGGCTGGAGACTGTTGTAAACTGAACTTGGGAATCCAGGAGGAAGCAGTTTAAGGGCTATTCCACACGGGGAGATAGCGACGCGTTTGCGGTCGCGGCGACAAAGCGCCGCGACAGTCGCCGCGACCGGCGCAGGCGACAGTTTTGTATGGGCGCCTATGTAAAAACGCCTGTGCTAACCACACGAGGCGATGCGCTTTTCAACAGTCGCCTGAAAATGCCTCGCCAGGCTTTTTCAGGCGACTGTTGAAAAGCGCATCGCCTCGTGTGGTTAGCACAGGCGTTTTTACATAGGCGCCCATACAAAACTGTCGCCTGCGCCGGTCGCGGCGACTGTCGCGGCGCTTTGTCGCCGCGACCGCAAACGCGTCGCTATCTCCCCGTGTGGACTAGCCCTAGGCTAAGGGCACACTAGGCGATAGCGCCGCGATTTGACTCGCGGCGACTTTTCGCCGCGATTTTTAATCCGCAATCGCTGTGGAAACTTTGGCGCTGGCGTCTATGGGGAATCGCGTCAAATCGCCAGCGTAAAAACACACGCGGCGATCTTTTTTCTATTGTCGCTCGAAATCGCCTAGCGAGGCGATTTCGAGCGACAATAGAAAAAAGATCGCCGCGTGTGTTTTTACGCTCGCGATTCCCCATAGACGCCAGCGCCAAAGTTTCCACAGCGATTGCGGATTAAAAGTCGCGGCGAAAAGTCGCCGCGAGTCAAATCGCGGCGCTATCGCCTAGTGTGCCCTTAGCCTAATCCATTCACATCATTTTCCTTTACATTGAGGAAAGTTTTGAATGAAGTGACACATTTATCAAAGCTAGAGCCAATGGCAGACAATTGAATTTCTATCGATGAAGAAGATGCCTATGCTGCCACCGCATGTGTGTTGTGACAGAAATAAATATGATCCGCACGTCACTACTCACGTGGGGCAGATTTCAGCCAGGAAATGCAAACACGAGTATTTTCTGTCCGAAATCCACCATGTGTGTGCAGGAACATATGCACCTCATTAGTTCTTATCCTATGAATGAATTAATATCTTTATTGACTGTTGCCAGCAGTCAGCATTTTTAGCTGCGCTCCCCTGCATTCTGGTTTCATGCGTTTAGCCGCAGGGAGCGCAGGAGTAGATCACTGAATTATTTTCAATGGGGCTGTGCTCACACAGACGCATGTAAGGCCGAACACAGGTTGGAATGCAGCATGTTGCATTTTTCCTGCGTTCTGCCCTTACATGCGTCTGTGTGAGTACAGCCCCATTGAAAATAATTCAGTGCGTCTACTCCTGCGCTCCCCTGCGGTTAAACGCATGAAACCGGAACGTAGGGGAGCGCAACTAAAAATGCTAGTCTGTAAGAGCCCTAACACCGTTCTGCTGTTGACATGGTTATGCTTAGTGGTGCTCAGCAGGAGCATTGAGCCATATCACCCACCTGAATCCTTGTTTTTAAATTGCATGTGGGAAGTCAGGATTCAAACAAGTACTTTTCCCACTGAGAAGTGAACCATTGCATAATGCTAATGCTTATTACTATTTTTTTTTTTTTTTAATTCAGGTATTGACTTTTATTAAATTCCTGGTTATGTGTACATACCTCCTAACATTTGAAAAATGCAGAGGGACAAAAAATCTGTGGTGAGTAGCAAGGTGATATTTATGACCAAGCCTATTTTATGGCCACACCTGCTAAATACCATGTCCATTAGAAAAATTTGGCAGGTTATGGAAAGTCTGTTTTGCTAATGAAGGTGAAATTGCCCTTTAAAGGAAAAGTAACACGAAAAAATGAAAGTATTTTAAAGGAGTGACAATATTATAAAGTGTTGCCCTGCACCAGTAAAACTGGTGTGTTTGCTTCAGAAACACTACTATAGTTTATAAAATACAAGCTGCTATGTAGCCATGGGGGCAACTATTCCAGGACAGAATATTCTAAAGATAACATACGTTCTGAAGAAACCCATTGTACTACAGAGCTTAGCTATTATCCTTTGTGTATACTGTGCCTTTTCTCCTTTTTAAGCTTTGAATGACACACCCATTTTACCAATGCTGTGCAACAGTACATTATATTTTCTTGTGTTACTGATTCTGGGCTCTCTGTAAAAAGCTTCTTACTTAATTAAGTTTCAGAAACATGTATCTGTTTCTGGCATCAGTGCAGGAGATCAAAGAGAAAATATGGATATTTCAGTAAGAAACCAGGACTGCAGTCTGAGCTGTTAAAATCAGGACTATCCCACGAAAAATGGAAAGTACAGTATGTGTGTATATCTGGTGAAAGGTGCAGAATTTAGCAGTTTTGACCTGGGCACAACTTGCATTGAATTTTTTGCTCCACCTGTGTCTGCATGGGTTTCCTTCCAGTGCCAGTTTTCTCTCCAAATCTAAAAACACAAGTGTAGGGCCCATCCTACACTGGAACCCATAACTGCTCCCACCTCCTTCCCACCCAATCAGACTTCTGGGCTCACTTCTTATTGCTAGATAAAATGATAGATGCAAAAATGGGTATAGGATTGTTACCCACACAAATACTCACAATCTAATTGTGCCTATGTGTACTAATCTACACTAGCGAAACATCAGTTTGCCAGTTTAACCTCCTTTGGTGCATGAGAAGCGAGGGTAAGTCTAGGACTCAGTGATCCCCAACCAGTAGCTCGTAAGCAACATGTTGTTCTCCAACCACTTGGATGTTACTCCCAGTGGCCTCAAAAGAGGTGTTTTTTTTCAATTCCAGGCTTGGAGGCAAGTTTTGGTTGTATAAAAACCAGGTGATACCAAAAGGCCAATCACAGCACTTATATGGCACCCCAAGAACATTTTCCATGTTTGTGTTGCTCCCCAACTCCTTTTACTTCTAAATGTTGCTCACGGGTTGAAAAGGTTGGGGATTCCCGGTCTAGCTAGTAGGCATGCATTGATGCATAGGGAGCCCTGTATCTTACATCTGCCTTTACCAAGCAGTATTTACACAACATGCTCATTTGCATGCTGCTTTTTTGGGCCACATGACTCGTACATAGTAATACTTCCCTTTGTATTGCAGGGACAAACTGCCACTAATCTTTCTACCACTTGTACCTGGTGTTAAATTCTGCTCTTGATTGCGGCAGGAAATCTGGTAAGAAAAGTTGTAATTTTTAAATAAAATAAGCAAGGAAAGTTGAGCTGATTGTACGCACTGTGCAATAAGACCTTTCTTTTTCAGGCACAATTATATAAAGCCTATAACACATTACTCGTTGGTTCAGTCCCTCTACTTCATAGATTCATATTAACAGGACTGGACTCTGCCTGTTCATATGTGGAGCTGATTTCGGTTCAAAAACACAAACAAGCATATACAGACAGATCTGAATCCTGACAATGTGAACACTTTTTTGTGCTCTATGGACCTAACAGTCTGGTCTGGTAATTAGTTCACCCAAAAAAACAAACAAGCTGTTGTTATTTAATTTTGGCATGTACACAAATTCAGTGAAAGTGGATTTAAAAAATCTGGTTTGTGCGAATTGACTGTAGTGTGCCCCTTGATGTCTGATCACAGGCAACAGGACATAGATCTCACTAATGCATGTACAATAGCTGCAAACTGTTTTACACCCTGGTCCTGGACACAGATCATAGACACCCTATGGGGCTGAAATAAAGGCCCCACTCTACCCAGGCAATTAGCCCTAACAAAAAAGCCATTTGTGCGGTACTGGTATAGTTTGCACGTGCCTCCCCAGCAGCTTACTGCACAGATAATTAAATAACATGCTTTGCCTAATCCCCCACCCCCTTGTCAGAATGACCCTTTATCATCCTTTGCACAGATCCACTGAGGTGGAAGGAAGGCAGTCAAAAAGAAAAAGGGGAAATACACAGAGGCACTAAAAGTGTTTTAGGCTGCAACTTAAAGGGAATTTCATTGGCTTTCCTATTAAAAGAAGAATTAATTGAGGTTTTATTTAAAGGGGCACTATCGTGAAAATGAAAATTCAATATAAGCTTCAGCATACTGAAGTTTATCTTTACTATTCCTCTCTCAGCATCTGTTTCTCCTTATTCTGTCTTCATTCAGGAGTTGGGTGTCAGATGAATGATCCAATATATCTTATAGAGAGGCTCATTTTGCCTAGCAGATGTATTAGAGCTCAAGCTATTAAAATTACCAGACATGATGTCTCTCTACATGCAGAATTTGTGCAAAAGGCAGTTATTGTGTTAGATTTTGTTTGTACAAGAATCTTCATTCTGTCTTCATGCCCTTTCCTAGCAGATTTATAAAAGCTCACTCAAATAACTGATTCCAACTGACACCCAACTCCTGAATGAAGACAGAATAAGGAGAAACAGTTGCTGAGAGAGGGATAGTGAATATAAACTTGATTATTTCAGAAACAATGCAGAATTTTAAATTGAATGCATTTAGAAAGTTTCTTACTTCAGTATGAGGAAGCTTATATCAAATTTTCATTTTCACAATAGTTCCCCTTAAATACTCCAAAACACCAAATATGCCAATATATTTTTAGTAGGTAAATAAAGTCCTCTGTTTAAGGGCATTGTATGAAAGCAAATTTGTGTCTAGAAACAAACAACCTCAATTACCACTGTGTACAAATGTAGCTGAGGTGTGGTGTTGTTTACCATATATCTTAAAATGCCTCAAACGCTAGTTAACATTGATGCTATGTATTTACACAGAGATGCAAATCCATTCTGAAGGATGATTTTATGTATGTATAAACTTTATTTATAAAGTGCTACAAAGATATGCAGCGCTGTACAATCTTACAATATACAAAAGTACTCACAAGAAGTGCAAGTGTTGTAATAATAATTATGATACATAAGTATAAATGCACCGATATTAAGTGCTATGTGGTATGAGACAGTCCCTGTCCTGTAGAGCTTTCAGTCTAAGTGGGTGGATGCAGGGCTGGAACAGGGGGTAGGCAGGGTAGGCAACCACCTAGGGCGCAATATCTGGGGGGGTGCACTTATCAGGATTTTTTTTTTCAGTACTAAAATTTAGTTGCCATGGTTGGCCTTTAGTATTAAACCATAATTATAACCCCCCCCCCAACCCCCTCTGGGGTTTGTTTAATCTTATTTAAATATTAAATATCATAGAGCAGCCGCAGCGCTCCCCCACCCTGGAAGCATAACTTCTTCTGTGACACGCTGGCACGCATGCACATTGGGCTGCGGCGCAAGTCACTCATTACAAAGGAGGAATCGGTTCAGTTGGGCCCAGCAGAGACAGGACCTACAGACTGTGTGCATCTAGAGGGAGCAGTAACTTGGCGCTGCTGGCTGGGGCCCTGCTGTAGTTCCTTGAAGTCACTCGCTGGACTGCTGCTGGCACAGGTAAAGAGATCATGGGGGTCATGATGGGCTGGGAGGCTGCTGGCACAGGTACAGGGGGGCAGTATGACGGCTACTGGTACAGGGAGGGGCATTGTGATGGTGGCTGGCACAGGTACAGGGGGCAATATGATGGCTACTGGCATAGGTACAGGGGGCAGTTTGATGGTTGCTGGTACAGGAACATATGGAAGAATTCAGATATTACATTTCTGAGGTAAGGAGCAGTGGGTAGGGATGGTGTTAAAAGATAGTGGCTCTGAGAGAAGCAGAAGAGACATCCAGGAATGTACAGGGAGAAATGTACAAGTGAAAAAATGAGGAACAGAGCAGTGAAGCAAAAGTATTTTGGATGCTATCCTTTGCTTAACAGGCAACCATGATATGGATCTTACCAGTGGATGAACAAGTTCCCTCTTAGGAGAAAGCAGGAGGATCCTAGTAGCAGAGTTTAAGATTAATTGCAGGGGAGAGAGGAGGGACCCCGGTTAGTAGGAGATTGCAGTAATCTAAACAGGATAGGATAAAGGCATGGATTATTAATGTTTTGACATAACATCTCTTTGTGCTCTAAAAAGCAATTTGTAATTGGTGCTACTGTATCTTTAAAATTTAAATTCCATGTGACAAAATAAAACAAAACAAATAATAATTGCATGGCGAGTAACTGGCAAGCTATTTTATTGTACAGATATAGGATCCTTTATTTGGAAAGCCATTATACAGAGAGCTCTGAATTATGGGAAGGCCATCTCTGCATTTTAAATGAAATAATTTCAATTTCTAAAATGTTTTTTTTTCTCTGTAATAAAGCAGTATCTTGTATTTGATCCATATTTGATCATATTTAAATCCATATTGGTGACAAAAAATCCTATGGGGTTTAGTTAATGTTTAAATAATTTTTAGACTTATAGCCCATGATTCCATTTATGGAAAGATCCCTTATCTGGAAAACCCTAGGTCCTCAGCATTCTGGATAATACATACAATACCTGTCGTCTAAAGGAATAGGTTAAAGAATTTACTTAAGCTGGCCATAGATGTAAAGATTTTTAAAAGATCTTTTCGTTATCAAGATTATCTTGAAACGATCGTTTAAATGTACGATTTAGATCAACTAAAAAGACCATTTCAAGCGATATTGTCTAGTTGAAGCCAGGTAAACTGAGGGTAGCTGCCTGCTTGGCCCTGCAAACATAGATCGATTTCATTGCGACCGATGAAAATTTTTTAACCTGGCCGATCAATTTTCTGACAGATGTGCGATTGTTCGATTTCACAATAATTTGACGGATTGGTTAGATTGCACTAAAATCGGTCATTCATCTAAGAAAAATCTTTGCGTCTATGGGGACCTTAAGTCTGAACACGCAGAGTGATAAATACAACACAAAAAAAAGGAATATAAAGCTTGAGAATATAAACCTTCTATTAAACGGTTCACTACATCCCTTATTTGTCTAAAGAAGATGACCAACAACTAAACTACTCATGATAATGATTTATTTGAGATTTATAGTTCAGTGACATATGTGTATTGCTGAGCAAACAGTGTTTTAAAGCCAGAACTAGGGGTAGACAGGAATTTCCAAAGAAGAGAGCATTGTGGGTGGGGTGGGTATGTTATACCAAAACTCCATTATGTCTGAGCAGACACAGTTACCCTCTGAGCTTCTGGACACTCAGATGGCTGGTCATCCCTGAGCTAACCATTCCCAATGTGACTGTTTTTGTTTTTTTATGCATTTTTAACTTTGCCCAGCCTACCATTTGCCTGTTTTTAATCATCCATCCCTAGCAAATGACTCCATGGGGTGGAGAAGTTCAAAAGGAGTTGATAGATATGTCCTAAGGGCATTTAGAAACTAGGTGTGCCCCATGATTCAAGCATTACAATAATCTATCAAAGTAAGATACTACTAACCCAAAATATATGTACAGGGAGGTTACATTACTGGGTTTTGCTAAACATTATTAATACTGATTAGCTTTTTAGACCTGCTGCTTTTAACAGAATATAGGTGTTGAGTTACCAGTAACAAAATCCCCTAAGCATCATTTTGGATGGTTAATGGCTGGGAGTGTATCAGTTTCTCTCCTCCCCGTCTAATTAAATTACATTGCTGTGGCCCATATGTGTTATTACGAGAAGCACATAAAAGACCAGAATTTCTTCACATTTCCATGCTGCTTAGAAAGGTTAGCATTCCTTCCCAGTTCATCGCTAGTCACAATCTAACACAAATCTCTGCTTGTAATTTCTTTTTTTTCTCTCCCACGGCCTTGTTATTTTCCGATGTTTATTCTTTATTTTATTACTTCAGAGTTCTTCAAATAAATTAAAAAGTGCATCTGTTTAAGATGCAAGTGCTTGGGTGTTAGCATGAATACTAGAGATGAATGGCTGTACACAAGTAAATGAATTAAGAGCCAAGGGCAATGAATGTGATGATCTGTAATACACTGATACAAATGATATCTGTCCTGTAATCATAGAAGGGTAAAAAAACTGGTGAGCCTCCCTCCTACTCCCTACCCATCCTCTCAACTTGCACATGATTCAGATGAGCAAGTTTTTAAACTTGCCCGATAGATATATGTCTGATGTCTATTAGATAGGCCACAGAGGACTGCCCATGCACGTGCAGATATAGTCAGATATAGCTGACTCTGTCTGAAAGGGATGAATTGGCAGTTTAAATCTGCCCGTGTATGGCAAGCTTAACTTCAACTTGCACTGTGTTGTGCATTGCAAATTCCATGCTTTAATATTGCTTCTGAACTGTTTAAATGGTATATACCCCTTAAATTCATAACAGTCCATCTCACACAGCAGATGTTTGCATAAGGCAGAAATATTTTCCACCATTAACATGCAGCCCTAAGAATAAACACAAGGATGACAGTGTGTAATGATATACATCCAAGAGCATATTTCTTATTGTGTTTTCATTTTCCTATGATACGTGTATAATCCTGCTAAATAACAATAATATACAGTGTCAAAAGGTTTTTATGCTTTTAAAAAAAGAAAACTGGGGTGGCTGACTGGAACTGTATGGGGTTACTATTCTGTGACGTGGTCCAGAGGGTGCATGAATCAGAGCAAAGAGGCCATGTATTTGTATTGTGACATTCCAAAAATAGTGAGTTCTATTGCATAAGCAGAATGTCTACCAGCAGCCAATTTACTCTCAGATGCAGTGTCAAAAGCAGAAAAAATCCAAATAATTTACACATGGTCACTTTGTTACTGTTATGCTAGTAGAAACAACATCAGTGACACCTACCCACCTTATTTCATTTTGATTTTTGACTGAAGCTAAGCATGCAAGCTGTACTCATTGTGGGCTATTTCGATACTACCTTTCTAAACACTAGAGACCATCCACTTCACAAACAGTCTGATACTGATACACACAGTAATCACACAGTGGCCAGTGCATAACTAGGATCAGACAATATTTGCATGACAAGTAACAGAAGCTTATTAAGTATAAAATCTGAATTCCTATCTCTTAAATAGTGAGACCTGGGCCAAAGTACATGATTTGCTACTTGAAGCCAATGCAGTTATTCAGAGTTGTATTTACCTGAGGATAAAGTAATCTGTGTGGTGCTACATTTTTTACTGTACAACAAAGCTAATTGCTTAGAACAGGGACACTGAGAATGATGGCACATGGGACATTTTGTTGCTCAAGCTATATCTTCTCTAGCATGTGCAGAAAAGATTCTGGAAATACCAGTATACCAACGTCCATCTGAATCTCTACCAGTAAATCATCTGAATCTTGTAATAATGCAAGAATGCAGATGGCAATTTTACACAATTCAAATGTTTTGTCTATGGAGATTAGGATTGAGATTTGGCATGTGTGACAAAATGTCCCATTCCATACACATAAGGGATACAAATTTACCCCATATACAAAGATTAAAAATCTGGCACAAGGATCATGCAAGAATGCAGATGGCAATTTTATGAAGTTTGAATGTTTTGTCAGTAGAGATTAGGATCGAGATTTGACATATGTGACAAAATAACCCATGTCCGTACCCATAAGGGATACAAATTTGCCCCATATACAAAGATTAAAAATCTGGTGCAAGGAACCTAGTGCAGCATTTAAAAAGTGCAAGAGAGACCTGTACTTAATTGCCAGTTTTTAATAGGGTTGACACCTGTCTGGTTTTAACTCTGACAGCCAGGTTTTCAGAAAGGCTGTCCGGGTTAAAACTTCCTGCCCGATTTTCCAAATTAGGAAATCTGGACAGGACTATCCTTGATTGACCCAACATTTAGCCAATCACTAACCACTATGTCATAGCCCCACCCTCTGATGCCATGGTTCGACCTTAATGACACCAATACTTGCCTGTGATGTTAGCAGGTTTGATGGTAGCAGTTTTTTTAATAATACATTAACAGTTTGTGGAATTTGAGATATGTGCCAATAGCTAGCCAGATTCATGTTCATAATTTATTTATATAGTGCCAGCAAGTTATGTATTGCTTTATATTACTTTATAATGAACAGGGTTCTTATAATAATTAAACAAACAGGGGTTATAGAGTAAAAATCAGAAGGCACAAGCTCTACAATCACTTTTGTGTTTTTGTATTACCTTCAAACCTATGAAAGCTTTACCTCATTTTACTTTATTTTCAAATGGTTCACCAACTGATCCTAGTGGAGATTGACCTGTGACATACTAGTACCAACTAAAATTTTTCAGAACCCTAAACATTTAGGTGGCACACTGTATTACAGGCTGATTGGTGCTTGACTTTACAGTATATTACTGATCTGGTTGTGGTTAAACATTAACTAAGTGGGTAACATTTATGACAAGTTTTCAGGCATGAGAACATTTCCCATTATAACTGGAAAAAATTGTCAAAGTGTGTGTGTGTGTATTTCATGTCTAAAAATGTTACCATTTGCTTGATTCAAAGAAATGCAAAGTGGCAGAAAAGAGCTTGAAATGATTTGTACTTATTTCAAATGAAAAATACAGTTTGTAAAACATATATGTGTAATTTGGGACAGAGTAAGTGGGCAGCAATTGTATGAATGATTGTCAAAGTGAAAAAAACTCACCCACCTAAAACCTTATCTGACCTCCAGTGTTTTAATACATTCACCTAAACTATTTTATGTGCTACAACCGAAACTTGAAAATAATTTCAGTGAAGTTCATCATACTGCTAAAAATGCTAAATACAGCTCATGTTACATCTATTTTCCTTCAGTTCTTTGTGTAAATGGGTGTAACATACAGTTAATTCTACTTATTGATTTATTGAGGACAATCCCATTTCTTCTCTGAATTCCCCAAAACTCTATAAGCTATTGTGAAATTCATGTACCCAGGCACCTACTAATGTTCTATTTGACTTTTGCACATTTGCTTCTGTATATATATATATATATATATATATATATATATATATATATATATATATATATATTTGTGTTGTGTGTGTGTGTATATGTATAATACACAATTGGCATCAATCCTGTAAAATATATCCTTATAAACTGTGCTTAGTGATGTCATCAGCTAAAACTGGAGTTTAGTGCTGTCATTGTGCTGAAATTTGTGTATTATAAATAAAGTACCCCTTGTTGAAAAATATGAGACTATAAGAAGGCAGCGCAGCGTTCCATGACCTGTTCAAAAGCACTTGGCCTTTGGCCTCATGCTTTTATATCGCTATGGAACTCCTTAATGTGGTACAATATCCTTATATTTTTCAATAGGCGGTACTTTATTCACTATATACATATATATCTATATCTATATCTATATATATCTATATCTATATCTATATATATATATATATATATATATATAGGTTTCTGAGATACTGATTTGTACTTGATGCTTTGCTAAGGCTACTTCATCTGTATAAGCATTTTACATAAGATATTGGGAAATGTGCAGTGTTGCTCATTTATAATCCTTAACATGCAGAAAAGAGGAGTAAAGTATAAATATTACAGTGCGCACACAATAAATCTAAGCTTGACAGAGTCCCATTGGGGTTAAAAGGGTTAACCACCCATGGGTCAGGCACACATTTCCCACAGTTTACATAACCCCTTTCCCAGCTTCCCTCTCAAGCCCCATTCCAAAGAGGAATCTGCCCTAGTGACCATAAGGCGGAAACTAAAAATATCTCTTGGTTTATAAACAAATCTTAATGGGAGCAGAGACAGCCAAGCTGGGGAGAGAAGGAGGGCTGCTGGCTTTCTGGCAAGACCATTCACCCTTGATAACATCATGCCCATACTAAGATGCATGATGCATGTAACAAACTACTGTAGTGGGAAAATTTAATAAAATGTATAAATGAAAAAATACATAAACTAAATGAAAACAAACATTTTGCTTTTTATTTTTTTTTGTAATTATTGTATTTAATAATGCAGTTTTCAAAGGTTAATTTCTGTACATTTAAATCAACAAATGCATTGCTACAGTATTGCACAGTAGGTCTCACAGCCAGTCAATTTACCAGAAATTGTATATTATGACCCCACATTGCAATATTATAAAGAGGTCAGATAACTGCTATATACTGTATATATATATATAGATATATATCTATATAGATATATATCTATATATATATATATCTATATATATATATATATATATATATATATATATATATATATATATATATATATATATATATATATATATATATATATATATATATATATGTTAGGGCAGACTCACAGGTTTTGGCAAAGACACCTAAACAGGAAGACAAACTTCAGGGCAAGCTACTAAATTTATCAAAAGTTTCAGCTGTTTGTATATTATGGTTAAAATAACATCATCTGTGCATAACAAAGTCTTTTCTTCCATATTTAAATCCTAGACCCCTTGGAGGTTTGACAGATCATAAAGCATGTGGTTCTACTGCTATGGGGAGAGTCTTAATATCTGTTCTAATGAGGGAAATGAGCCGTTAGGTTTAGGTACCAAGTTAGGTATAGGTACCATAACTGCATAAAAGAATAAGTATGGGAGAGAATTGGTCTCACATGGCCCCGTCAAAGAAGAATGAAGCCTAGGGGGCATATTTATCAAGGGTTGAATTTCCAATTGAAACAACTTCGAAATTCTAATTCAAAAAGACCAACTTAAATAAAGTCAAAGTTTTTTTTTGGTTGAATAGGTCCGTTTTCAATCGAATAGGTCCGTATTCGGCTGAATTGGAATCGTACAAATCGAAGGAATAGCGCATTCAATCTAATTCGATTGGAAGTTTTTCCCCAAAAAAACTCGACCTTTGATAAATCTGCCCCCAAGTGTAAGCTCATTGCTAACAAGCTGGTACCATACTGCCGGGAGGTCATCTGAAACCAGGGTTCTCCCCAGGCCCCAATTGACACTGCAACTTCCTCCTTAGTTATTGGATTATCCAAATATACTGTAGAGTCTTGGCTTTATTTAATAGAGGGAATGTAATATTGTTTAGAAACTGATCTAGTTAATTTTCTATATACGGTATGTATCTTGTGTGCAATATAGGTCTTTGTAATAATCTGTGGGGCTAAAATATAAAAACCAGTATGAGCTTTAATTCTAGAAATCGACTTGATTAAGCAACTTAAGCTAGGTACCCTAGGTTTTTCCTCTCTTGTCACTTAAGTGCACAGTTTTACAACGTGCTTGAGCATGGCATAATTTTTTCCCAAAAATACTTTCACTCTAAGATTGCATACACTGTACTTATCTGTGCTACTTATAAAATATTATTTTACTAAGTATACATGAAAGCTTTAATTATATTAAAAGTTGTCCCTGGTCCTATTACAATAGAGAAACATAGCATTGCAAACTAAATACCCTGTGATGTTTATTTATACTGTTTGCCAGTGATTTGCAGATGAAGTTCCTATTCTTGCTGCACTACACTACAATGTATGCATGAAATATGGATAAACACAATGGAACAATAATTAATAAAACTGTATATGATATATGAGAGTATTAAGCATAAAAATGTTATCTTTGTTATCTGTGGTTTCCTGTAAACAGAAATATACATAAACAGAAAGCGAAAGAGAGACAAGGATATAGAGGAGCACTCTATCCACTTTCCCAGGTACAGATAATAAAGTCATCTATATTGAACGTGTAGCAAAACATTCATCAGGGTGAAACGAGAACATAAACATTTTACATTGTTATTATTTTCTAATAAATGTAAACCTTCAACAGGCAAGGGGGCCAAATGTAAAAGAAGCACAAAACAAGCATTAACTGAGACAGGCAAAATTATAACCAAATCATGACTTGCAGCATCAAAATGTCAGACGAGAGAGAGAGAGAGAGAGAGAGAGAGAGAGAGAGAGAGAGAGAGAGAGAGAGAGAGAGTCAAGAAAGCCATAGAAGAGACACAACGAGATACTAATGTAGGTGTCCTTGTTAGGACATCAGATAATCAATGTTTTGCCAATGTGCTGGAATAATGGGATTATTATTGTGATAATTGGCTAATGTTTGCCCCCCCCATCCCTTTATTTGGGCAAATTTTGGTCATTGGGACCAGAGCAATGGGTATTGGCGCACGGGAAATTTAAAAAACTATCATATCTCTTGTGCATCCCCAGTGTTTCTGAAAAAATGTGGGTGTAGTTGAGCAGCATGCCGCCACCCTAAAATCCAGCCTAAATGAGCGGAACAGGAGAGTCTTTAGAGAAACTGTGGATCTTCTTTTCTTCTTTTTCGTCACATGACTTGGGGCAGCTGGGAAATTGACAAAATGTCTAGCCCCATGTCAGATTTCAAAATTGAATGTAAAAAAATCTGTTTGCTCTTTTGAGAAATGGATTTCAGTGCAGAATTCTGCTGGAGCAGCACTATTAACTGATTCATTTTGAAAAAAAATGTTTTTCCCATGACAGTATCCCTTTAACTTTCTAACTTGTATTAGTCTGTTAAATGTTTATTACTGATTGATTTCTCTTGGCAACTGCTCTGGTGCAATTTAGCACCTATGTTAGTAAATGAACCCTTATAGTGGGAAAACTTTTTAATTGAAAGTGCAAATTTGTATAGTTCACTTGCTCCACTTTGCTCGCAAAAGCCCTTATTATCATCTTATGCTTTACAAATGATAAACCAGTCTTAACATTTCAGCTTACAGTGTATATATATATGCGCTTACATCAGTTATCAGTTTGTGTAAATGAGAATGAAATACCATGGGGTTAATTTACTAACATATGTTTGCCTCCTTGACACCTAGCGGTACCTTTAGGGTAAGGCCACACTGGGCATTTTGGGGAGATTTGGTCGCCTGGCGACTAATCGCCTTGTCTTTGCGGCGACCAATCTCCCCAAATGCCTTCCCTCACTCTGCGCCAGCTAAAATGAAAAATCGCTGGCTCTAATCACACGCGTCGGTTCGTTTCCGAAGTCGCCCAAAGTGCCGGCGCAGAGTGAGGGAAGGCGTTTGTGGAGATAGGTCGCTGCAAAGATGATGCGATTAGTCACCAGGCTATCAAATCTCCCCAAAACGCCCAGTGTGGCCTTACCATTGACAATAAAAACGTAGACAGACTGAATGAGCCAGCTCTAAATAACTGGCTGTCAACAGAACAATTTACTTAATCTATGTGTGCTAATCAGCGGCAAAAATATTCCTATGTTATCTCCCCAGTAGACTTACTGGCATTTACAGTGTTAAATCAATTGTTCTGTTGAAAACAAGCTGCAAGGCTCATACGTCCTGCCTTGCTTTGTAATTGTTCAGGTGCCTCCATGCACTTACGCTATGTTGTGCATCCCTTTGGAGGAAGCCCACCCATATTGTGTCATGGAGGAGCAGATTACAAAAAAATAAACACATATGGTAAACCGAGGATTTATTTTTATTAAAATACATTTTATTAGATGTAAACATCGATGAAGTAACATATATATACATAAAATCAGCACGATAGAGCCATAAGTCCAGAACTTCCCTGTAGATCAACTGGAAGACCCAAGGCTAGCTTCTATGAACAGTAAGAGGGTATTATATTAAATAGCATGTATTTACATATTTAGTGATCTGCCATGAACATTTGGCTGTACAATTGATTTTTAGAAGGTGCATCTTTTGTAGTCAGAGGCAAACTACACATAATGTGAAGCTTTATAGCTGACACTGGACTGTTTCTCATTTACATATATTCATGTTTTGGGGGAGGCTATTAGTGATGGGCGAATAACTTTCAAATTGCTTGATTTTTTCGTGAAAACGTCAGGATTTCACGATTTTTTGCGTGAAAATGTTCGCAAATTTTTCAGTGAAGCAAAACGGGAGAAATCCGCCCATTACTAGAGGCTTCCAAAAGAAAGTTTTCCATTGGAGATGGGGAAGTAGGAAGGAGTTTACAATCTAAGAGCCATTTCATCCCCCCATTAGGCTCACAGTGTACTCCACCCTCTGCCCTCATTTGTGGGTGATGTAAGGTTTCTCTGGAAAGCAGAGGGACTTCAAGTCCCAGAATTCATTACTTTACAGTAGACCAAGGTGAGAGAGGGGTTGCAAGACTAATGAGGGCAAGGGAATTTGTCCCAGCAAGCAGAGATAGACTATAATGGTGGCCTTTTAATCTGAGCAATTAGATATGTCTGGATAAAAAATATATTAATATTTATTTTTGGAAACTCACACAGTGTTTTAGGGATGCACTAAATCCAGGATTTGGTTTTGGATTCAGCCAAGATTCTGCCTTTAAAAGCGGGATTCAGATTCAACCGAATCCAAGTGCCACAAAGAAGTCAAATTTTTTTCTTAATCTCCCCCTTTCCCCCATAATTTACATATGAAAATTAAGGTTTCGATTTGGTTAGGTACTTGGCCAAATCTTTCACAAAGAATTCAGGATACGGCCCAATTCTAAAATAGTGGAATTGGTGCATCCCTAGTGTTTATGCACCTTTCCTACATAAGCCAAACAAAATAAACTCATGTCTGGTATATATTACATTTTAGAAGATATCAGGTTTGATGTCTGCATGTATAATATAATGCTCTGCACCAAATTTATGGAAGGTTCACTAGCTAGAGGAGTCCTTTGAAAAGCTGGCTGCATTATACCTCTATTGTGAATCAATGGAAGCCTTGCTAGATCAGAGAATGTCTGGGTGCACGCAAGTGCTGTTTAGGTGTGACAAGTCAATTGTGCACCTAGTCAAGTTTTTCAGTTTGAAAGCTTGTATTTAGTTGAAATCCACAATGAAAAGGGACCATGGCAAGTTTGTGAAAAACAACTATATACATCATATTATACGACTGCTGGCATAAGTGTGCAGCCCTGTATGGAAAGATTCTTCTGTTGTTTAAGTCAACCCCATACACACACATGTAAAAGAAGTTTCAAGGCTTTAAGTCTGGAGAAAGTCCTAATCATACTACATAACTACCTAAATATAGACTGGAGTTATATCACTGCCAGTGCACTTAAGATAACCATACTCAATAAAATCTGCTCATTTGCTCATCTTTGCCCAATCTGCCTGCCTACTTTCTGGGCCAAGTCTGGGCTGATCCAATCATTGACCTAGCTGTGCCTATGGCAGCTGGTCATGAGAGGACCACATTAACATCTTCCCCACTCAACTCTCTGATAGATATCTGGCTTATATATCTGGCCCATGGGCATCCATGTATATGGGCAAGAGGGGGGGGCACTTGTACTTCATTATAAAGGATATTCTGTTACCATATGTATACATATATTCTTTTGTTCATTTTTAATATTAACACATTTCTTAAAATTACCAGTTATAACCTGCAGTAAATGTATAAAAGGCTTACATCTTGTGGTCAACACCCCTTCAAATAATGGGCCATCCCAATGCCTATTCTACTTCTCAGAGCAGCAGTTTAGATGTAGTTCTGCCCCTTCGCTCTGTGAGAAGCTTCCTGCTCCTCAACTGTGTGAGTAATGAGAGAATCAGAGAAGAGAATTTCCTCCTGATGAAGCAGCTTCTTTCCCAAGGCAGATGAGTGGGTTTTGCCTCTCATTTGTCACAAAGCACATTAACCCTTACAGTTCCTTAACCCACCGCCCCACTGAATTCCCCATCTATCCATGGACTCACTCTATTCACTCTCCTCTTTTTCCCTTTCCTCTTCTCATTCTGCGGAGTTACTCCCACACTCACCTCTCCTGCCTCACTCTATATATACGTATAAATAGAAATAGCTATAATATTATAATATATATTTTTGCACCTCACCCCCTCTCCTGCATCCACCTCACTGTTTCTTTTTGATGATGCTTATCTTTTAACCCTTATGCCACTATTGTTACTTATGTTCAGTAGAACCCCAATTTTACATTTTCCAGGGAACCAGAAAAATTATGTAAAATAAGGAAAATGTATTATGCATTATATTTTGGGGACCACAAAAAACGGTATAAAATATGGAAGAACTTAAAATTAGGGTAAGTAAAATGTATCCAGCTGTAACTAGGACTCTAGAGGGAATAACATTCTATAAACTTCTGACTAGTAATTGTGCTAAGAAAGTAGAAAAGACCAAGTGCTGTCCTGGCAAACAAGGAGTTTGTGTGAACGTGCAAGTTACTACTTTATATATTTATAGAAATGCTGTTGTTAGGTTTGTGTGGAAACCAAAATATAGGTACAAGTAATTTGTGTAAAATGTTTTTTTCCTTGCCCCCCCCCCTGAACATTTTTCTCTGGACACATACACCTATGATTTGGCCAGATCTCTATTGGACAGGCCATTAGGGAGGGCCAATACACATAATTGGTCTGAAGTGGCAGAATCGGCAGTCTTTGCTTATGTATGGCCAGCTTTAAGATAATGGCAGATGAGGTGATTTGTCACCCTTGAGAAATCTGCACTGCCTATGGGTGACAAATTTCCTGAAAATACCTTAGCATTGGTGTCAGTGTGACTCATGGGTTCTTATATTATACTGCAGGTGATTCACACTGACACCAATACTATTTTCAGACAATATGTCATTTGCAGATTTACAATTCTTCTGGAACAGATGCGCCCGTGATCCGACAGGATTTTTTACCCTTCCCGATCAACATCTGGCTGACTTTCGACCAGATATCGATTGGGGATGTCCATCGGAGGGCCCCACATGCAGGCCTGTGTATGGGGCCTTTACAGAATGCTTGCTGCATGACAATTGCAGGCGACACAGTGATAAGGCTCCAGCCTTACCCTAATGCTGAATTGGATATAGACAGGGGCGATTCTTGGTATAATGCCGCCTGAGGCGGCCTTCTTTCGCCGCCCCCTTCCCTCCTCCCGGCACTAACCTTTATAGTGCCGGAGAGGGCAGGGGCGGTCCGCGACGATTCGTGCAGAGAGCGCAATAGCGCTCTCTGCGCTAGAAGAGCCGAATTTCCGGTTTGAAAACCGGAAATTCGGCTCTTAGTTACCAGGAGCGGCATTTTTGCCGCCCCTGGCAACCAGGGGGGCGCTGCCGCCTGAGGCGAGTGTCTCAACTCGCCTCATTGGTGGAGCGCCCCTGGATATAGATATATAATGGATATAGTTCTATCTCTAAAAAATACCTACTGCATTATAAATGTGGGAGTAATAAAACACCTTGGCAATAGTGATAATAAGACTGCCTCATAGAATATGCAGGTTTATGATCATTAATCATATTTAAACAGCTTTTTAGTGTTAAAATGTTTTAGTAGCCATAATACATGGGAAAACCCACAGGTCTCAAGTACCCAAAACAATAGATGCTATAGGTTTATGGTAATAAAAAAAAATCAGCAAATGCATTAAACTTCAGGAAAGTATACATTTTACCATTTTAGTTCCAGATCCTATTGGTGTTTAAGATGCTTTTTCAGATATAAACACAGAAGAAAAAATTTCTGTTTTATTAAACTGTTGCAATTCTCAATGAATTCCCTTTGGAATTAAACATAAAAGCAAAATATGTGGCTTATCTTGGTGTAAAGAAGGAAGGATAACGCTACAAGTTACTGGACACAGACACATCATTTAGGAACTATACATATTACAAGTGTTGTAAAAGAAAGTAATAAGAATGAAAGAATGAAAAAATCAGTAAAGCCTATTAATAGTAAAAGGTTTGGGCTGAGAGTGTTTGTACATTAAAAATGGAAATATTTTGGTTTCGGGGGACTCTGTATAAGCAAATGCACTTACGCAATATGTTAGCGCTATATAAATACATGTTAATAATAATAATGATCTATGTTTCAGAGTGTAGACAACCAGAATTACAGGACTCGCATTGTAGTAGACAGAAATCTTAGGCTCTCACAGAAAATGGTATTTAGATATTTAAGCAGTGTTAAAGTGAACAAGGATTTCATGGAAAACACTGACTAGTAATGGGAGAGCTTAGTTCTGTTTTAACCATACCATTATTTCTAATTCAAGCACCCTCACATTCATATTGGACCAATGCACTGGAGGAGATATTCCAATATTTTACAAGACTTTACATTCTCAATCTGATAATTATATGCCAGTAAATTTGGTACCTACAGTGGGGAAGTACCACAGACATTGGGCAACACTGTCCCAAAAAACAGCATTATACAACTAGGGTTTTTTGTAGATAACAAGTTGTCTAATTCTGGGCAGTGTCATTCTGTGGCTACTAAAGCAAATAAAGTTCTGTCTTGCATAAAAAAGGACATTTACTCAAGGGATGAAAATATGATTATGCCTCTTTATAGGTCCCTGGTGAGGCCTCATCTGGAGTATGCAGTGCAGTTTTGGACTTCAGTCCTTAAGAGGGATATAAATGAGCTGGAGAGAGTGCAGAGACCTGCAACTAAATTGTTTAGAGGGATGGAGGACTTAAATTATGAGAGTAGACTGTCAAGGTTGGGGTTGTTTTCTCTGGAAAAAAGGCGCTTGCGAGAGGACATGATTATACTTTACAAGTACATTGGAGGACATTATAGACAAATAGCAGGGGACCTTCTTATCCATAAAGTGGATCACCGTACCAGAGGCCACCCCTTTAGACTAGAAGAAAAGAACTTTCATTTGAAGCAACGTAGGGGGTTCTTCACAGTCAGGACAGTGAGTTTGTGGAATGCACTGCCGGGTGATGTTGTGATGGCTGATTCAGTTAATGCCTTTAAGAGTGGCTTGGATGATTTTTTGGACAGACATAATATCAAAGGCTATTGTGATACTAAGCTCTATAGTTAGTATAGATATGGGTATATATAATTTATGTGAAAGTATGGAGGGGTGTGTGTATGGATGCTGGGTTTTCATTTGGAGGGATTGAACTTGATGGACTTTGTCTTTTTTCAACCCAATTTAACTATGTAACTATGTAACTGCCACCTGACCAATCAGACATTTCAACAATTCATGTACACAACATGTTTTTTTAAAGGTGCTGAGCTATTTTCATCCATTCACGCCAGTATTACAAGCTTGCCCATCTGACCAATGATATTGCACCATTTCATAGCCTCAGAGAACTACTCAGCAGTGCATCTTGGCAAAAGGCAAAACATGTATGTAGGAATTTCTAAAGGTGCTCAGCTTAACCTGCCATCTATTTACCACTTACTCATAGGCTAGCCCATCTGAACAATGAGATTGTGCTGTTCCATAGTGTTGGAGAAGTACTCAGCAGAGCATGTAGCAAAACATTTACCTCAGCAGCAGCAAAACCAGCAAATTAAACTTTTTCTTGAAACATACTTTGTTCACAAGGGGCTCTAGTTCCATTACAGAGCCACAGAGACATCAGAAGGACTGCCTCCTTATGTCTATTCATTGCATTTTGCACAGCTTTGTACTTATATCTCAGATCATGTCCTAAGGACCTTTCCTGACTGATCTACTGTACAGCACTGACTTTCCATACAGCCCAGCAGACACCCTTATAAAAGAGTGGATGTGACGCATTCCAACAGCCTCACAAAATCAGTGAAACATATCCGTAACAATAAATAATTTGGAAGGAGTCATGCAGAACAGATCTCTGTCTGGCGGGTATCACACTGTTACCATCATTACACCAATGGCAGCAAATCCTTTTATGTAGTAGTAAATGAATTCATATAATTTATGGAATATAATATTATAGTACTGAATAGCCAACAACCTATATACTGCAAAAGCATCTGATCATCTTATTTTCAAGCTGATGTGATGGAAGACGATTGCATGGATCTTGTTAAATGGAGCTTCCTTTTGAAAACAAGTTAAAGAAAAGAATGTGAGTGATAATGACAATACTGTTGGGTGTTGCACCAGTACAATTGTAACAAAACAAAATTAATCTAGTGACACTTATACTCAGCCAGCAACAAAGGGGTTAATGCTCTTTGTAGTAACAGCAGTGATGCAAGTGCTCTGGTTTATTTCAGCAAGGGAAGTGTGTGCAGGGCTGATTAGAGGAATGGCTTCCTCTTTTCCCATAACCTTCAGACCCCCAGTGGCTTGAATGTTTAAATCCTGCTGCCATTTTTCCTTTATTTTATGCCTGTTTATTTTTTGGGGAGGGGGAGTTAAGGGCAGTGAACTGAGTTTTGCTCCCACTCAGTCCCTCAACCCTTGAATGTTCCTAATCTAGTCTCTCCCGTTCTCTTCTGGCTGATTGTTCTTTAATATGTTCTTTTATTAGAGTCTGATCTGCAGCCCATACACATGTTTCTTTCATCTATCTCTGCAATATGATTTTCTATTTTTACTGCCTCCTCATTTTATAATACCCACTTTCTCTAAATTCTTAATAATGATAATAATTTTTTTTCAAATCTTTATAGATTTTATGAAGTTTCTCTTTAAGTTTTCTCTTTAATTCATTATTCTTTTTACCTCCCTGGCACCATCATATTTGCCAACATTTTAAAATAATTTACAAGGAAAAACCCAGTATATCACAACAAAGCAATTGGACATTGTGTGCCATGCCAAGCATATGTAGTAGAACTCATAATAAAATCATCATTACAGTTCGTCTCATACACATGTTTCTTTCATCTATCTCTGCAATATGATTTTCTATTTTTACTGCCTCCTCATTTTATAATACCCCCTTTCTCTAAATTCTTGAACCCCCCTCTTCTTAATAATGATAATAATGTTTTTGCAAATCTTTATAGATTTTATGAAGTTTCTCTTTAAGTTTTCTCTTTAATTCATTATTATTTTTACCTCCTTGGCACCATCATATTTGCCAACATTTTAAAATAATTTACAAGGAAAAACCCAGTATATCACAACAAAGCAATTGGACATTGAGTGCCATGCCAAGCATATGTAGTAGAACTCATAATAAAATCATCATTACAGTTCGTCTCCACAATGTGTTTCTCTATCCCCAATTCTAATTATCTTCTTTCTCTGCTATCAGATTTTGTATTATTCTTCCTAACAGGGGCAAATTCACTAAAGCGCGAAGCACCTAACGCTAGCGCAAATTCGCCAGCGTGATGTCATTTCGTTACTTCTCCGATTTACTAACGGGTGCTTGCGTAAATTCTCTAGCGAAGTGGACCTACTCCAGCGCTACTTCGCACCCTTGCACCAGGCGAAGTTGCACTATGGCGAAGGGATGTAACTACGCTAATTCACTAACTTACGCATTTTACTGAACGTTACCTCTTGCGCCAGACTTGCCTTCGCCACCTCAGACCAGGGGAAGTGCAATAGAGTAGATAGGGATTTAAATTTTTTCTAAGTCCCAAAAAACTCTGGCGTCTTTTTTAAGGGTGATAGGCTGAAAAAGATCTTAAATTTTTTTGGGAGTACCCTCCGTCCTCCCTATATTTCCTAACATATGGCACCTAAACTATATAGTGGGCACATGTATAGGGCAAAATTACAACTCTATTTTATTGTATGAAGCTTTCCCAGGCTTGTGTAGTGTAATGTATTTGCTGCTACATATACGTTCATTGTACTTTAACTTGGCGCCGTATGCAAATTAGGCATTGCTAGTGTAACTTCGATTTTCTTGACAAATTAACGCTAGCGCAACTTCGCTACCATTCGCCTCCCTGAGCGCAACTTCGGATTTTAGTGAATTAGCGGCGCCCTGGCAAAACTTCACCTGGCGAAGAGCAGCGAAGTGTGGCGAAGTGTGGAGAAGCCTGCGCTAGTGCAACTCCGCAGGTTAGTGAATTTGCCCCATAGAGATATAGCAAAGTAGGATCAGTGGCAGCATGACATATCCAACCTTGAGGGGAAAAATGTTTTTGTTCATTTAGAGTCATGCATTATTAGTAGCACATTACAAAAGGGTAAATCCTGTTACTGACTAACTACCTGGTACAGATACTAAGAAAGGCTGATTGTAAGGGCCCACTATGATTTTCTCACAACCTCTATCATTAAGTCAACACATCTTTTAAACTAAAATCACTTTGCCCTATAACCTCCATCTTTTCACCCTAGAAGAGCAAGTTTTCTCTGCCTTTTAGTGTATTTCATCTTTCCCATCATTGGGTTTTTGTGCCCTAACCATTTTTACTGTCCGCCCCCTCCCTACAAACACACACATCCCATACATTTTTCCTTACAGCTGCATGCTCCCAGCTGATGCTTTCAGTGAAGAAGTGGAGACTGTGTCACTTCTAAACATTGCAAACATCTGGACTGAGGGACTTAAAGGGCTCCCTGCTGAAATGGATGGAACACATAAATTGCCTTACTGGTGGCTGGGAAAAAAGCTTTTGCAAACAGTGATGGGGGAGGCAAAAGCCTACGCTCCTGAATGGAAAATCTTTTAAAAAAAGAAACAAGACGAAGGAGAATATAACAACAAAAAGGCAGAAATGTTTATTTTTTAGATTAGGTTGTTTCAAATTACCATCACTGGACGAGTTGTGCAAGAGCATATCTAAATAATCCTATAACCAAGTTTAACAAGCACTCATTTGTATATAGTTCCCTTAAATACAAATCTCAAATGCATCATATCATATAAAACATTCACTGAGGTTCTTAAGCATGATAAGATGCACACACAAGTGAACATGCACATTTGTTTTTAGAAAAATAAAGGTCTTACTAATGGTTTAATGCCACGGGATCTCTACAACCATCATATGTGTCTCATATATTGTAAAAGCTGTCAGCACTTTTTATCTGCATGTGATTGCTGGGAAGGGGAGAGTTTATATAGGAAGCTGTTATAAAGCATTAGTATTTTTACATTTATTTGCACATTTTATTCAAGTGATCAGGGCAACTAAACCTTTTAGCTCACTTAAAATATCCTACCTAAAATTCATATCTTGTTATATATAATATCCTCAATATGGTGAGGATTCACAAATAAGGCATTAGATGGCCTGGATCTTTAATAAAATATATAATAAAAGGCAAAATGTTGCCCAGGCGCAGTAACCGGTAA
Organism: Xenopus laevis; assembly: GCF_017654675.1. Lineage (NCBI taxonomy): Eukaryota > Metazoa > Chordata > Amphibia > Anura > Pipidae > Xenopus > Xenopus laevis. The sequence goes on from NC_054383.1 coordinate 74,745,611, forward strand.
TCAGCAAATAAGTTACTTTTAAACAGGTGACCTCTGAATAAGCCTTTCAGGTGAAATGTGTCAGGTGTAATACACTTCATAGCAGCCCAGGGCTGGCAATACTTGAAGATTAGGACGCTGAAAATCCTGTTTGGATTTTGACACTCGTGAAAAAGCCTGATGTGAATAAAATTCAGATCAATACCTGCTTTTAGTGTTGCTGTCTCTTTCTTTAAAAAAAAGGTATCACAGATTCTGCTATTTGAGAAAATTCCCACAGTAGCTAAAGGAATTAAGTTAAAGAAACCAACACTGTGTTGGAAAAAATAATTCCATTCAATCCACAGGCCTCCTGTTACTTTAAAGTAAGAGGAGCTTCCTGGGCCAATAATCATGGAAGGAAGGTACAGAAATCACACAAGTTCTAGTAACATCATTCTTACTAATATGTTGAAAAGACAAATGGGACTGACTTGTTTCATGTTACATTATAAAAATGCACAATTTTAAAAAATTTAAGTGGAAATAAATGCAACTTTGAACCCCCTTCTCCCCATCTTTATAGGCTAAATCACCTTAGGGTAGTCAAGGGAAGTCCCCGCTTATTTGAAAGTGTTTGCACATAATTGTTTAAGGGAAATGGCACACAGCAATCTGGGGTTTTTATAGCTGTATAAGAGGGAAAAATTACTGTTTCATTAAATGGGCACTTTACCACCTTGTTCAACATGAATAGGTTAATAGCACTTGTGTTGAACATACGTTTTGATAGAAAAAAAAGGGAAAAAAGGGACCGCAAACAACTCGCCGTTCTCCCCTCACAAAACAGGTGCTCTGTCAGACAGTGTCCCCACTGTATATACACCAAAAATCCAAAAAGCAGACGGCACTTCTGAAAGGTGGGTTTTATTGGAGATCCTGCTGGAAATACCTTACGCGTTTCGGGAGTTATCCCTTAGTCATAGGTTAACCTATGACTAAGGGATAACTCCCGAAACGCGTAAGGTATTTCCAGCAGGATCTCCAATAAAACCCACCTTTCAGAAGTGCCGTCTGCTTTTTGGATTTTTGTTGAACATACGTTTTGCCTGTCATTTTAATCAAATGAAATCTATGGTTTTAATTTATGGATTAAGCTATTCCATGTTTAGTCCTTGCAAGGCAGATTATTCATTGTACTTACGTACATCTGGTTATTCTACTCCTTAAAAATTTATGGAAACCTTGCCAAATGTGAGAATTGTTTTCTCCTAAAAATTCAGATGATACTCAGGAAAAAAAAAGCCAGAAAGAGATTGGGTGACAAAAATTGGAAAATTTTTGGATCTGAATAAATTTAGATAAATCTCCCCCTTTTACTATGGTAGCATAGGTGGTATATTACCCCTATGACATTTTTTTCAGGCAAACTTGTTAGGTGTAGTTATATGTAGAGGTTCTGCATTGTAAAACATTTTCTTACAATACATTGGATTTCTCCAAAAATTCCATTTGTTTTAAGCCAATGATGTATTTGCAGTAGAATTAGCAGTTTCTATTACAGAATTGGAGCAAATCACATAATCTGTCAAAAGTAATACAAACATTGCTGTGTTGAATTGAATCCACTAAATGAACACAAGACTGTGTGTAACAGTCATCTGACAGTTCAGTTAAAATGCCCATCAGGGTTTCCCTGCTACAAAATCTGCCTAGAGCCAAACTGTTTCATACCTAAACTGATTCATATTCTTGTAAAAGACAGAAGGGCCCCATTCATATCTCTAATTGAAAGCAAGATATGGTCTGATTAGGCAGCAACAGTCTGAGCACAGAGTAGGGGGTGGAAGACAAAGGGCTGGACATTTTTTTTAAAGAAGAATGAAGACCCTCACAGATGAAAATGTGTTTCTAGTGAAGTCATGTGCAGCTGGATAGGAATCTTCAAGGGATTCTCTGATCTGCCACATTAACTCTTTCAGAACCCAGAATGATGTACATGTCCTTTGCTAATCCTCGTAACAACCAGTCTGTTCCACAAGAGGCTCTAAAATTTCATAGCTATTTCTGTTGTATTTGGAAATGTGTTTTACTAATACCACCAGTTGTTAAAACAGTTACTTTCCGTGTAGTTTAGATATTGGTTAACGCCTTCTCAAAATACACTGAGAAATATGTTCAGTTCGAAGCAAAATGAGGGAAACTGAAATACATGTACAAAAAAAAACTGTGTAGACGTTTATCATACTTACTGCTTCTCAAAAACATGTGTCAGCTCTGACGAATGACTCTATAGGGTGAAAGGTTGTCAGCAGCCATCGAAATATATCACTAACCATCAAGGTCATGTTAGGTGTTGGAGGAGATAATCACCTCACATGACCAACAGATAAATTCACTAACACATGGCAGAATCTTTTTCGATTTCACAGAAATGTAAAAGGATTCATCATGGCTGTATATGCTACAATTTCATATGGTTAAATGTATCTGTAAGTCCCTTTTCTCTACAGACAAGGTAAAGAAGGGTTTGCTTTCTCCAAAAGTGCAAGACTTCTCCTACTACATTATTGAGACCAGCAGATGTTCCTTATGAAATCTCAGAATCATTCATGTCTGCATGTCCCACTGGAGGTGATGAAGGAGGAGGTGGGGGTCTGGGGAGAATGAACCAGAAGGAAAATGAAATTGCCTTAGTTAAAAATAAGATGAAAATTCTCTGAAAAATACTGGGTATTTCGCAATAACGTGTATCAATGCCTATGACTGAACCTTGAGATGTTGCATTAAGTGTGTATGACTAGGTCTGACAGGGCACATATAAGTCTGTATGACTAAATCTGACTCCACAAAAATTTCATTTTGCAAGGATGTTTTGCAAATGTAAATTCTTATCCTTTAGTGAAATAATTGCATTTTAGCCTCTATGCAAGTGTGTTCAGTCAATTGTCTGTCTACTCTTGGTGAGGCTCTTGCTGTGGTGATTTATATGTGAGCAAAGGTATTTGTGGATATGCAAGTGTGTTTATATCTGACTCTGAGCATATCTGGTTGCGTGCACATTTAAGCAGTGTTTGGAAAATTCAACACAGCTGGAAGAACACATTTATTTATTTCTTTCTAACTGACGGCTTTCAAGAGGTCTGGACTGGAGCCTGGAAGAAAAGGCCTGGGAAAAGGTACCCGCTGCAGAGGTCACTGGATGGTTTAAACAGCACAGCCTTGTGAGCCAAAAAAAGCTTATTGTATGCTTATCAAGTTAAGAAAGGACTTTCTGATAATTTCCAGTTTGAAGATTTTAACAGATATGCCTCCCTAGAAAGGAACACTTAGCTTAACTGGGAACTGCCATGCATTTCCAACAATTCAAATTAGGACACATGTGGATGCTGAATCATGCATCATATAACTATATACCAGTAAAAATGAAGGGCAATAAAGGATAGAGAAGTGCCTTAAATAGATGAAAATACATTAAAACGCGGGGCAGATTTATCAATGGTCGAATTTCGAAGTGTGAAAAACTTTGAAATTCGACCATCGAATTGCATTACTTCGATATTCAAAGTCAAAGGATTTTTTATCTAATTTGACCATATTCAGTCAAAGTAAAATCGTTCGATCATACAATGAAATCCTTCGAAATCAAACAGTTCAAACATTTTAATCGATCGAATGATTTTACTTTGACTTCTAAAAATGTAACCAAATGTTGGCTATAGGTTCTAGGAGGTCCCCATAGGCTAACATAGCAATTTGGCAGGTTTAAGATGGAGAAGTGTCAAAGTCGAAGTCGAAATTTTTACTTCGAATCTAAGTCGAGTACGAATTTAGGCCTATTCGATGGTCGAAGGACCCAAAAATTAGTTTGAAATTCGAAGTTTTTAAATTCGAAAATTCACTTCGACCCTTAGTAAATGTGTCCCATAGGCTATGTCCACAAGGGTGACTTAGCACACTGGGCCTGGTGAGCCTCTTGTTCTTTTGTCTTGTTATTTTTTTTTTAGCAAATGTGACACTCCCCATTACAAAAGGTATAGGCTACTTTATATCATACAGAAATCAGCTTTCATCCCATTTGCTGCATAGTATATATTTTATGAAGTACTGTTTTAGGATTTTTGTTTTTGCAGCACCGTAGAACCCCTATTTTACATCCCCCCCCCCCCGGTTTTACATTTTCCTGGAGATTCGTTTGAATCTAACGAAATTTTACATTTTCCAGAATTTTAAATTCTTTTTTGGCAGTCCCTTGGAGGGTTGTACTGTATATAGAAATAAGAATCTGCTTCTCTAAACAGCAATAACATGATTGTCATTATTATTATATAATTATTATTATTATACAGTGCTAAGTTATAGAGAAATTAGTTAGACATTTAGTTGAGCTCCAATACTGAATATAAAATATAGTAGCCATATCAGGAAACTACTGGGAGAACTACCACAGCTACTGTATACTTCAGAAACAGAATTTCTGTTGTCCATTGTGTTTTTGTTTATATTACTGTAAGAAGGCTATGGTAAAAGAAGGCCCAGTTCTGCATCATTCAAGATCGCAGCTCAGCCCTCTATAGTCCACATTCCACCAGCAACTGTTATCAATTGCCATGGTAATTTTTTAAAAGGTGTAAACAAACGTATTTAGAGTATAAGATGAATTTTAAATCAAACAGATTTAACAAATGATATAAATTATAACCACACATTGCTTATTTTTAACCTACAAACTTGCAAAAAATAGTGGGAGCACTTACCAGGTACTAAGGATTCACTTGTGCATGTCACAAAACCGAAGATCCCAACGGTTGCTTCCAATAAGTTAAATGAGTCTGTAGGTGCAGCACCAAGGAATCCAGGAAGTAGAAAGATTAAAAATATAAACCTTTATTCCAGCATTTTAAAAAAGCATGCCCCACACTGCATATTGGGCTGTTCACTCGCCGGGGGTCGCGTAACTAGTTAGCATGGAGGAGTCTCGTTCGTTATCGCGACCCCCGGCGAGTGAACAGCCCAATATGCAGTGTGGGGCATGCTTTTTTAAAATGCTGGAATAAAGGTTTATATTTTTAATCTTTCTTATTTTTAACCTAGTCAGCTGCCAAATGGTTGATGAGTCGGCCCAGATCTATCAGGATCTAATCAGGACCCATTCAGATTAAGACTAAGTAGTGCTTTTTTCTAAGGTTCCATTTTGTTATTGAAGTCCACAGCCAGTTGGTCTGCACAGGCCTCACATGATTTAGCATGATTCAAGGACCTGACCATGAGATCAGCCTAATTTGCCCTCACTTTGTTGGCCAAATCAGGCAAAATGTATGTTTGACAATCCCATTAAACATGCAGTAGTTCTTAGTCTGCAAGGTCAGATTTATTTAGATATTGGCTCTTAATTCCCTCACTGATTACTTGCAATTTGCATCTTGCATCTTTATTTGCTTGTTGGTACAGTATCTATAGCTCTGATATGAAATTTTATATGAAGAGCCAAGTAAAGATATTTAGAGGGAAAAAGGTGTACTGTATGTTAACAGGCTTGGTAAATTGTGTGATGAGACCATAACTATTTAAAATTATATTTTTACAAGCGTTGAGCAGAATTGTCTCACACTTAGGATGTGTTAGGTAAAATATACTTTTACAGTAAATAGACATGATAGCTAGAAATGAAAAAAAAATGAAAATGCAGTCACAGGTTAAAAGGCAAAGGGTGTCTTTATGAAAGAAAGAAAAAAAAATTAAAAAAAAATAGTTTTCATAATAGGACAAATTGAATAACTGTTGCACAATTTAAGGTAAATTTGAGTAAAAGTGAGAAAGGTTTGTGCTTTACCAGCAATGATGAGTGTGACTCACAAACCACAACTCGAGGGGAACTGGGTCTACTGATCAATGTATAACCAAAAACTAAAAGTTACTTTTTTTACAGTCACAGAACAACAGTACATATTACTCATTTCATCCAGTTTTTAAAAAAGCATAAACTATATGGGACATAATGGAAGAATGATGAAATATGGAAGCTGCACCTACAAAAAATATATAGCAAAGTTTTGCAATATTTTCTATCTTATTAATCATTCCATACTGGGCACAGACTCTGCAGAATTAAAAGAAAGGCCTGCAACTAATTACAATTTCTCTATTATCATATTCTGCAGGTTTATACACTCAACATGCAGGAAAATTTGGGTGATTTCGAAAAACGATGGCAGCTGACATATCACATTTACTACATCTACTTGGATATATAAAGTGCCCTGTCCCCTTGATAATATATAAAGATTATGTGTATCCTTATTTTTCCTATGTAGACCATACAGTATATAATAATTAAGCTTAATCCAATCTGATGTGCCCTAAAACTTATTTGCAAATGCAGAGTCACAAAATGTGTAAAAAAAAAAAAATGTAAGACAATTTTACCTGTATGGTTGGTGACTGATGGTACTTCCTGAATAGCCAGTTCCTGATATGGATTTTCATATTTATGCTGACATCGATTTACTGGAAATTCATAAGACACATTTGAATGCTGATAATTGGTTACAGGGTTCTGAATCTGTTTGGAAATATAAAAACATTTGAAAAGTCAAATGCATTGTTGTACAGAACAATGAGAAAAGGGCTTTCAGGTAAACTATTGTTTAGCTACAGAACATGTCAGCCTTCTTTATGCTGTACTTTCTAGCTATATTCAGCATGACCTGCGATTGCACCAACAAGGTTCACTAGGCTCCAGTGAATTCTTACAAATGACAGCTGCCTGTTGGAATATTGTGTTATTAACCTGAGAAATTGTGGTTAAAGTTAAAATAAAGGATAATATTAATATCAAAGTTGGAATCCTGTGCAAGTTCTCTGAAGTCATTTAATGGCCCATCAAATTGTTAAAAATACATACTAGATTGCATTACATGGGGGAAATTAATCAACATTTGAAAAATTAAGTAAGTGAAGTTAAAGATAGATTTCTGTTGAGAGTGGATCTCAGAAGGTTTGACCTCTCAAGTATAAATATCAGCGTGAAGACATAAGAAAAATGTATACATTGAAATAAATTCTAAAGGAGGAAAAAAATTTTTTGTCAAGAATAAATGTTGATTTTTGGTAAACTGGCCTCATCACAAGATAATTATGGGCAGATTTACTAAGGTTCAAATGATAAATTTTAAATCAATTTTTTTCTGGTCAAAACTCACAAATACGAATTTAAAACCACCAACTCGAATTTGAATTTAAATGTGAGATTTATCATAGCTCGACCCTGGAAACAGTTCTAATTCGACTATTCTCCACCTAAAACCTGCCGAGTTCATGTAGAATTCAATGGCAGAGGTCCCTTGAACTATTTGAAGATGTTAATAGTAGTGATGAGCCAAATTATTGCCACGTTTCGCTGAGAAAATGAGGCCCCATAGACTCCAATGGAGTCTGCACAGGCTTCTTATGGCAGGGTGTCCAAACTTTTTGCAACGAGGGCCAGATTTAGTGAGGTAAAAATGTGTGGGGGCCAACCAGCCTGACATCCATTCCGAGGTAACAAGCTTGTGATCAGGATCATTCACTCCTGGAGATGGACGCCTACATGGCGTTTAGGAAGTGGAGAAGTGGCGTCTGTTCTCCGTACCTCATTTAAAAAAGAAATCGTGTAGCTATAGCAGTAATATTTGGGCACATTAGTGAAATGATCTGCCACTTGGTCTATACTGCTGCCTGTGTGCTGAAGGTGTTAGCAATAGACACGTAATGGCACATAGTGATGCACCGATCTTGCGTACGTCTTTAGTTCACCATATTGGCACGTCAGTACGTCTATTGCACCTTCAGCCCTAAAAATGTAAGTGAGAGCTGTACGTCACTAAGTGCCAGTAAGTGTCTATTACTAACACCTTCAGCACACAGGCAGCAGTATAGATCAAGTGGCAGATCATTTCACTAATGTGCCCAAATATTACTGCTACCGCTACGTGATTCCTGATTGCACTGTGCTGGGGCGGCCACATTATTATTAATTTCATGATGGAGGCTGAGGGCTGGTGTAAATTTGAAAACGGCCCGCAATTGGCCCGGGCCTGATTTTGGACATGCCTGTTTTATGGAATACAAATGGATATTGAACTAATTAGATGCCTCTATTAATGTATGCAGCAATAGATCATATTTAGATTCATAGCAAAGGGACATTTTAGACCCATGACACAGCCCAAAGTCATCCATGTATTCTGTTAGTTGATTTAATGGGAATGCTTTGTCAGCTCTGAAAAGTGCAACATGTGCCATGAGCTCTAGACCAATTCCTATTAATCTACTTTACTACTTACAGAGTTTAAGATACCAGCTGATACAGCTGCTCACGATGAGCTGAAATAAATATGAGTACACACTGGCTAATTTTGAGGTTATCTTACTGATTTTGTTCAATCTGTTCACACATGTCAATGTACTGATTGCTCCAAATTGATTGATTGGTCTGTGGAAATACAAATCAAATTACTATACTGCAGTTCCATTCCCTATCAGCTTTCAGCTCATACAAGAACACATAGGGATTACACCCCAGCATCATTTTTGGGGAGCAGAAAAACACCTACAATTTTGCCTCTTCCACATCCCTAAGAGACAGTTAGCAACCTTCTAAGCCCATAAAAAGTGGCATCAATTTAATGGCTGACTATATTACAAAGCAAGCTGTGTGGGCTCTATTTTTCAGGCTAAATTTTTACAAAACAAAAGCTAACAATGTTGGGTATATATAACATTGTTTAAATGTCAGTCTGAAGAAGTGACCTTAGAGTGCAAAGAAAGCTTGTAGTTAGCAATTAAATGTATCCCATTTATGCCACTTTTTTGTTCTGTAATTTACCACAGGGCAAAACATTTGTTTCTCCTTTGATATACTGGTTAAGATGGTAAAATTATTGTTATAGAACCTTAAAAATTTAGTTTGCTTATAGAAATGTGGCATATAAAATATCTGATTCATTCACCAAATGAATCATTGGCGGTTGTCAAACTTTTCTAATTCAAACCCAACTTGAAGGCTCAACCTTTGCCCAGGGCCCCCTTTAGCTCATGAAATAAGAATATATATAAGATACAGTCCATGCATGTGTAGAGCTGCACTGGAGACACGCAGGAGATTTTCAGACTCCAGTGCTCACATATGGAAGCGGTTGGGCTGCATGCCGACGCTGATATTCTGCCGCCCTAGGCCTGGGCCTTTGTGGTCTTGCCACAAATCTGGGCCTGTATTCGCAGAGTAGCAGGGACAGGTTTATGGAGATGCGAGCAGGGTGGTGTTTGCAAAGGGAAAGGAGGGTGTTCATGATCATAAGTTGGGGTAGCTTTACTGGTCTATGGATGCATTATTTTAATATTATTCAGCACTGTTTAGGCTGAGCCTAATCTGTCACTGCCTTAATTTCACCCACAGTTTGGAAACTACTATTGTAAGGGATCAACATGTATACAATTTTGATACTCCATAATAAGTGCCACATTTACATTACTTTACAAATTACTTTACAAATTAAAGTTTAATGGTTACCATCCCTGGAATCCAAGCTACTCTAAACACAAGAACAAAAATGTCCAAAAGCAGTTAATTACATGCAAAAATTAGTCTAACCAGACATCAGAGACTAATGATTGTATTATAATATTTTGCCTACTTGCCAGTAATATACTTTCATTGCTTACATTTTCAATAGCACTTACATTGCTGTATATTAGTGGGATCTACTGTACCATAAAAAAGGCTAAATCTGTTCTGTTTTTACCTTTAATAGAAATGTATGCATTAGCATTTTTCAGGCCAATAAACAGTGCAATAAAAAAAGGTAACTGGATGCTTAAACCATAGTATTTTGTCATATTCTGCACTTTTATTGTATGAATAATTCATGAAGTTGCTGGGTTCTTATAGAAAAAGAAAGATATTTCAGACGACTGACTTTAGCCTGAGTTAGAATGGCACTGCTATATTTTGGAGCTTCCTGGATGACAATTTCTACATAACATATCCCATATCCATACAGCAGGATCAGACTGGGCCAGCAGGACACTGGGAAAAAACTCAGTGGGCCCTTGTGTGCCCAGCTAACCCAGATCCGCTCCATGACCTCCTCTAGTGGTCCCGATTGTGATGGAGCGGGGAGGGGGCTGGTGGAGGTGGGTTGTGGCTGGAGGAAACCAAGTCCGACACTGCTGTACATCACATTGTTGTCTCACATACATAAATACAGTCCAAAAGTATATTTGAGTACTTGTTTTTTGAATATTTTGTGTAATGAATAAACTATGCCCTTCTACAGAAGCTTGCAGAAATATAATAGCAGAAGAGGTAGAGGGCCACAGGTTGGATATTCCCAATGTAGGTACTGAACAGATTATGTAGATGTATGAAATATGTACTTTCACCAAGATAAGTTTCACCGACGTTGAGGTTTCAGGGTAAATGCCTTTCATGCCCTGAACTACTACTAAAAAACCTCTGTGCCTTCTTCACCAAAAAGAGTTAAACTTTCGGCCAATATTTATTGTAAAGCTGGATATATAAACTACAAAATATGTTCTGTATACAGAGAAAATTAAGTGTATTTGTTTTTTACAATAGACTTCTATCATTCCTTTCATCATTTTTTTGTGGTCAGTCTGTAAGTGCCACACTGTTAAACAGCAGCACAGTGAAACTTACAGCAGTGCTACATGTGTATAAACCAGTTATTTTAGCAAAGGAAGCAGTTTCCTGTTATGTTGCAGGTGCAGAATAATGACTGATCTGCCCAATATCTTTTAGGTTAACTTAAATATATTTTGGTTAATCAGAAGGCAGCAACGTTTCCCTGAATACAAACAAAACATTACCTTTGTGGCTTTTATTAACTTGTTTCATTTGATCTTTAAAAGCATATCACACAATTGTGATAATGATTTTATGAAATGAATACTCCAGAAATGCAAATGTATTAAAAAAAAATAAAAACCCAAAACCAACAATGCCACTGATAAATTTCAAAAAAATCACTTAATTTGTGGAAGAAGTAGAAATTCTGAACTAAATATTCATGCATGAATGGTAAAATATTTTACCATTTCTTTTAATAAGTACTGTGAATAATGAAGAATATTTTACTATCTTAAGCAATTTTGGCTTTGTCTTGTTAAAGGTTATACTCCTGGGGATAATGGTCATTTTATATTTGAGCAGACACTAACACAAATCTTTTCATGGGACATTATCGTTACATATAGGGTTGCTATGGAAAATATGCAGAAAAGGCAAGCAACTCCTACTCATATATACATGCAAATATGCAGAGGAGGCTTTCTCTTTGTATACAATGACTTATGCTCTCGTGATTTACTGTTTATATGCTATTTGAAGGGACAATGCACAGCAGCATATAATATGGATTATATGTTGGGTTGTTGTATCAACATGTGTTTTGCCTATCTTACAAAAAGGGCAATTGGATTATTTTTTTAACCCCCCCCCCCAACCATCCCCAGGAACTAGCAGAGACAGATTAAACTGCAATAATCTAATTACAAGTAGGAAGAACAAAAATATAGGTCCTGGAGATTCTTCTGCTCCTCATTTATAAGTGTTGTCCATTAACTATTGATTTACATTTATATATAGGCATATATTAAATTACCCTGTTATCCATTGGATTTAAACACAAAATCGGCAGTAGAAAAGGGAATATTTTTTTCAGCAATTCCCTTTTTTTGGAGGGGGGAGAGTACCCACATACATTCATAATTGGTTCATATTCAGTAAGCAAACTCTACTGTGCATGCTGCAATTGCTAAAGGGTGGGACAGTCCTATCGAGTCCACAGCCTTCCAGAAATTTTCTGGGAAAATTAAAATGGGCCAACCAGACACAAAAAGCTGTATAATAAAAATCCTTTTCAAATTTAACATGAAATCCAATTTCTGTTTTTTATTAAAGCATTCATAGCTATTGTAAGCTCATTTAAAAATCTCAGCTGTCAATTGACCACAATAAACATTTTTTCACTTTTGCAAATAGGAGTGCCACTGCATTTTCTTTTTGGTTTGATGTAATAACCCTGGCAAGGGTTAAGTTGCCTGAGCACCCATCCAACAAGGATACTATAAGGTGGTTGTTTCTCTCTTAAAGCAATTCTGTCACTGGAAATAAGTTAATAGTGATGTTCCAGCAGAATTCTGCACTGAAATCCCTTTTTTCAAAACATAGAACAGATTTTTTAATATTTAATTTTGAAATCTGACATGGGGCAAACATTTTTTTCCCAGGTACCCCCAGTCATGTGGCTTGTGCTCTGATAAACTTCAGTCACTCTTTACTGCTGTGCTACACGTTGGAGTTATATTACCCACCATGCAATGTAACAAAATAACAGCTCCCTGACACAAGATAACAGCTCCTTGGTACATAGGAGAATATGACTCAATAGTTAAAATCCAAGTCCCACTGTGATACCTTCAGTTACATTAAGTAGGAGAAACAAAAGCAGCACCAATCATGAAGTGGTGGCTCTTTCTAAAGCACAAAATCAGGCAAAATGACCTGAGACGACTGCCAACACACCAATGTTACAACTAAAAATATATACTTTTTGGTTCAGGAATAAAATTTTATATTGTAGAGTTAATTATTTGCAGTGTAAATAATGCAATTAAGAAATAAAAACGACACCATAAAAATCATGATAGAATCCCTTTAACCACTGAAAAAACTATACAATGGCGTGCTGGTACTTCTTCATATGTATAATTCAACATTGACCTTGCATCCAAAAGTTGCACTTTGTCAATGTGCAAGCACTGTGTGGGCTGGGCTACAGCTTGGCAGGGCGAGCCAATCTATGCTATTTTTGCAGAAAACCCACGCATCAAAGAGGTAATTCAAGCAGTAGTTTCTGTTGGTCCCTCTGCAAAAAGATTGTAAAAGTAATCTGAACCAGACAATGTACAGATAAAGAAGTAAGTAAGTTAGCGGTGCTTTATTAATTGGTATGTAGTCAACAAAATATTTGATGACTATCCATCATATCAGTATTTTTCTGACTCACTCATGTGATTATATGATAGTTCCACTGCCCGACAACCCTGCACTAGTGATAGGCGAATTTATTCACCAGGCGCAAATTTGCCGCTAATTCCCACGATTTCCCAAAATTCTACGGCATCAAAAAAATTAATACCGATGTCTTGTTTTTGACGCCGCTTTCGCAATTCTTTTGCCGTTTGCAGGAAATTTTCGCCAAAACGAAATGCCCCAAATTCGCCCATCACTGCCCTGCACAACTCAACTTGCTTACCGACCAAGCATAGATTCCTCTCTGTAAAGTTATACATGGGTTGTCTTTGCCTGCTTACAAACTTCATTCAGTGATTAGAAGGCTTAAAATTCAAATATGAATATCACAATAACAAAATATCAAACTATACTTTGCTGACATGTATATAAATTGAGCACACTTCCCCCTCCCAAATGGCTTTATTTGTACATCATATACCCCCTCCGTTTGCCAGCGTCATTTAATTTTTCTAAAACAAATAGAAGCTTTCACCCAGAGGCCATTTTCCCTCTGACTCATCAACAGTGCATTTATATCTGCAAACAGCACATATGTGATGTAAAGTTCATGCAATTAAAGAATGCAGGCATAAACAGGCAGTGATTACTATGATGACAAGTTCTGCTTAGATTATGCCCTGTAATGGTTACTCTGAGCTCAGGAGAGGGGGGATAGTATTTAAAAAAAGGAGCAGACAGCTAGATCAGAGTTTCTAGGGGAACCAGCAATGCCATCTCTTCATTGGCTGGTAGATTGCAGGGTGTATTTATTAATCTGAGTTGAGAAGAACTGAGCATGCTCATGAGCCAACAGCCAAAGGAAATTCCTGAGGGAAGGGGCAGAGTGGTTTAGAGGAGGAGAAGGAATCATACTTGATTAAGGAGATGCTGCAACCTTACTATTAACCTTAGAACAACCAGAGTGGCAACTAATTACAGATTTCAAAAAAGGCTCTTCAGTCATTACAATTGTGCATGAGGGGGGGTTACATGTCCTTACAATAAAGTAGTAAAGAGAACAAATTGCAGGATGCCCAGGCCATTAATTGACAGACAATCGTACGAATGTCTGACAAATAGTAGTGACAGTCACCCACTGATATTATCAGAATTTGTCTCTTAAAATATGCAATGGTTACTGTGCATCAGTGTGACAAGTTTGCCTTTTATATGTATTTTACCATTTATATGGTAGCACTGAATAAATAATAATAAATAATAATAATCATAGCCTTAATGTCTTGGCATTAGGGGGTACCACAGCAAAATATATGAAGCTTCCATAAAACTGTAAGAAAATGGTCTATGTTAGAGATATATAACAGTCCAACCACAGTAATGCACACTTGTATCGTTAATTAGTAATACGATTTATATTTAATATGCAGACACCTCAGTATATCTTATACAGCAAATCTGTGATACTAACATCAGAACTTTGCCTGCAAATATAAATACAAATGGTTGTCTTCAACAACGTACCTCACAATTCAACCATCTTTGTTGAGGACATTCTCAGGAATTTACAAGTTGGAATCATGCAGAGTATTTCCAGTGTAACAAGGTATAAAACAGATTGTGTGCATCAGCACCATTTTAAGCATCACGTGCATAACATTGAGCAACAATACTGCTAATTCGTCTGAGTTTCTGGGAGCAATGCCAGAAGACTATAAAAAGATTTTGTGAGTTTCAGAATCCAACCAGCACAACACAATTCAGCAAACAAAGAATCCTAACAATGAACTAAAAAAAATTAGAACAAATCAAGACGTTTATAAACAAGCAAAGGTCTTTTGGGATATTTCAAAGGGTCAATGGACAAGTAAAGGTTTCAATAAAACAATGCCAGATTCACAGTTCAAGACATTTTTGAGACAGTCTTCAACACAAAGGCAATTAATTGTAGGAAAAGGTAGTCAGTCTGCTCGGTAGCATTTTATATCATTGTCTGCCACATTGTATAGAATATTTGTATCAGATTTCTTCTGGCCCCCATGGCTGTAAAATAAATAACAAATAAAACTGCTCTTACATAAAAAGCCTTTAATTTGTTATGGCATCTAAAAGTGCAGGCTGTATTGTTTCAGGTAACTAGCACCCTTTCTTTCCTTTAATTTCCAGTTGCTGTCATGGCCATCAAGAAATAAAGGCTATTTATTTAAGTCTTACTTGCTAGTTTTGTTTGGCTAAAAAAGCATTAAAAGTTTCCAAGAAAGGGCAACATAAAGAGAGAAAGTGCACCCTATGACAAGATAGTACCTACCAGGAGTTCACATGGGCAAATAATTATAGAAAATCATGAAAAAAAGATATCCTATAGAAAAAATACTTAATAGAATAATTTAATGTTGAACCCCACTTGTTATAAAATATAAACTTTAATGGAACACTTATACGACAAGGAAACTGGAATTTTCTTAAGGTGCCCCACAGTTTTTTTCTGGGGTCAAACCCCTGCTTATTCTCATGTACACATGTAAAGTAATTTAGAAACTGTACTACAGGAAGCAAAGGAACAAAGGGCACATGTCTGCAATGGCATAAGAAACCAAACCAGCACCGTGCGTCAAAAGACGTGTCCATCCACATGCACAAGAGAGTCACACATGTTCATGGAAGGAAGCACCTGAGGGACTCACCTGAGGGTAAGACACCTAAGGGACTCATGTGGTCCCTCCATGTAGGAATAGAGGAAGGGTTTTCATACTGGCTTGTCATGCACTTTACATATTTTTTAATAACTTAACGTTTCAGGATGAAATTTAATACATTCACTTAATATAGTTATTTCCTTAATGGGCACAGGCACTTTTTTAGTTACAGTCAGTGGTAGTATTCACTACCAGGTATCCAGTTCCCAGAGTACAAGGCCCTTATTATACTGGTGCTATTTTTGGGATCTATATGTCTATCTAAATTCCTACACTGGTAGGTGACATCCAGGAAAACAACTCTTCTGCTGTTCTTGGTGGAACTAGCTGCTCTGCTAACTACTCTCAGCCAATCTCTTCTCCCTAGAGTAAGTCATAACAGGATCTAACCTTCATATTTGCTAGTTGTTCTGCTACTGAGGCCACATACTACAGGATAGTCACCTCCATCCACCTCCTCATGTGATCCCTCATTTTTTAAAGACAAGTAATAACCTAACACCCCTGGCCATTAAAAAAAACTTCCAGTTTCCCACTGTGCATTCCTGACTAATAGACTAGGGATCTACTCCGATCCTTTACTGGCACTGGAGATGAAGTGTTGAATTATTTATATACGTGTGTGTGCGTGCGTGCGTGCATGTGTGCGTGTGCGTGTGTGTGCGCACTTGCCTAAACCAAATATTTTAATTTTTTTCAGTCATCATGTTGCAATTAAAAAAAAGCTTTACTAACAAAAATAGTTATACATTTATGAATGAAATGTGTGAAACCAAGAGAAGCAGGGTCAACTGTGGCCTACAAAAATAACTCCATTTGACAAAAATGCCCAGAAGTAATAAATATCACTGCTAATTTCCTGTATTCCATAACTCATTCTTCATACAGCACAAGGGACAGCTTAAGACGTATTTATATCTCACGAGTAAAACTTTTTATAGAATTGTATCATTCATAGAGTTGCTTCAAAATGCATTTTTCTCCCTGTCCCAATGGAAAAGATAATTGTAAAAGGAAATTGCCCTTACATTATTTATTTATAAAACACAATGCCTCCTACTCCCCCATTTCCTAAAGGTGAGTGATTCTATAGAATTGTAGGTTTTTAACTGTTTCTTTATTTGACTTTGCTGTGGGCAGTGGCACACTAGAAATTTTGATCCTGCAATAAAAGCAATCAAAATACTTTGAACTACTCCCATATGCTTTCCATTATAGTCTGTGGGAACCAGGCTGCTTGTGGAACATGGGTGAGTATCTTGGGAGAGTGCAAACTTCAATGTTCCCTTGCTGTATTGCAATGTAAATCCCATCAACTACAAAGGGAAGCAGCTGCAAATAATTCAGGGTGTTGTAATAAACATTGTGTGCCATAGACTTTATACATATCTCAAATTAATTTAACAGCATTATCTCAAACACATTGCAAATAAACCAGTCCAGGCCCTGAGTCTGATGGCCTTCACCAAATTCAGGTGTTTTTTTAAACTATATTTTAAAAAGTGCCCAGCTTTCTATATTATTCACTCTGCCTGGGATAATGTTCAGGGCAATCACTCTGGCTGTAGCAGCCATTTTATGCCCCCACTGGCCTCCTGCTGGCCTTTAAATTAACTTTTAGCATGATGTAGAGCGTGATATTCTGAGACAATTTGCAATTGGTTTTCATTTTTATTTCTGGTTTTTGAGTTATTTAGCTTTTTATTAAGCAGCTCTCCAGTTTTTAAAGTAATCTGGTTGTTAGGGTCCAAATGACCAAAGCAGCGATGCATTGATTTAAGACTCAAGTATGGATAGGCCCGAATAGAAAAAAGAATAATAAAGTATCAATGAAAATGAAATAGTAACCTTACAGATCATTTATTTTTTAGATAGGGTCAGTGACCCCCATTTGAAAGCTGGAAAGAGTCAGAAGTAAAAGGCAAGTAATTCAAAATATACAAAATGAACTTCAATGGAAAAGTTGCCAAGAATTAGCCAATTAAAACACCACAAATTGAAAATTATTAAAGAACTGACAATTGGTGGTCATTTCATAAAGAGGTGTTTCCCACATTTCTATACTTTTTATGTAATGATCTGTTGCTTTCTTGGAGGTGGACTGTGCACAGGTTCTAATTTTAATGTTCTAACTAAATATTCTTAAACTACATCCTGAGACACAAAAAACATTTCCCCATGTCCCCGTGTTGCATCTCTGTGATCCTCTGCAATATTCTAAACATACAGCTATAAAGGAATTGTAAAGGCGTATGCTGTGTACATGTACATGGGTTTTCTTACATTCTATATTGTTCTTGAGTACTTGTTTTTGCCTGTGTACATTTTGGGGCAGATTTATCAAGGGTCGAATTTCGAAGTGGAAAATACTTCGAAATTCAACCATCGAATAGAATCCTCCGACATTCAAAGTCGGCGGATTTTATTCATTGATTTTCCTTCGATAATAAAAAACGTAAAAAATTGCCCTGGAAGGTCCCCATAGGCTAACATAGCATAGCATAGGCAGGTTAAAGTTAGCGAAGTATTGAAGTCGAAGTTTTTTTTAAAGAGACAGTACTTCGATTATCGAATGGTCGAATAGTCGAACAATTTTTTATTCTAATCGAATTTGAAGTAAATTTGAAGTTGTAGTATCCTATTCGATGGTCGAAGTATTCAAAAAATTCGAACTTTTTGTATTTCGAAAATTCACTTGAACCGTAGTAAATCTGCTGTTGATGCAAACAAGAAGTGACATCATCAGAAGTGGACAAGTGCAGAAAAAAATGTGATAAAATGTTTAAAGGCGTAAAATATAGATACCCGACCTGCGACCCACAGACCTGCAATTTGCAAAATCCACATCTATTCCGGCACCCAAAAATCTCACCCTCAACCTGCATGATAACCACTTTTTTTGCAGGTAGTCTACAGTTACTCGACCTGCTGCAGGACTCCTGCCATTCACATGTATGTATTTTCTTTATGCCAAGCGCATAGGCAGATGTAAAGTGGAGTTTTAAGTATATTTTTATACTGTCTACATTTTGACCTATTTTGAATGTGTTTACATTCCAACAATTTACGCTTCTCTGGGGTAAGCTTACTTTTTGGTATTTAAATCTAAATTATGCTTGTTTCTGATGCAGTTCTGTGAAAATTCTGTATTATACGGTTTTTGGTTATTGTTAGAGCCTCTGTAAATCTATAAATATTTGATATTGGTTTGCCCATAACACATAGGGGCAGATTTTTTAATGGTAAAATTGAAAATTTAAATTTTTAAATTAGAATTTTGAGTTTATTTTAGTGCAATTAGACTAGGGAATAGTCCAAAATCGATTTGAGTTTAAAAGAAATTCAAAATTCAAAATGTATCATGTACTGTCCCTTTAAGAATTCGAATTTGACTATTCGCCATCCAAAACCTGCCAAATTTGTGTTTTAGCCTATGGAGGACCTCCTACAATCAATTTGGAATTATTTGGTGGACTTTTAAAAATATTTTTTTTTGGTGAAAAAACTCAAATCGTATTTGATTCGAAATTGATTCAAGCGTGGAAGTTGATTCTATTCACCCGAATTTAAAAAAATGCATGGTTGTTTTTTTTGAATTTCGAGTTTATGGGAGTTTATGATAAATATGCCCCATATGCTTTCTAAGACAGTTGTGTTTTTGTGCTTGTAATACAATATGTGTCTGACATAATTCCTATATCATGAGAGATAGGTAATTTATATAACAATAATTTATTCTTACATATTAGAAGCAGTACAACCTACACAAAGCCAATATTACACAAAGCATGACTTCCTGCAAGTAATTTGACATAGAAAGAATGACATGACCGAGTCATACTGTCAGAAGGTAAAGAAGCATGGAAATTGATGTGATATGCAAGCTGAAGAAAATGAGATGTTGCGCTGAAAATAATTTGTTTAAAAAGTCAGACAGGAGCAGAGTTGACCCAGAGGTTATACTAGGCATTCAGTTCTATGGAGCACTTATGAATGGTATTAGCTAGGTAGTTTGACAGAACCCAGACCTGATTCAGAAGATGTAATGAGTTTCCTGATTAACTTATCAGAAACATAACCAAGTTACAGAGAATCCTAAGAAGAAAATATAAAGCGAATTTCTGATTCTGATTCTTAAAACTGTCTGAGCAAAGGTCATGGTAGCAAGAAAAATTTGTATCAGTAAAGAGTTTTTAAAGGGATTTACCTGGCTCATCCAAACAGAGATTAAAAAAATAATTGCTTGCCAAGTAGAATGAATGTTGTTCTTAGGAAGAGCAGGAAAATTGTGCTGCAGTTCTCAATCATTGGAGATTACTTATTGCTTACCCGAAGCTTCCACTGCAGTGTCCATTGCTATGTAATGACCACAGGATCAAGCTAGTGTTAAGTTATGCAAGAAAAGGTAAACACACATCTATCTATCTATCTATTTATCTATCTATCTACAGGTATGGGATCCGTTATCCAGAAACCCGTTGTCCAGAAAGCTCCGAATTACAGAAAGGCTGTCTCCCATAGACTCAGTTATAATCAAATAAATAATCAAATAATAATAAAACAGTACCTAGAACTTGATCCCAACTAAGATATAATTAATCCTTATTGGAAGCAAAACCAGTCTATTGGGTGTATTTAATATTTACATGAATTTCTACTATACTCAAGTTATGAAGAGCCAAATTGTCGAAAGACCCATTATCCGGAAAACCCCAGGTCCTGAGCATTCTGGATAACAGGTCCCATATCTGTATATATATATTTTTTTACATTTAACAGCTATGATACAAAGGTGATTTGATACAACTTTTCAAGGCCTTTAATTTCTGTATCTTGCTGCTTCGTACCTATAAAATTCCTTTTTAAAGGGGACCAGTCACCCAAAAAAATTATTCCAAATCCTATTTTATCATGTTAGTCAAGCAAAATGAACTTAAATTACACTATATAAATTATTTGAATCTTGTTTCCATCAGTCTTGGAATTCATAATTATAGCAAGCAGGCAGGAGCCATTTTGTGGACACTGTTATTAAGACAAGCCTTGCATCATCTCAGAATCTTGTTTGTGCACCAGAATGGGGGACCCGATGTCCATCCCCATGCCCTGGTTACAATATTAAATGTTTAAGAGAACTGGAGAAATGTGGAGAGAGCAGTGACATCTAGGAAGTGCTGAATGGAAAGTGAAAGTAATTATCTGATTGCTGAGAATTTTAAATGAGCTTACAGCAGCTATGAATGCTTTAATAAAAATTTGTAAGAATGTTTAGCATTGCATACGCAAGTAGTGTTAATTAAAACCAGAATCTATTTCAAATATTGCTTTAAGTGATCTAAAAATGCACATTTATGAGTTACTAGAACTGGAGCATATGTTGCACCAATTATTACATAACCCTAGTGCTTTGCCATGTTTTAGGCTCACAGAGAGGTGACAGACTCACCTTCACCCCAAAACACTAGCGTGAGCATTTTTTCTGTGGAGCTCTGCTTATTAGTGCACTGTTTGCATCAGCCAGGACTTTCCATTTAATAAAATTATAAGCAGTGACAGATGCATTTCGAGCAAAACTGTTTCCTGACAGACAGTGCAAGTTATATGTACCATAGGCCATAATGTTGCTGATTTTACTCAGTGATATGTAAGCACCAACATTACTTTACAGTCAGCTATTTTTTTCCTTGTGACCAAATGTAGCATCCAAAATATTTGCAGGACTTCAAGTACCAATGATGTTTTGTATTCCTGGAAATACTTGTAACAAAAATACACTTCTATGTATTAAATATGCCGAATGGCCTGGAATGGAACGTCATAGTAGCAGCTGGCAACATCTCTAAGCAAGGGACTTTTTTTGGATTGAAGCATTCCCTGAAATGATGAAAATGTTATTTCCACTGTGCCTTGCTATGCTTCTGGACAGGAGCCCAACATTCCCTACAGTTCTGCAGAAGAAACATTTATAGGTTTCCAAGAGATATTCCACAGAAGCTATGAGCACACCACTGATTCCAAGCATACAAATTACACAGGAATCCCAAAATTCTGGTTCTACTGGAAAACTACAGCTCCAAGCTTATTTAAACAGGCTTTGAGATTTCAGATGGCATAATGTGGAATATATACTGCAAACAAATGGAGACCAAAATTGTGTCCATCCAGCTGTAGTTACTGCAATTGCTTGTACCACCTTTAAGCTGAGCGATAGTGGGATGCTGGGAATTACATATAAGAGTTTAGGAGCTAGGATTTCAACATTCTTACATATGTGTTATATCAACAGGAGACAAACTTGTTCTGCCTCTACTAAGCCATAGAAAGAGAAGGAAATGTTACCTAGTTTGCGATTGTAACTACATGTACCGCAAACTCTTCATTTGTCAATGAATCACTAAATTTTTTTGTTTTCTTTTTTTACACCATCAGATGCAGATAAGATGTAAACACTGCAAACAGCTACACTACTGTTAAACTGCTTTAGGCATTGTAATGTTAAATGTCATTAAATGTCATAAATGTGACTCTGAGCACTCCGGCCAAACAAAACATCACTGATGTGGCAGCCCCACGGTTCTATTTTTAAAATGTCAAATTACTTCAATAGCTTAAAAAAATACGGTTGTGAATTAAAATGCCAAAAATACCAAATCGATGTTGAGTTCCATACTGCCTGAAAATTCAAAACATTGTAAGGACATATGAACATATTACAAATCCCATCTTCAGTACTTCAGAGAATGACTTATTGGGATTACTATGGTTTTCCCACAAAAATATACCAAAACTATATACTGCTACAAGGAACCATCAGAAGCTTCTACTGCAGAGCTGATTACTAATACACTCTGCTTCAGTCTACATTGGTATTTATAGTGTAATGAAATATAAATGTGAATTGTTTTGAAATTAGTCGTATTACATGTAGATTTTATAAGTTTTTGTTGTTACTATGTTGTGACTATGCAGCATGCATCTGACCAAATAACTGACCATTAATCATAGTCATGTCTTAGAGCGTAATTATTGGTATGTGGGTGATGCCCTGCTGATCCTGAACAGTATTATGGATATTGATCACTTCTTCAGCAGGTTCCAAAATTTCATCTGCCACATTACGATGGTCAGTTCATAGTGCAACTGCAAATGAGGAAGTGAAGAAGAAGTGCAGCTCCTCTTGATTTCCTACTGTTCCAATTGTCCAATGTGCTTTGCATAAACAAAAGGAGGAATAGGAAGGTGACTACACTGTGTGTTGCCTCTTTTATGTTCTTCATCCATTCATGAAAAGGTCAAGCAGAGAACATATGCAGTCAGCCCAAGTATAACCATCGTAAGCTAAACAGATCAAATTAAATCCTGCAGCTCAGAGTTCTACCTTATGCTTACCAAAATTTAACCAGCATGCTGGCTCCTTTGCACCTTGTGGCTCCTAGGACTTCTGAATTTTGATTGATACACAAGGTAAAAGCATGGCATGACTCTAGTGCATTCTGTCACTCTTTGTAAATGACCCCTCCTCTATCTTTCAGCTCTCCCAAGTTACTGAGAAGGAAGTAGCTTCCTAATCCCTCCTCATGCCCAGATACCATGCTCTCGTGATCCCATCCCTTCACATATTATTGCACACTACGCAGCATCCACTCGTAAGTTAAATATTTCTCCCTCCATAGTCTTAAATTTTAAATTCTCATCACATCCAACCATAATGCAAAGTGCACTGTGGGTTTTAGGTGCAGCATGTGAACCCTGGACACAGAGTGATGATTGGAATTTGTCCTTCATGTTATTGATTTATTTTTGTGGATTAGTGAAGTGTCTGGGGCATAGGCCGAGATCTGGATACATATTGTCACATGCAGCCCCCTAAATATTGTTAAACTTCCATTGAAGTCCTTATATAATCAACACCATGCATTTTGTGGATATAATACATTGCAATGAGATAATTTTGCAACTCATAAAAGTGTATTAAAAAGTGTATTTTTTTAGCAGACTAATCCATAAAAAATAGCCATTATTGTAATTGACCTCAGTCACTGTCACACTCAAGAAAAATTGATGCAAGAATTTATACAGTAAGGGTCGAATTTCGAAATTCAAATTCAAAAAGGCAAACTGAAGTGAAGTCGAAGATTTGGGCCGAATAGGTCTGTTTTCCAAATACAGCCGATTTCAAATCGTATGAATTAAAGTACTATCGCATTCAATTCGATTCAACGTTTTCCCAAAAACAACTTAGATTTTTCTGTAAACCAATTGACTCCATATAGGTTCTAGGAGGTCATAGGCTAAAACAGCAATTTGGCAGGTTTTAGATGGCTAATGGTCGAAGTCAAATTTTTAAAGAGACAGCACATGATAAATTTAGAAATTTAGAATTTAGACCATTCCATGGTCGAGGTACACAATAATAGCTCGAAATTAGAATTTTTTTAATTCAAGAATTCCCCTCGACCTTTGATAAATCTGTCCCTAAATGTAAGAAATTCATGTACCAGTGAAAAAAACCTAGAAACAGCATCTCATCTTCATTTTTTTTTCTTATAAATCAGCCCCTTGGTTTCAAAATTTGCTAAAATATTTTCATAATCTTACTTTTGAAATGTAGCGATGCACCTAATGCAGAATTCAGATACATTCTCGAACTTCTTAAAGACTTCACATTAAGCCTAATCAGAAGTAGTGGCTGTTGAAATGTTGTAGCTCATAACAAGGTTACAAATATATAAAAACATTGATGATAAGATTTCAGCAATATCTAGAAGATCAAATAGGTATTCTCTCAAAATTTCGACCTAATTTGTCTTCAGCCTGAACCCCACCCCTAGACACTGATCCAGGTCTATCCAATTTGGATGGCCTCACACTTTGGAAACCACTCCCAAGTCATGCGATCTGGAAAATTTCAATTGCTAACATTTAAATATGCAAATTAGGGGTTGATATCAGACATAGTGGTGGAACATTTGGCTTTTAGCAGAATAAGAAACATTTGTACTGGGTACATCTCTAATAAAAAAAAAACATACACCTTGCATTTTAGGTGTACTTACCGGGAATTCCAGTGGAGTCTGAAAGAGTGCAGAACTGCAAGAATATGTTCTTGAGTAGTAAGTCATAACTGCAAAATCTGTGAAGCAAAAGTTCATACACCACTTATCAGCTAAGTGTAACCCAAACCAGACTAAGAAGACATGCAAGGTGGCTCTTGAAAGCCTTCATTTACAGGCTAAAGGTATATGGCTGCAGTGATTCAGTCTAAATAAATATCACATAAATGCATGTAATCATGCAGTCAAAGTTTTAAAACGTGTCCTTTATAGAAAAGATTACTACATATAGGTATAGTAAAAGCTTCTATGCAATTCTAAAAAATAACACAACTAAATTGGGATGTGTTTTCTTTTAAGTTTGAGAAGAACAGTTAGATAGCAATATAATATTGCATTTTAAGTTTCTTTGTGCATAACACAGAATATGTTGAAAATGCAAGTTTAAAAGTTAAAATGATGATAATGATGAAGAAGAAAGGCATTTACAGAGAAACAAAATATAAAGCATTAAATGCAGTAGACATTATACAGATACAGACAGACACATTTCTAATACCTAATTCAGCCTGATGCAAATAATAATCCTTAGTTTCCAGTGCACCTTAAAGGAGATTAGTGCTGACAGAAGTGATTCTAATGACAATGCTGTGATCAGGCTGACTAGGT
This sequence comes from Xenopus laevis, assembly GCF_017654675.1. Taxonomy (NCBI): domain Eukaryota; kingdom Metazoa; phylum Chordata; class Amphibia; order Anura; family Pipidae; genus Xenopus; species Xenopus laevis. The sequence goes on from NC_054383.1 coordinate 74,771,023, forward strand.
CTGTGGAGAGGAAATGCACAGTAAAGTTAAGGATATTTCTTTCCTTCCTCACTCCACTGTCTGACTTGCCTCCATGGTCCTTTTTTGCTTCTACCTAGAAAAGTACTTAAAATAGCACAGATGCTGCATAAATGGTATGAAAGAAGACCAAAGGGCTCATTTACTAGCACACCCACAGTTGTCGTTGAGTAACTTTTGTTGCAAGGATCCAAAACTGATCCTTAAAGGGGTTATTCACCTTTAAATTATCTCCTAGTATGACACAGACATTGATCATTTTTGTGGTTTTTCAGTTATTTAGATTTTTGTTCAGCAGCTCTCCAATTTTGAATTTCAGCAGATATCTGATTGCTATGGTCTTGTTTGGGTACTGTCGTTGAAATGGGAGACCAGAATACAAATAGGTGAGGGGCTGAATAAAACGATAAGAAATAAAAAGTATCAATAATAATAATAATAAAATAGTAAGCTCACAGAGCAATAGTTTTTGGCTGCTGGGGTTAGTGACCCCCATTTGAAAGCTAGAAGGATGTAGAAGAGGATGATAAATAATTCAAAAACAACATAAAAAAATATAATGAAGATCAAATGCAACGTTTCTGGGAATAGGACATTCTATAACATACTAGAAGTTAACTTAAAGATGAACAGTCTCTTTAAACCCCACAACTGCTGCAGTGTCAAGATGTCTGTAGAACAAGTCTAACTTGAAAGTAGCAATAGCCCCAAAGTTCCCAAAGCAGCTTAGATGGAGTAATCTTCACCTAAAAAAAACAGGCACAGACTCATCTTGATGTAAAGCCCAGAAATAATGCCAACTGTACTTAGAAAGCTTTCAGACCAATTGCAGCTGATTTACATCTATGTGCACATGCAGTTGCAATTTTAATGCATTAGTCAGAATTCATCAGGCTGCTCTCAAGGCCACTATTATGCTGTATTTATGGGGGAAACTATGCATTAGGTGTTGGATAAAAAGCATGGTCGCTTGCACTCGATATAGCATTCTTCACACTGTACTTGTGTTCTCAAGTCAGCCCTCAAGTCAGATATAAAATAGTACAAAACATCCTTTAACAATAATTATGTGGCTTTTAAGTGGGTTATTTGATCAAAGGTCGGATGTTAGAGTTTATTATACCAACATACTCACAACTCGAATGGTTTCTTAATTAAGAAAAAACTTGATTCTATGAGTTTAAATTGCGAAACCCCGAAAGCCAAATTAATCGAGTTTTCTGCAGGAGAAACTCAAATCCATCAAATTATTTGAGTTTTTGGGCAAACCCCTCCGAAAAAAAATCAAACATCCTGAAGGCTATTAAAATCTTCAAATGGTTAAAGGGACCTCTGCCATTGACTCCTACATGACCTAGATAAGTTTTAGATTGTGTATTTTCCCGATTCAAGCTATTTTCAGGGTCGGGGTCTAGTAAATCAACTCGAAAACAAAAAATCAACTCGAAATCAATTTGAAAATTTAAAATAAATCGAACCATAATAATTAACCCCCTAAAAGTCACCAGTGTACACCAAAAATAGACATTTTTCAGTTGCTTTACATTTTTTATTTTCTACTGTTTTTCCAAAACTAAACTTTAAATGTCCTGTCTAAATCTGGCAGCTCACTAATTCATGTGCATGATTTGCTGCATTAGTTGATACATTTCTCAGGACATCTCTGGAATATTAGCAACTATTGTATCAATTATAACAGCTGCCTGTAATGAAACAATTTCCATGGGGATAGTTTGTACTATAAAAAGCCATGTGGCTTTCCTCATAGAGGACAATTAAGCATACTTTGTTAGCTTTTAAAAACAAGATCTTCTAATGCAGATTTGGGGTGTTATCTAATATATTTAGTTTGATATAAACTGAATAATAAATTGTCCCTTTAACTGGAAACATTATTAATATTGGATCCAGGAGCAAGCGACATGTTTAATTTAGAACATTGCAAGCTGTCACTGCAGGTACTTCTTCAGGTGGGTTTCTTCTTGCATTAATCTGCAGTATACATTAGGAGAGATCCAACGTAGTGGATTGCAGAATGAAAGAGCCCTCATGTTGGAGGTCATGTCTTTTGTTCTGTGCTACATTCGTAAGGCTATAATAAAACTTCTATAGCATATTTTCGTTTTTGTTTGTTTTTGCACTGTTAAAACTCATTTGCCAATCCAGTACATCTGAACACTTTATAATCATTTTGCTGAAAGATGTGATGAGTAGATAAAAGGTTATGTTTATACAAAGAACTATTTATAGTGTATTTTAAAAATGTTGTAACATAACTAAAGTAAACTCAGTTTGCAGCACTGTGTGAACATACTGTATGTTGATGTATAAAATAGCTACTGAAAAAGTACAAAATTAGTTCTTTGTCCTCACGTACATCTGTGTTTCAAATGGGACTGCAGTTGTTTCTGGCATATAAAATTAGATGTTAGTTCATGCAGGGGAGACAAGTTAGGTCAGGCAGTTATTCTAACAGCAGAAAGCAGCAACTTTCAGTGCAAGTATGTGAGTTGCAGAATTATTATTGCAAATTGAATGCAAGTCTAGGGATTTGACTGTATCTGCAATTTCAAATGCCAGAATTTGGAATCACAAGTAAAACGCAAATGCGCACGATATCTTATTAGTAGAAGAAGTCAGCAGCAGATCTAATCAGGGGAATTCACAAAAGTGTATTGGAGTAAAAAATATACTTGGGGGCAGATTTACTAAAGGGCGAAGTGGCAAGAGCTGGCAACAATTCACCAGCATTACCACCCGCAGGGACATCACCGTTTTACTAACCCGCACAGGCGCCAATTCGCTAGCGAAAGAGATAGGTGCTAGTGCACATGCTCATTCTATTGCCAGGTGACAATTTGCTCTGGCAAATGGACGTTACTCTGCGGATATTTCTGAATGTTACCTATTTTGCCAGACTTGCCTTCACCAGCTCAAACCAGGCGAAGTGCACTGCAGTGCATAGATCTTCCTCAATCTTCTGTTACTTACTTCATATTCTGAGCAGAAAAAACATAAAAGTTCAAAAAATGCTGGTGTCTTTTCTTTTTTTTAGCCTGCAAAAGTCCTTAAAAAAAAATAAAAATTTCGCTAGGCACTAATGAATGCTAGCACATGAAGTGCTTCCACGAAACTTCACTTTTAGTGAATTAGCTTATTCGTAGTGTATTTGCACCTGCCGAAGTGGTGCGTAGGGAGCGTAACTGATGCTGGAGAAAATTCGCCCTTTAGTGAATCTGCTTCCAAATTGGAGAAAAATCTGCTATGCACAAAGCAACTTGTTTTATTCTATTGAAAATCCCCCCACAAACATTTTGCATGTTCTCATATGTGAGCAGATAATTAGGTGACACTTATCCGTCTAGGCAACAGCAGTGAAACAGAAAAGATCTGTTCCAGCTTCTAACAAAGTTTATTACAGTCTTTTTCCAAATACCTGAAGCCAAAAAGGATACTACTACCATAATTTTCCTAATATATTCTCAGCTTAAGTATCAGCATCCTAAGTGCAGATTTCCACAAATTTGCCTTAAGGTACTGATTTTTTGGGGAAACATTTTATTTATGTTTTATTTTAGCCATGTGTCGCTATGGTAGAGCAATAATTCGTTTTCTATAATTAAACTGAGAACTCCCTGGGCCGGGGTTGACTGTCTAGACCAGTGATCCCCAACCAGTAGCTCGTGAGCAACATGTTGCTCTCCAACAACTTGGATGCTGCTCTAAAGCAGGTGCTTATTTTTGAATTCCAGGCTTTGAGGCAAGTTTAAATTGAATTAAAATGAAGTATAGTGACAAGTAGAGCCTCCTGTAGGCTGCCAGTCCACATACCTAATTGCCAATCACAGCTCTTATTTGGCACCCCAAGGGACTTTTTCATGCTTGTTTAGCTCCCCAACTCTTTTTTCATTTGCATGTGGCTCATGGGTAAAAAAGGTTGGGGATCCCTGGTTTAGACCAAGGGTTTCTGCCCTTTTTTACCCATTAGCCACATTTTAATTTTATAAAGGTTGGAGAACAACATAATCATGCAAAGAGTTCCTAGGGATGCAAAATATGGGCTGTGATTGGCCAATGGTAGCTCCGATGTGGACTTGCAGCCTACAGGAGGCTCTGTTTGGCAGTTCACATTATTTTATACAACCAAAACTTGCCTCAAAGCCAGTATTTCAAAAATAAGCATCTGCTTTGAGACCACTGGGAGCAACACCCAAGGAGTCAGAGAGCAACATATTGCTCACATGCCACTGGTTGGGGATCACTGGTCTAGACTCAAACCAGGAATAGAATGTATTTGCACAAAAAAAGAGTGTGTTTAATTGGAAAACTCAAAGGCAGGGTGCTTCATGCATGTCCTATTGTCCTTTCACATAATCTGGCACAGGTATGAAACAATAAATTAGTAGGTTCCTTTGCTATAGCCCAGGTTACACATACATTTTTCAGCCCTATGCTTCAGCATTTAGGAAAAAGATGTATGTACTCTACTAAATAGATATTTACTTGCTGTATTGACGTTTCGGTCTTTGAATAAAGTGCAATCACTGACTCATTGACGAAAACAAACCCAGTGAGGCATAACTACCAAAATTAAGTTAGAATTGGACTTAATGGACATGGAGTAAGCAGTATTCCAGGGCCTCACAAGTATTCCAAATAAAACCCAAAAGTGAACTTTGTATTGCTGTTTGGGAAGAAAGACTCAAATCAAATCTTGGACAGGACTCCAGGTATGCGATTCTGTCATTAGAAACTGCTATTTTACTTCTTGTAACCAAAATTGCTTCCCAATAAGTTGTACTAATTAAGATGGAAGATTTACCATTAGGAACATGTAAAAAAAAAAAGAATAACAAAGTAGAATATTGCAGATGTGCGTTTATCTTTTTCCAGGACTGCCACACAAGATATAATATAGGCAGTTGCTTTTTTCCTATAAATGTACGTGGGGGAGAATAGCAGTGTCATCTGGATTTACTTCTGCCAGCTGCCATTGTATATAGCTAAAACAACAGACCATTTAACAGGCCAGGTTGTTTATTTTGCCTGTATATTTTCATTTGTAGTGTTTTGCTTATTTAAAAAAAAGAAAAATGTCTTCAGGATTTAATTGACAGTGAGAGAGGGGAGCCTTCTGTTCACAAAATGTATAATGCAGGCTGTGGCATATCTGTACTAATACTTGAGTGAATAACACTATCCCTCATATGTAATAAAAGGCACAAAGTTTGCCCAGGAGCAGTAACCCATAGCAACCAATCAGCAGGTAGCATTTACTGGTCACCTGTTTAAAAGCACACATCTTATTGGTTACTATTGGATTAATGCTTCTGGCCAAACTTAGGGGCAAATTCACTAAAGGACGAAGTGCCTAACGCTAGCGTTAATTCGCTAGCGTTAATTCGCTAGCGTAGCGCATTTTCGTTAATTCGCCGATTCACTAACGGACGCTGGCGTAAATTCGCTAGTGTTACTTCGCACCCTTACACCTGGCGAATTTGCGCAACAGACGTAACTACGCTAATTCACTGACGCGCAAATTTTTCTGAACGCAACCTTTTACGCCAGACTTCCTTCGCCACCTCAGATCAGGCAAAGTGCAATAGAGTAGATAGGGATTGCTTCAAAAAAAGATCGAAAAATTTTATGGGGCTACCCTCCTTCCCCCCTACATTTCCTAACTCATGGCAACTTAACTATACTGTGGGCACATGTGTAGGGCAAAATTAAAATTTTATTTGCTGTTTTGAAGGTTTCCCAGACTTGTGTAGTGCTGCTACATATACCTCCATTGTAACTTCAATTTGGCGCTGTATGCAAATTAACCATCGCTAGCGTAACTTCGATTTGCTTGTCGAATTAATGCTAGCGCAACTTCGCAACCTTACGCTTCCCCTGACCGCAACTTCGGATTTTAGTGAATTTGCGTAGCGCTGGCGAAAATACGCCCCCTTGTGTCTTTAATTACACATGGGGGAAGGGCCTTATTTACATTTGTACTCAGTGCAATTGTAAGTAGTAAGAGATACAATACTGACCCCCATGCCCATGCAAAGAGCGCTTGATTTTGGGGTATGGTATTTGAAGGCTGTACCTTGCACTGCATTATGAATCCAGTACAAAGTGCAGAATGTATCACTGTCAGGCACATGGGAGCCCTCCATAGATATAATTTACTACTTTATTAAAGGGGTAGTTCACCTTTAAGTTTCATAAATAATAGAATGGCCAATTCTAAGCAATTACGATTGGTCGTTATTTAATTTTTATTGTTTTTTAAGTTGTTTGCCCTCTTCTTCTGAGTCTTTCCAGGTTTTAAATAGGGGCCACTGACAAACTCTAAGAAACAAATGCTCTGTAAGACTACAAATTTATTGTTATTGCTACTTTTTATTACTCATTTTTCTATCCCGGCCTCTCCTATTCATATTCCAGTCTCTTATTCATAGCGATTCATGGTTGATAGGGTCATTTAAACCCTAGCAACCAGATTACTGAAAATGCAAACTGGAGAGTTTGTGAATAAATAACTTTAAAATCATGAATAATGAAAACAAATTGCAAACTGTCTCAGAATATCACTCTCTACGTCATACTAAAAGGGGCAACAAACCCTTTAAATCATACCTGTTTCTAGAATAAAATGAAACATCTATTTGGCAGATATGACAATGCTTTGATGTTTATTTACAGCAACTAAACACATTTTACCATTGATAATGTATTAAAGAAAACAAGAGTACTTGGAAGTATGAATCAGTTTACATACATGATCCACTTGAACTGTTTTTGCCCATATTTATTGTTCTTGCATATTTTATTCCCTCCATTATTTTATCCAGTAAATTAAGAAGCCCCCAAATTTAAGGAAGGTGTAAATTTTTTGCAGGCTTCAAGCTATTGTTCCCACTTGTCTTTGATACGAAGGCCAAAAAACTCTCGATGGAGGAAGCCAGTCAGCAGATGTTGCTCTGAAACAGCTACAGGATCTGAAGTGCAGTGAAATGTTTCTATAATTAGATAGACCGGGGCTTCCGAGTATTCAGGGGGTCTGGCTGTCTGAAGAGAGAAGCACAAAAGAAAGACTTAATATGAGTTTATTTTCTTTTGCAATACAAGCTTAGAGCAGCAGTGACGTTTGGAGTCCTTTTGAGAGGGGCAGGAAAAGGTGGGGAAGATGGAAAAGGAGATACATAAAGAATTAGGCCTTGCAGAAAGACTGCGTTTCTAACAAGTTCATACCACAGCCTAAATATACACCACTGTGCAAAGCATAACAATTAGGCTGATTTCCTGCCCCACAATGTTTGAAATACCAGAAGTACATAGATATAGTGAAAGACAGAGCTCACACATACACATATTATATTCTGCAGTCACACAAATGTCATTGTTTTTGGGTGAGAGAGGTGGCAGGTTGGTGAGTATAGCAGTCAGAAAGATAAGGAGACATGTGGATTTGTAGATAAAAGATATAAATGTGAAATGTGCATATGCCTAAGTATTAATGGCACAGAAAGCAATGATGTAGAACACCCCCACACGTACGAAAAGCATACTTACATTGCACAGTATGCTTTGCTAGTTTATCATTATATACTGTATATGTCATTATGTTACTTCTTTCAATTCAAGTGAGAATGCAAAATACCTATGTGCACATGTGTTACAGTATATGGTCATCTGAAATGTAAACACATTGGAAGATCTTTCTGCTGATAGGTATTGCTTGTGAATGCTGATATTTAAGCTGATATATTGAGTACTTGAACAATATTCACCTAACTGCAGAAACATCTCCAATAGAGAGTATTATATTTCCCACTTAAAAGAATGGGAAACACAATTATCAGGGATTTAGTAAGAAGTGCAACATTTTCACCGGAATGTTTTCTGTCAGTGTGCAGTTTAGCTGGAACACTGTGAAAACCCTGTATTTTGGGGGAAAACATTGCTAATTATTAAAGTTTTTGCCACTTTGCACCTGCTAGTAAATAAGTCCATGATGCTGGAGAAAATTCTTTAAGATCAAGAGCTTATGAGTTTGTTTAATAATGGACACAATAATAACTAATCACAAATGGTTGATTTTTTTTAAAATGGCTGTTACTATAAAACAAAACGAATCCAGTATAGATCATAGGCAATTCACCAGTGGGCATAAGGTTCAAGCTTATATGCAAACAAACGACCTTATACAGATGGAATATTGATTTGCCACAATTAGGGAATTGTGCACAATTGAGTGTACATTGGAGCTACAGTTTATAAGGTGACAAGGGGTAGGGGGATAGATGTAAACTTGTATTTTTAAAATGCGCACAGTTCTTCTTATGCAAAAATACAGTAAGCCCCTGTATAGGCGAAAAAAAGGGAGCTCTTAACGCCTGGTCAAGACAGATGCCCTTACACCTGAGCATTATGTTCATGGTGGCCTCATCCCTTTCCCCTTGACTCATACCTTTCTTCCACACCTTACCTCTGAAGTTGTGTCTCTTTCCTTCCTCTTTGTTTGCTACACTATCTCTCACCATTTTCTTTTTTATTTCTTTTGACTTATCCTGACCAGCATATTTGTCCACCCACACCAATGTGAGTTAATTAATACTATTATCTGTGGCAAGGAATCTATATGCAAGGCAAGGTACAAATGAAAAAAGAAATGTCCAATTGTGTACGTTTTAATATATTTTACTGTTACTAACTATAAAGTTAATTAAGGACAGCCCTGCAAATACAAGTACAGGTATAGGATCCCTTATCCGGAAACCCGATATCCAGAAAGCTCCGAATTACGGAATGGCTGTCTCCCATAGACTCAATTTTATCCAAATAATCAAAAATTTTTAAAAATGATTTAATTTTTCTCTGTAATAATAAAACAGCATCTTGTATTTGATCCCAACTAAGATATAATTAATCCTTATTGGAAGCAAACCCAGCCTATTGGGTCTATTTAATGTTTAAATGAATTTCTAGTAGACTTAAGGCAGGAAGACCCAAATTACGGAAAGATCCGTTATCTGGAAAACCCCAGGTCCCGAGCATTCTGGATAACAGGTCCCATACCTGTAGTACTATATAAATTAATATGATCACAAGTACATAAAAACAATCATGGGCAGATTTAGTATGATGGATTCCCAGAAATTCAATTTCTTTTGCCATTCATCCAGACTTTCCTGACTCATATAAAAATATCAAAGCGCTTTTTTTTGGCATGAAGCCACTTACATGGGGATATTTGTACACTGAAGGTCAGACTGTGCTAGAAGGTGTATGGCTAAAACATCATGCATTGCACAGGGAGGGAAACATTTGCACAAACATTACTCCATCTCAGACATGGTGTTTTACATAAACAATTTTAGTGAAATTGTTTCCAGAGTTTGTTATTTCTCTTTCATAAATAGGTGGTGCATAAATCCCCACTCTGTTTGTACAGATGATCTTCTACAGTACATGCATCATTAAAACCACAGCATAGTGTGGTTCGTATCAATGCAAAACCAAATAAAATGTCAGAGCATATATTATTAGGTACAGGTCTTAACTGGATTCTCAAAATTTTATATACTGACACTGGCTCATAGGATTCTAGATCTGGATATTTTACAAATGGATTTAGGTTAATCGTGGGGAAGGTAAATATATAGAAAGTTAAAACCATGACTTCCTAACCTAAAGAAATTAATAGAATACCAAAGTTCTTCTGTAGAAAAAACTTTCATCACTGTTATACAAGTATTTGACCTGTTATCCAGAATGCTCAAACCTGCGGTTTTCCAGATAATGGATCTTTCTGTAATTTGGATCTCAATACCTTAAGTCTACTAGAAAAATCATATAAACATAACATAAACCCAACATGCTGCTTTTGCCTCCAAAAATGATTAATTACATCTTAGTTTGGATCAAGTACAAGGTACTGTTTTATTAATACAGAGAAAAAGGAAATAACTTTATAAATTTGGAATATTTGGATAAAATGGAGTCTATGGGAGAGAGCCTTTACATAATTCTGAGCTTTCTGGATAACAGGTTCTGAATAATGGATCTCATACTCATACATGCAAATAATATTTTGTTTTCCTACCTTCTTAATAACTTCTTAGTTTTGCTGTATTTATGTAATGTGCAACTGAATTGAGGATGACATGGGGCATGGAAAGCACTTATGTTTAACACTTGTGCTCATTACAAGATGGAGAAGACAGTTACAAAGTTTGTTGGCCCCACACAAGGCATTACAGCAGTGATGTGTAACGTGGTGACCAAAGTGTCATATCAGGGTTATAGTGTTAGGCATGATTGTGTTTGGTTAGCTTGTATACAAGCTTAATAATGATTAAGATTAGGGATGGGCGAATTTGACCCCTTTCGTTTGCAAAAAATTTGCCGCAGGTGAAATGTCGCCGACGCCCATTAAAGGAAAACTATACTCCCAAAATGAACACTTAAGCACCAGATAGTTCATATCATATTAAGTGGCATATTAAAGAATCTTACCAAACTGGAATATATATTTAAGTAAATATTGCCCTTTTACATCTCTTGCCTTGAGCTACCATTTCATGATGGTCTCTGTGCTGCCTCAGAGATCACCTGACCAGAAATACTACAACTCTAACTGTAACAGGAAGAAGTGTGGAAGCAAAAGACACAACTCTGTCTGTTAATTGGCTCATGTGACCTAACATGTATGGTTTGTTGGTATGTTTGTGAGTACAGTGAATCCTACGATCCCAGGGGGCGGCCCTTATTTTTTAAAATGGCAATTTTCTATTTATGATTACCCAATGGCACATACTACTAGAAAAGTATATTATTATGAAAATGGTTTATTTACATGAAGCAGGATTTTACATATGAGCTGTTTTATGCAATATCTTTTTATAGAGACCTACATTGTTTGGCGTCAAAAAAATTTTGTCGCACGCAAAAATGTTTTTTTTTTGATGCACGCTGCCATACAAGGCTATGGGCGTCATTTCCGCAGCGAAACAAGACGAAAAAATTCGCCCATCCCTAATTAAGATGTGACTAGAGAAAGAGAGAGGTATAAGGAGCTGTGAATAATTATGGGATAAAAACTTCAATTAACAATGATATATTCAAAAAAGTTACATTTTGCCTAAAATTCGAAGTAGGATAAAAAATATTATATATTATTAGTGTATATTTAAACAATATTTACGGGTAGTTCCTGGAGCAAAGGGAAGCCACTTGGATACTTTGACATGTTAACATCTTTAACTCCATCATATGTTGATATTTGGTGACATGGTCCATTAAGGTCTTTAGATAAGTGATTTTCTTTTAAATTTTCCCTCCTTCTCTAGTGCCTACATATAACCATTTATTAATTTTTAGCATTACAACATCCTTTTAATGTTTTTTTGAAACACATGTTTATACTGTAATTATAATTTTTTTCAAAATATGAATTTACAGAAGACTTTTTACACCATAGAAACATTCATTATATTACAGAAAACCAATACATGCCCAATCCTTTGTGGTGTGAGAAAGGTAGAATTTGAAGTTTACCGTACATCAGTGTTTTATTAATGAGTAATTTAGAGAATGTCAAGTTGAAATTTCAGGTAAAAAGAAATTGGTCTGGAAGTAGTGAAATTAGAGATGATGAAAGAAAAGAAAGTGAGGTGATATATCCTGCACTAGTGAAACAAATGTTTAAGCAAAACATCAAAGCTTCTGTTTCAATAGGTCACAAATAACATTTAGGGGTTATTTTTCAAACTCCGAATTTATCTCAATATTTTTTTCTACGAACTCCGATCAAATCCGCTCAGTTTTTTGCACTTATGTATTATTACATTTCCCAGAAAATTAGCTTTACAGGAAAAAATCAGATTTTCAAGTTTTTTTGGATTTTTCATCCGAAAACGTGATTTTTGTCCATAAACTTCGGGATACTGCACGAAACCCAGCACACATCAAAAAATCATTGGGACTTCTACCACTGACTTATTTGCAACCTTGACAGGTCTGAGATGCCGGATTTTCAGTTTCAGACTTTTCCATCCTCAGGGTTTAATAAAATACGAAAAATTTGTCATTTTTTAAAAGTCTGATTTTATAGAAAAAAATCATGAATTTTTCGTGATTTTGGCATTCGGAGTTTAGCAAATAACACCCTTAATAACACTTAGGGGCATATTTATCAAGGGTCAAATTTCGAATTGAAAAAACTTCAAAATTCGAATTCAAAAAGACCATCCGAAATGAAGTTGAAGTCGAATAGGTCCGTTTTAGATCAAATAGCTCTGTATTCGGCCGAATTCAAATCGTTCAAATCGAAGTAATAGCGCATTTGATCGAATTAGATTTTTCCCCAAAAGAAACTTTTTCAAAGTCCACCAATTGACTCCAAATAGGTTCTAGGAGGTCCCCCATAGGCTAAAACAGCAATTCAGCAGGTTTTAGATGGCAAATGGTCGAATTTTTAAAGAGACAGTACATGATGAATTTCAATATTCTAATTTTGAAATTTTTTTAACTTCAACTTTAATTTGGACTAATCCCTAGTCGAAGTACACAAAAATAGCTCGAAACTTGAATTTTTTTCATTCGGAAATTCACCTCGACCTTTGATAAATATGTTCATGAAGTGGCCGCATTATCTTGTATAATGGTAATTTGTCATCCTGAACCTGGTGAATTTCCTCTTGGCAAAAGTATGTTTCAGAGCTTTTCATTATTTTTTGCACTGGCGTAATTTCCCCTGGTGAAAAAATGTGAATGTGCGCCAATGCAAGGTTCATTTACCAAAACTTGTACCTGCCTTTTAGTAAATTGTCATGCCAAATTTTAATTTTTACAAAAAATACTACAAATTGTAAGTTATGCCCGAACATATTATTATAATAATTTTTATTATTATTAGTTTTTAGATTTGGACCCTTTGAACTGTTTTGAAATGTTAGCCAATAAATCTGAGCTCAATAAGTTTGATACCATCACATCACGTTAAGGTCAATACCAGCGAAAAGTAAGATGAAATGCCAGATAAAATAAGAAGTTGCTCTTGGGAAATATTTGAGGAGGAATGGAAAACATTTTTTAAAGACTGCAAAGTGCCCATTAATCTTACTTTCCAAGAACAATCACATAAAATTTACATAGAACATATCTGGTTCCCCCGAGATAATGCCAAGAAAACAATCAAATTATACTGATAAATATTCTTAAATACTGCCAGAGGGTTTTGTTTGTTCATGTATTTTGGAACTTTCATTAGGAAAGCTTATTTAAAGAAAGCCATAAAAATCAATACAAAAAAAGAGCTTACTGACGTGTGACAAGAACAACCGAAAATGTGAACCAGGGTCCTGTTTCTGAGAAATGCTATAAAATTGTATGGGGCAAATTTATCAAAAAGTGAAGTTATAGATCGAGTGTAATTCCGCCACTCTCCATTACTTTCTAGGGGATTTTTAAAAGAGTATTTATCAATGGGGTAAAGCGAAAGTTTATCCTTTGATAAATACGCCTTTCAAAATGTCATAGGAATGAATGGAGAGCGGCGGAATTTAACTCGAGAGGACTGTGGTGATCTCTAACTTCACTTTTCGATAAATATACCCCATTGTATCTAAATGTAGTATTATTCCGAAAACCACATTATTATATCATTTTTTAGGGACAGGTTTATGTTGCATTACATGCAGGGCATTACCAGAAAGACCCTTACATATATCTCAGTGATGATTATGATACACTTTCCTGGCACTTCTTGGGCAAGCTTATACTCTAGCATACACAGGGCACCTACATCTTAGTGTTCAATAAAATCTGAGAATATACACATCATTTTTGGGAGAGACTGAGCTACCTGGTACTTTATTACACTGTGGCTCCACCTGATGGGTTCCAAGTGATACACCACACTACCACTGACATGGGAATACAAGTATTATTTGTGTAACAGAGAAATATGCATGTAATGAACAGCAATAATACATGCACATAAACATGCAGTGGCCTACCTGGCTAAATAAAAGATTACTCTGATAAAGTCAGTCTGACAAATAATGTGTTTAACCCCAAAGTGAGGAGAACATGCCCCCAATACTGGACAACTCTAGTCTATTGGAGCATTACACTGTTACATTGTTACAGTGTTATATAATACAATAAAAGAGCTAGAGTTCCTTGTTAAGAATTAATACAACTGCATCTTAGTGATTATGACATGGTTTGAGAAAGTGTTAGTAACACTTCAAATTATATAAATATTGTAGATGAAATTGGGAGGGTTGCATGTCTCCATATAGTGTGTAGTATATGGTTGGACTTGCCTTTATTTCATTGGAAAAGTCAAAGTAAAACTCTACAAAAGAATTAGGATAGGATTGTTATACCCATACCAGATAAGCAGATCTCTTTTTATCCAGTGCAGAGAGCAGTATAGAGTAGGGTGCAAGAGCTCTGTGCCCCTTATTGCTCTGCAAATGCCAGAAGGGAAATATCATGTCAAAATACTTTGTCTACCTAAGCAACTGCAATATAATGCCAAAGGGTGAGAAGCATTATTATATAATCACTTATATACTGTATGTGTATACAAATTAAATTATTTTGAACCTGTTGGTTGAGGATTATTGTAGCTGAATGAGAAAAAGGCTGTATCTGCTTACTAAGAAAGCAAAGCAGATCTTAAAAGTTAAAAAAAAAATATTCCACACTACCAGAAACCAACATTCTCTTTGGCTAATAAACAATTTATTTATGCATAGTGCTGGCACAAAAAACGTTCCCATGATATTGTGAAATAATGTGCTTGTTTACGATTATCATCCACTGTTTTCCATTTGATTATGAATCAGAATCTTCACTATTCAATCCAAGTCATTTCCTTTTTGCTCCTAGTCCCGTGTGAGTATTCTGTTACAGTAATGACATTTAGATGTCATCCTTATAGTGTTTCTTCAATCATATACAGTGACTCCAAACATGATAAGTAGCAACTCCTCAAAGGCCATTCTTCATGCCTTGACCTTTTCTCAGATATCCCACATTGTCCTACTCTGTACCATGTTTCAGTGAGAGTAATCTGAGGCTCCTAGTACCAGCATGACCTGTTCAAACAGTCAGCTATATTCCTGGTATTGCTTTTTTCTTAGGAATATTTTAATAGAGAAGTAAAACAACTGATTTAACAATAAGTTTAAATGTGCTAGGGTGGTATTTTTATAGTGGCAGGTATCGACTGAGACACTCTCAGACTTCTAACTTCAACCACTAGTCACACACCTTCCTGGTTACATTAAAGATGGCAGACAGTTAATCGAACATATGAGACAAATGGAATGGTATTTCCACTTTAATTAAGCCACTGTTGATGTTAAGCTCTTTATTTGTGTATTACACACCAATTGAAATCAATTGCTTTTCATTAATATAATAGTAGTGTAAGGAATACTTACCTGTCTGCTGATTCCAGCCGATGCCATGGACGAGATGGCGGCGCCCAGTCCTCCCACGTGGCTTGTTCTGCCAATGCATCAAAACATGCGCAGGTTCATGATGTCGGCGTGTCAAAAATGCGAATCGTCAATGCGCAACATCAGTACGTGATGCATGACATCATCACGCTTGTTTGGCGCAATAATCAGCCTATATAAGACGCCAGAACATTATATGTTCTACTTATTGTGTTCCTGGGTGTGACTTCTGATATTGATCTTGATTCCTGTGTTTGACCTCGGCCTGTTATATCGACTAAGAACTTTGCTGCCTGAATTGACCTTTTGCCTGGACTTGACAATTCTTCTTTATCCAACCCTTTGGATACCCAAACTGTGTTGGACTTCTTGCTTCATCCTAGGTCCGCAAGTACTAGCGGAGCCTTCGGGCCCTGACAAGTAGTAACTGAGAAATGTTATCTACAAAAATGGGGAACTGTCATGGGGCTAAATTTTCACCACCATCATATGCAAATCTACACATGGCATGGTGGGAATGGTTATGTGTCTATAATAATAATATGTTAAGTGTTATATGCACTACTATGTAACAGAGAAATACATTGACAATTTGCTTCTAATTTGGGGTGGAGACAAGGTACACTTAGAACCTTTTTTTAAAATATGTTAATGACAATGATTTAACAATATTAATTTTATTAATATCAGGCTTTTATCAGACATAATGCTAATGTTGCGTATAATACTACATTCAAGCAGGTTTCTTAGTTAGCACCCATAACCTCCAAATTACTTGAGCCTGGTGCACGTCCAACAGTTTCCACATAACATCCGTTTAGTCACAATTTCCCAATTATTGACAGCACTAATCATGGGTTTCTTTTTTTAAAATGCCTTTGAGACATGGGCTCTGACCCCAATACACTTGGCAATGTTTCAGACCGCCATCGGTCTTTTATCAAGCCAGGCTTGATAAAAGACAGATGGCGGTCTATAATACTACAGTTACATCTTTATACAGGAAGGACTGTGTAGCTAATACTATTCAGGCCACGTTAAGACGTTTGTGCTGCGGTTTTAATGATTTTATCTGTCATTACTTATAAAGGCTTTTAATAAGGCCTTGATTACCCTTCTCACAGCTCTACTTAGTAATAAGAGTAATAAAAGTGGTCCTAGGAGTTTCAATAATCTTTCTTTTTCCAATGCTCACAAGTTAAACAGATTACTGAGAAATATTTAATTTTGTATACTGATTCTAAACTTAAAGCAGTTTTGGAGCCTGGCTGTAAATTTGATGCTTAGACTGTAAGAATTACCCTTTTTTCCCCATTAATTTATTTACATTAACTGTTACAAAGTAATTTGGAAAATGCACTTACAGTAGAACTTTTAAGTGAAACACTGCTCAGAATATCTTTTAAACTGGTTTACATGTCTAGAAAATATGTTAGGCTTCAGTGCAAAAATCAATACTGTCTATACACAGCTGTTCATTCACACGACCATTACTAACCAGTGATGCATTAGCATCCCTTAAAAAGGATCTGCTTTCAAATCCTAAATGGAAACAAAATGAGCAAGACTGATGTGTTTATCAATGTCCAGTCAATCTAAAGCCATCTATTATTGACTTTACTTGGTAAGCAATACCCACTGGAGAGCAATTCTATTGTTTCAAGACTGGGTAGAACCTACATTAGACAGAAGACATGTCGGTCTTCAAAGGCATCTACACTGACATTGAAAAGATAATGGTTTGTTGCACAATGTACAATAAGAGCATTCCTTATATACAAGGTTCTTCTAGATGAAAAGGAGATTCAAAATAATGGACAACTGTGAAGATGTCTAGCACTTTCAGAACTGCTCTCATAGATTATTTGATTCAATTATTTTTAAGTGAGAAAGAAAAGAACTGACATATTTAAGCATCTCCTGATATGCTACAATATAATGCAGGTTCTGTCTGTGAAGTCCCATGCTTTTTGACTGTAAGCTCTTGCGAGCAGAGTCAAGTAATCATACTATTTCATTCTGTAACCCTTGTTATACTGTTTATTATAATGTTATTGTAACATCAGGAAAATGTTAACAATGTGGCACATTTGTTATAGCAGATGCTACAATCAGTCAAAATGTGTTTGACTACTTTGGGCAATGGATAACAGTCATTTTCTTCAGGGTGTTTTGACTCAACACAACGGAGTAGTAGCTATGAGTACTAATACTTTTCAAAATCCTTCAACAATTGTCGAAATAGTGAACAAGTTGATAAACCTTACACTTGAAACAAAATAGTACAGGTATGGGATACATATCTGGAAACCCGTTATTCAGAAAGTTCAGAATTACAGAAAGGCCATCTCCCATAGACTCCATTTTATCCAAATTTTTAAAAATGATTTCCTTTTTCTCTGTAATAATAAAACAGCACCTTGTACTTGATCCAAACTAAGATATAATTATTCCTTATTGGAGGCAAACACATCCTATTGGGGTTTTTAATGTTTACATGATTTTCCAGTAGACTGAAATTACATAAAGAGCCATTTTCCAAAAAAACCAAGGTCCCCAGCATTCTGGATAACAGGTTCCATAACTGTTGTAAGGGTCTTTACTAAAGCGCCTACTTGTTTATAAAACTAATTATTCTTTCAAACATTGCAAACTGTCATAAACTGTGAGTTTCTTTGTCTTTATTTTTTACTTGAAAATGTTCTATAATAAAATATAATGATATGGGATCAATTATCCACAAATCTGTTATCCAAAAAGCTACAAAATAAGACAATAGTATCACAATAGTGTTATATTTAAACCAAAAAATGCTTAATTTTTTAGTTATTTACTTTTTCTCCATAAAAATAAGACAGTACGTTGTACTGGATGTTCACTATTGTATCACAAATCTTTGAAGGTAGAAAACAGTCAAAACTAGTTTTTTAATGCCACATTACAGACATCAGCACATACAATAGTTTATCAGTCTAAAATATCTTGCATCTGTGTCTGTGATTTTAATGATCAAAACAATTAGTTTTTTAGCATTAATGTCATCTAAACAATTTAGAAAACCTTTCACCTTTAGTTCATCTGAGAGGCACACTACCAAGCAATATAATGAGAATCTAATTGTTTCCAACTTATAGGGGCCGATTCATCAATAGTCGAATATCGAGGGTTAATTAACCCTCGATATTCGACTGGGAACTAAAATCGTTCGACTTCGAATATCGAAGTCGAACGATTTTGCGCAAATCCTGCGATTGATCGATCGAAGGATTTTTCGAACGATTCGAAGGATTTGAATCCAACGATCGAAGGAAAATCCTTCGAACAAAAAATCACAGGCAAGCCTATGGGGACCTTCCCCATAGGCTAACATTGACTTCGGTAGGTTTTATCTACCGAAGTAGGTGGTCGAAGTATTTTTTAAAGAGACAGTACTTCGATTATCGAATGGTCGAATGGTCGAACGATTTTTACTTCGAATCGTTCGAATCGTTCGAATTCGAACGAATTTAACCAATTCGATGGTCGAAGTACCCAAAAAATACTTCGAAATTCGAAGTCTTTTACATTCGAATTCATCACTCGAATTTTGTAAATCTGCCCCATAAACTATTTAAAAAGCAAAGCTTAAGAAGCATAATAAGAAAAGTGATATACATGCCTTGATAAAAAAAAAAGAAAACTGTGTAAACCTTACTCCTCATTTTCTATTGTTTCCCTTACTGCTATGGTACCTGACCATGGACTGGGTTATATACAGTATTACTGTTGTTGATGTTTGGGCAGATACAGTCAAACCTATTCAGATCTGTAATCACTCTTGCTTTAGGTTATCATCACATTGTCAACAGTACTACCATGACCAGCAAATTCCAGTTCAGCTGGTAGGGGGGAGGGTTGTTTCTTGAGCCTACGTTTATTACTGCTCATATCATAGTCAGGATCATTTATATTGCATTCATCTGATATTGTAATGTAATCAAATGAATTCTCAAGTATATGACTGAGCAACCTTCCCACTGTAATCATTAACATCATGGCACAACAAGAGAGACACCTATCTGGCATCAGATGTGAGATTTCTCTTCAAATACCATTTTGGTGTATCAGTTTAGAAGAAAATTGGTTGTCTGTTTGGGACTCCAAGGTTCTTTTCACTAACTGAATGCAATGCCTTAGGCATAACATGTAAATGAAGATATAGGGGTTATTTACTAAACTCTGCATTTATATCAATATATTTTTTAAAAAAACACAACCAAACTCCCATACCCGATTTGATCTTATTTATTGATCAAAAAACGTGTTATAAATCTGATCGGGAAAAAAATTATAAAACAGTGCAAAACCCCGAATTGTCTGATTTTTTCTTGACTTTTTTACTCAATCACTCGATTTTTATGGGTTTTACCTAAAACCCCCATTTTGGGATTTTCCGGCTAAACCCAACACAAACCACAATAACTTCAACTCTCCCATTCACTTATAGAGGACCATAACAGGTCTGAGATGGCGGATTTTCGGATTCAGGTTTTTTGCAGCATCAGGGTATAATAATTGTCGAAAAATGTTAGTTTTTTCCCCAAAAAGCCATACCAGATAAATTTGAGGTTTAGTATAAAACCCCCATAATGCATTTATAAACAGTAACGTAACTACAGGGCACCGGGCCTGGGTACAGGCCATGCGGCTAGATCCTTGCGGCATATTCGCGTTCCAGCAGGCCTGAGGGGGTGCAGACCCTGGTGCGATTGTACCCTCCGCTCCACCGGTAGTTCCGCCACTGTTTATAAATGTATTATTTGTTAATTTCTTACAGACACATCCAACAGATTTCAACAAAGAATTCTTCACTGGCAAAGGCTGATGGATGCAACATTATAGTAAAGCTACTCCATGTTTGGCCCTTGCAAGGTAGATAATTGGATTATTGGTATACAATGCCCTTCCCCTGATTTATTAGGCAGAGTCAATTTTGTAGGGGGGGTTATATGTGCACTGGTAATCTAATTATCTCATTATACCCAATATGGAGTAGCTTCAGTTTCCCTGTTTGCCCTTTTTAGCTCAAGAAATAACATTATTTACATAAAAACATAGACAAAAAAATGTGTTCAGCACAAGCCTTATTCATTGCACTTGTGCTGAATAAAGGGGGTTACCACCCTTTAAATTCAAAATTGTTCACCTTCCTACTATCATCTATATTTATGCATAGAAAAATTCACTCATTTGTAAAGGTCACACCAAGCTAGCTTCGGATCACATAGAGGGCTGTGCAGAGCAGTTGGGTTAATACTTTTCTTTACCCAATGAAAGATGAAAGTCATCTGGTAGTAAATTGCACATTCATTGCCACAATATATTACAGTATTTATTGTCTTAAAACCAATGACCAATTTGAACTTAAATAAATGATAAAGCAAGGAGAAAAGCTGCAGCAGCCATTACTGCAAAGTAGCTTTTACTGGCTGGGTTGTGGATAAGGGAAAATTATAACATACTTACCGTGATTTTCCTTTCCTGGTACCTCTCCATATCAGCACTCTCCGGGATAGCTCCTCCCCTCACCCTCAGGAAGAACCCCTCCCCCAAGTAATTAAATACCATCCACAGGAACTCACCCGCGTCGCGTCAAAAGCTTGAACCAGGTAAGAACCCTAGGGAGGGGATTGCTGATATGGAGAGGTACCAGGAAAGGAAAATCACGGTAAGTATGTTATAATTTTCCCTTTTCCCTGGCCCTCTCCATATCAGCACTCTCCGGGATATAGCAAGCTACCGGAATAAGGGCGGGACCATGCAATTGAATGCAAAATGTTTTAATGAACATAGGAGACAGAGGACAACACATTACGGCCAAATTCTGCACGTTCCGCTGAAGCCACGTCCAAGCGATAGTGTGAGATAAAAGTATTGGGTGATGCCCAGGAGGCCGCCCTACATATCACCTCTAGAGGAGTTCCTGTCTCCGCCGCCCAGGAAGCCGCTTGACCTCTGGTTGAGTGAGCTTTTACTGCTGGCACCTGCAGACCTCTTGCAGTGTATGATTTCACGATCACAATCTTAATCCATCTGGAAATGGTAGGAGTAGAAGCCGCCTCTCCTTTCCTCTTGCCGCCTGGAAGGACAAAAAGTCTATCCGCCTTCCTAAAGGATTGGGTTGCTTGGCAGTATGCCTTGACTGTCCTTCCCACGTCTAGAAGATGTAAAGGATGATCTTCTGTTTCCTCTGACCTACCTCTAAATGAAGGAAGGGATAGTTCATCTCGAATGTGGAAATCAGTGACCACCTTAGGCTTGAACGAAGAGACAAATTTTAGAATTACTTTATCCT
Source organism: Xenopus laevis (assembly GCF_017654675.1). Classification (NCBI taxonomy): domain Eukaryota; kingdom Metazoa; phylum Chordata; class Amphibia; order Anura; family Pipidae; genus Xenopus; species Xenopus laevis. Next base: position 74,792,845 of record NC_054383.1, read on the forward strand.
GAAGAAAAATAGGGCAATTTTCTGTACATTTTAGGGCTTGCAGCTCCCCAACCCTTTTTGCTGAAGTCACTGCTATCAGAAAAACGTTTTTTAAAGTCAAATGCCACAAAGATGATTCCTGAATTGGTTCAAATGGATCAGATGAAAGATACTCCAGTACTGATGGAAGATCCCACTGTGGACAGGATGGTCTCTTAGGAGGAAGGATTCTGATGGCTGCTTTGAAAAATTTAATTATTAGCGGATGTAGAGCCCAACGGACCCCTGAGAAGGTTGAAATAGCGGTCACATGGATTTTGAGGGTACTCACTCTTAATCCCCTGTCTAATCCCTTTTGAAGGAATTCGAGGATTTCCCCTATTGAGACCGAAGGGTTATGTAAAGACTCCTTGCTTCTTTCTTTAATGAATGCTTTCCAAATGCTACAATATCTTGAATCTGTCGAGGATTTCCTAGACTTCATTAGCACCTCAACAACTTTGTTTGAAAGACCTTGAGCCTCTAGACCCCTCCGCTCAATCTCCAAGCCGTCAGGGCTAAGGGAGCTGGATCCGGGTGTATGAATGGTCCCTGAATCAGTAGATCCCTGGAATATGGCAACTTCCAAGGAGGACACACCGATAGTCTGATCAGTGTCGGGAACCATGGACGCCTCGACCATGCTGGAGTAATACATATCAATTCCCCTCTGACCTCCACTAACTTCTGCAGTACCCTCGGAATCAGAGGAAGAGGAGGAAAGACATAGCATAAAGTCGTTGGCCACGGTTGGACTAGGGCATCTATTGCTAATGCCTTGGGATCTGTCCTTCTTGAAAAGAATTTCTTGCATTTGGTGTTGCTTTGTGAGGCCATCAGGTCCATACAAGGTATCCCCCACATCCTCATCAACTGATTGAAAATCCTGGGATGCAACTGCCATTCGTGAGGATCCAACGTACTCCGACTTAGAAAGTCCGCTTCCCTGTTCAATCTGCCTGGAACATGCACCGCAGTCATCTCCGCCACGTGTTGTTCTGCCCAGGCAAATAATGGCTCTGCTTCTGACAATAGAGAAAGGCTTCTTGTTCCTCCCTGTCTCCTGACATAGGTGACTGCTGAAGTATTGTCGCATCTGACTTTTATTCTGCGACCCTCCAGATCCTTTTGGAAACTTTGTAGTGCTTGAAGAATGCCTCTTATCTCTAGAACATTTGATGGCTCTTCTGATGAGGGCTGCAGCCAAGATCCTTGAGCTGCTTTTCCTTCTAGCACAGCCCCCCATCCTGAACCAGAGGCATCTGTCGTGAGAACTGTCCAATCTTTTGGAAACAGAGGAACCCCTGCTGATAGACACTCCGGCTGAATCCACCAAGACAGGGCCTCTCTGAGATCCTGGTTGACTGGAATCTGTACTGATGGATTGAGAACACCTCCTGACCGAATAAGAAGAACCTGAATAAATCTCATGTGCCAATGAGCCCAGGACACTAGGCGAATTGCTGATGCCATCATCCCTAGGAGGCGGGCTAATATACTGGCTGGGATGACTGTTGACAGGCAAACCTGATGCACTAACCCGCGAATGTCCTGCTGTCTTTGGCTGGACAAACTTATCCGGCCGCTTTTTGAATTCAGATCGGCTCCCAAGAAGGACACCTCCTGTGCCGGTTCCCTCTGGCCTTTTTCGGAATTGAGACACCATCCATGATCTTGCAGAAAATGGATTACCCTGTCTCTGTGGGATATTGCCAGCTCTCTTGATGATGCCAGAAGAATCAAATCGTCCAGGTAGTGGAATATCCTTATACCCTGCCATCTCAGATATGCCACCATGGTTATCAAGACCTTGGAAAATACCCTTGGAGCTGTGGCTAGCCCAAAGGGAAGAGAAACAAACTGGAAATGGTGACCCTGTACCTTGAATCTTAGATACACCTGATGTGATTTTGCCACTGGGATGTGATAGTAAGCATCCTGAATGTCCAGGGTACACATCCAGTCGTTTCGACAAATCTCCGCTCTTACGGACTCCAGAGATTCCATCCTGAATCTTCTGACATGGAGAAAACGATTTATTGGCTTTAAATTTAGTATTGGGCGCCACGACCCCGATGTCTTGTGAACCAGGAAAAACTGGGAATAAAAACCTTTTCCCTGTTCCTGTCTGGGCACTGGAATGATGACCCTTTGGGTTATCATTTGATCCAAATGAAATTGCATGGCTCGTCTTTTTTCCACAGACGTTGGCCATGGTGAGGTAAGGATCCTTGAAGGAGGCAAAGGACCCTTGAACTCTAGTCTGTACCCTTCCTTTATAATGCTGAGAACCCACTGATCTTCTGTGGATCTTTCCCAGGCGACCAGAAAATGTTGTAACCTTCCTCCTATCTCTGGCCCCTGGGGACCCCTCCCTTCAGAAGGGCTTGCGGGATGAGGAAGGGGTAAAGGGCTTGGAACTAAACTGCCGAAAGGAACTTGACTGATTTCCAGAGAAATTGTCCGATCTCACCGGTTCTTTCCTACCCCTAAAGGGTCTAGGTTCCGAATTAGTTCTAGACTTGAAGGAAAACTTGCTGCGAAAGTTTCTTTTCGGCTGTTTTCGCTTCTTCTGTGGTAGGAATTGACTTTTTCCCCCAGATGCTTTAGAAATCAGCTCCTCCAATTTTTTACCAAAAAGCATTTGTCCCTGAAAAGGCAAGGTACATAAGGCTGATTTTGAGGTAGCATCTGCCTCCCAAGATCTCAGCCACAAAGCCCTTCTGGCAGAAACCGAAAGTGCTAAGGACCTAGAGGCTAGACGAGTCATATCAATTGAAGTGTTAAGAAGAAAGGAAACTCCCATCCTGAGTTCTGTAAAACCCTCCAGAATATCTGACTTTTCACGATCCTCCTTTATAGCCCCCTCTAAGTTCTCTAGCCAAATCTCCATAGCTTTAGTGACTGAGAGACTTGCCACCGCTGGTTTTACTGTTTCCCCTGCGGTCAAAAAAGCCCTTTTCAGGTCCGTATCAACCCTTCTGTCCATGGGGTCCCTCAGTGTAGCCACATCCTCAATAGGAAGCAGCGTAGATTTAGCCAGATGAACTACTGGAGCATCTACAGAAGGAACAGTGCAGATATCTTTAACCTCTTCTTGCTTAAAGGGATAAAGCCTATTAAGTTTTGTTTGGGCTTTCAATCTTGTAGATGTCAACTCCCATTCAGCTTTAATGAGCTCTTTAACATCCTGGTGTAAAGGAAAAGTTTGACCCTTCCTTTTGATTCCAGGGAGAAAAGCAGAGGAAGATGATGCCTGTTCTTCATCAGCCAGTTCCAAAGTGTCCCTAACTGCCTTTATTAATGGACTAACCATGGCAAAATCAAATAAGGGGCAATCGGCATCCTCTGATTCCTCTTCCGACGAGGAACTCCCATCAATAGCTTCTTCCTGAAGTAACTCCGAATCAGGATGCCCCCGATTAGTATTTCTGCCCGAAACCATTGAAGACACTTCCTGGGACACCGCATTCTTAATCCAAGACATGACGTCGGATTGAGAGAAGGTCGAACTTCCGGCTGCTTCATTCAAACACACCTGGCACAACCTTTTATTTGGCAGAGGAGGTTCCAAACATGCTATGCACGTTCCCAAATCCTCAGCAGATGCACTTGGCCCAGGAGAAGAGGCCTTCTTTTCTTTTGCCTTGGTTCTAGCAGATTTCATCACTGCCAATAAGAAAATAAAGAAGTTTAGAGACCAATAGACCAATATCTCCTTTTTTTTTTTTTTTTTTTTTTTACCTCAACCTGAAAGGTAGACTTGCGAGGGTGGCGGCTGGTAACCCAGAGAATGCCTAAAAATAAAACAAAATAAAATAAAACTGGGACTAAATAATTGGCCCCAACAGGCATCCATCCAGGCACCTTACTTACAGAGAAGGATATGGCTCGCGCCTCAGGCGTGGACAGAACAAATGAACGCCAGATACTCAGCGCAGCCCACTTCCTGTGTATCTTTATACTACCACGCTACCATCTTCCGCCACCCTCCCCGTCCGGCAAAAATGACGTATCCTGCTCCTGTGCTGTCGCGCGCAGGAGGTAGGACCCAGTATGCAATGGCCGCCGATAGCATTTCCGCGTATCGGGTAAGCTGCCGAACGGGGGAACATGGAGCATTACAGCACAGACCTTACCGATGCTGCTTTAAGCGGCCAGCCACCAAGTCTCACAGACGGGAGGACAGTCAGGGATTGGACCCTACCGCAATAAGACATCCATGCGAGGAAAAAGGCTTTGCAGCCAAAAAACCTCTGTTCCGGACCGCATTCCGCAGGCCCCTGCTACCCTTCAGGGAAAAAGACTCCTTCAAAGGAGTGTTTGGTGAAGAAGAACTAAAAAAAGACGCGGGTGAGTTCCTGTGGATGGTATTTAATTACTTGGGGGAGGGGTTCTTCCTGAGGGTGAGGGGAGGAGCTATCCCGGAGAGTGCTGATATGGAGAGGGCCAGGGAAATATGTTTTGGCTCAAAGCAAGTTTATAAGACTTTCAGTTTCCCCCAGTTAAAATCAGTCTCTCATTGAGCAAGGTCATCAAGAAATCCTTTCAGTATCATCCTGCATAGAGCGTAGGCATGAGGTGATGCAGATTTCTGACAGTCTGGAGCCAGATACATCTTCCTCTAGATAATTCTATACATACAAAGTATACATTGCCATCAATAATCACCCTCGTATCTTTGCACACATATTCATTTCCATTGTGACTTTCTCTTATAAAAGAGCTTAGAGATGGTGAGAAACCTGGGATCAGAATGGATTTGACTGCAGTAGTACTTAAAAGCTTAACCATATTTACTTACAGTTAATAGCTGGTGTAAGTGCAAATGAATCAAGTGACAGTCCCCCTTAATCTGTAATCATTATCATTATGGTAACTTGAGTTTCTTGACAGTGATTTGCAGCCGTTGAAACCACCTACATTCTCATAATCCAGCAATGAGGTTTTATTAATGGCTACAATATAAATCAATATTCATTTCTGATGTAATAGCCAAAATATCAATTTAAGGAAGCATTATAATTTATAAAATATGATTAAAAGTTTCACTCCTACATTTTTTTTAAGTAAGATCTTACCCAATAAATACAATTTTATTAGAGGAGGGTGGTAGTGGCTCTTTTCAGATTAGAGCAGAATAAGATTTATGCCATAATATTTCTCAATTGGCATATTTCAGCCAGTGGAGAAATCCCTGGTACTGCACCTCTCTTTGCCGCCTTTGATTCATGTAAATGAAAACTGTCTGCATGACTTAAAATGCTTTAAAGTGCATTTTTTGGACCTTAAATACACCAGTCTTGACTGTTGAATGCACTTATCCAGGGGGGCCATAAACAGGATGATGTAAGTTACTACTACAATATTCACAAGAAAGATAAAGGGAATGGGATTCAACTCATGTTTCTCTAATACACTCTTCCCATCTAATATAATTTGAATTTCCAAAACGCTCATCATGTTAACAAGGCAATAGCAGAACTTCATCACTTTGATGAGACTTTGTGGTATTTGATTGGACATTCAGATAGACAGCCTTTGTCTTTGAGTGTTGAGACAGGTAGGTGTCTGTGTATAATTTGCTTTTATTGTTTAGTCTGTAGATCTCTTGCTTTATCTTTACTCTGAGTATCCTCAGTTAGGTTAGTTATGGACTGCCAGTATATCCCATCCCATATTCAGACTTCCTGTTTCCTTACCTTACTAACTTTATTACTGACCATTCTCAATTTCCTTAAAGGCATAACGCAAAAATAGAAATATGCGAAGTTACATGTATTTTGGTTTAATGCACTTTGGTCTGCAGAAGATACAGATATTCACTGTGATACAACGGATGAAAAGCATCTGACCCTAATCCAGTGATAAGGTCTAAATTTATCTCAATATCGGCTGCTACAAACTCCAATCTAAGCCGCTTGGGTTTTTAACGCTTATTTATTATTACATTTTCTTGAAAATTTGCTTTGTAGGAAAAGCTCAGATTTTTGCGATTTTTTCGTGAATTTTCCCCGAAATCTCCGAATTTTTTGGAGTTTTCACCCGAAAGCTCCGAAAACATAGTGAAATTTCCCGAAACCCCCGACACAACCAAAAATCAATGGGACTGTTCCCATTGACTTGTATGAAACCTCTACAGGTTTGAGATGTTGTGTTTTTATATTCAGGCTTTTTAGCCCTCAGGGTTTAATAAATTCTGAAAAATTTGTGATTTTTTTTTCAAAGTCTGATTTTATAAAAAAAAAAAAAAAAAATATTTCGGATTTCGGGGAATTTCGGGTATTTGGAGCTTAGTAAATAACCCCCGTAGTGTTTTTTACCATGAGGTTCAGATAGGCCTGCTAGCTATGCATACTGTATGTGCCTATTAAAGAGATGCTACTTTTAATGCAGACATTCTCTATAAAATTGTAATATAATATGTCACAGTTTGAGATAATTTACAGTTTGTTTCCAGGTTTTTTTTATTAATACAGGTTTGGTACCTGTTATTCAGAATGCTTGGAATCTGGGGGTTTTCGTATAAGAGGTCTTTCCGTAATTTCGATCTTCATACCTTAAGTCTACTAGAAAATCATATAAGCATTAAATAAACCCAATACGGTGGGGTTGTTTCAAGGAAGGATTAATTATATCTTAGTTTGGATCAAGTACAAGGCACTGTTTTATTATTACAGAGAAAAAGGAAATTATTTTTAAACATTTGGATTATTTGGATAAAATGAGGTATATGGGAGACAGCCTTTCCATAATTCTGTGCTTTTTGTATGATGGGTTTCCAAATAACGGATCCCATACCTGTACGGGTTTAAAGAGGAGCATTTTAAATGTAATCATGGGAGATAAAATAAAGATAAGTAATAAACAAAGCAATCAGAATCATTCTGCTTTTTGGATGCTATGGCCTCAGATATATGTTTTCTTAACTATTTTACAGCAAGGAGGAATAGGTTAGATATAGTTGTATGATCTATAAACTATAAGCATACTTAATCTTTTATCTTTTTTGTGAGTGGTTTCTGACATGAGGGGTTTCATCAGTTCTTAACAAGTCTATATTGATGTCAGACCATAATGTGGTAAGTCGGGCTTACCAAGAACTAGGGGTAGGCAGCAGAAGCAAATGACTAGGGTGCAGCTATTTTTGATAAAGGGGAAATTCCTAAATATATATTTATTGTGGTGTGAATAACAGTACACTATTTGAGAATGTATCATTAGTCAAGCTCTGCTCTTATCCTTCCTCTGTCTGCTGCTCTGTATCTTCCAGATATATAGCTGCAGGAGGGGGGTGGCTACCTGAAGATTTTTTGGTGGGGGGGAAGTTGCAGTTGATAGTTTTACTGCTGGCTACTAGATAACTGCTCACATTCCAAACTGGAAAGATGCTAAACTAACACCACAAGACAAATAGTTTCAGAACTACCGGTACTTTTCATTTTGGTATCCAGTAACCTTTACTTTTATGTTTTACTTTCTGGTTAAAGAATATAACACATGAGATAAAGAATAAAGCTCACATAAACTGTGCCCATAAAGAGGAAAGATTACGGGAAATATCATTTTCATAGTCACGTGGGGGCTTAAAGATATTAACTGCGGTGCATATCCTTTCCGTCTCACCTGCTGCTCATGGTATTAGAAAACAAGAAATGAAAGATACATTTCCTATCCATAGCAGGTCAGTGAGAGTTACAACGTGACCTTTGCTACTTGCTGCTAGGGATGTAGCGAACGTCGGAAAAAAAGTTCGCGAACATATTCGCGAACTTGCGCAAAAATGCGAGCGGTTCGCGAACGGTTCGCGAACGGTTCGCGAACCCCATAGACTTCAATGGGAAGGCGAACTTTAACATCTAGAAAAGACATTTCTGGCCAGAAAAATGATTTTAAAGTTGTTTAAAGGGTGCAACGACCTGGACAGTGGCATGCCAGAGGGGGATCAAGGGCAAAAATGTATCTGAAAAATCTGCCTGTGTGTGCTTGGAAGAGATAGTGTAGGGGGAGAGCTGTTAGTGATTTCAGGGACAGATGATAGTAAGCTTGCTGGCTAGTAATCTGCTTGATACTGCTCTGTATTGGAGGGACAGAAGTCTGCAGGGATTTGAGGGACATTTTAGCTTAGGTAGCTTTGCTGGCTAGTAATCTACTGTTCTCTTTAAACAACTGCCATACGTTGACCTTGTAGGCATTGTTTGCCCAGTTTTTTTGGACGCAGCCACTGAAGCACAGTTGCCAGAAAAAATATGCCATATAAATGCTGAAAATAGTAATTTTTCGCCATACGTTGACCTTGTAGACATTGTTTGCCCAGTTTTTTTGGACGCAGCCACTGAAGCACAGTTGCCAGAAAAATTATGCCATATAAATGCTGAAAATATAATTTTTTTTGGTTGCAGCCACTGAAGCACAGAGGCCAGAAAAATTATGCCATATAAATGCAGAAAATATGCATTTTTTTGGTCGCAGCCACTGAAGCACAGTTGACAGAAAAATTATGCCATATAAATGCTGAAAATATAAATTTTTTTGGTTGCAGCCACTGAAGCACAGAGGCCAGAAAAATTATGCCATATAAATGCAGAAAATATGCATTTTTTTGGTCGCAGCCACTGAAGCACAGTTGACAGAAAAATTATGCCATATAAATGCTGAAAATATAAATTTTTTTGGTTGCAGCCACTGAAGCACAGAGGCCAGAAAAATTATGCCATATAAATGCAGAAAATATGCATTTTTTTGGTCGCAGCCACTGAAGCACAGTTGCCAGAAAAAATATGCCATATAAATGCTGAAAATAGTCATTTTTTGCCATATACGTTGAGTCAACGTATGGCAAAAAATTACTATTTTCAGCATTTATATGGCATATTTTTTCTGGCCTCTGTGCTTCAGTGGCTGCGGCCAAAAAAACTGGGCAAACAATGCCTACAAGGTCAACGTCGTTGACCTTGTAGGCATTGTTTGCCCAGTTTTTTTGGCCGCAGCCACTGAAGCACAGAGGCCAGAAAAAATATGCCATATAAATGCTGAAAATAGTAATTTTTTTGGTCGCAGCCACTGAAGCACAGTTGCCAGAAAAATTATGCCATATAAATGCTGAAAATATAAATTTTTTTGGTTGCAGCCACTGAAGCACAGAGGCCAGAAAAATTATGCCATATAAATGCTGAAAATATAAATTTTTTTGGTTGCAGCCACTGAAGCACAGAGGCCAGAAAAATTATGCCATATAAATGCAGAAAATATGCATTTTTTTGGTCGCAGCCACTGAAGCACAGTTGCCAGAAAAATTATGCCATATAAATGCAGAAAATATGCATTTTTTTGGACGCAGCCACTGAAGCACAGTTGCCAGAAAAAATATGCCATATAAATGCTGAAAATAGTCATTTTTTGCCATACGTTGACCTTGTAGACATTGTTTGCCCAGTTTTTTTGGTTGCAGCCACTGAAGCACAGAGGCCAGAAAAAATTAAACCAGTAGGGTTTGCACCCTAGTTTGTAACGGTGGCGGAGGGAGGAGGAGGACGCTAAAGGACAGCTGTGTGTGGAGTCATGAGGCTTGAAGAGAAGGACAGCTGCATAGAAGTCAGAACAAGTCTTCCGGCGTGCAGTAACCCTCCGAGATCCACCCCTCATTCATTTTAATAAAGGTCAGGTAATCGACACTTTTGTGACCTAGGCGAGTTCTCTTCTCAGTTACAATCCCTCCTGCTGCACTGAAGGTCCTTTCTGAGAGCACACTTGAGGCTGGGCAAGACAAGAGGTTCATGGCAAATTGTGACAGCTCTGGCCACAGATCAAGCCTGCGCACCCAGTAGTCCAGGGGTTCATCGCTCCTCAGAGTGTCGATATCTGCAGTTAATGCCAGGTAGTCCGCTACCTGCCGGTCGAGGCGTTCTTTGAGGGTGGATCCAGAAGGGTTGTGGCGCTGCCTTGGACAGAAAAACATTTGCATGTCTGACGTTACAGACTGGCCAAAGGGCTTTGTCCTTGCAGGTGTGCTCGTGGCAGGATTACTGGCACCTCTGCCCCTGGAATGTTGATGAGTTCCTGAAGTGACATCACCCTTAAAAGCATTGTACAACATGTTTTGCAGGCTGGTTTGTAAATGCCGCATCTTTTCGGACTTGTGGTATGTTGGTAACATTTCTGACACTTTATGCTTGTACCGAGGGTCTAGTAGCGTTGCGACCCAGTACAGGTCCTTCTCCTTAAGCCTCTTGATATGGGGGTCCTTCAACAGGCATGACAGCATGAAAGACCCCATTCTCACAAGGTTGGATGCAGAGCTATCCATCTCCGCTTCCTCATTATCAAGGACTGCATCATCCACGGTCTCCTCCCCCCAGCCACGTACAAGACCAGGGGTCCCCAAAAGGTCACCACTAGCCCCCTGGGAAGCCTGCTCCTGTTGGTCCTCCTCCTCCTCCTCCACAAAGCCACCTTCCTCCTCTGACTCCACTTCTGGCACCTCTCCCTGCGTTGCAGCAGGTGCCTGGGTTCGTTCTGGTGATTCCGACCAGAAATCGTGCGCTTCCAGCTCCTCGTCACGCTGGTCTACAGCCTCATCTGTCACTCGTCGCACGGCACGCTCCAGGAAGAAAGCGAAGGGTATTAGGTCGCTGATGGTGCCTTCGGTGCGACTGACCATATTTGTCACCTCTTCAAAAGGTCGCATGAGCCTGCAGGCATCGCGCATAAGCACCCAGTAACGGGGGAAAAAAATCCCCAGCTGTGCAGATCCAGTCCTACCACCCAGTTCAAAAAGGTACTCGTTGACGGCCCTTTGTTGTTGCAGCAGACGTTCCAACATAAGGAGCGTTGAATTCCAGCGAGTCTGGCTGTCAGAAATCAAACGCCTGACTGGCATGTTGTAGCGCTGCTGAATGTCAGCAAGGCGTGCCATGGCTGTGTAGGAACGTCTGAAATGGGCCGACACCTTTCTGGACTGGGTGAGAACGTCCTGGAATCCTGGGTACTTGGAGACAAAACGTTGGACTATTAAATTTAACACATGTGCCATGCAGGGCACATGTGTTAAATTGCCTAGTCTCAACGCTGCCAACAGATTGCTTCCATTGTCACACACCACTTTTCCGATCTGCAGTTGGTGTGGGGTCAGCCACCGATCGGCCTGTGACTGCAGAGATGACAGGAGTACAGATCCGGTATGGTTTTTGCTTTCCAGGCACGTCATCCCCAAGACAGCGTGACAACGGCGTACCTGGCACGTCGAATAGCCTAGGGGGAGCTGGGGGTGCACAGGTGTGGAGGAGGAGAAGGAGGACCCAGCAGCAGAGTAAGAAGAAGAAGAAGACGAGGTAGAGAGCGATGGAGGAGTAGAGGTGGTGGCAGAACCGCGTGCAATCCGTGGCGGTGACACCAACTCCACTGTTGTTGTTGAGCTACCCATTCCCTGCTTCCCAGCCATTACCAAGTTCACCCAGTGGGCAGTGTAGGTGACATACCTGCCCTGACCATGCTTGGAGGACCATGCGTCAGTAGTCATATGGACCTTTGGCCCAACACTAAGTGACAGAGATGCGGTAACTTGGCTCTGCACATGTTGGTACAGGTGTGGTATTCCCTTTTTAGAAAAAAAATTGCGGCTGGGTACCTTCCACTGCGGTGTCCCAATTGCTACAAATTTGCGGAAGGCCTCAGAGTCCACCAGCTGGTATGGTAAAAGCTGGCGGGCTAAGAGTGCAGACAAGCCAGCTGTCAGACGCCGGGCAAGGGGGTGACAGTCAGACATTGGCTTCTTACGCTCAAACATGGCCTTCACAGAAACTTGGCTGGTGGCAGATGACTGGGAATGGGAACAGGTGGTCAAGGTGGAAGGCGGAGTGGAGGGTGGTTCAGACGGGTCAAGGAGAGCAGAGGTAGAGCAGTAAGATGCTGGACCAGAAGGAGTGTGGCTTTTAGTTTGCCTGTTGCCTTTGAGGTGTTGCTCCCAAAGTGCTTTGTGCTTGCCGCTCATGTGCCTTCGCATAGAAGTTGTACCTATGTGGCTGTTGGGCTTACCAAGGCTCAGTTTCTGACTGCACTCATTGCAAATTACAATGCTTTTGTCAGAGGCACACACATTAAAAAAATCCCACACTGCTGACTTTTTGGAAGTGTGCGATCTGGCGGTAACAGTAGAAGTTGGCGGAGTTGGCGGTATTGGTGGCAATGGCGGGTGCGTTGGCCGGCTGAACACAGGTGCCGATACATGTTGTTGCCCTACTGATCCCTGCGGGCTGTCCTCCCTGCTTCTTCTAAGTCTTATTCTCCTACTGCCTCTCTGACTCTCCGTCTCTCCATCTGAACTACCCTCCTCTTGCTCTCTTCTACTAGGCACCCACAAAACATCAATCTCCTCATCATCATTCTCCTCAGATGCATCAATTTCTTCTGACACATCACAGAAGGAAGCAGCAGCGGGGACCTCCTCCTCATCACTCATTATGTCCATCTCTATCGTGTTCTCTGCCAGAATTAAATCTGGTGTAAGGTCCTCATCTCCTTCATCTTCTTCTGGCAATAATGGTTGCGCATTACTCAGTTCAAGAAACTCATGGGAAAATAACTCCTCTGACCCCAGTGAAGAAGGGGCACCGGTGGTGGAGGAAGTGTTACGTGGGGTGGCCATAGCAGTGGAGGATGAGGAGGATGTTGTGGTAAAGTTAGAAACGGTAGAGGATGGGGTGTGCTGTGTAAGCCAGTCAACTACCTCTTCAGCATTTTGGGAGTTCAGGGTCATTGGCTTTTTAAAACTGGGCAATTTGCTAGGGCCACAGGATTGCATAGCAGCACGGCCCCTAGCACGGCCTCTGCGTGGCGGCCTGCCTTTGCCTGGCATTATTTTTAAAAAAACAACAACAACAAAAACTCAGTTGGTTTTTCTGGAAACGATAATACACACAGCTAGATGGCGGGTTGAAGAAAACAGTGTGCAAATAATGCCTACAAGGTCAACGTATACACTACTACAGTGGTGGATACGGATTACGTAAAATATATTATGGCTGCTTGAAAAAAGTCACTCCGGTGTTTTTTCTGGAGACGGTAATATTATGGATATTTAGACAGAATGTGAACAAGGTCACACAGCTAGATGGCGGGTTGAAGAAAACAGTGTGCAAATAATGCCTACAAGGTCAACGTATACACTACTACAGCGGTGGATACGGATTACGTAAAATATATGAATGCTGCTTGAAAAAAAGTAACTCAAGTGGTTTTTCTAGAGACGATAATATTATGGATATTTAGACAGAATGTGAACAAGGTCACACAGCTAGATGGCGGGTTGAAGAAAACAGTGTGCAAATAATGCCTACAAGGTCAACGTATACACTACTACAGCGGTGGATACGGATTACGTAAAATATATGAATGCTGCTTGAAAAAAAGTAACTCAAGTGGTTTTTCTAGAGACGGTAATATTATGGATATTTAGACAGAATGTGAACAATGTCACACAGCTAGATGGCGGGTTGAAGAAAACAGTGTGCAAATAATGCCTACAAGGTCAACGTATACACTACTACAGCGGTGGATACGGATTACGTAAAATATATTATGGCTGCTTGAAAAAAGTCACTCCGGTGTTTTTTCTGGAGACGGTAATATTATGGATATTTAGACAGAATGTGAACAAGGTCACACAGCTAGATGGCGGGTTGAAGAAAACAGTGTGCAAATAATGCCTACAAGGTCAACGTATACACTACTACAGCGGTGGATACGGATTACGTAAAATATATGAATGCTGCTTGAAAAAAAGTAACTCAAGTGGTTTTTCTAGAGACGATAATATTATGGATATTTAGACAGAATGTGAACAAGGTCACACAGCTAGATGGCGGGTTGAAGAAAACAGTGTGCAAATAATGCCTACAAGGTCAACGTATACACTACTACAGCGGTGGATACGGATTACGTAAAATATATGAATGCTGCTTGAAAAAAAGTAACTCAAGTGGTTTTTCTAGAGACGGTAATATTATGGATATTTAGACAGAATGTGAACAATGTCACACAGCTAGATGGCGGGTTGAAGAAAACAGTGTGCAAATAATGCCTACAAGGTCAACGTATACACTACTACAGCGGTGGATACGGATTACGTAAAATATATTATGGCTGCTTGAAAAAAGTCACTCCGGTGTTTTTTCTGGAGACGGTAATATTATGGATATTTAGACAGAATGTGAACAAGGTCACACAGCTAGATGGCGGGTTGAAGAAAACAGTGTGCAAATAATGCCTACAAGGTCAACGTATACACTACTACAGCGGTGGATACGGATTACGTAAAATATATTATGGCTGCTTGAAAAAAGTCACTCCGGTGTTTTTTCTGGAGACGGTAATATTATGGATATTTAGACAGAATGTGAACAAGGTCACACAGCTAGATGGCGGGTTGAAGAAAACAGTGTGCAAATAATGCCTACAGGGCAAATAATGCCTAAAAGGTCAACTTATACACTACTACAGCGGTAGTAAAATAAAAAAAAGTAAAATAAAAAAAAATGAATATTAAAAAAAAAAATTAAAGTTGGTGCTGCTGAACTACTAGGAGCAGCAGATTAGCACACCAGTCCCACTCCCCAACACTGCTAGACTAATAGCACTGGGCTCTTATAGTAGTAGTAGTAGTAGTAGTAAAACAACAAAAAAATAAATAAAAGCAGTCCTTACAAGGACTACTGTTATTGCAGCAGTCAGCAGATGAGATCAGAAGCAGGACAGCTGCCCACTGCAGCTACATACAGAGCACTGCAGTAGAAGGTAGATTACTAGCCAGCAAAGCTACCTAAGCTTAAATGTCCCTCAAACCCCTGCAGACTTCTGTCCCTCCAATAACAGAGCAGTATCAAAACGATTACTAGCCAGCAAACTTTCAACTGTCCCTGAAATCACTAACAGGCAGCAGCTCTCTCCCTACACTATCTCTTCAGCACACACAGGCAGAGTGAAAAAACGCTGCAGGGCTTCGGTTTTTATAGGGAAGGGGAGTGGTCCAGGGGAGAGCTTCCTGATTGGCTGCCATGTACCTGCTGGTCTGGGGTGAGAGGGCAAAAAAAAGCGCCAACAATGGCGAACCCAAAATGGCGAACGTCGCGCGACGTTCGCGAACTTCCGGCGAGCGCGAACACCCGATGTTCGCGCGAACAAGTTCGCCGGCGAACAGTTCGCGACATCTCTACTTGCTGCAGAGGATTTCCAGCTCCCATGACAGGCTGTTATGATGAGCTGTGTAATTCCCAAGTGTCTGCAAGGACCTTCAGATAAACACAAAACCCTTTTTTCCCTTAGATTTGCTCCTCTTTTTTCCTCGTTATGTGCTTTCTGCTCCCCTAGGCGTTATAAAGCTTAAATAAGCTTTCTGGATGATCACGGTCGCCATCAGGGGAGCACAGTGGGTACAGCTGTACCGGGCACGGCGGTTTTTGAAGCTTGAAGGGGGGCCCGGTGGTACAACACTAACAATAGCATCATAGTTACTAAGATTGACATGAAATCGAGAAAATCGAAAGAAAGTAGAAGATCACGTGAGAAGCATCCCTGCCAAACAAAGAGGCATGGTAAAGTAGTTACATGAGATATCAGCTAGCAAATCGCTAGCTGATCAAAAACCATCAAAACCATCAAAAACAGGTGATTGATGGTTGATGGAACCAGTAGTGAGGGAGGAAATACAATGCTGGAAGTAGCAGCGTGCTAGGGTTGCTGCCGGAGGGAAGTAGCAGAGAAGGTGAGCAGATGATTATGGAACAGGGAGAGTGGGATGTGTGAGGGTTATGCGTCAGCGTTATTGCGGGGCTGTATCTGTGTTTGACTCCAGGAGCTGTAGCCCTACACTATTCCTGTTGTGGTTGGGCTACATCATCCTCTTTATGCTTCGGCAGAACTGTAACTCATGGGACTGCTGAGACACTTAAGACTTACCTGGCACACTTTGACTTGTCATCACAACAGGGATGCTTGCCCAGGTATAGAAACCAGTAGCAGCCAATCAGATGGTTTCTTTCATTAGTTACACTAGTAAATCTGTATATTCTTATTTGATTGGTCGCTGTGGGTCACGAGAATTAGGCGTATTCCTCCTGTCCTGTATCTATAGCTGTGTGCATGGAAATGGCCCAGAAACTGGGGGGCTTCCTACAGGGGGGCTCCAAAAAGGTTGTTGTACGGGGGCCCCGTGATTTCTAATGGCAGCCCAGTGGATGATAGATGAGCTCCTATTGTCCATATGTCCATTGCAAGTAAAAATGCTTAATAATTAAAAATGTAACTTAAAAATATAATCAATTTAAGCCAAATTGTACCTCTCGGCTAGATGTTTCCCTTAAGTCTAAAATCAAAAGCAATTTATATTATTAATGAGTGCCAATATAATGGTAAAATCATTAGCTGATCATATTTTTTTTGCTCTATATATATATATATATAAATATATATAATAGTAATAATAAAGCATTTATAACCATTAAGAAGTCACCTTGGAGTTCCATGACCTGTATAAAAGCACTCGGCCTCATGGAACACCTTGGTAACGTATAACATTCTTATATTTTACAATAGGGGGTATTTTGTTCACTAAAAAAAAATACACACACAGGTTCATTTCCAACGTTTCGGTCCTCTCTGGGATCCTTGAAAAAGGTCCCAGAGAGGACCGAAACGTTGGAAATGAACCTGTGAATAAAAGCACATTTATTTCACCTTTAAGAATGAGTGCGGGTCCATTCACTGAATTATATATATATATATATATATATATATATATATATATATATATATATATATATATATATATATATATATATATATATATATATATATAGACAAATACAAGAGGTCCTCTGCACTCAACCCTATCAATATATTAAGGACATTGAAACATTTTGTGATATATATATATATATATATATATATATATATTATTTTTTTTAGTGAATAAAATAGGATGAATCTTCACCAATTTACTAAGAGCACAAGAATGCATTTTCACTAAGAAAAATTTCTCCAGGTTGAGGTTGGTGAAATGCCATTATAAAGACTGAGCAGCCACTTTTTGCATCTCATTTTCTACGTTAGCTCTTCCATGATAATTTTGCATTTACGTGATTTCTTCATGGCAAAAATTGTCTAGAAATTTTTTTTTTCGACAATTGTATGGTTAAACACCAGGAGAAATTTGGCACACTTCTGTCATAAATACATGTGATTTTTGTTGAAGTTAGAGAAGGAGGAATGTTTGTTCTTTTCCTGGCAGGCAACTATCCCTTTCCCGATGAGTTACAAAGTCCAAGTCAACAAAACGTGTGTGCCACTACCCTTAGGCTATGACACCGACACCCTTAATAGGGTGTTACCTCTATTTATGTCCATTTGGAAAGTTAATTGCTTACCCTTCAAACTGAAAATTAGCTCATGGTCAATACAATTCAATAAGATAGAGGATAAAAGATTCACCAATAGACTTTCCAGCTGTTTGAGAATTTCCAACATAAAATGGGAAAGAATTATTTGGGATAGAATGAAAAAGACAAACCACCATCTCTGTGATAAAAAATGTTAGCCTACTTGGTTATTTGTGGCGTATAGTGATAAGCAAAAATTTGCAAATGCATTTAATTCAATGGGCAACTTTTTTCATGCAAAACACATGGGTGGTCAATGGCTGGTTTCTCAAAGCAACTTTTTTTCATGCAAATAACATTGGGGTCAATGAGCAAATTTTGTTGTGGTTTTGCAAAAAGTATTCACCAATGACAAAATGCAGAATTTTGCTGCATATCCATGTCTACTAAAAACTTTTGCTCATCACTAATGGCGTATGCTGCATGTAAGTACCACCACTCTGAGACGCTTAAGCTAATTAAAGTATAAAGGGTAAGGCTCTCTGTTCTCACTTTAACTCAACACTGGGGTGCTCCTTTAGTAACAGTACAATTTACAAAATGGTAACAATAGCTATGGCTCAGTAACACTATCAAGTTTTTTTAAACTTAACAAACCAATTCAGCAAAGAAAATAATCATCCAAATCCATTCTACTTACATGCAATATGCATAAGAAGGTTCAGGTTTTTATAGAAGCACATCAGTATGACTTTAGAAACCCTCCTGGCACCAGTCTTATACGCTAAATGAATACATTATCACTCTCCTGGCCAGTTCTACCTATATTCATTTCAGTGCTCAGGTCCCTATTTAATCATGGCTTCATGTGTATGAGTAAAGCCCTATAGGCTGGAGAACTTATACAGTGCTCATGGCTGAAAAGATGATAGAGGCCATCATAAGTAATTAAAAGAGTACAGGAAGTATGTTATGTTTTGGTAGCCGAGAATTAGTAGAATATAACAGTGCTTTATTAGCAGACTCATGCAGCCATTATACAACAGTAACCTCCAACTCTATCACTCTTAAGCAGTATTGATTGTACTATGTATACACAGTATAACTCATGTGCACAGTGACTCCTGCAGGCCATTTGTACAAACACCACAAAGTAGACAAGATGTATTAATATTTTTTAGCAGCAGATAACGCATTCTATTAGAAGCAGAAAGCCTTTTTATGTCATACTGACATGTTCCTATGAAAACCTGAAAAGTGTTGTATCCCTTTAAATAAATATTTTATTAAACATCAAGGTTGGGCTTTTTTGGGCAAAAACGCAATTTTTCGTAAAAAAAATCAAATTTTTCGAGACTTATATTATATATATTATAACCCAGATGCTGCAAAAAGTCTGAATCCCAAAATCCACCATCTCAGACCTGTCTAGATCCGGTATAAGTCAATTGGAGAGGCACCTATCCCAATTTGGCGCTGGGCTTAGCCCAATAATCCAAAAAAATTCGGGGTTTTCGGGCAAAAACCCCAAAAAATTTAGTAATTCAGGAAAAAAGTCACAAAAAATTTATTTTATCTGTTTTTTTCCAGATCTGGTTAATTCAAGGTTTTTTATTAATAAATAAGGTCAAATCAGGCATGAGACTTTGTGTTTTTTTAAATAAAATAATGAGATACATTCAGAGTTTAGTAAATAATCCCCCAAATAGTGGAGTTTGTTATTGGTAATAAGCAGAGGCTGTTATGGCATCAATGTTCCAGTGTCTAGAAGAAAGTTTTCCCCAGAAAAGCAAAGGCTCATAGAAGCAAAGGGAGGGAAAACATCATATATTCAGATATTGAACAAGCAAATGTTTGAAAACTTCGGCGATGGAGTGTATCACCTTCATGAGCCACCCCAAAGCTTAATATCCCTTTCTCAGATTTACAGCCCCTTTTTATTTACTGAGTTTAAAACTATGTATGGTTTATACATGCATTATTTATATATATAGTTAAGGAAAAACAAGAATTATTAAATGTAGTTGGACTAACACAATCATAAAGTACCAAAGGAGTTTCCAAATGAGTTTTTATATTAGCCAGTATTCTGTAACTAATATTTTCTAAAATGCAAACAAAGTTAGCACTAAGGAGTCAGCTTTCACAATTTAAAACCATTAGTGCAAACACATTTATTATATTGTCCTTCATGACCAAAAGTTTGTAAACCATTCATGAAGGATTTGCTGGGCCACCCAGAGCATAGGAAAATAAATATATGAAGTTTAAGGATAATCTTCAACTTATTTGTAGAAGAATTGCATGACATGTTATTTTAATGTGGGGCTCTTTTAGTACATTTATAGCATTTTTTGGTCTTTCTGCAATATTAGGGAAATTACAGTTTTGACATTGAAATTATATATATTGATGCTTTAAATGAAAAAAATATTTCTAATTATCAATTGGTCTAGGAATGTAAATCCTGTACCCTGTAGCTCTAGTTTAGCACTTGCTTCTGAACAGTAGCTACCTGTCACTGACACAGGACACGGCATATCCCATGCATTGTAATGGAAGCAGACAATAAGGGACATTTTGACCACTCCTGTTTTCTGCAACATAGCAATTAAAAGGTTTAGGGCTGGGGGGCGTGGCCAACTAGCTATGTGAACGGACGCACGCACCTATAGCTCCCTGGTTTTAACCGCTTTATCCGGACTTTATCCTGCACATTTTTACGGCTGAACTTGCTTAAGGTCTGCCGATAACTACTAGTGGTAACCTGATGGGAAAGAAAAAACCGCCTGTGGCAGAAACCTCCGATATTCGGCCCCATCTTCGTGACTCGGTGCGGCCTTCCAAGATGGCGGAGCCACGCAGGCCTGAATTGCCTAAGGAGCAACGCGCACATCCGTCGAGGGTAGCTGCAGCGCTCCCTCAGGCGACGGAACCTTTAGAGGAGACTACCTCAGATCCTCCACTATCTCCTACCTTATCGCACCCAGCGGTCGCCAGCACTCCTGAGGAATCCCCTGGCACAGATGACCTCACGCTTGCGGAGGTGGTGGCGACTTTGCGTTCCACTATCCAGACTTGTCACGCCGCTACTATGGCGAAGGTGGAGGAACTCAAGGTGGACTTTGCTATCCTGCGGCAAGATCTCCAGACGGTCCGAGAGAGGACTGGTGAGGTAGAACGCCGGGTGAGCGATTTAGAGGACATGTGTACTCCACTGCCGGAGCGCATTGCTAACCTCACCCGCAGATTGGAAGCAGCAGAGGCCAAGTCTGACGACTTAGAAAATCGGTCAAGGAGGAACAACATCCGATTTGTTGGCTTTCCAGAAAGATCTGAGGGTCCGGACGCCACGAAATTCCTCGAATCCTGGCTCAAGCAAGAACTTGGCTCTGATACTTTCTCATCGGCCTTTGTCATTGAGCGAGCACATCGTATTCCTGCCCGGCCACCTCCGCCTGGGGCTCCTGCTCGGCCCCTCATTGCTCGCCTGTTAAATTACAGGGACAGGGATGCGGCCTTGGCAGCAGCACGTCAGAAAGGTGAGCTTACCTATGAGAATTCGCAAGTATCCTTATATCCAGATTTCTCGAATGAGCTTCGGAAGCAGCGCCAGCAATTTATGGGTGTCAAGCATCTCCTCAGGGACGTTGGTCTACAGTATGCTATGCTGTACCCTGCAAAGTTACGGATCTCGGCAGACGGTAAAGCCCATTTTTTCCTCACTCCGACTGAGGCTTCCAACTGGTTAGACCGACGCTAATTGCTGTTTCACCCTCAGGATGCGACTCTTACTATTTGTAAGTATAGGATGGCACATATTCTCTACTATTTTGAGGCCCTCTTACAGGCCCACGTATATGGATCTTAACAAGAAGTCTGCCACTTGTGCCTTGCTCTTGGTTCTGTCATTGGACTATTTTGATTACCCGCTTTGGACTACTGCCCTGCATAGCGGTTCCAGGGAGCCATGTTGAGAAGTTTATTTGTTTTGACTCTATACCCTCATAGTGTTATTTACTACGTGAACTGTATTCCTTTTCTTTTTTTTTTAGGTTGCGTGTGCTGTACAGTTTCGGCACACCCCTCTAGGCTACTCTATGTTTAGGGTTTGGCATTCCTCCAATGTCGGGGGATGTAGGGTGGGGGTTTTGGGATTGAATGTCTTTCTGCTCCTTTTCTTCCTTGCTTTTCCTTCTTGTTCTTTCTTCTCTTTCTATCTTCTCTCTTCCTGTTTCTTTCTGCCTGTGTAGGAGGGAGTCTATACTCACAACTCGGGATTACAAATGTCAGCTGAACTTATAGCCATCTCCTGGAACGTGCGAGGGCTTAGTTCTCCTTTGAAGAAAACACTGGTATTCAATTTCCTACGGAAATATCGCCTTCACATTGTTTGTCTCCAGGAGACGCATATCTGTAAATCCTCGAATCCCCCTTCACTTAAAAAAATCTGGATAGCTCATGCCTACCATTCGCTTTATTCCAATTACTCTAGAGGGACTTCTGTTTTGATAAGTAAATCCTTGCCCTTTCACTTGCTGAGTATTAGGAACGACCCTGATGGCAGGTTTACCCTTTTGCATGCCTCATTGGCAGGTTTCCCCTATATTATTATTTGTGTGTATATACCTCCCCCATTCAATGACTCCTTACTTTATGACCTTCTGCCATTTATAACTTCCTTACCTCCTGACCCCCTGCTTGTCCTAGGGGACTTCAATGCTGTGATGGATAATGACATAGACAGGATAACGACTTCGTCCACTTATAGAGCGGGCACTAGGGCGTTGCGGGACTGGGCACAAGTAGCGGGTCTGGTTGATGTTTGGAGAGTGTGTCACCCGGAGGATCGTGCATTCTCCTGTTACTCTAGAGGGGCGATGTCGAGGATTGATCTTGCCTTTGCCTCGCCATCCATGTCTTCCAAAATTACCAAAGCAGAGTTCCTTCCTAGAGGAATCTCAGATCATGCTCCTCTAAAAATTACTTGGCAGTCTCATTCTGCTCCGACCAGTAGAATTTGGAGACTGAATCCGTACTGGATTACCCATCCTGACATTCAGAAGGACATTGAGCAGTCTATAACCCATTTTGTTCAGGCTAACCTAAATACAGCAGAATTGCCCATAGTGTGGGACGCCATGAAGGCGTATATTAGAGGCGAATATATTTCCAAAATTTCCCATGTTCGTAAAAAAGCTAATCAAGACATGGCAAAAACTGAAGCTGATCTCAGTGAGGCGGAGGCGAGATACATCCAAGACCCCTCTGCTCATACTAGGCTCATGCATGTTCTGGCGCAACGTCGCTTTGCCCAGGCGCAGTGGAAATGTGCTCGAAAAAGCCTTATGCATTGCAAATTTGCTTTATATGAGAAGGGGGACAAGAATGGCAGGTTGTTGGCCCTCCTCGCTAGAGAGGAGTGTGCTAGGCCTGCTATTCACTCTCTTGTCAAGAATGATACTGAGATGATCTCTGACCCTTTAGAAATCAACCGAAGCTTGGCGGAATTCTATCAGTCCCTGTACACTTCTAAATTACAGAAGTCCTCCCCTGAGATTGCTGCCTACTTACAACAGTTAGATCTCCCTAACTTGTCCCTAGAACACAGAACCTTACTTGATGCCCCTATTCAGGAGCAGGAAGTATTGGAGGCAATAGCTTCACTGCCTCAAGGGAAGACCCCGGGCCCGGACGGCATCCCTAACTTATGGTACCATCAGTATGTTAAACAACTAGCCCCACTTCTTACGGATATTTTTAACCTGGCATCACATTCGGCAGCCCTTCCGTTGTCTTTTCGAGAGGCCACAATAGTTCTAATCCTGAAGCCGGGAAAGAACCCCCAATTGCACTCTTCTTATAGGCCCATCTCCTTAATTAACTCGGACGCTAAAATTTTTGCCAAGGTGCTCGCCCGTCGGCTTAACTATGTCATAACTTCAATCATAGCCCCTGACCAAGTTGGTTTCATTCCACATAAGGCTGCGGAGCTAAATATTAGGAGATTGTACACTAACTTGGTGATACCTCACGTGAACAGGGGTACCCGAGTCATCGCCTTCTTGGACAACGAGAAGGCGTTTGACTCAGTCGAATGGGCTTACCTGTGGCAAATTTTGATACAGTTTGGCTGCCGAAAAAATTTTATCACTTGGATTCAAGCTCTGTATACTCAACCCACTGCCAGAATTTTATCCAACCTAGAGCTCTCTCCCCCTTTCAGATTATATAGGGGTACTCGCCAGGGGTGTCCGTTGTCACCGAGCCTTTTTGCACTTGCCATGGAGCCGTTGGCGTGCTTAATTAGAGACTCGCCAAGTATTCGAGGCCTTGAAATAGGACATCTTAAAGAAAAGATTTCGCTTTTTGCTGACGACACGCTCCTCTATCTGAATGACTCAGGTCCTTCGCTCAACACAGCCCTGTCCTTAATTGATACCCATACCAACTTTTCAGGCCTTAAAATTAATTGGGCAAAATCATCCATAATGGCATTAGACCCTCTAGCTCTAACTAATATGGACCCGTCCCTTCCCTTGGTTCCAGTGGAAACGTCAAAATATTTGGGCATAGTTATTCATCCACAACTGGACAAATTCAAAGAGCTCAACCTGGATCCGTTGCTGGCGCAACTTGTCCAAATGATTGATAAATGGCTCAGACTCCCCTTATCTCTGATTGGCAGAATAAATTTGTTTAAGATGAAATTTCTCCCTAAATTTCTGTACCTCTTCCGTCAGTCCCCCATATGGATGCCGTCCGGGTTCTTTAGGGATCTCCAAAGCCAACTAACTAGACTTTATTGGTCGCCAGGGGCTCCCAGGGTGCAATATAAAGTATTGACCTCTCCACTTATGGAAGGGGGTTTGGCAGCGCCGGACATGCTAGGATATTTCCTGGCTGCCCACTTGACATCAGTTAAGCGCTGGCTTGGTACTGATCCGGAGGATCCAGTGACGTTACTTGAGGCACAGTTGGTGGGTTCACTGGAAGGGCTAAGAAATCTGGTTTACAGGAAACCCCCGGGCGTTCCTTTCCTTACCCCTATGATACATAACACAGTAAGGGCATGGCAGAGGGGTTTGGCTAGATTACATCAGGGCCCTGGGTCTATGTCCCCACACACTCCGCTATGGTTTAACCCTGCTCTACAGGAGTTGGTTTCAGTCCCTGACCCACAACTGTGGGTACACTGTGGGGTAAAATGCCTGGGGGATGTTTTTGATGATGATAACTCCTTGCTCTCTTTCCAACAGCTCAAGGACACTTTTGCTCTTCCCAACAATATGCTGTTTAGGTTTTTTCAATTACGTCATGCCCTGACGCAACAATTCCGCACAATCATCCCTCGCATTCAAACCTCTTCACTTGAGGATGTTCTCCGTAAGGACAGTCTTCTGAAGCCTCTATCTATCATTTATGTTTCTCTTCGCCCATCTGGAAGTCTGCCTATGCCTGGGCTCTATCAAAAATGGATTACAAATATACCTGATTTAACTCAGGAGCAATGGACTGACATTCTGGCCAACTCTCTCTCCCCGTTGATACGGGCCCGCGATAGATTGATTCAATTTAAATACTTACACAGAGCCTATTATTCTCCAGCCGTGCTTCACAGGATGAACCCCGCATTCCCTGATGTTTGCAACCGCTGCAAGGGTTCTCAAGCTGACTTTTTCCACCTGACCTGGAAGTGCCCCTTAATCGAGGGATTCTGGACGGAAATTGCTTCCTACATTTCCCACCTTATGGCTCTACCAATAGAAGTGCACCCAACAGTGCTGTTACTCAATTACCTTGCGGATACAGTTACCTCCCGTACAGAAAAAACGCTCCTCACCTTCCTCCTTTTTTATGCCAAAAAGGCTATTGCTATTAAGTGGAAAGATGATCATCCACCTACCATTGCTTTCTGGATTACCCTAGTGGAGCAAGCGCTCCCGATTCTGGAACAAGTATACTACTCGAGGGGATGTCCTGCTAAATTTAACACTATCTGGACATTGTGGATACTCCAAAATGAGTCTTACTCGGCTAGGGAACCGGACTCCTCTCAACTTACACTTGAGTGGTTACTGGACCCAAACTGTGACTGAGTTACTGGATCTCGTCAGGGCATGTCTGATGGACTTTGAGGGCAAAAAGGCAGATTCTGTAATTGCTGTGTCCGCATATGACTAGATATGATTCCTAAGGTGTTGTATGTGTGTGATACTTTGGGTCTCCCTCCTCCATGCCTACACTTTCTTCCTTTCTTCTCTTTCTCTCTTGCTTCGTGCCTCCCGTCTCTTTATTGTTTCCCCGGGGTGTTATTGAAAAATCACTGGCGCAATGTGTCCTTAACCTTTCCTTTTATTATTATGCAACAAGTTTGTATCACTCTGTGTTTTGGACTGTGTGCTGGTAACAAATAAAACTTTAAAAAAAAAAAAGGTTTAGGGCTCGTTAGTTATTTTGACTGTCACAGAGCCCTTGTGCACAACAACTAAGGTTACAATGACACAGGCACAGTATGACCTAAAGCAGTGATCCCCAACAGGACTGGGAGTAAAAAGCAGCCATGGCAAAAAAAAAATCAAAGCAGCCCACATATAAATATGCAATATTAGCAGACCTCCTCAAGTTAAAAAAAAACATTGGTGTCATCCCCCCCATAAAACTAAAAACCACTGGTGGTCAAGACCCCCATGGCTTGGGGGCAACTCCATTTGGTCTATCAGACCAATGTTGAGTACAACCACCTGGCTGAAACGAATAAGCTCTCAAAAAAAGAAATGCTAAAGGACGTGGAGAGAATGTAATAATCTGTTTTAAAGTAATACAAATATAATGTTGCCCTATACTGGTAAAACTGATGTATTTGCGTCAGAAACACTACTATTGTTTATATAAATAAGCTTCTGTGTAGCCATGGGAGCAGCTATTCAAATGAGAAAAGGCTTAATGTCACGGTCGGCACCCAACACCAGAACAAATGCCAAGCACCCTGGTCTCGGCTCGTGCTTCACCTGTAGTGTGACCGCCTTTGGCCTCGGGAGGAGCCATCAGCTACTTGGATGCCACCAGGACTTAAACGAGAGGTGCAAGGCTAGAGGTTCTGGATAGACAGAGGGGCACGACTGTTAGCTAGAGTCTTAAGGCCAAGGGTCACGGTACAGAACAGGAAACCAGAATCGTCGTCAGAACAGGCCGAGTCGAGGCAGGCAGATGTCAATAGTAATCAGGCAGGCAGATGTCAAAACCGGGTAATCAATCAGACAGGAGGGTTCAGCAGAAGAGGTAGTCGAAATTCAGGCAAGGTTAGATATAGAAGTCAGGATAGTCGTTTAGCCAGGCAGGGGTCAAAACCAGAATCAAAATTCAAAATACAGAAGCTCAAAAGCACAAAGCACCAGGAACAAGATCCTATCACGGGCAAGGTCCCACAGCCCTAATGAGCTTTAAATAGTGTTTAAATTTCGCGCCTTTAAATTCCTGCGGCCTAATGGAGACCGCTTGATGCGGCAGGGGTCCCAGACGAGGGGGGCGGCAGGCGTTCCTGCCGTCCCCCCACTAGACCACCAGGTACGTTCCTCACACTTAAGTGTACACAGCAAATAGCAGATAAGCTCTGTGCAACATAATGTTATCTGTTATCCCCCCCAGTCCGACCCTGCCAGGGCATGACCTGCAAGGCATTGGTATGCTCTCCCCATGTCTGCATGGCATTCCCTAGGCATTCCTCCTTTGCAAATAATGCATAATAATCATATATTATTTGACAGTCTGTTGCCCAGTGTGCTATATCACCTAAAGAATCTTATTACAGGAAGATAAAAAGACAAACCATGCTACTGTGTTCCCAGATGGCGGGGCTACTGCATAAGAAAGAAAACCCCTCTTCCGAATATTTTTAATATGCTTTTTTAATAGTACTTTTTTTTATGTAAATGTATGTACTTTTTAGATCTAGTAAAGATAGAATAAAACTTAAAGCTCTGGAATAAAAAAAGTGATTGTATCCCTTTCCTTTTCAGTTCAGCACAGGCGTGTGTAACGTTCTGTTACCTGGGATCCCGTAGGAAGATGGCTAGTCCATGGAGGACTGGTGGCAACGGGAACTCCTATACGGCTCTGGTCTTTACCGACGCCCTTTTGGGGCCCTGGGCTTTCTGCAGCGGAGACAGAAAAGGAGCCAAGCGTGTTACCAAAGCGTAGTACAAGGGATCAGGCAAGAACGTAGTCAGGTTCAGGCAAGGTCAGTTCCAGAAGTCAGAGAAGCGAGGTACCAAAGGATCATACAAAAGCGTAGTCAAGTTTCAGGCAAAGGTCGGTTTCAGGCAGCGAAGGTTCGAAGGTCCAGGAAAACAGGCAGAGGGTCAAACGGGAACATGGACAACCAGGGCTTTAGCGGAACAGTAGAAACTGAAGCCAGCTTGGGCAAGGAGAGGAGGAAGAGGAAGGTATTTAAGGGAGTAGGAACCAATCAGGAGCAGGCTGAGGAAGGACAGGCACATCAACAGCCAATAGGGGACTGGGCGCACCATTATGAGGTAATTACACCTAAGTGTTTTGGCGGGAGCGTTCGTTTTGAAGTTGATGCGCGCCAGCGTTTATGCGCTGGCACACGCCGGATGTTACAGCGTGACACAGCTTTACTATGAGTATCTATTAACTAATGAGTGTAGAAATATTTATTCTAAAAGACCACCAGAATACAAAATGTTTACTATAACTTGAAAAAATTTTGATATATTATGTAAAATAGCATCCCTTTAAGGAATCTATTTAACACATTTAAATACAACTCACAAAATGGTCTTATATTAAGATTCGGAATCGGCCGAATCCTTCTGCCTGGCCAAACCAAATCCAAATCCTAATTTGAATATGCAAATTAGGGGCGGGAGGGAAATCAAGTGACTTTTTGTCACAAAACAAGGAAGTAAAAAAATGTTTTTCAACTTCCCACCCCTAATTTGCATATGCAAATTAGGGTTTGGATTCGATTAGGTATTCGCCGAATCTTTTGCAAAGGATTTGACGGTTGAGCTGAATCCAAAATAGTGGTTTCGGTCATTCCTATTGTTTACTAACAGGGTCGGACTGGGCCGGCGGGACACAAGGAAAAAACCCAGTGGGTCCCGGGCCCTCATGGGCCCCATGCCGGGCCAGACCCTCTCCCCGATCGGGCGAAACAAAACAATGAGCGGTGAGGTACGTCTGTTTTTGCGCATGCGCACAGGCCCCCCAGGTTTTGAAATGCTCCAGTCCGACCCTGTTTACTAAAACTCAGATTTATCTGGTTGGGTCAAAAACTTGAATTTTTCGTGGAAAAAAAAGCCAAAATCCGAAAATCCTGTTGAGGTCACGTATAAGTCAATGGTAGATGTCCCTATCTCAATTTGAAGATATTGTGGTTTGCGCTGGGTGTAGCCTGATACTCTGATTAAATCTGATTCATTTGAGTTATTTTACTACTAAATAAGGCAAAATTGGAGATGGGAGTTCTTCCTGCACACGTTTGAATCTTGTGTCTACCCAGAACTCTCCCCTTGGTCCTCTCACTATAAGACCTGGCTGCATCCGAGTAGCAGAGGGCTCCTCCCAAAGCCAAAGGCGGCAGTTAAAGGTGGAAGTGTGAGCTGAGGCCGGGACCTTGGGGTTTGATCTGGGTTTGGGGTTCCTTATGTAACTTTTATCTTTATATGGTGTTTCAGTGTTTAAGTGTCATCAAGGGGTTAAGCTCATTTTCCTTTTTTGTGTTACTGGGCATTTTGAACGCCCTTGTTGACTGCAATTTGTATACGATTTTGTAACAGTGAACCGGTAAAGGTGATAGCATCCTTGCTTTCTCACCACAATGTCAACCAACTTGGCCTCCATCTTTAGGATGCACACCTCTCTCACATACAGTGACGGGCCAGCTGGGTTCTTCTTAAACCTTCCTTACTAGACATGTTTAACTGGTCAGCCTATCGATTTCATTGTGTTACAAGCACATACATCAAACACAGGAAACCTACATATATGAGCTGTTTGACTCTCCCACTGGAACATAAACTTGTGGGTTATCAGCCCTCCACACCACTGGGCTTAGACCTTAATATACAAGTTTAAGAACAAGGAATAAAAGAATCTCAAAGGAGCTTTGAAAGTTTGCCCCAGTCTGGGCTTCTCTCAAATCAACTAAAAGGTCAAGCAGAACCACCAGACCAACATGGAATAGAGCGGAGGTACACAACAGGCAAAGCAATACAATCATTGTGACTGGAATATCAGAAAAGCATTGGAAATGTTTCAACAATCATTACATTCCTGTGTTTTTCAAACACAGCAGCACACAATGACAAAAGCTGGTACACCTGAAAGACCCAGGAATTAGTTATCAAATGAAAACCCACTTTCTTTTTATTCCTATGTGATTTTTAGAAGCGTATTTATCATTCACTCATTAATAAATACGTTTCTAAAATTCCCCTAGGAATGAATAGAAAGTGGGTGAGTTTTTTTGTGATGACCAAAAATTTTACACTTTAATAAATCTCCCCTACTGAGTAATGAAAGAGAAATGTTGATTCCGGGGTCTCTGAGAATTTTTCCTCTACCGTTATACTTTTGTAGCAGCAGGAGATAATATAGACATCACTGTCAATTGTAAACCAGTGGAAGTATACAGAGTATTAAAGAGAGTGCTTGTATGGATGTAATAGACTTGCTTCAGGCCACTGACTCAATGGATCAGTTATGGAGCATGCCTGATGGTATGTGTGTGATGGTTACTGTTGTCTGACCTCAATAATAATGAATGTAGGACACGGAGGCTTGAATGAACAGACTTCTGCAATGGCTGGCAACTGTTCTATGTCTTTGCATAATTCTGAAAGAACAGAGATAGACATATTCCCTGAAGCCTTCTGACTAACTCTCTTTTGAAATACTTGTGATGTCCTCATTTCTTTTTACATGTTACAGATTTTTGATATGCATAAAAGCAGATTTTTACAGCCAAAAGCCACATTAGCTTTGGATAATCATCTGATATTTCTACACTGGCCAGTCATACTGTTTGTACTTACACAAATAAAATCAGTTCGTTATGAATATCATTTCAAACAAAAGCACATTTTAGACTGCCCCGTAATATCTCGCCTGCCTACACACTGTCCTGTAATGAAGGATGAAACACAAAATGTGTGAGATGTGTTAACTTGGTGTACTGTGTAAAATACATATTCTAGTATTAATTGCCAACATGATGTCCCACTAATGTATTTAAATAAATAAAGTGCTTGCAAACTCCTTAAAAACTGTTAATTATATTGTTTATTTAAAAGGGGTCAAATATTTCCCAAAGAGTTGTACAATACTGGAAATAATGTGAAACTATAAACTAATATAAGTTGAGCCCATTGAACTGACCAGTGACCACTTTGAACAATGAACCTACTGTTATGTACAATTTACAATTTACTATTACTTCGAAAGATCCAAGTATAGGAGAAGGAAGAGGAACTCCAGCAGTATTACTGCAAACAACTTTTTATTCCAGGCAGTTGTAAACAAAACGGGGCAAATTCACTAAGATGCGAAGTCGCGCCAGGCGCGACTTCGCCTCGCTTCGCCGCACTTCGCCAGGTGTAGTTTCGCCAGCGCTCTGCAAATTCACTAAAATCCGAAGTTGCGCTCAGGGGTAGCGTAAAGTTGCGAAGTTGCGCTAGCGTTGATTCGCTATGTAAAGCGAAGTTACGCTAGCGAAGGCTAATTTGCATACGGCGCCAAATTCAAGTTTCAATGGAGGAATACGTATCAGCACTACAAATGCCTAGAAAACCTTCAAATCAGCAAAGAAAAATTTTATTTTGCCCTACACATGTGCCCACTGTCTAGGTAAGTTGCCATGAGTCAGGAAATGTAGGGGGGAAGGAGGGGAGCCCCAAAAAATTTTTCGATCTTTTTCAGCCTATCACCCATCATGTAGAAAACATGCCAGCGTTTTTTGGGACTTTTGACTTTTTATGAAACAATCGCTATCTACTCTATTGCGCTTCGCCAGGTCTGAGGTGGCGAAGGAAGTCTAGCGTAAAAGGTAGCGTTCAGTACACTGCGCAAGTTAGTGAATTTGCGTAGTTACGTCGCTAGCGCAAATTCGCCAGGCGTAAGGGTGCGAAGTAACACTAGCGAAACTATGCCAGCGTTCGTTAGTGAATTTGCGCAGTAACGAAAATGCCAAACGCTAGCGAATTAACGCTAGCGTTCGGCGCTTCGGCACTTAGTGAATTTGCCCCAACATGTTTCAGGTTCAATACCCTTTATCAAGTGAATCTATTACTATTACTTTAATAGTACTTATTGCGATAACATCCAGGTTATTTATGAATATGTGTTCAAGGTGCAATACAGCGACACATTCTTTAGCAAAGTAAACCACATAAAATGCAAGCACAAAGTCTAGGCTTCTTGTGATAACTCACCCTGGTGGTCTAGTGGTGCGGCGGGGACGCCCGCCACGCCGCTCCTCTTCCACTGCACTGGTTACCTGGCTCATGCGCGCTGGCATGATGACGCCAGTTAAAGTTTAAAGTATTTAAAGTGCCAGGTTGGATTTTCTCATTGCCCATTATAGGATCATATATTGTGAGTTCCTGGTGCTTCTGAGCTATAAATCTGTCTATTATCTGAAACCTGTTGTGACCCCTGCCTGCTTTTGACTATTCTGACTTCTGTAATCCTGACATTGCCTGGTAACCGACTCTTCTGTACCCGAATCCCTTCTGATTGATTTCCTGGTTTGACCCTTGCCTGCACCAACCCGGCCTGATTTGACTATGCTTTCTGTCTACGCCTTGTACTGTGACCTTGTGCCCAAAAGACTTTGCATTATCATTGTGCCCCTTTGCTCGTCCAGAACCCTTAGTTTGGCACCTCTCTTTATAAGACCTGGTGGCATCCGATTAGCCTCCCAGGGTGAAAGGCGGCTGTTAAAGGCAGAAGCAAGAGCCGAGAACAGGGTGCTTAGCATTGGTTCTGGATTTAGGGTGCCAATCGTGAGACTTCTGCTGACCTCTGGCAATTCAATTAGTTAAGTAAAAATAATGATGTTTTAATTTTAAATGTATTTCAATATCTTCTCACTTAAAGGGATACTGTCATGGGAAAAAAACTTTTTTTTTTTTTAAAACACATCAGTAAATAGTGCTGCAGCAGACTTCTGCACTGAAATCCGTTTCTCAAAAGAGCAAACAGTTTTTTTTATAAGGAAGTGGACATCAACATATCCCTTATTCTGAAGGTCTGGGGGCAGAGCACCTGGGCCTCATTGCTTACGTGGCGAGTCTCTTTAAAAAGAAATATGTGTCCACAATCCGACAGGAATTGCACCCCCACCCAGATATGCTATTTCGTTATTTGCAATTACGCCATGCTTTCAACGTACAATTTCCAATCAAGCCTGTCGTCTTGAAGGTGACGACCCTTGAGACCTACTTACACAGGTTAGACCTAACTAAACCCCTATCCTGGTTGTATACGATATTATCTACTGCTGGTCCCTCTCCCCTTGAGAGAGTTAAGGGCAAATGGCGAGACGATATCCCTGACCTGACTGATGAAAAATGGAAAGATGCACTAAAGCTTGTAACAGAGCTATCTATATCTATGAGGGACAGGCTTCTACAAATTAAATTTTTAAATAGAGTTTACTTAACCCCCTCCCGTCTTGCAAAAATATATGATAATGTATCAGAGCTATGCCCTAAGTGCAGAGTGGAACCTGGTACCATGTTTCATATATTCTGGTCCTGTCCGGTAATTCAGAGCTTTTGGAGTGCAGTACTCCAATACTTGAATGAAAAGCTTGCACTACCAAGTATTCGTTCGCCAGAAACCTGTCTGTTGGGGATAATAGAGGGCTTGCAGCTACACTCCTATGCTAAAATATGCTACCTACAGCTCCTGTATTATGCCAAAAAAGCCATATTAATGCACTGGAAGTCGCTCAACCCCCCCACAATACAATATTGGCAAAAACTGATAAATGACTCTCTCTCGAACCAGAAACTAACATATCTTTCAAGAGGCTGCCCTGGAAAATTTGAAGCGATATGGGGTACCTGGCTAACTGTGCAATCTAGTTAACTGCCGATGTACTAATATAATGGTTATGACATTTTATGCCTTACCCCCCTCCCCCCCTCTTTCTCAACTTTCTTCTTTACTATACCTTTACTCTTCTTCTAATTGTATTATGTTTAATGTTTAAAATTTAAATAAAAAAAAAACTTTAAAAAAAAAAAAAGAAATATGTGTAATGATATTATATTTTTTTATATTTAATTTTGAAATCTGACATGGGGCTAGACATATTGTCAGTTTCCTAGCTGCCTCAGTCATGTGACTTGTGCTCAATAAACTCGATAAACTTCAGTCACTCTTTACTGCTGTACTGCAAGTTGGAATGATCTCACCCCTCCCCCCCCAGCAGCCTAACAACAGAACAATAGGAAATTATATATCAGCTCCCTAACAGGATATAACAGCTCCTTGGTAGATCTAAGAACAGCACTCAATAGTAAAAGCAAGGACTCGCTGCAACACATTCAGTTACATTGATTAGGAGAAACAACGGCCTGCCAGAAAGCATATCCATCCTAAAGTGCTGGCTCTTTCTGAAAGCACATGACCAGGCAAAATGACCTGAAATGGCTGCCTACACACTAATTTTACAACAAAAAAATAAACTTGCTAGTTCAGGAATGAAATTTTATACTGTAGAGTGAATTATTTGCAGTGTAAACAGTGTAATTTAGAAATAAAAACTACATCATAAAAATCATGACAGAGTCCCTTTAATATCCCATTTAAAACTTTTGATACAAGAGATGTCACTCTGACCAACCTGTTTCCTGGATAAGAATTGGATCCTTTTTGAATAATGGCACAACATTACCAAATTTAGAAAAATTTTGTAGAATGCCATAAATAAAAAAATTATATAATATTTGGTAAAGCAGTGTAGCAACCACAAAGCAAATTTGTCTGACATGATGTATACTTCATAGAGCCATGCTGATTACTGCTTATAATGCCATTCACCAGGAATCTTTTCTATTTCCTCATGAGTCAACCAGTCACCTATACATATGGGCAGATTTATTAAAATGTGAGATTAAAGCTCACCAATTTTTAGATTTTTTTAGATGTTTAGATAAATACACTTCTGAAAATCACATAAAAACAAAAAGAAAGTGGGTGCATTTTTCTGTGGTGGGCTATAATCTCACAGTTTGATAATCTGCCTTAAAGGTTTCAGATTTATTCATTTTCATGTATGCATTTTTCCACAATCCACGTTTCTTTTCCATGATTGGGCTTTTAAATAAATAAATATCTCAGCAAGTTTTAGGTGGATAAATTATTATTTAAAAAAAAAACATGAATCAGAGCAAAACACAAACAATAATAAATTTGTGTCTATAAGGAAGGATGCTATCATTAAAATTTCATTTGTGCAGAAGAAACAAAACAAAACCCTCTTCCCATTTTATATTTACCAATTTATGTCTCCAATAACTAGGCATGGGCCCTTGAATGCCTATCTATAAATTTGGCACTGATTCTAGTAGGTCAGAGGTATTTGAGACCTTCCCTGCAAAGACTGCAAAGGGTGTACTCCAGTTCCAAATATAGTCTTTGAGTACCAATACATTGTCCTTTGGGATAGAAAGACTGTATCTTATTGCATGGAATAAAGCTACCTGGGGCAGTCTAAAGCCAAAATCATCTGTCTACCCACAACACACACAACACAACTAGTGTGATTTTAATAGAAGATAGAGGAGGTAAAATTGAGGACATCTTCTCTTCAATTCAGATTCCTTATCCATGCTGGCAAACACCAGATATGTATGTGTCCATCAGGCAAGCAATATCCATGTTCAGCATAGCATGGTCAGGCCCAGATTTGTGGTGAGGCCACAAAGGCCCGGGCCTAGGGTGGCATGGTTAACAAGTAAAGAGACCATCGCAGCACTAGGTTTCTGGACTAAGTCCTGCCCTATGCAAAGTGAAGCCAAGTCATTAAGTATCCCCTTAGATCATAACTGTCAAGGCCTCCGTGGATTTACTTGAATGACAATTATTTTAATATAATTTGATCCACATGCATGCAGCATATTAGATAATTGAATTTTTTTTGTAAAACGCTGGATACAATTGCCATTAATAGATGGCAACCACAAAAGTGATGAACTGAGATTGTAAACACAGACATATAGGGGCAGATTCACTAACTTCAAGTGAAGGATTCGAATGAAAAAAATTCGAATTTCGAAGTATTTTTTGGGTACTCCGACCATCGAATTGGTTAAATTCGTTCGAATTCGAACGAAATCGAACGAATCGAAGTAAAAATCGTTCGATTATTCGACCATTCGATAGTCGAAGTACTTTCCCTTTAAAAAAAACTTCGACCCCCTACTTCGGCAGATAAAACCTACCGAAGTCAATGTTAGCCTATGGGGAAGGTCCCCATAGGTTTGCTAACCTTTTTTTGATCGAAGGATTTTCGTCCGATCGTTGGATTAAAATCGTTCGAATCGTTCGATTCGAAGGATTTAATCGTTCGATCGAACGAAAAATCCTTCGATCGATCGATCGCGGGATTAGCGCTAAATCCTTCGACTTCGATATTCGAAGTCGAAGGATTTCAATTCGAGGGTCGAATTTCGAAGTATTTTTAACTTCGAAATTCGACCCTTAATGAATCTGCCCCA
The DNA here is from genome assembly GCF_017654675.1 of Xenopus laevis. Classification (NCBI taxonomy): domain Eukaryota; kingdom Metazoa; phylum Chordata; class Amphibia; order Anura; family Pipidae; genus Xenopus; species Xenopus laevis. Next base: position 74,828,987 of record NC_054383.1, read on the forward strand.
TAGTATAAACCTATGCTAATGTATTAAAGATGGTCCAGATGTACCAAACCTGTGTGTCTCCACTTTCGGGATTGTTGTTTCAGTCTGTCTGAAAATTTGTATGATGAATGAAAAGAGAGGGAAGTGAGGGACCAAGATATTCTGCACGAAAGGAGAAATACTTGGGCAGGGTCTCTTTTCCCTTTTAGCATTAACTTGTGTACGTGTACACAACTTTTGTGTCCAACACAAATAAGAATTTGCAGAGCAAACAAAATTTTGTATGGAGATAAATTATTTTGTACTAAATTAGACACACCAAGAGAAAGTAGAAGAAATATTGTATCGTATGTATTCATTTATTTATATAGTACCATAGATGTATACAGTGTTTTACAAGGCATAAACACAAACAGTGGTATAGATATTATGAAATTAGACAGTTAAAATAAATAAATCTATGTTTAAGTGCTTAGATGTTTTAATACACAATTGGGATGAGGCCCCTGCTCAGAAGAGCTTACCATCTATTAGGAAGAGGGACAGACTGAAACAAAAAGGGATGGGAAACTAGTGCATGGGTTAAGAGTATGTTCCTGCAGAGAAAGTGCTTCCTCTAGAAAGTGATATTTAAGGAGCTTTGAGAAAAATGTTAGCGTGGGAGCTTTCCTGATTCAAGGAGGTAGAACATTTCATAGATTAGGTACAATCAGGGAGAAAGGTGTATGTAGGACTCAGCTGTTTTGGTGAACTCTAGAGATTGTCTTGAGCTGAGCACAGGGCCCTGGAGGGAGTGTATGGAGAGAAAAGAGCAGATATATAGAGAGGAGCAGAAGATTGCAGGGCTCTGCAGGACACAATAAGAATGTAGTACTTAATACATCAGTTTACTTGGAACCATGAGAGAGACTCTAGTGATGAGATGGGTGAGACAGATTTAGATGAGGGAAACACAATGCAGGCAAGATAATGCAGGCAGAGAAAGGGACTAGTGATGAGCAAATTTTTTTGGCAGACATGGATTCTCAGTGAAATTCACCATCTGCCAATTTGTTTGTGAAACTGCAGCAAAAAAGACAAAAAAAGGAGTGTTTTGTTTTGGTAGCTGAGGATGAGTAGAGTATAACAGTGCTTTATTACCAGACTCATGCAGCCATTACACAACAGTAAGCAACTCTAACACCACAAGCTGTATAGAAAGTATGCACAGTATAAGTCTTGAGCTCAGTGACATCTACAGGCCATTTGTATAAACACCACAAGGAGCAAATTAGTCGCCAAAAAAAACCCACCCGTTGACTTTAATGCATTTTGAATGAGAAATAACTTGAGAAAAAACGCCCATTGACTTTAATACATTTGAAGTGAAATAAAATCACACGCATAGAAAAATGTTGTGCATCAAAACAATTTGTCGCCTCTTGACTTCAATGCGTTTTGCAAATTTTTTGTTAAATTTTTCAGGAGTTTCTCAAATTTTTCTGCTAAGCGAAACTGGATAGATTTCCTCACCACTAAAAAGAACATAATATTGCAATGCTTCTGAGAAAGAAGTGCATTGTTCTGTGGGCTGAGAAAATAAGAGAAAGGTCTAAGGCTAATGCCATGTGGGGCTGAAAATCAGCCTGCTAAGATACTCAGTCCAAGAATCAGCTGGCATTAGCATCTTGTCCTGCCTACAGCCAGAACAACTGTGTTGGCCCTTTTGAAGCTGATTTCGGCATGAGATTGCCTATGCTTGCATTTCTCGACTGAAATCAGAAATGTGTGCCTGCACCCGGACTGACACAATTGTTTCAAGTTCAGGCAGGACAGGATGCTAATGCCAGCACCACGTATTTAAGCCTGTTTGGCATTAGCTTAAAGTGACACCTAGACACCTGCCTTGGTAAACTGGATGTAGTTGTTGACTGTAATGTCAAATGGAGGGATTTCATGTCATGGGCATGTTAGGTTTCAGATGGCGAGCAGCCATTCAAGACACTACTACAGTAAGATATTGTGAGACTTTTGCCTGAATAGCAGGGTTGAGCTCAGGGAACAGGAAAGGATGGAACTGTGGGTCATCTTCATCTTCAAGGTGAAAGGAAAAAACAAAGCATGTGATGAGGTCAGCATAAGACTGGGTGCCCAGGGCCCAGCCAGTGTGAAACCACAAGGCCCCCCTTGCAACATCAAGGGCCCTTTTCTGATGTCCACTCTCTAATCTCCTTCCCTGGCACATTGAAAATGTTTCACCTCATCATGTCACAAGAAGGAGCAGCAGGGGAGCATCTACAATGCCATGGGGAGTGGAAATTGGGTCAGAAAAGCCCATGAAAGGTGTATCCCACTTGCCCAGTCTGACCATGGATAAGATATGAGAAAAATAGAGAAGAAAAGAGGCCCTTGGGGCATACCAACTGATCAACAGGGCAATAGGTCCTGTTATAAACAGTTAACGTGAAGTTGCCCATAGAGATATAGGATGACATCCATGAAAAAGCAGAACCAACGATACCAAGCATTTGTAGGTATTTTATAAATACAGGTTGGGCATCCGTTGGGCAGGTTTAGTCACTTTTGTAACACAGTAAGGGCATTTTAATAAATGGACAATACAGGCATATGCCCAGGGCCCACCAGGACAGGAGAGCACACCATCAAAACTTTCATCTGGTATAACATTTGTATAAAGTATCCACCAAAAATAGAAGATCCCTCATTTTAATCAGCTCTACAACAAAATAAATTTTTCTTTTTTAACTTTTATATCTATTGGAACAAATAAGGAATCTTTCTTTTTTTTTTTTTTTTTTTTAAAAAGTGCTATATTAATTGAAGACATTTCTTGTAATGGCCCATGTAGAGATGGATTGTGGGTTCTGCTTGTTTGTTTTTCAGCAATGAACACAAACTAAGGAGATCTTGGTTGCTTATTTTATTGAGCTTTACTGTTCTAAAGTGTTAATTCGAAACAGTAAATTTCAGTAAGCAACCAAGAGATCTCCTTAGTTTGTGCTAAGAGATTACTATTTGACTTGGTCTTGATACTCAAAAACAAATCAGAATAACATCTGACGCACAGAAAGCTACGATTTCAGGTGGCAAGCTTTTACATTTTGTCAAAAATCTGCTTGTGATAAAAAAAACTTGTTTTTTTTTAAATTCCATTTGGCACCAAACTAGAGTAATCAACTGCAGAAAATTTGAGGGAGTTCAGAAACTCGTTCTTTTCTGCAATCATCGTTTTCCCTTCTGTTCCACCTTTTTTAAATGGGACATATATTGACGCACAGAGAATATTAATAGAAGGCTGCATAGACACAATAGTGATGTGGAATCTGTTGGACAGTCCTCCTTCAGCATGGCCAAAGAATGGTTCAGATGAATTCTACAATCCTTTATTGTATCTACACAAGAAACGAGAATTTCAAATAAACATACACAATTGTAGAACAATGGTATCCAAATGTTAAGCTGTCGGTGAATATTCTTGTTAATTTATTCATTATTCTTCCTTTAGTTCCTTTGGGCCAGTATCTTTAAGTCATCTTTGCTTTTTCCTGCTGTTATTTTTAGCTTTTTGGATACTCAGATGATGCCAAAAGAATCCCGGAGTAGTGATTTCTTACAGGAAGCAGGCAGCTCCTCCTTGAGTTCTTGAAAGTCATTATCAGTAATGAGCAAAGCTTGGCAAGCCAAAGACTTTATCTAACTGTGTTCGCATGACCCAGGCTCTCGCTTGTCATGCATTCAGGAAGGCAATTCATTCTGCATGGCTTAGATAAGCCACTATGAGTTATCAAACACCCAGCACAAAAAGAAATCACAAACACACAAACATATTTATATTAGACAAACTCAGCTACCTGATAACTAGACTTACTGATACAAGACTAGATTGTTGTTATATTTCACAACTGATTTTATATTTGCTATTTTACTGCTATGCTGGTAATTTTATATTAATGTTCAGTCTAACACTTCAATCATCACTTCAAACTCCTGCCAGCAGCCAAATGTGCTAGGTATCCTAACTCAAGTATACATATGCAGAGACACAAAAACATAAAATGTACATTTATTTGGAAGAGTGCATAGGAATATTTATCATTGGCTCTAGGGTATTAGAAAGGTCAGCAACCAATGGCTACCTGGGAATGGTAAGATGTGTTTTAATAATATACAAACACAGAAGCTCACTTACAAAGAACTATATGCAGATAGGATAGGATTGGCCCTTGAAAGCACCAGGTAAAACCCAGATGACCCAGGTTTAAGTGAACTCTCTTATTCTCCTGTTGATTTGAATTTGATTTGTTTATAATCATTTGGAAACAAATGTGCTAAACTGGACAATGAGATCTCATCTGTCCAGTGGCATAACTAGTGCCGACTTACAGGTGGGGAAGCAGGACACAAGTGGATGGGAGACTCCGGGGGGGGGGGGCAAGGAGTGAGCGGACAGGGTGCCAGGGAAGAATCACTGTGTGTGGGCACCCTCAGAATTTTTTTTTGCATGGGGGTAGTGTAGAAGGACCCACCAACCACTCCCCACCCACCCTTGGAACCTCCTGCCTGTGCCCCTTTCTCCACCTGCAGGTAGGAGAGTGTAAGTTGGGTATTATTTTCAGCATCATCGGACGTTTCCTCTACATTTATGCCACCTCATCTGCTGATTGTAGCCAAAGAGATCTCTGCTTTAATTTCCTAACAGCAGGGGTCCTGTGTTTGATTCAGCTAGGTCCATGTCTTCAAAGAGTTTTATGTTCTCCCCATGTCTCCTTGGGTTTCCTCTGACAACTCGATTTCTTCCACACTTCAAAAACATACAGGCAAGTTCATCGACAGGCAAGGGTTATGGGCTCAGTGGAAAGGCACGAGGTAAACAAAACTATCCTTTAATGTTTTATTTATTGTGCTTCGTCTGTGCATGCTCCTGCAGGCTGCGTGTTGGCAGACTTACAGAAGAGGATCCAACCAGGCACAAGTTGGTGCACTCTGCATTTGAAAGGCAGATTTCACAATTTTTAAAGTGTAATAGACTCTGCAGGGAGGGAAAATTGAGGGAGTTCAGTAGAAGTTGAGGGAGTTCAGTAGAAACCAGTTGAGGAGGGGGCTGAAATTTGGGGGGGTTGTATGAGTTCTCCTTTAAGACCAGGGCATTTACATAGAAACTGGCCCCAGGACAAGGTCCCCCTCTTGTAAAGAGGGCGATCTTGTGAATTTAGAAATAACACTTTAGCTGTGTTGAATTAAGACAATTCTATTACATTTCAAAATCGTAAAGCTGAATTGAGAAAGAAAAGTAACCTACTCAGTCCTAAATATGACCAAGGCTCCAAGAATTTCTGTTTCAAAAGAGAAGGCGAGCAGAGCCAGCAATATTGGATAGGAAAGTAGTTTTGGATAAGAGGCCCTTTTGAATTCCTAGCTTGTAAGAAAAACAGCTGATCTGGGCTGGATGCCACTTCTCATCAACCCAATACTGTGACCCAATCTGAGACTGGAAGCTACTAAGCAATACTATTTTTATAGTAAGACAGGAAAGAACTGTTAAGTTAAGGCTGTCATATTAAATAGTGAACATTCTACTTTCCAGCATGTTCTCATCATCCCCAGTTAAACACCATACGTTTAATATATCTCTTATTTCAGTGTTCTTAAGAGAGCCCATAATGTCAACAGCAGAGTGGGCCAACTTTTCAAGATAGTGAACTAATACACCACATTGTGGCAGGTCAGATTACATGTATAATATGTGTGCATCTGTGTTTAGGCATTACTACAGCTCTAATTGCATAGCCTTACCCTTATCTACAATAAACCTCATTTGATGCCCAGATTACCCATTTGGTACAGGCCCACTGTAAGTATAATATATGCCACATTATATAGTTTTGTCATCAGCAAATGCAAATACGTTACTTTTAATGCCCACTCTCAAGTCATTAATGAACAGGTCATCTATAATTCATCTAAAGGCATTCTTTAAGTTTCATCTCTGTGTATTGTCTGTGATTCATATAGGTATAGAGAGCCTGAGGGTTAGGTAGCTCCACGGGCAGTTTCCCCCTGTAATTTGGACAACTAAAGGGGTCCTTAGTAGGTGGCAGTGTTTACAATGTATAAAAGAGAGAGCACATGTGCTCAGGGCTCTCTTCTTGGAACCCATCTTGTGGGGAGGTGGGTACAGGACTGGGTCTGAGCAGGTTACAGACCCTTGTTAGGGTGAGTTTTATTAAGTGGCAGAAGTTCTGTAATAGTCACTCTAGGAGCGAATGTTAGAGGAAGTGTATTTAGTTTTGAGCAACTTTCTAGCTCCAACAAGGAGATTTGTTGGCATTAGCACCCTTGTGGTGATCAAGATCAAGATCTACTTGCAGTATCTTAAAGTGTCCCCCACTGAGTATCTTGAATGTATCTGAAGATCTATACAGGCACTCAGAGACCCCACTATGACTATCTAAATTACTAGAGACTGTCTGCATTAATGATGTAGCAGAGAATCAAGCTAAAATTATTGGTATTCTAGACCAGTCATTCTCTTTAGCTTATATCACACCAAAACAGCTTCCAAACATTTAGATATGCGACATGCAAACAGGGCTTTTCAAAGAGAAAGACACATCACCCCTACTATTAAGGACATCATCATGATGACATCATCATAGATCTAAATGGAGAAAAAATATTTTCAAAGCTTGACCTTAACTCGGAATATCATCAGCTGGAGCTGCACCCCAAATCCAGGTTCATTACAACCTTTAGCACACACGTGGGTCCTTGGAGATTTAAGAGACTTAATTTTGGCACATCATCAGCTGCAGAATTTTTTCAAAATGTTATTAAGGAAACCTGACAGCTAGTGATGGGCGAATAAACTGCCTGGCACAAATTTGCGGCGAATTTCAGTGTTTTGCCGCCGGTGAATAAATTTGTTAATCTCCCGAGTCAACACTATTCGGACACCCATTGACTTTAACGCCAGCATCGGCTTGGACGGGGGCGGCAATTTCCGATTTTCACAATTTTCGATTTTTTCACGAACCTTTCTGATTTCATAATTTTTTCGCTGTTTTGCGAATTTCACGAATCTTGCGGGAAATTTGCAAATTTTTCAGCGAAGCAAAACAGGAGAAATTCGCCCGTCACTACTGACAGCAAGTTATTCTCACCATATCATCCTGAACCCTATCAAGTTACCCAAGTCAAGGGTACCACGGTCACCGCTCAGCGTAATGGACAACAAGTAACTAGAAATATATCCCACTTCAAGAAACTTCAAGGCCACACTAGTGGAACAGAACAAAAAGACATGATGACGATGATGAAGAAAAGAACACTGTACAAGAGGATTCACAGCCTGGTGTAACTTAGTGCTATCCACTAAGTTGAGATCAACTCAAAGACATTTGTAAGTGGGAACAGAATTTATAAAAATTAATATAACAATATCTGGCCACCATTTGTTCCAAAACATTAAGTAGAGGAGGGAGCATGCAATTGTTCACAAAAATATATCCCATGATGCATTTTTTAATAAAAAATAGGATTCTATAGCAACAGCAACAGCAGTTGTGCACCTGTTAAAAGCAAATGTCTTACTGGTTACTATGGCTTACTATACCTGGACACACTGTGACCTTTTATTACACCCAGGCCTGGACTGTCAAAATAGGCCCTGCCATTCCAAGTACACAGAGGCCCAAACAGCCCCCTACCAGCCCAATATATGGTAAGTTTCTATGGAACCATACAGCAGCCCCACAGATTGCCAGTCCGGGCCTGTTTTACACCCCCTTTTGTTATCATATATGTTTTATATATTTATCATCACTGTTTCTGTATATCTTCTATATGTTATCTGTGTATCATCTATTGCTCATGTCTCATAATCTCTATAGGAAAGTACTACATTTCTTGTAATAGAAACACTAAGTATGGGCAACCAAACAAAGCTATGCTATCTACAAGTATTACATGGTGCGAAGAAAGCAATATTGCTCCAGTGGAAGTCAGATCTCCCTTTTTCACATCTTGGCATAGCTAAGTAATTAGAGAAAACTTGAGGTAGGGCTGGATGAACTAACTGAGTCAGACTGGTCTGAAAATAAACCTGTTCTAAAATAAATGAGAAACAAGAATTCATCCCATATCCTTCCTTATTAAGGGGCTTATTTATTAAGGTTCAAATGGTAAATTCAAATTTTCAAATTTTGTCAATACTCACAAATTTGATTTTTAACCACCAACTCAAATTTGAATTTGAATGTAAGATTTATCACACCTCGACCCTGGAAACAATTCTGATATTCTTACTTACTGTATGTACTTACAGTACATATCTGGTATGGGTGTGAAAGGGTTATACCATTCTGGAACTATATTGAAACTAATGAAGTACGCAAGCATAAGATGGAAATAAAGTTAATTAGTATTTTTTGTTATATAATATACATACCTCAAAAGTAATGTCTGACTCACTAAATGAATGCTTAATATTATCTGTGAGAAATATGATACATGCTCAATGGTAAATGAAAGACTATATTAATATAGATGAGTGGTATAACCAGACTGAGAATGTAAGATCTATGGAGAAGATTACAGCAATTAAGAAAGGGAAAGTCCACAAACACTTTAAGATATGGGAAACATGGTAAAATATAAAAAATCTCTAGTGCTAAGATATGAAAACAGATACTTCAAAAAACTGCAAGGTAGATATATTCTTGAAAGATAAAAATGTTTATGTAAGGGAGAAAGGATACTAGTAAATAAGGCTCCATATGATAGCGCAAAATATTCCTAAATATATAATAAATATAAAAATATATTTCAAATACTGATGTACGCCATAAGGCTAAATAGTATTGTCTATATTTTCTTCTTTCCTCTTTGTTTTTGTTCTTAATTCTTTTTCTTTCCTTTATTTAAATATATGCTTATGTGTAAACATATTAATTGCAACTGGACGAGATTTTGTTTTACCCCTTCTTCTTTTCTTATTTTCGTACCTTATTATCTTTCAACAACTCCCTTCCTAAGCCAAAATCTGTATCTGGGACATAGATAAATTTGGAAAGATCACCAGCCCCCCAGGTACAGTACGGCTCCCACCATCCAGTTAAACCAGTGGACCACTGGGCTCATCTTCTCTTCTTTCCTACTATTGTACTAAAAATTAAAAATGGTAAACTTAAAAAAAAAATACCAATTAAGTGTAAAGTGTCTTATATAGAAATAATACATGTATAATAAGACATGTATAGCTATGTGATATTAATATATAGTAGTATGTGTACAACTATACATTATGAGTGTACCTTTAGTATTTATTGTCTGTTTTTATTTATCATGTATAATTCATACATTATATAATTTATATACCTGTATGTATCTGTTATTTACTATAACAAACAAGGGAAAGTTGTGCTCACCACTATTTTTTAAAACCATTAGGCGGGGGTGCAATGAGGGTGTGACCACAAAATACATATAGACAAATACAAGAGTCCTCTGCACTCAACCCATTATCAATATATTTAAGACAGCGACATTTTGTGCATACTGCTACTGAAAAATGCCTTACCCTTTAAACAAAACAGGGATTGTTTGTCCATATATTGCAATATATAGTGGTGAGCACAACTTTCCCTTGTTTGTTATAGTTATACAGGAGCAGTGACCAGCTCTATGTTGTAGCTCCCACCCTTCCCAGCTATAGTCAGGTGATCCCACTGGTGTCTAATAAAAGGGCAGCCAAGTTTGGGAGTTTTACTTTGAAAGCAGCTAGTAAGTTGCAGGTAAAACTTAGTCCCTTTGTAAAATGTATAATGAAGCAATAGAATTCTTAATGAATCAGATAAAATTGAGCATAGGACTGGCCAGATATGGGATGACTTTGACGTAGTTGGCCAGCTTAAATATATTGCAATATATGGACAAACAATCCCTGTTTTGTTTAAAGGGTAAGGCATTTTTTAGTAGCAGTATGCACAAAATGTCGCTGTCTTAAATATATTGATAATGGGTTGAGTGCAGAGGACTCTTGTATCTGTTATTTATGCTGCCTACATGTTTCAAGCGCATATCTAGGTTTTTCATATGTAATGCTTTCAGCACCTCTCTCTGGTCCTGTACATGTAATGTTAAATAAGTGTAGTACATTTTCTGTAACTGCACCAGTAATTTTTAATACAGAAGAAAAAACATATGAACATTTTTCCATGTATTTTTTTTAATAAATTTTTCTGTTCATATACTTTGAGAACTTTTTAGAAATAACCTCACTCTGAATAACAGTTTTGTTTTTTTAATTATATATACTGTATATATATATATATATATATATATATATATATATATATATATATATATATATCAGTACACCGTGGGGCTCACTTATAAACACTGGGCAAATTTGTACCTGGGCAGTAACCCATAGCAACAAATCAGAGCTGTAAATTGTCTAACAGTGAAAGTAATCATCAGATGGTGGTTATGGGTTACTGCCCAGTGCCAATTTGCTTATTGTTTATAAATTACCCCCACTGTAGTTTGCCAACCCTGGCTAACAAAAATTTGCTGTTTAAATGCAGTTTACAATTGGAGCTCTCCAAGCTGGTGAAACAAGCAATTCTTAAGATACAAAAACAGAAAAAACACATCCAAGAAATTGCTACAAGTTAGGATTAGGAGTGGCAAAATCTACAGTTTGGTACATCCTGAGAAAGAAAGAAAGCACTGGTGAACTCAGCAACGCAAAAAGACCCGAACGTCAACGGAAGACAAAAGTGGTGGATGATCATAGAATCATTTCCATGGTGAAGAGAAACCCCTTCACAACTGCCAAACACGTGAACAACACTCTCCAGGTGGAAGGCGTATCGATAGCCAAGTCTACCATAAAGAAAAGACTGCATGAACGTAAATACAGAGGGTGCACTGCAAGGGGCAAGCCACTCATAAGCATCATGCTAGATTGGACTTTGCTAAAAACATTCTAAAAAGCCAGCACAGTTCTGGAAAAACATTCTTTGGACAGATGAAACCAAGATCAACCTCTACCAGAATGATGGCAATAAAAAAGGAGGGAGAAGGCATCGAACAGCTCATGATTCAAAGCATACCATCTCTATAAAACATGGCGGAAGCATTGTGATGGCTTGGGCGTGCATGGCTGCCAGTGGCACTGGGACACTAGTGTTTATCCATGATGTGACACAGGACAGAAGCAGCCAAATTAATTCTGAGGTGCAGTCAAATTGATTGGGAGGCATTTCATAATACAGATGGACAATGACCCAAAACATACAGCCAACGCAACCCAGGAGTTTATTAAAGCAAAGAAGTGGAATATTCTTGAATGGCTAAAAGTGGCGATGTTGCCAAACGAGCGGATCTCGCTCCGATATGCCCACCTTGAGGTGGGCAATATCAGGCTGAACCGATCGTGGGCCCTAGGGCCCAATGATCGGATCCTAGCGAACGCAAACGGGCGGACGGAACGCGGGACCGCATCAACGAACAGATGTGGCCGCGATCTGACGGGATTTTTAGTCCCATCCGATCGAGATCTGCCCGACTTTCGGCCAGATCTCGATCGGGGAAGCCCGTCGGGGGCCCCCATACACGGGCCAATAAGCTGCCGACTCGGTCTGTCGGCAGCTTTTATCGGCCCGTGTATGGCCACCTTAAGTCAGTCACCTGATCTGAACCCAATTGAGCATGCATTTCACTTGTTGAAGACTACACTTCGAACAGAAAGGCCCTCAAACAAACAGCAACTGAAAGCTGCTGCTTTAAAGGCCTGGCAGAGCATTGAAAGAAGGAGGAAACCCAGAATCCGGTGATTTCCATGAGTTCAAGACTTCAGGCTGTCATTGCCAGCAAAAGGTTTTCAACCAAGTATTAGAAATGAACATTTTATTTTCAGTTTTTTAATTTGTCCAATTGATTTTGAGAATTTTTTTTGAATATAAGCGATTGTGTTTTAAAAAGGCTTGAGTTCCTCACATTTTTTTGCAATCTTTTTGTTCAACCCACTGAATTAAAGCTGAACGTTTGCAGTTCAACTGCATCTGAGTTGTTTTATTTAAAATTCATTGTGGTAATGTACAGAACCAAAATTAGAAAAGAAAAAGTTGTCCCTGTCCAAATATTTATGGACCTAACTGTAAGTTCATTTGTTGCCTGTCTTGAAAAGTCTTCCAGGAAGATGTGTACCAGTTTTACTCTGTCAGTGATGACTTGTGGGAACTGCACTTTTAGGTTATGGCAAGAAGTGATCTAGGAGTAAATCTGATATATGGTGATGCACATCCTGTGCAATTATTGGATGACCTGGGTGTGGAATAGGAAACATATTGTCCCACAGAAAACAAACTATGTCTTTAGACTTCCTTCTTTCATGAGTGCATTGTTTCAGTAAATTGTTCATCTTGGGCAACAGTTTTCAATGCTTTGTGAATTGCAATAGCATTCTGCAGGCTGAAAAGCCTAAACACAAGGTTCACTTGTGCAAGATTACAACAAGTTTAACAAACAAAAATTAAATCCAAAAAGAGTAATGGAAAATGCCATTCTATGTGCAGTATCAATCATTCTTGAAGTTTATTTCAGTGTGCAAAGTAAATAGTAGTTATCATATCAATTTCTTAGGTAGGTGTGAGCGCTGAGTTTGGTCCAATTAGAAAATCATTCTTGAAGTTTATTTCAGTGTGCAAAGTAAATAGTAGTTATTATATCAATTTCTTAGGTAGGTGTGAGCGCTGCGCTTGGTCCAATTAGAAAAGTCTTTTAGCTGCACCAAAAAGTTTTTATGCGAGTCCACACAAGGTCTGCAAAGTTGTAGCAAAGGGGGATTTGAAGTTTGGTGCGCTATGCTGATATTACGTCCCCAATATCTAAACAGAGAGTAAAAAGTATATGTAGTGTATTACAGTTTATTATACGATGGTGATTGCTGATCGGATCTACTCACAGGGTTTAAATATAAGGATTGCAGAGTCACTCTCTGCACCAAATCAGGAGCAGAGTCGGTCTTCAAAGCGCACCTGTAACGAATATCTGCAATATTGTAATCTTGCCAGAATCCTTTGGAAGTACTTCGAGAGTAATTGTACTTACCGAGTGTCAGGTAAGGGAAAGCGTTTCTAGGTGGGAAGACCTCTGTCTCCTGCGAAGGATACTTGCCACTCTTAAATAGAAAAATCAGCGGTCGATGAGCAGAACCGATTTCTGGACTTGCGCTGACAGTCTGGGGATTGAGCACTCCAAGGCCTTGCAGCGTGTGCTGGGACGCCGAGATTTGTCACCGTGTGTTGCCGCCGGCTCCCTTCAATGCTCTATAGAGTCTTCGACTTAGTGCCCGGGTATTTCGTTTTTGAGGTATAAAATCAACTTTACTAACGAGTAGATTATAAAATGATTTATTTATCAATTAGAAAAGGCCCAACGCGTTTCATATGTCATATACTTCATCATGGGCAGACGCCATGTTATTTTCCATCATTACTTAAATAGCATTAATTGCTCGTTCATTCTTTCATTTGCATAATTAATTACACACAGATTAATTCAACTTTCCAAATTAGGTATAAATTTAAAAATATAAATTAGTTTATACAAAACAATAAAATCAGTAAAGGTAATATTTCTTCATACTAATCATTTAAAAAACATTTTAAATCAATGTCTATATTAAGGCCATGTGGTGATCATGTTTTTAATTTATGTATCCAAAGGGTCTCTTCTCGCGAAATTATATTCACAATATCACTTCCGCGCCAGTGTATTTTTTTACGAATTATGCCAGTAAATTGCAGTAAAGAGGGATCCGAATTATGATATGTTTTAAAGTGTAAAGTGTGTCATTAGTCCTTTTTTAATGTTATTCATATGTTCTCCTATTCGTGTTTTCAAATTTCTGTTTGTTCTTCCTATGTATTGTAAATTACAGGGGCATTGTAACATATATATAACATTGTTGCAATTACATGTCATTATATCCTTAATGGCAAATTCAACATTGGTCACATTCGATTTAAAAGTGGTAACTTTTCTTTTATTTGTTTTGCTTGTCTTGCACCCTTTGCATGTTTTGGAAGGAAAAAATCCATTTGATATTCCGGTATTGAAAGGGTCTGACGTATGTTTTTGTTCCTGGTAAACAGCTCGGTACCAGCATTTGTTTGATCGTTCGCGTTTTTTTGTAGATCACATGTGGATTCACAGACAGATATTCCTGGAGATCTTTATCTTTACGGAGTATGTGCCAGTGTTTTTGTATTATTGATTCCAATTCTTTGTTGGGAATTATTGTATGTTGTGATAAATTTAATAAAATCTGGTGAGATCAGTTTTTTCTTATTTTTATTTTCTAACAATTCATTTCTGTTTTTATTGTCACACAGCAACGTAGCATTTTTTATTATTTTAACTTGATGTCCTCTTTCTTTAAATTGTTTGATCAGAGTAAGGTTTTCTTTTTCGTAATCTGTATGTTGGCTACAATTTCTCTTTATCCTATTAAATTGACTGTATGGTATGTTGTCCAACCATTTCTTATGGTGACAACTAGTACGTAAAATATAGCCATTGCAATCTGTGGGCTTTCGGTATAGACTTGTCTCAAATTGCCTATTTTCTACAGAAATGATTAGATCCAGAAAGTTTACAGTTCTGGTGCTGTAATTACTGGTAAATTTAATATTGAGATTATTGTTATAAAAATGAGAGTAAATCTTTTTCCGTGCCTCTCCAAATAAACAGACAATCTTCGATGTAGCGTTTCCATGTGATTAATCCCTAGTTTTCATTTAATTGTGGTATGATGTTATCTTGTTCTCACATCCCCATAAATAAATTGACATAACTGGGTGCGAAACGCGTTCCCATCGCTGTCCCCTTTGTTTGCAGGTAGTAGTTATCTTCAAACCAGAAATAATTTTTTGTAAGTATAAAATCAATACTTCTCAGTAAAAATTCTTTTTGGTCATTTTTCAAAGAAATATCTTCATCTAAATAGTGTTTGACAGCTTGAATTCCCAATTGACGATCTATAATTGTGAGGTTACAGCGGAAGTCCCGATGATGTATTCTTCTTTCCAAGGAGTATTATTTATAAACTGGAATGTATCAATTGAGTCTTTCAAATATGAAGGTAATTGTATTACATATTTCTGTAAAAATATGTCGATATTCTCCGATAGATTAGAGGACTGGGAACCACAGCCGGATATGATTGGACCTCCGGGGGTTTTTTTTTTCATCTTTATGTATTTTTGGTAAGATGTAAATTACTGGAGTTTTTGGGTGAGTCACTTTTAGGTAATCAAATTCATTTTTAGATAAAATTCCTTCTTTTTTTGCTTTTTCTAAACGGCATGTATTTTCCTTCTTATATTCAATAATCGGGTTGCCCTTTAATTTCTTGTACGTTTCTTGGTCAGAGAGTTGTCTTTTAATTTCGTTGGTATAGTTTTCTGCCGGTTTGATTGCTTCAATGTCTTCTAGAACCAGTTCCTTAAAAGTATTAATGAAATGACTATTTGCAAATGTGGGATTAAAAAGTGACTTAGGTTTTAATTCTGTATGTAGATACTCCCGTGTGCTTGTATTAGGAATTGTCTTTTTTGCAAAGAATTTTTTAAGGCTTAATTTTCTTATAAATTTGTGGGTATCAATATATCTTTGAAATTTATTGATAGAGGTCCTTTTTGTAATACTTTTTTTTTTTATCAGTTAGATTGTGGATACCTAAAAGGGGATCCACATTCTCCTTTTCTCTGTTTTTTCTAGATGTCTGAATTTCTTCCTCCTCTTCTACCTCGCTTTCCCTTACCTGACACTCGGTAAGTACAATTGCTCTCGAAGTACTTCCAAAGGATTCCAGCAATATTACACTATTGCAGATATTCGTTACAGGTGTGCTCTGAAGACCGAATCTACTCCTGATTTGGTGCGGAGAATGACTCTGTGATCCTTATATTTAAACCCTGTGAATAGATCCAATCAGCAAACCCCATCATATAATAAACTGTAATACACTAAATATACTTTTTACTCTCTGTTTAGATATTGGGGACTTAAGATCAGCTTAGCACACCAAACTTCAAATCCTCCAGTAGTTATTATATGTTTCACCGACTAGCTAATGACTAAGTGGTCAGAGTGTTAATGGAAAATGTGTATTCACTTTTCTCCCACCATTCATAATCTGGGTATATCTTAGTCTTTTAACATGCAAGTAGAGGATACCTTGCTGAACCCCAATTTCATATTACAGAAATTCACTTGTAAAAGAATTAGCTATGCAGAGATCCCAGTCTTGATAAATGATTGGGATGTTTAAAGCTCACCACTTCTCTGAAATATGGCATATAGAAGGGCAGACAGGTTATATGTCTTTTGCAGACAGAAGCTGTCACTGAACATTATGAAGTACAAATAATGCCACTGGCACTGTGGTCCAATTCAAGCAGGGACAGCTACGTTTATTTGTGAAGGTGCAACATTTCTGGTGAACCCCTTTGTCAAGCATTGACCTGTATACTATGCAGGTGCAGGAGACATTCAAATAAGACCATCCTATTAATTGCCATGACATGGGAAATAAAATTGGTTTTACACAAGGACTATGAACTTTATGACCACAAGTTAGATAATGGACACCGTACATTTATTGTTACCAGTATGAATTGCATCTAGTTCTAAACCTATCGCTGAGGGCATATGGCTATTCATTCACTCAGTTTTCCTTGCACAATTAACTTTCATAATTTTCAGCTTTCAGTTGAATGATGTCAAATGGGGATGGATGGTTGCAGATGTAATACATATTTTTACCACTACATAGGGATTCTTTCTTATTTACTACTTTTGTAGTGGAGGGCAAGAGTGTCACTTGAAAAGAACTAAATGGAAGAGGAAACAGAAAAGAAAAAGACTTTTCCTTATAGTGTAGTACTAACTCCTTCAACTATTCTGATTCACATACATTAGAAAATGTATTTATGGATAAGCCAAGCGAATAAAACATCTCACAGTAAACTTCAAGTTTTATGATTCCTACCATCATCACTGTGAAATTATAAACAAAAATGAACAGAAATCTATGCCACAGAAGATTTTACCCAGAATGCATGATCTTAGAAATGCTAAACCACCATATCCACAGACTTAACTTCCCAAATTCTCAAGTTTAAAATCATCATGATGCTAAATAAATGAAGCTGACCATATGTGCATATCCCAGCAAATTTGTACTTTTAAAAAAATTTTCAGATCACATTTATTTCTATTTTGCTGTCATTCTATTATGCACAAATACTTCATTCTTTAAAGAAGTACTGTTGCGTCATTTTTAGAGATGCATGACAAGTTTTCAAATATTGGAAAAAGTAAACTGTACAAAGTATGATTTTTCAATATTAATACATTACGGGACTGCTTTAGTGCTTCAGAGTGTATTTTACAATAGCGTCCAGAAAATGAGAAACGCACATAAAAATTAATTCTGCCAGCTTGTTGAAATGCTCTTATATTGACAGTTTTATACATTCTTATTCTAAATGATGATGTTAAAACAGAGTAACTCTCCTGTACATTAAGAAAATATTATATAGTATTGGTTGTGACATCAATGCTAAATCATTATACCTTTGTATACTACAAAGATTATATTATGGATGTTTTAAAGGAGAAGGAAAGGTGCTATTTACTTGGGGGTGCCAAAAGTAAGGCACCCCAAGGGATTGTATATACTTACCTCACACCCCCAGGCCAGTGCTCCTATCAGCAGAAAACGACTGGGTTCTTCCAGCAAGCACCACGGAGCAATCAACTTCATTCTCATTCTTTCTTTGCTAAAAGTAAAAGCTAAAAGTCGAACTTTAACTAAGAATTTGACTATTTTGTTCTGCTGCTCATGGGAAAAATTTGAAGAAAGAAGAAGAAAGCCGAATAACTCCGTGGTGCTTGCTGGAAGAACCCCTGGACTGGTGCAGTTTTTTCCTGATAGGAGCACCATTCTGGGGTATGAGGTAAGTATATATAATCACTTGGGGGTGCATAACTTTTGGCATCCCCAATTATATATGCCTTTCCTTCTCCTTTAAGCACATTCATATTATTTCATTGGGATTCTTTCAAGGCTTCCAATATGTTGACCAATGAGATGTACTGAAACACTCAGCTTAAAAAAGGCAAGGTTTGGCCCTGGTGGATTCTTTATCTGTTTGCCCCATGGGGCAATTTGTCAGAAAGCATACCTGTGTATAGGGTAATTTTTCAGAAAGCATACCTGTTTATAGCTGCCTTATCTGAGTTCAATCTGCCTTATTATATACCCCAAAGCTGCTAAAAATCTAAATCCGAAAATACTCAAACCTGTCGAGAACATGTAGAAGTCAGTGGCAGATGTCCCTGAAGTTGTTTCTTGACATGTGATCTGCGCTGGCAAATCTGATAAGGTCAAGGTTGTTGTCCAATAATCTGATAAAGTCAACATCCACAATCCGATTAAGTCAAGCTTTTGGAGCATCAGTCATACAATAGGAACTGCCTTTTTTAGTATAATTATTCTAGTATAATTATTGTCTCACTTTAAAAACACTGTCAACCAGATACACAAAGAGATAAAAATATATGGACAATATAAAGTAGACATTATTAGTGATGGGCGAATTTATTCGCCAGGTGCGAATTTGTGCAATTTGCCGCCAGCGAATAAATTCGCGAAACGCCCACGAAAATTTGCGGCAAAAATTCGCCGGTGTCAAAAACGGGCGCCGGCGTCCGAAACGAGAAGCTGCCGCTGTTTCGCAAATTTTTTGCCGTTTCGCGAATTTCGCTAATTTTTCAGCGAAGCGGAATGGCGCAAATTCGCCCATCACTAGACATTATGTTGCAAGATGTGGGCAAACATTCAACTTGTTATTACATTAACCCAAAAAAAAGAAAGAGAGACGAATCAGCTGGTAGGATATTTCCCTGCTTTTGCCTTTCTGTAAAAAAGGGCTTTAGCCTGAAAGAGTCTTTAAGCAACATTGTTGGCTTTTGTCAGTTATTATTTTAATAACATTAAAGTATATTCAACATCATGCATATCCGCAAAGGGTTATCCAATAACACTTTCCAAATTCATACTACTCTCTATGATTTGATCCTACTATTCAAATAAACTCTCCACATATTCAAATGCTCAGCGCTTTTAAACATTTGAAATATTTACTTTATGCTTTCACCTTGTCTCATTGCAGGAGTGGCCCTGAGTTTTCTGCATTCATCAGAGCAGGGAATGTATGAATGACCCTCATTCACCTCTGAATCATTATCTTGTAATTTACTGCTGCAGTGCATTGGTTACCTTTATCTTGTGTTGGTCATCAACATTTATTTTTTTTTTGGGTTAAATTCTTTTAAGAAAAGTACAAGCTAAAAAAGGAATTTTAAGGAGTTGATATTACCAGAATCAAAACACAGCTTTTTGGAGATAAAGATTTCCTGGGCTGAGCCCAATTATTTAAAACAAAAAGATGCAGCAGAGGAAATAGTAATTACCCAGCCTTAGCTGTCATTAAAGTGGCCTATTCCTACTGCCTGAGCTGCTTCAAACAAGATGTTAAACTGTTCTGTCCTTGAGGTTTGTGGCTAAACAATGCTCAGGCTGGGTAAAAAAGAAATGTATTATAATGGACAATTATAAAAGTCATATAGATAGTTTCTATTAAAATGTTATTATTTAAAAGTTTGGTAAAATGAAATCACATTTTTGGTTTCATAATTAGATGAATTAATTAGTTTAATATAATTATACAGATACTAATTCAATTAATCTAAACACAAATAGCAGTCGGATATATCTGGCCATTAAAAAAGCAGCACAAAATTGTAACCCCCCCACCCCACACTAGATTGGCACAAACTATTTTTTCATATATGATTTGTGTATTTCTGTCATACTGTTATTTAGGTTTAGGTTTAGCATCATCTATAGAATCCAATGAAGCAATGTGTACAATGAACTCAGAATGGAAGGCCTGTAGACTGGTATAGGGTATATTGAGCTTGACCATGAAGTAACATGTCATCTCTTTGCTATAATAATAACTCTGTTTCATTCAGCACAAGATAAACACAACTTTTTAATCCATAAATAAGCATCTGTATGGAATAATAAGACATTTGAGCCAATATTAGGGACATTTTGAACACATTGTAGAGAGGTCTAGAAATGTTTTGTAGCTTTCAGGAGTACAGAAGTACATCTGGGGGAAGATGTAAAGATTATAGTTTGACTTTTCTTTTTCCTGGGAGCAGAAAATCATACTCCATCTTTGGAAAAAGGTGTAAGAAGGTTTTCAATCATTTCAGTCATCATTTACACTATCTAGTAGGGTTAAGGCTAAAGTATCTGCATTTGCAATGGAATATGGTTGACCACTCATAATGAGGCAGTTACAGATTTCATCTGGCTTGAGAAAAGGCAATAGTCCCTTTATATGATCCCCAGCGCTTATATATAAACATACGTATACAAAACTAACCATAGATCGTGAAATTACTGTTATACTAGATGTTATACTTGTGGAGATCATTGATCTGAAGAAGCTGCTCAGCTGAGTGGTAAAATATTTAGCAACAAAGTCCAATTTATCACTACTGAAAACTGTATCTTTGTAAACCATATAAAACACAAAATGCTATTCGCCCATAAAGTAAATGTTTATAAAAGATGTTAAGTGATGTAATCAGCTGTAATCATTGCTTAATGATGTCACTTGTCACATGGCTCATTGACAGTGGCATTCAGAGTAATGCAGGTCAGGAAGAACTCAAACCGCACCTGACCTTCACCAGCAAAACCTGAACCTGCACCCGACACTAACCCACAAAATGTTACTATTGTAGAACCTGTTACTTGACACATACCCACTTTTTTTTACTATGTAATCTACTTCTGTGCACACCTCTTGCCCCAAGACAGGGAATCTTCGGGAGGAGTGTACTTCCCCAATTTGACCTGCCCCCTACCCTAAGCCACAATGGTTGGCCAATTTCAACCCAAACCTGGCCAACTGGTGGTCAACCTGAGGGTCACCATGGGTTTCAGGTCAACCCGCAAATTAGAGCCTCTGTACGGAAAAACCACATGCAGAAGGGATGTATTCAGCTGAAGAGGCTCTGATGAACTCCAGTTCAAAGGTGTATTTCTGTTTTTTTCTATTACCTGTACTGCAGTGCAACTATTTCAGATTTGTGAAGGGATTCTAATGGCAAAAGCAGGGAAAGCCTATGGGTGAGGTAAGAAAAAGGTTGTTTTTCACAAGTCTTCATATTGCCAATATATACTATATATATTGAATTATTTTATATATTTGGATTATATTCTGTTCTGGGCTGGTCTTAAAAATTTGCTTTGGCAGTTTGGTTATTGAGTTGTACAGTAAAGCCATGGACAGGAATAATTTGCTCCACACTAAGTGATGAAAGGAGTCTTTAAGGGTCAGTGCCTCAGGGTCAATAGCATTGCCTCTGATAGCAGTAGATATGAAGCTGCAGCATTTTGGTGAGGTTTTCCTCAAAGCCTATATAATAGAGAATGACAAGAAACACATTAGGTAGCGTGAAAATCCGTATTAGAGATAAAGGCCCATCTGATAGGGAAAACCAGGTCACTTTTGTATCTGAATACAGTAAACTATATTGCAGGATTAAATCTTTTGTGCATATTGGCCCTGTTACAGCATGATAAGAAATACAGGCGGGCTTTTTCTAGTTCACTCTGTTTCAGCTATTATAGGGATATACTGTACATAAAAGGTGTTGTTCACTTTCCAAACAGTTCAGTTGTTTTCAGATTGTTCACCATAAACAAAGACTTTTTTCACTTGCTTTCCATCTTTTATTCTTTACCGTTTTCCCTAAATGGAAGTTTAAAATGTAATGTTCCTGTCTCTGTCAGCTCAGTGATCCAGGAGCATTCTGAACTGTTACAATTTCTACATTTAGTCGATACATTTAGTTGGTACATTTCTCAGTAGCATCTATAGAATATTAGCAACTACTGTATCAGTTCTAGCAACTGCCTTTAATGAAACTCTGCTCAGTAGAGACAAAGATAACAAATGTATCAACTAAATGTATCAATGTAGAACAGTTAAAGAGCTGGCGACCCACCCCCAGAGCTGCTTTAGACGATAAAAAATTAAACTTTGCACTTCAATTTAAAAAAAACGGTCACAAATTTGTTCACACCTTATAAGCAGACTGTAAGCCCCTCCAGGGCCGGAACTAGGGGTAGGCAGAGTAGGCACGTGCCTAAGGCGCGAAGCTTGGGGGGCGCCAGCTTAGTCCAGTCCCCTGTCCGCTCTTTGCTGACTGTCCACTTCCACATTGATTTGCCAACTGCGCGTCAACCAGTGCCTGCACGCAAGCATGTACTCGTGCAAACGCCTGTTCGCACATGCGCACGAGCATCCAATAAACGTTCGCGAGCATGAGCATGTCCTGTCGGCATCATTAAGTGCCCGGCTTGGCCCGGCTTGGCCCGGCTTGGCCCGGCTCTGAGATTCTCTCTTTTGATCAGCTGTGTTTCTGGGGCATGCTTTCTTCATTGGTGTCAGAGTGGGGTCCATCGATAAAGTGGTGAAACGAAGGTTGACCCGTTTCCAACCCATAACCATCCTCTACCAACTCAATCTACATACTGTCATGACTTAAATACCCATAGGCACAGTATATAAGTGAAAACCCCTATAGAACCCCTCTGATCCACAAAATTTGGGCTTGCTCGGTACAACACTAATACAAATTCTGATTTTAGTACTGTGGGCAGAAACACTCCCCACCTCCCTCTTGGCTCCTCCTGCTGGCACAAGTACATATTTGGGGGCAATTTTGTGGATAATTTTGCTGATGCTGGCACAGGTACAGATTGGGGGCAATATGAGGGATTGGCTTCTGCTGGCTCAGGTACATGGGGCAATATGGTGGATGTTGGCACAGGTAAACAGATGTTTGAGGCAATATTGTGGATTTTTGGCTGCTACTGGCACAGGCATATATTTTGGGTCAATATGATGGATTTTTGGCTCCTGCTTACACAAGTAAATATTTGGGAGCAATATTGTGAAACTTTTGTCTCCTGCTGGTACAAGTACATATTTGGGGGAAATATTGTGGATTTTTTGGCTGCTGCTTGCGCAGGGACAGATTGGGGGAAACAATATGCTGCATATTTTGGGTAATGCTTGCACAGGTACAGATTGGGGATTTAGGGGCAATCTGATAGATTGACTGCCATTGGCACAGGTACAAATGGGGGCAACATGATGGCTGCTGGCACAGGTACATGGGGCAATATGAATGGTAAATTGGGAAATGGTAATCAGGACCGGGTGGGGGCACTGATTGAAGCCCTTGCCTAGGGTGCCAAAATACCTTGGCCCGGCCCTGAGCCCCTCCATTGTTCACACCTTTAAATTCCTGGATTGTTCCCCTGTTCACACCTCATACAGTACTGTATTGTTCATCAGAGTGGTAATTATTAGAGCTGTTACTTGTGTGGTCCTGATAGGGTCCCCTGTCTCCTGCTCTACTCTGCTTGTGCCTGCCCTACTCTGCCTGCACCACATTGCCTGTGTGCCAAACTCTGCCTTCCCTATGCTCCATGTGTGTGTCATACTCTGCCTGCCCTATGCTGCCTGTGTGTGCCATATTCTGCCTGCCCATACTCTGCTTGCCAAAATTATAAACCTGGTACCATAATAGACACCTCTGTAGCATAACATTTTGTGCAACTCAGACATAATTCTTTGCAACTGAGGTGTGTTGTAAAATGCTGGGAATGTTGTATTTGTCGACTGATTATCTGTTTTTACTAGGCACTTGGTGCAGTTCCTCTGTGTCTAACTGTAGGTGGTTAAAGTTATGGACATTCCTTTTGCCTATTTGGAAATGATGAACTGACAATTTGCCTGCTAATCTTTTTCTGTGGTTGACAGTGGTGTGGTACAATAAGGTGTGTTCTGCCTGTAAACCATATTAACTAAGTTGGTGTGTTACTTTGTCATATGCTTGGATGAAGTCCTCTGTGTAACCCTATACTTATCAGCTGACAAAAAAAAATTATTAGCAGATGAAGTTGCTCATTTCTTCACAATATATTGTATTTGATTGAGGCACAGATGGAGATGCCATCAGCAATTTTGAAGAGCTCGTGGCTCAGGACTACTAAATGCGCTCACATGACTCACTCATGCAATATAAGTGATAGTGATATTTATCAAAGGCTGAACTATTTTGATATTTCACTTTATAGGGTCATATATATATTTACGGAATATATTTAGGGAATGCTCAAGTCCATGTAGTCAGGCTTATACAGTATATTTGTAGCGCATATCACAGGAACTTATTTTTATTCCTATCAGAGTTTGGATCAGTCACTAAACTGTTGGCAACTTATTACATTGTACACGAGGACGTATGTACTGAACATTTGGCTGCAAAGCTTCTCTTCTAACATGTTTTTCTTATGATAACACTATTATTTGTGTGACAGGAATACATTCAATTTTTTTTTTTAAGAGGCCATGGTAAATTCCTGTGTCACAGTCATCCAAGATCATCCTTTTTCTGAAAAGATGACAGTGAATGGTAGGCCTTTTCATTTCATATCATTTAAAATGAATTCCATTATTTAAGTGTTATCACTTGTACACGACAGACCTAATATTTAATTGCTTGGAACCACCAGTTTTTACACATCATCTTGCATTCGTTTTCCCACTGTGAATTCACTAGAATTTGTCCTACTGACCTCAATGGGATATGACAGGACAGGATGATTTGGTCACCAATGCAGTGGCCCAGATTGACTCCAGGCCAATGATTGGATCACACAGAGGTCGTATGGAGTCAATGCAGTCCTAACACAATTGGACATTCAAGCATACCCAGTACATTTCTCACCGATATTTGTTCAGCCATATATCAATCGGTTGGGCAGAACAGCAGGCACAATACATAGTCCAATAACATGTCAACTCAGTCTGGAGGGGCCAAGTTGGAAGCTTTATATCAGCCATGTATGTCCAGCTAAGGACATCATTTCTTTCAGGGGAAAATAATTTAATATAAGCTGCTAAAGTAAGAATATAATAAATATTTCTGTACCTTTTTTGACATAAGAAAATGACTGTTCCCTATACCCCTCTCAGCATGTCTCCCTTCATTATGAAATATGGAATATATAAAGATATGGGACCAGTTATCCAGAAACCCCTTATCCAGAAAGCTCTGAATTCTCCATACTTGATCCAAACTAAGATATAATTCATCCTTATTAGAGAAAAAACAATCCTGTTGTTATTAAATGTTTACATTCATTTTAAGAAGACTAGAGGGGTTATTTATTAAAGTTCAAATGCTAAGTTTTTTTTTACTATAAAATCTGAATTTTTAGTGGAAAAAAGATTATACCCAAGGATGCAAAAAGTCAGAATCCAAAAATACTCAATGTTCAACCTGTCAAGGTCCTTTAGAAGTCAATGGCAGAAATCATATTTGCAATTTGAAGATGTTATGGTTTGTGCCAGGTTTTGTATGGTAATCCGAACATTTTGATCTTTTCCGCCTAATTTCACAAAAAAAATCTGACTTTTCTGGCATCAAAATGTGGATTCTAGTTTGGTCTGACTTTTTTTATTTAAAACATGAGAAAATTTTGGATTTTGATACATAGCCCCTCTTAATGTGTGGGGATCAAAATTACAGAAAGATCCCTCCGGAAAAACCCCAGGTCCTGAGCATTCTGGATAACAAGTACCATACCTGTAGTCTGAAAGTGTACTATACTCATAACTTATTGTATCACTTTGTCAATGCAGTACAACTAGCTCAAGTGCTGGCATCTGACAACTGCAAACTATGTATGATCAGTTGAAATGCAGTGGGATGTGACAGAGGTGGCAAATCTGTGCTGCAGTTATATTCCAGCCACCGGATTTGGAGCATTCTACAGATATGCCCTGTATTTGTCTAGTGTTGATAGTATATTATTCTTATATCACACCTTAAAATCACACACACTTGCATGTGTCATTAGTGGGCCCTATTTATGGGAATAAAATAAAATGTATTGATGACTATAATGACACAGATACGTAGATACACCTAGGGGCACATTTACTTAGGGTCAAATATTGAGGGTTAATTAACCCTCGATATTTGACCGTCGAAGTAAAATCCTTCGACTTCGAATATAGAAGTCGAAGGATTTACCGCTATTCGTTCGTTCGAACGATCGAACGATTAAATCCTTCGAATCGAACGTTTCGAAGGATTTTAATCCATCGAATCGAACGTTTCGAAGGATTTTAATCCATCGATCGAACGATTTCCTTCGATCAGAAATTTGTTAGAAAGCCTATGGGGACCTTGTGTCTTTACAATGAATAAATAATGCAGCAAATAGAAGGAATGTGCCTTTAAAAGTTGCCTTTTGCACTGCTTTCCTGAAAATGTTCCCAAAATCCTTGATAGTATTATTAAAAATCATTCAAGAGTTCTGTGATTATATCTTGTCTATGTCTTTTTGTTATAAATAATAGCACAGTAACGTGTCATAATACACATTTCTAAATATAAGAGCCTGGAATATCCTATAAAAGATAGCCTTATAAATGGTGTTTAGTGATATCATCGCTTATAATCAGTGCTCGCTAAAGTAATTTGCATCACATGACTCACTGAAACTTGTGTATAATAAAAAATAATGTACCGCCTGTTAAAAACATATATTAGAAGTTCCTTCAGCGTTTCATGACATGGCCCTCGGCTTCATGCCTTTATATGTTCATGGAATACCTCAGTGACTTCTAACATACTTACATTTTACAATAGGGGGTACACTATTTCCTAAGATTTACAGCATGATGTAGAAACTGATATTCTATTCACTAGATAATTAAACCAATTAGTTGTTTTGGAGTTTTGTGGGGACCTCTGCTGTCCAATGGACAAAAGTGCAGGGCCCTTTATGTCTCAATTATAAATGATAAATTATAGCTCTACAAATGTTTTGTAAAAGAATTGTAATGAGCCTAAAAATAAATAACATATATTACAATGTCTAGTTAAAGTCTGAACCCATCTAACAATGATGTCCACTATAATGACACATAACGGAGCATATTTACTATCACAAGTAGTTTCCAGTGACGTCACTTATAGCAACAAATCAGCCATTAATACAGACTGGTGCAATTTATCGGCTATAACGACCTCATCAACCACAGAGCTTTCAATCAGTTCAAATTTGCATCTGCCTTTACAAGTGAGAGTCACCATATTTCCTGATTCAAAGAAAACTTGAAATCCATTATTAAATAAAGAAAGCAACTACAGCATGCATTTATGGAACCCACCATGTTGTATTCATCTGTGTATTTCTCAAGATTCATGTGGGCCGCCTGTAGAATAGGCTCCTGGATTTTATTCAGGGCAGTATGTTCTGCATAAAATGTATATATGTGTGTGTTTGTGTGGGCTAACGCTGGATTCCTTCTGCAGTCCAAAAATATACTGCCCATGTAACTGGCTGGAGTCAGTGGTATAACATTCTCTGTATTGGCCTTTTTAACACGCTGGCCCTATGTACAAAAAGAATGCTAATAATAATAGTCTAAAATGGACCCTAGTTCACATTAACCACAACATTAAGCACATATAGCCTAATAAATAGCATGTAACAAAACTTGTCTGTCAAAGTAACAAAACATTGGTAACAAAGCATTTGTTGAAAAATAGACCATTGCATTATAGAACAGTAGTCTGGGCTCACTACTGCTTAGCACATGATAGTCTGTCATACTTGTTTGTTTTTAAAGAGGGGAAAAAAATCTGGAATCTGAACTATTCAATCTTGCGTGTTCTTCAATTTAGGCTTAGAATAGTAAAGATTATGGTGACCCCTGCTGCCTAAATTCTGAATTGCAACAACAAATTTTGCTCACTGACCAGGCCAAATAATATCACCATTTAACAATACTTCACATGTCCTATTTATACTGGCTTGGTTACATACCCTCCCAGGAATCTGTATTATACAGGACCAGAAGGGAAGGATATTTATGGCAGATGCCTGACTCAAACGTTATTACTATAGTGACCCCCTCTTGTAAAGTATATGGATTTTATAAGTTACTGAGGAGTTCCATGACCATATAGAAACATGAGACTGAAGGCTGAGAGTTTTTATACAGGTCATGGAACTCCGAGGTGACTTCTAATATGCTCATATTTTGCAACAGGGGGTACTTTAATAACAGGTATTATACACAAGTTTTAGTGAGTCATGTGACAGAAATGGCATCACTAAGCTCTGATTATAACCTATTTATAAACATATAATTTACAGGGTATTCGTGGCGCTTGTGTATTATATAGTGGATAATGTAACCCCTACTGTAATTTCTAAAGATATTATTATTCACAGAGGAGTCACCGAGGAGTCAGTGACCATATATATATATATATATATATATATATACAGGTCACATAACTCCAAGGTGATGACTAATATTTATATAAATTTGAGTAGGGGTACATTATGCATTACAATCTACAGTTTTTGTGTAATAAAAATCAGTGTAATAATAATTATAACTTTCTGAGTTTTAAGACTAGTTTTCTTATAGTATACTTATAGTATACTAGATATAAGGACTGTTTACTTTTGTTTTTATAGTCTAAAAACAAGACAAGGAAAAATGTCATAAAATCTGGGAAAATGTAAATTAAGGAAATGTATTGTGTTTTATATTGATGGGACCACAAAAAACAATGTAAAATGCAGTTAAACTTAAAAGCAGGGGGAAAACCTCTATAAGCCTGGTCACTAACCTTCTAGCTTGATACATTAGTAGATACGCAGCACCAGAGAATTCCCAGCAACTATTGTATCTATAGTATGTATCTTTCCATAATGTGGATCCTCATATTTAAGTCTACTAAATAATAATTTAAATATTACACAAAACATTAAATAAACCCAATAGGGTTGATTGCCTAAAAAAAGGATTAATTGTATCTTAGTTAGGATTTTTAAAAATGTGAATTATTTTATTATAATACACAAAAGCCATGAATATCTTGTAAATTATATCCTTATAAACAGTGAGTTCTGATGTCATCAGTTATAAACGGTGAGTTCTGAATGATGTCATTTCTGTCACATGACTCACTGAAACTTGTGTATTATAATAAATAAAGTACCCCCAGTTGTAAAATATGAGGATATTAGAAGTTACCTCGGAGTTCCATGACCTGTATAAAAACACTTGGCCTTTGGCCTCATGTTTTTATATGGTCATGAAACTCCTTGGTAATTTATAATATCCTTATATTTTACAAGAGGGGGTATTTTATTCACTATTTAATGAAGTCTATGGGAGATGGCCTTTCTTTAAAGGCTGAATAACAGATTCTAGGTAGTTATTGAAAACTGGGTTAAACAGCTGAACAATTACTGCTTCTTGTTCCTGTAACAGTGTCAGAGTATAGAGCATCTGGATCTGGCTGATGGAGACATGACTCAATGCCTTTTTTTTACTGACAGGATGTCAAGCATTTAACAAGCTAAAGAACTCTAGAAGCATGGACTTGTGGTTTGGACGACGATCTGGTTTCTACTTTGATATTTTGTTATTGTCACTAAATCCTGATAATACCTTAATCCCCATTCAGAATGTGAAAAAGGCACAGGGGATGAACGCGTGCCTGGGATTAGTTCCTGAGGGCAAGAAAGGGAGGGTGAAAGTTAGACTTTTTGCACTGCTGTCTAGCACTGTACTATATGTATTTACTTGGTAATTGCAAATATACATAACCCGTTATCCAGAAAGCTCCAACTACAGGAAAGCAATCTCCCAAAGACTCTACATTATTTAAATAATTCAGATTTTTTTTAAAAATGATTTCCTTTTTCTCTGTTATAATAAAACAGTAGCTTGTACTTGATCCCAACTAACATAATTACATTTATTGGAGGCAAAACAATTGTATTGGGTTTAATTAATGTATAAATGATTTATTTAGCAGACTTAATAAGTAAAGGATAAGTCAAATAAATTAATGTACTCTAAGCACTTTTGCAATGTACATTCCTGATTTTTTTTAATTCCAATATACTAAAGCAGGGCTGTCCAATTTATATGGCCCTCCATATCAAAATCTGCCTGCTGTGTTTTTTTACCATTTTTACATTTTAAAACGTATCGCTACAGAGATTAACTGGTCCCTGCATTGTTTATACCTCAAATTCACACTTTAATCCCCTGTATTGTTCACACTTGTGACACCTCTATTGTTCACACCCCTAAAGCCTGTACTGTTCACACCTGAGACCCAGACTGAAACTGCCCTCATTGTTCACGTGTTCACACCTTTTCAAAATGCTAATGGGGCACCAGCACAGTGTCACTGTATGTAGTACATATTAGACTGGTCCTGATTCTTGTCTCCTGCTCTGTTCTGTTTTCCCTATGCTCCCTGTGTGTGTCAGACTTTGGTATTTAAACAAAAGGAACACCAAGAGCCCCAATAGTGTAATATGTATTGGTAAGGGATAATGAAATAAGAGTAGATAACATATACTCACAAACCAGGGTTACCAATAGGCAACCACTGTAAAGGCAGGTGGGGAGATTGTCCTGACCCCACTCAGGATTAAGAAGTCGCTCTCTGTAGATAGAAAAAGCGTATCAACCCTTAGTATTGTATAAAAAGAACAGAGGCGCCAAAAGAATAATAGGATATAAACGAGTTTAAAAACCAAAACTTGGTAATCAGAGGCGCTAAGTGTGTATACTACTGCCTGATGCTGTAATTTCTATGTTTATTGCCTGAAGAAGCGGGTCTGAGCCCGTGAAACGCGTTGTACTGATTGGAGTTCGTTAATAAATTTTGACTGCTTAATTACAGTCGTTTTGTGTCTGCTTGGAGGAGGTAAGTCCACTACTGCCTCCTCTGATTACCAAGTTTTGGTTTTTAAACTCGTTTGTATCCTTTTATTCTTTTGGCTCCTCTGTTCTTTTTATACAATACTTTGGTATTTGTTCTGGGGGTTTGTTAGCAATTGAAAATTATTGTTAGTGGCCCCTAAGGTGTTTAATCATATGCTGGGGTACTGTATTATACACAGGGGAGGAGGAGGCATATGGATTTATGGGTATGTCTTAATATGACTTATCTTTTTTCACATATGAGTGACATCCTTGCCAGGACAGGCACAATGTAGTCTCACAGCAGTAACCCCAATAAACCTTTTCCAGAAGTGCCGTCTGCCTGTTTTGAGTCTATTGGATACATGCAGTGGGGACACTGCTTGACAGAGCACCTGGATGAGCATATGCGGTGAGCAGTAGCGGTCCTTTACCTTTGTTTCCTATCTTCAGTCCGGCACCCTAGGCAAGAGCTTCAATCATTTTCCAACCTGTCTGATCACCAAGTAGTCAAGAAAGTTGTCAGGAGAAAGAAAGAGGGCTTGGTCTGATGTTCATCTGGTTAGGAAAAAAAAATAGAAATCTTTCTCAAATCTTCCTAAGCAGCAGAACGGTGGTCAGACTGGTTGGAAAATGACCAGTAGGGGGCACTGTTGTAACAAAATTCATACATGTTAACAGTATATGTATCTTTTTAATAACTTAGAATTGAAAAAAAAATTAATGAATGTACATTAGAATAGCATCCTTATTAATTTTACATTGACTTATTTTTAAGGTTTACTTGGA
The DNA here is from genome assembly GCF_017654675.1 of Xenopus laevis. NCBI lineage: Eukaryota > Metazoa > Chordata > Amphibia > Anura > Pipidae > Xenopus > Xenopus laevis. The sequence goes on from NC_054383.1 coordinate 74,860,753, forward strand.
GATCCAAATTATGGAAAGATCATTTATCTGAAAAAAACCCAGGTCCTAAGCATTTTGGATAACAGGTCCCATACCTGTACCTCATAAATCAGTGAACAGTGAGTATGGGAATGTTTTCACATGTAAAAACAATGTATAAAAAAAAGGAAATACCAAAAAAAACATTGTTTGTAACGTAATATAAATAGAAACACATTCACTAGGGGTTGGCTGCCGACAGTCCTAGGAAAATCCCATTCATTAAAGGTACTTGCATCAACATGCAACTTCTTGCACTTCTTTATAGTGGCACAAGGTGCTGTTGCTTTCCTCTTGACTCCTGTTCCAAACTGACCCCGGGTTCCCAAGGGCCTGATTTAATGACTGTGCACCCCTAGGCCACTCGCACCCTATCGCCACCCCCCTACACACACACAGCTTACGCATCCCCAGTGCTGTTCCCCATTTCAGATGCTACTCCTGAACTTTACCGCCCTCAGCCGAAAATGGGTTTTGTGTTTAGGGGTGTGGCAAAAAAGTGGGCATTGTTTCGAAAACATTTTGTGGGGAACACCAAGTGCCTCTTTGCCCAGGGCCCACCAAGACCTTAAAACTGCCCTGGATCCCACAGCTACCACCACTTTTAAAAAAGGCAGTAGCTCCAGTTTTCTTATTCCTTATAGGATGCAGTGACAACACAACATGGGCTATAATATTTGCAGCTTTTTGGTATAGACAATACAAATAATGTTGGAAGTATATTAACACTAAAGAAAGCAAGAGTCATTTACAAACAGAGCTACAAGTGCGGTTTAGCTAAAATGGCCACAAACATGCTTCTTGCACTTCCATATTGTTGTCTGTTCTGTTCTTCTGTTGACTCACACAAACGTGTACCAAAACTCTGCCTCTGCTGTCAACCTGAATATGGAAGTAATTCCTAAGTCCTCATAGCGGGTTGCATCAATAGGTGCAACAGACTTACCCCAAAAGAATCAGACGCTCACATTATTTTAAACCTGAGCACTAGAAATTACAAAATCCCTATTCTGAAAACGTAAGCCACAAGTTGCATCCAATTTGCTGCAACTTGTACACACACTTTTTTGGCACAATTGTGGCAAGCATAACTGCCATGGAGGTGAAATTAAATAGTGAATAAAGTACCCCCTCTTGTAAATTATAATTTTTATCACTGAGGAGTTTCATGACCATATAAAAATACGAGGCCGAAGGCCGTGTTTTTATACAGGTCATGGAACTCCGAGGTAACTTCTAATATCCACATATTTTGCAACAGGGGGTACTTTATTTATTATAATACACAAGATTCAGTGAGTCATGTGACATAAATGACATCACTACTCACCGTTTATAACTGATGACATCAGTACTCACCTTTTAAAAGGGTATATTTTAGAAGATATTCATGGCTTTTGTGTATTATACTGTTATATAGAAGGTAAAAATCTGTAATTGGGACCTTGACCCATAAACGTACCTTCATTTTCAATTTAAAGCTGGAGGTGGTGGGCAGACTATACAGTAAATTCCTTTTAGTGTAGCAGGTATTGGGATTCTCCAGTTGTTTGGCTATGGCAAGTCAAGCAGATATTGCAAGAGGAAAGGTTGATCTTTCAATATTTATTTTATATGTATATTTTAGGAATGCACTGAATTTGGGCTTTTTCATCAGGATTCAGAATTTGCAAAATCTTCGTGCCTGGCCGAACTGAATCCGAATCCTTAGAATCATGTGACTTTTCATCACAAAACAGGGAAGTAAACAAATTTTTTTATCTGTGTGCAGCTCTCTTCTTCCCTCCCCCACCCTGGTTTACATTTACAAATTAGGGTTCTGATTTGGTTTGGTATTTGGCCGAATCTTTCTCAAAGGATTCGAAGGATGAGCTGAATCCAAAATTGTGGATTTGGTGCATCCCTAGGATATTTATTTGATCGGTGGCTTCCCAGCAACCCTGCAGATTTTCCCACTCTCTATAAATTAAGGGCACATCAAACAAATTGAACCACAAAACTCCAACTAGGCTTATACATTCATTCATTCAATATATATATATATATATATATATATATATATATATATATATATATATATATATATATATATATATATATATATATATATATATATATATATATATATATATATATATATATATACATAGTAATAACAAGAACAAGTGCATAGTCTTCTACAAGTTTAAAAAAAAAGTGGTGCATATCTTCAGTTTGTCCTCTTCTTTTGATCAGTAGCTCAACATGTCACTTATTGATGGAAAGCATTAGCAGAAATTACATTTTCACACACTCACAGATAACATCAGTTTATTTCCATTTCCTTTTGTATAATAAAGGTGAAGTGTTATCTCCCTCTGATCTCCCAGTTTGCTCAATGTTAGGGGAATAATCTATACTGGCCCACTGAATCAGCAGACATCATAAAGCACAGTAAATTTGCAAAGAGGATTTCAGTTACATAAACTATATTAGATTACATATTCTCCACGTACTGATACAGAGTACATGTCAATTACACATTGATTTAAATACCTTTTAGCTTAATATCTACTGCTACCCTTGCTTGGAACTGTTGCACATCTCTTGTTGCTCAATCAGAGTGGGTGCAGAGAGTATCAGGATGTCTGGGTGATAAAGATAAAGCTTTATAGCCTGCTACTTCATCTGATTCACTGACTTGTGCAACACCAGTGCTAATAACTAAAGAACACAGCAGAGTGCAAGGTAATTAACTTGGAAACACAAACATTATTTAAACAGTACAATCCAACATACACAGTCACTTCTTATCCAGGATAGCTGCACCAGACAAATCAAAGGAAAACTTTAGTTACTGAGTACACAAGTAAACAATATTGTAGGGACACAAGGGCAGCAGCGGCAGCACAATAAAGTTTTTATAGTCCTGTGTAAATATACCCTGAACAATATATTCTGATATATCAAAATATTTTTCCATTTTTTTAAGGAATGTTATTAATGCATGCTGTTTCTTGCAACTATGGCACTTTGGTCCTATTTAACAATTGTTCCAGAATGAAAAATAATGATTATTATATTTAAATCCTATAATTAATTTGCATCAGGGACTAACACTTCTGATTGGTGTTAGTGTTTAGCATTTTGGTTCTTAGGATCAAAGTCATTGGCATGAAAGCTTGGAAGTATGGTGGATTCTGTGTTTCCAGGGTTTATATGTTATCTATTCTTTGTCCGTCTTTACTGGAAAGACACAGTGCATACAGGGCCCTGACATGGAGAGTGTGGCAGTGCCCTGTTTTTTATGTAACTACATTTCTTAATTAGATTATTCCATGGAAAATTATGTCAATACCAATATCCTTCTGCCACTACTGCATTGCTGTAATTGGTTTCCACAAATTGCAAGTTATTCTCCAGTTTGACATTACAGTAATAGAATTGTTTGTTACTGATACAGATTTACAGAAATCAGAACTGGGGAGTTGTTATGGATTCCTTGCAGTTTTTATCATGTTTATTAACACCTTGCTGGCAGCCGAAAACATTTCTTTTATGCATTTCCTGCTTCAACAAATGTGCCATTTCTATTCTTTACACTGGATTGTAATAGTTCAGTGGCAGTGCTAGATTATAGCACCCTAACTAATCAAAATGCTTGGTGATATAATTGATCATATGTGGGGCCAGGGAATGTTACTAAATCTGTGTATGTGTAATCTGAAGTATTAAATACTCGTCTCATTATATGGAAAATGTTCCACAATTAATGCTTGCCAATTGAGAAATGTTTTTATTTCATAGAATTCCAGTTAGATAAAGAAATGTTCTTAGTCCCATGTGCAGTGCAAAGTGGTATGAGCCCCAGTTTATTAAATGTACATGAGACACCCTAAAGGTTTGCCCATTTCAGTGTTTGTTAATAGGTTTAGGATATGGTTTGGCCATGTCAAATCCACCATATATGTACACAGGGACAGAGACCAATATAGAACATATATCAATACCTTTTTTTTTCTTCCTGCATTCAGCATGACTAAAACCAGTTAACCTATGCTGTGTTGTTTAGTGGACTGCAATGGATCAACCTGCATTTCAAAGACATTAAATGGTTGCTTTAAGATTAGACAGACGTATACCAAACAAAGTTCAATGCGTTTTTAATCTTTATTTTTCTTGCTTTTTCAACTATTTAACTTTTTGTTTTGTTGCCCTTCAGTTATGGGGGCAGATTCACTTACCGGTAAATTTTCGCCAGCATCCGCTTTGCACCCATCGCAACACTTCGCCGGGCACAAATGCGCCCAGACTATGCCAATTCACCGATATGCAGAGTTTCATCCTGGACGCCGCAGTGACTTTTTGCTAGCGTTACTAGCAAGCATTTCAAAGCTAAGATGCGCTAGCATTCATTTCTGCCTAGCGAAAATTCGCTAGTGATCTTGCACTCAGGTCAATTTGCATAGGGCGTAAAATTTAACGTTGTATGGATGTCTTTATGTTAAATGTTGGAGCAAATACTTTCAAATTCCACTTTTTAAAACACATGTCCAGGGAACTGTAATAAAGACAATATAGTTGTTATAATGCCCTACACATTTGCCCACTGTAAAATGAATGTTCCATATGTTTGAAAATGTATGGGGAAACAGTTACCCAAAAAAAGTTTAAGTTAGGAGCTTTGCAGGCAATCACTCTGAAAAAAGGAAAAGTCGCCAGCTTTTTTTGGCCTTTTTTTTATGCATTTTCGGCTCACAGGATATAATGTAAGTGTCAGAAGTTTGAAGAAGATCTAGCTACTTGATTGCACTTTCCCGAAGGCAACGTTCAGTAAAATCTGCATCTCAGTGAATTTGTGAAGTAACCACCGTTTGCCAGAGCGAAAAGTAGCCTGGTGTTAGAGTGCGAATCACCTCTAGTGACGGTCTCTTTCACTAGCGAATTGGTGCCAGTGCCTGTTAGTAAATCGGCGATGTCCTTGCGGGTGGCAATGCTAGTGAATTGGCGCTAGTGTTACCACTTTGCACCTTAGTAAATCTGCCCCTTGGACTTAAACACCAGTTAGGAATTGAAAGCCTAATATTTCTTATGGTTCCATTTACTCTCAGGCAGAGATTTGAATGGCAGACTGCAAGAGATCAGGAATGGTTCTGCTTAGAAAGTTATGTTAAAATATATTGGTAACTAAACAAGCTAACAAAAAACTGTTAAAAAACTCAAGATGGTTTGCCATTTTTAACAACCACTCTATGGTACATGTTTTGACCTAGTGGTTTAGCCACTATTCATGCCCAAAAAAAAAAAAGTAATTACAAATATATTATTATTTGTTGATGCAAAACAAGATGCATTTCTGACACCATTAGAATGATACACCTTTTAAACGGTTGATTATATTTTCACCGAAACCAATTTTAGTAGGTGGTGTATCAGTAACCTGAGAGGTTGGTAACCTGGATGGTTTTAATCAGATTCAGATGGCAACACAAACGCATGCTGTAACCCCTTCCTTACTGGACAAGCATATAGTTCACCATTTCAATGTGTGTGTATATATATATATATACACACACATTTAGCCGGAAGCTGTGGCATAGCTTCAGTGGTTGTAGCACCCCATACCCCCCCCTTTAAACTAGTGGTGATCCTATGCTTTTAAAATTGGGAATATCTCTCCTTTAAAAGCCTGATTGCTGGCTGGGGAGGATTTAGCCCTCAGTGAAAAAACAGCGTTCAATGGACATTGATTACAGGTAATGCTAGAATGCACATAAAAAATAAAACAAGTTAGGGACCGCCATTCGGGGTTTACCTTGACGTGGTATGGTGGCTTATCAATTTTATGATCATAACTTTGTAACAAAATAACCCCTATTTGGGTACATATGCAATAGCATTTATTATACTTATATATATATATATATACTTTAAAGCCTTTAGAGTGCTCCCACAACCCCCCTGTTTTGATATTATATATATATATATATATATATATATATATATATATATATATATATATATATATATATATATATATATATAACAAGGGAAAGTTGTGCTCACCACTAGTTTTTAAAACCATTAGGCGGGGGTGCAATGAGGGTGTGACCACAAAAAACATAGACAAATACAAGATTCCTCTGCACTCAACCCATTATCAATATATTTAAGATATATAATTTTTTTCATAAGCATTTAGCTATTTAACTTTTATTAACCTTTTTGTTTCTGTGGGGGTTTTTTTATTAGCTGGGACCTGATTGGATAGCAGAGCTGCCAACTCAGATCTTTTGAACCTGACCCATATAAAGTCCACATGTTAAATGGCAATTAGCAGTTAATTTAAATGCTAGTTGTATGGCTCTGTAGAAATCAGTGCAGTCTGCAAAGGTGCATCTAAATTATTTGCTAATTAGTCACATGGGATGTGGATTTAATTGCGATGTGGTTTTAAAGTAGCAAGGCAAGGTAATTATTTTAAACTGGTCATATACTGAATAGAAATACAGGTATAAGATCAGTTATCCAGAATGCCTGGGACCAGAGGTTTCCATAATTTGGACCACCACACACCATGTCCAATAAAAAAACATTTGAACATGAAATAAACCCAATAATATTGTCTCGCAATAGATTTATGCAGAGAAAAAGAAAATCCGAGTATGAGCGGGGTCTGACTGGGTTGGAGCAACATCAGGAAAAAAACAGTTGGGCCCCGGTGACCCAGGCCCACTCCCCGTCCCGGGCTGCACCATCATAGTAAAGAATGAGGAACAAAGGGTCAAATTTATTTTGCTGTGTAAAATGAAATTTGGGGAAAATGTTATTTTACACTTAGTGAAGTCACTAAGAAAAAACGTGTAAAAAATGTACACAGTTTTTTACACAGCGAAGCCTGGTGATGTGTGGTGTATTATCCCTCAGTTTTTTACACCACATAATGAATATGCCCTATAATGTACACAATACTGCACACACACAAGTTCCGGTTCGCTCCGGGGGGGGGAAGTAGGGTTGCCACCTGGCCGGTATTTTTCATGTAGATTGATGCCAATGATATTTTTAGAAAAAAAACCATAAAGATAAAGGAAGACTGGTATTTTTTTCCAGAAAAGGTGGCAACCCTAGGGGGAAGACATGTGCTGATGTCGGGAGGGAGCCGAAGTCACAGTTCTGGTGGGACACACATAACACCAATGCTGGTTAAGCATGATGTCACTTCTGCCCTGACATTCTACAATGTGCCTAATACCCCTCCCCCAGCTCTGATTTAGACAGCAGGTCTCCCCAATGGATGGGAAGATTTATTTTTCTCAAATATAGAAACACCCAACCTCAGACCTGCCAACCTCAGGTTCCTATATAAAATGACAGCCCCGGTCTTCCTGCTCAGTGTGTGTAGCTAAAGGGCAGGGAAGAGAGGAAGATAGCATGCAAAGAAGACCAGGCATGGCAAATAATAACATAAAATAAGATAATAGAAGATTAATTTAGAAATGCAACTGTTGCAGCTATAGAGACTATTCGTTAAAGGCACTTGTGTCCAAACACACTCCTTGCACTTCCACTGAATCTTGTGCAAGTGTACCTATTTACAATGTGAAACCCTGAAGCTAATGCCACCCTGAAAATGGCAGTAATTTCACACTCCATTATGGGTAAAAAAAAACAGGGCATTTTGTGTGCACTTATAGTTGTAAATAAGAAAGAAAGAAAAAAAGATGAAATGAAAAGGTAAGCTGAATCCCAGAGGATATAGAGAAGAAATTGGTGAAAAAGAAAAGAAATGAATATGACAGAAAGTCAGAACAGAAGATGCAGACATAAAAGGAAATCATTTATCATTTATGTTTGCACTTTTCAAAATTGCTTGTCATAGACATTGCTACTTTAAGATATTTTGTTCTTATTTTTATGGCGTCACTGTAGATTTGTGGGTTGAAGGCACACTTAGCATTCCAGATAAACAGTCTTGCCTTGAAAAATCCAGCAGGGGGAGCACCATACAGTGGTATTGACCAGACTGATATAACCAGGCTCTACCATAGAAAAGCTAAAAAAAACAGAAACATAAACTCCTTCTGCACTATTCTCAAGCCTGTAAATAAACCTTTCCCATTTACAGTACTTTTAGAGAAGCTTGTACAGGATTATTTATTAGCACAGCACAGGGTAATTACCAGAATAAAAGCACAAAGCAGTGGCCCGCTCCCCTTGAAACATCTTTCTTCAAATGAATTTAGAACTAGCATTTAATGTTCTTCACTTTCAGCACTTTCATATGTTTCCAATCTTGCAGCAATTTTCTTTTGGCTAGTAAATCCACATGGGAATTTCCGTAGTCACAGGCTCAGTTGCAGCTAGGTGAAACCAGATTGGCAAGGCTGGGTGGGATGAATTGCATTGTAAAGACTGTTTTGCTTAACTCCGAACATGTCCAAAACAAATTTCGAAATGTTTGCCAATAAAGAAATGCAGACCATTGAGATACCAATGTAAAGAAAGAAATGAATGGCAGAAAAGTGTGATTTATTTTCTTTTTCTTTACTTTTTTGATAGCTGTTTTGGTTGCTGATTATTTAGCTTTTTCATCTTACTGCTGGGGAAGGGGATTGTATCCACTCAGCATTTATTTTATAGACTGATTGCTGCTTTATTGTGGCAGTGTCCCCCTAAATAGCTAGGAAGCCATCAGGGGCACCACTGAACTAGTTCTGGCCTCTGAAAAGAAAGATCTAGGGGTGTGTGTATGTATGTAAATTCTTCCCATAATGTTGTAACAAAACAGTACAAACACAGATGTTGCTAAATCACAAAATCAGCATTAATAATATTATCTATTGTATATCTATTGTGGAGCTGATTTATTAAGATTTGTGCAAATATTGAATTTCTGTTTAGTTAACTTACCAATTCTTCAAAAAGAACTGGACACAAAATATTTCCTTTTTGTGGCACCAAAACTGATACTGAAAGTGTAAATTTGTATTTCGAAATAATTCAGCAGTGCCATCGTTAGAACCTGTAAATAGAACATATTCCGGATTTTCAGTACTACAGTGACCCAGATATAAAGCTAAGGGGCAATTTAGGCAGTTTGGTTGCTATGTGCTTCGCTCAAAAATTTGCGAAACGGCAAAATATTCGTCAAACGTTTTTGTCATGCATATTTTGTCACACGTCATTTTGGTAGCAAACTACATTAGAGTCTATGGCCATTTTTTTCCTGCCACCTGCTTTGGAAGGGCAAAATCACTTGCATTTTTTGCTCAGTATCCTCCTACCCACTACATCTACTTTTAAAATAGGGAAAAAAAGGATCCCATGTTGCCGATTTCTTAAAAACGTCAGTAATTTTTGACATTACCTCTGATTGATTGGTAATGGCATCTACTTCTACACTATGTTGCTTACAAACACAGGCACAATTAATACGTCATTTTTGTTGTTGTGCAAAGCAAAAAAGGTCACAGGGTAAGTTTTTTACTCAGTTTTGGGAAAATGTACGCCACAGGCGAAATGCAGAAGTTTGCCGCAAATCTGTACACTGAAAATTTTCGCTCATCGCTAGCAGGAACCCAAATACCAGTGATCCTTTAGGAGCTGAGCATGTATTTTGGACTGCTGTCACTCTGGAAATACAGATGTCCCAGACAATTATTGTAGCTGTCTTCAGCCAAACCAAATATGGACTTTCAATGTCATGTGACCAGGGGCGATCCTGGCCCCTCCGCCGCCTGAGGCATGTTGCTGCTGCCCCCCCCTCCCCCAGAAATTCGCTCTTAAAGTACCAGGAGCAGCATTTTTGCTGCCCCTGGTACCTAGTGGGGCACTGCCGCCTGAGGCGACAGCCTCAACTCGCCTCATTGGCGAAGCACCCCTTCATGTGACTTAAGCTCTAGACAATAGATTGTGTAGTTTTTTTATATTTTTAATACACAAATTAGGTTTTGTATTTAGTTTGGCGTTTGATATTAAGTCAAATCTTATGCAGAGTTAGGGGTCAAATTGTTTTCTTTTGGTGAAAAATGGAAATTTTGCATGATTATTCTATTCAAAAAAGGGGCTGTTATTTTAAAAAAACAGCTTGTTTGTAAAGGAGAAGGAGAAGATGCCAAAATGTAGGCACCCCCAAGTGATCACATGTGCTTACCTGAAACCCTGGGCCGGTGCTCCTATTAGATGAAAACTTCACCAGCCCATGATTCTTCCAGCGAGAACCAAGGAACAATCGTCTTCTGGCTTCTTCCTTTTTCTCACGGCTACGCATGCACAGTAGCACAAAATGCCAAACTGTAACGAAAAAGTTGGCTATTTCGTTCTACTGTGCGTGTGTCTGCCCCAGGAAATTTTAAGATAGAAGCAGACGGAAGACAATCGCTCCATGGTGCTCACTGGAAGAATCCCGGGACTGTGCAGTTTTCTTCTGATAGGAGCAGTGATCTGGGGTTTCAGGTAAGTACTTGCGATCACTTGGGGGTACCTAACTTTTGGCACCCCCAAGTTAGAACACCTTTCCTTCTCCTTTAATTTGCAGGGGCAAAATTAGAACCCACTGTGGGCAGGAATCAAAGAAGAAACTTCCTCCCAGGGCTCCTTACTGTCCAGGTTTCTTCAAATTATGTGCATAAGGAAAGCAAAGAAATACCACTTTTTCCCATATTTACATTTTTGTTGTTTTACAATTTAAAACATATTAGGGGTCACTAAGCACCAAGAAGCACAAAAGCACTTCTGCACTGCATGAGGTGCAGAGGGCAGCATTGGCAGGCACTGGGCTGTTATATACTTACTGGTGCTAGGCAGTAATTACAGTGCCCAGTTACGACCAATATTCAGTCTAGCTCCTTAACTTGCACATCTAAATGTCAGGGAAGGGTGGCCCTGTATTCATTGGGGCAGCAAAAAAAAAAAAAAACCACAGAGACCTGCAGCAATTTATCAAGGGAGGGAGGCAGTGTGCAATTTTCTTTTAAAAAATGGTGAATTGTGGCAACATCTGTCTCCTTCTATTTACATTGGATGCCAGTAGTTGTAGCTGAAAAACTGCTAGAAGGCTTTAGGGATGGTTATAAATAATGGGGCCCCTCATGGAACTTTGCCTTGGCCTCAGCACCACTACGGCCAGCCCTGAGTAACATAATACAAGACTTTACTAACTGCCTGTACAGACCCCACACAAACATGAACTTGAGCTCTAGCTTTGTGGAAATGAAACGTTCAAGAACTAGACTTTCTATAAACTGAATTCAGTTGCATCCTGTAAAATATTCTTCATTCCCATAGCATTAGACTATTGCAGTCTGGTTACAATTTGAATGTCACTGACATTGCTATGGATATGACAAGCAAATCATTTTGGAAAACTAAACACTGAACTCCGATGCGGAACTCTTTCTTTCTAGTGACTGTGTTTACTAGTGCTATATAACAATCACCACTGCTAAAGCATTTCAACTAATCAATCTACAAATTAATTTTAAAATTGTCTAATTCAAAAATGTGTGTTTTGTTATAATGTAAGTCCACCAGGTTTAGTTATATCCTAAGGAGCAAGAGAATATATGGATGGTTCACAGTTGAATACTAAACATGCAACAGAGCATAATCTACAATACTTTTTTGCTTAATAGCATATACAGTGAGGAGGCCATATTCTTATTTGTATGCAAAGAGAAGCAATATGCTGCAGTGCAATGTTAAACTTCCAATATGGTTGGAACTAATCTGTAGTTTTAAATCTGCAATCGCCCAATTGCCCTGACCGTGCTCTAAAATGTAGCCTATAGGGCAGAGGTTCATTTTTTTTTAATTTCCAACCCCACTTGAAGGTTCAAGGTCAAACCTTTTGTCAGGGTCTTGCTTAATTCATAAAATTGGTACAGGTATTCGAAAATATTTGTTTATATTAGTCATAGTTTAGGAATCGCTAGGACATATACATATATACCAAAATCTGCACCCTAACTGACCTTTAAGATAGTCTCTCAGGTGCAAATGGCAATTTTTCCCAAATCTCCCCCCCCAAACACCTCCTCCACTGCTCTGGGACCACCCCCAACCTCACTACTTTAAGATATTTCATGAAAATGGAAATTGTTTGAATTTTTATATATATATATATATATATATATATATACTGCTCCCTATTATTAGTCACCTAGGCCTTCACTGTGAAGTGGTAAAAATTAATAATGATTCCTCTTCATCCAAACACCACTGCAATCAACAGTCTGGGCTGCATACAGTCATTCCCAACTCAACACATCCCAACTCTTCTTAGCCTAACTAAGATGTTGATGCTCCTATAACTAGTACTGCAAAGAAGATAGTTGCCCTGGGTTGGCTAGAGACTTGATAGCTGTCACATCTCATACTCAGTCCCTTGTGTTTTTAACAATAACAATTATCTATGCATAGGGCCATTGTGGCCATCTCACACCTTTAGGCCTGTAGACATAGGATGGAGGGCCATTGCAGAACTTTATGAACCTCTCTAGGGGAAACTTTTGGGACAAGAATTTAGTCAGTAGAAAATTGTCAATAGAAGTCCCTCTTCAAATAAGAAGAAGGAAAGTGTGATCAGTGGCTATATAAGCAAAGGGGTACCTGGTGTAACTCATTGTAGCACATAATGCAAGTAATTCTGGAAAACAGTGATTTGTATGCGATATGATTCAGTCTGTTAAAAACAGCAAAGGGATTGTGCTGTAGTATAGACTACATTGTTTAACATAAGCCCAAACATCAGACCGGACTTCCTTTTCTGCCGGCCCTAGGCCACAGGGTCCTCGCCTTCACGCGTTCCCCAATGGAGGGAATGCGTCGGAACACCAGGGACAGGAATTGCGATGCGCATCGCCTGTACAACATAGAATCTGGCTGGGCAGCATGCCGCTCCTAAAATTTTGCCGCCCTAGGCCTGGGTTTTTGTGGCCTCACCACATATCCAGACCTGCCAAACATACAGAGGTTGCTGTAAGAGTGTTGATTCCTGGGACTTTATTTACTTGAGACCACCTAACATTATAATAGAATGCTATACTGGAATAGAACATCTCCCTGTAAGACCAAAGATCTGTTCCAAGCTGCAGTTGAATTCACCCTAGTTTGAATCTTTGAAAACTGGGCAGAATATATTGTTTTGTTTTTTTTTGTTTTTTTTTTAGTTTTTATTGGGGGGGGGGGGTATGCTCCCGCCTGGGAGACACGAACCATTAACATTACCGTTCATCAGTTACAAAGAATGCATACAGAGTTCCCCATGACCAACAGATACAAGTTTTATTCACCTACAACAGAAATGCCCTCAGCATCAGTCCATGGGCGCCAAATTTTACCTGACTAAAGGTGACCATACATGGGCCGATAAAAGCAGACCGAGTCGGCAGCTTATTGGCAGGTGGGGCTCTCCGACGGTCTTCCCCAGTGGTTATCTGGCTGAAAGTCGGCTAGATGTTGATTGGGGGGAAATAAAAATCCTTTCTGAAATCTGTTCGTTGATGCGGTCCCGTGATCCAACCGCCCGTTTTTCTCATCGTTGTGATCTGATCGTTGGGCCCTAGGGCTCATGATCGAATCAGCCCGAAATCGCCCAACTCAAGGTGGGCATATTGGGAGAGATCCGCTCGTTTGGCGACATCGCCAAACGAGCGGATCTCTCCGTGTATGGCCACCTTTAGGTTGAAAAATAATAATTTATTCACTGGGAATTTCTCTAATGCTCTTAACACAAACCGCATTTTTCTGTAAATTTTCTGCCCAAACAGATACAGATAATTTCATGATGAAAGTGCACTATGAAATATAAAAATATAATCTGCACAGAGAGTATACTTTGTTACCTTCAGTGGGTAAAGACTGCAATGAAACAGTGTTGTAGTCAATAATGTCAGTATTAATTCTTGCTGTATTTATTGATTACAAATTATGTATTTGTATTGCTTTACATTTGATTATACCCTTCCCTTTCTTGGATACTCAGAGATTTTTCCTGTATAGAGAAATATATATATATATATATATAGATATAGATATATATAGATATAGATATAGATATAGATAAAATATATAGATGTATTATCAACAAACAAATCTGCCTTCTAAGCCTGAGTGCTGCAGCTATTGTTGATATACATTGTTTACATTGTATTACATTTTAAAATGCATTTTGCAACCATGGACTTTTGAAACAATAAGCTACATTAAATTGTCTTTTTGCTTACCTTCGGTGTCTTTACTTATGTTGTGATGTACAGAGTGATTTACTATATAACATTTATACCTCATCTATATGAAAACATTCTAATACAAATGATCACTGACACTTAATTGCAGTTCACTGAATTTAAGAAAGCCTATATGACCTTTAAGCTGAATATTAAAAAACCCAATAATATTATTGACCCAATTTTGTCGCTTGCAAGTTGTCAATGCATTTGTACAGGGCAAGTTCTAAAAGTCAGATATAGTTGCCCTTCATCTGTAACCAGCAGCTCTTAGTATGCATTTGGAAAAAAACACAGTCACAACACATTCCAAAGTGAAACAGTGATGTAGTCATTTATCAATTTGTCAGTTGAACAGCAGAGTTGATTAAAAATAATAGTTCTTTTCCCTTTACAAAGTGCTCTTTTCTGCTGCCATATTGCACCAGTTTTACAACAGTGAGACACTGATGAATTATCTTTTAAGACATCATTAGTTTGGTGATTTCAAACACAACTCTATTGATGTCTGGGCATACGACATTAAACATTTTCATGCATGCTAATGAATCATTTGTTAAAAGATCAGTAATCACGTTCCTTAGATTTGCTATGGTGCTGCCAGGCCTGTTCATTTTAAATCAGGATAAGCAATAAACAAGTTATTGGGAACTTTATGTGGGTTCCCATGCACTGTAGTTACAAATAACAAGGGATTAGTGTGACACATCTTATATGGAAAAATGAGTTGGCACACCACCTCTTGGAGTAAAAAATACTATTTATTTAATCATTTAAAAAATAAGGTAGCTGGAGTGCATAAGATGCCTAACTTTTAGGCGTCTTATGCACTCGAGCTTCCTAATTTTCCATTAATATTATTCTAATATGTATTCTATGTATTCATCTAATCCAGAGATGCCAAAACTTTTTTGCCTATGAGCAACATTCATATGTAAAAGGGAGCAACACAAGCATGAAAAATGTTCCTGGCTGGGGCAAAATAAGTGCTGTGATTGGCCATTTGGTAGCCCCTCTGTGAACTCTGTTTGGAAGTACATCTTGTTTTTATGCGACTTAAACTTGCCACCAAGCCAGGAAAATAAAAAATAAGCACGTGCTTTGAGGCCACTGGGAACAACATCCAAGGGATTGTTGAGCAACAAGTTGCCCATGAGCCAATGGTTGGGGATCACTGATCTAATCTAATCAGTTGTTTGGAAAATCTTATATATGGAAGCATGACTGATGTGTAATAATGTCAGTGCATCTTCCAGCTTGATATCACCCATGTTATCTAACCCACTGCCAAAGAGCTGGAAGACTCCATATATGTGCAACAACCTCAATTTGATCTTAGGACTCATTTATGACCGCAAGCACAGTGGGCAACTTGCACTTTTCCCTGCAGCGAGTTGCGCTTTAAACCATAGGCTAAGGATCCCCCTACCCCCTTCCGTTGTGCTTACCACCAACCTGAATAAAAACCTGAATAACGACACGGAGACTTCTTAAGGTGGCAAAATCTGTGGAGGTCACGTATTTTATTAACAAAGTTATATATATATGTGCCAAGGACTAGGTACACCCTGACCACCAGCTGCGGCTCCTATAATCGCCAAGAACGTGGGCCTGGTGCCCACACCGTACCAAACAGTTATTTTAGAGAGCAGGGATCATGGGGCAGAGCGCCCGCTGTTGACCAACCAGTAGCCCATCCCCCTGCTCCCTATCATGTGCAATAATGGCACTAACCCAGCCTCTCGCATGACACAGACAAGACCGTGCAGTCAAAGTCTGCTCCACACTCCCGACTTTCCGAGGGTAGGCCTGCACTTCACTGAAAAAACCATCCATCTTCCTGGAGCCGCACTGATGCCTTGTCACTGAAAACGCAGCTGTGTCAGGGTGGTACCTATTGACCTACACAGATAATGGTGCCCCAGAGGAAGGCAAAAAAACTCAGGTGCTTTTTTGGCCAATTAGCAGCCTGATGAAAAATTCCTTCCTGACCCCATAAGGGCGATCGGTTGCTAGAAACCCTGGAGCACCGTCTTTTCGTATCTTCTTGCTCTTTACCTGGGATGGGAGGGTGGGAGAAAGAAAAAACAGGTTATGTTTTACTGGCCTCCTGCTCCTCCTTAAAAGCCCCTTCCTGGCTTACCTGCCCCCTGGCTCCGCCCTTCAGCCCGCCCCATTTTTTCCCGCCGAAAAGGGGGCCCTATTGTTGTAACTCCCTGTGAGAGAGAGTGGGGGCTGACAGCCGATACTCACAATACACATCTAGCGGGGGAGGGGGCCTAGCCTAAACTCATCTCGACCCTATGTGGGCCTCGTTCCTCCTTTTCATTAATAATACTTGCATCAAAAGGCCTCTCCCCACTTGCACCCTCATGGCTTTATCGAGCCGGTCCATCACATGAAGAACTTTCCAACCAACTCTTGCTGTAAACCCCCATTTATGTATTACAACCGACCATTTAATTTCTTAATGGTTCTTTAAGATCAGTGCAGTAACTATAATATATTTATATAGGCATAGGAACTGGGGTTGTACGGATAAGGGATCTTTCCGTAATTTGGATCTTCATACCCTAAGTCTACTAGAAAATCTACTTTGGATCAAGTACATGGTACTTTTTTATTATTACAGAGTAAAAGGAAAACATTTTTTAAAAAATTGGATTGTTTGGAAAAAATGGAATCTATGGGAGATTACTTTTCCGTAATTCAAACTTTCTAGAAAACAGGTTTTCGGATAAAGGATCCCATACCTGTGTTAATTAATAAGGGAAACTGGGATATTGTGGGTCATATCACAGTGTGAACTAATTGTCTACAGTGGTTTGCCCACAAAAAAAATGTCTTATACAAGTGAATTGATTAGTGGATTTTTTTAATTTTTAATTTTTAGGTAAATTCTTTCACCATTTTTTTGTAGCTGCCCCCTCTTATCATCAGCAAATTCTGCCTTAGGGCAAGATATACTTATATATAATATACTTATATAATATAGGTTTGTTGCCAAGCAAAAATCTAGGACCTTATGATCCTATTTTTATGCTTTAACCTTTGTTTGTTAAATTACTTTAAGACCCTGTCTAAATTAATGTAAAGCACTCTATAACTTGCTAGTGCTACATAAAAAAATGATGATGATGATGATAATACTTGTATCCTTTTAACAGTGGAAGCTTGATAGTAGTGCTAATAAGGCCTCCAAATTTTTGTTGTGATACAGTGTTGCACATATGTTTTGGTATCCATTGCCACAACACATGTATTCACTGAAGTAAAGAACACCACAATGTTTTGTGGGAAACATCCTGTCTTCTAGTGATGGGAGAATAAATTCGCCAGCCATGGATTCACTGCGAATTTCCGTGTTTCGCCCCTGCTAATAAATTTTACAAAACTTTGCCGCGACAAGACAAAATTGAGGCTCGCTGCAAAATTATTCTGACGCCCATTGACTTTAATGCATTTGGACATAATAGTCACAAGTATAAAAATTGACACTCACATCAAAATAATTTTGACACACATTGACTTCAATGCGTTTCGCAAATTTTTCGCCATTTCGCAGATTTTTCTGCCCATCACTACTGTCTTCAAATTTACACTTTTTTGTCAAGTATAATATACCATGTTTACAGACCACTGACAACTTTTCTATTATTCCTCTGTGGTAGTGAAGGGGTTAATGACATTGTCTTCAGCAAGCTAGGAATGTAAAATGTTTTCTTTCCCCCTCAGCTAACAGTCTGCCTTGCAGAGAGAATCAGGCTGCAGGCGCCCAGACTGACCTCTGACCCTTTTTCCTTAAACACTCTTATTAAGAACCAAAACGTTTCAATATGTTGGAAACCTGGGTAAAGCCAAATGTGAATGCAGTAGGGGGCCCTCTTATATCGCTTTTGTTTCCAAAATGTAGTGACCATTTCACTCCTAAGGGCAGAGGCACACGCTGAGATTCAGGGAGATTATTCGCCTCTTATTCGAGGTGACTAATCTCCCCAAACTGCCTCCCCTGCCTTCTTGCCGGGTAGAATGTAAATCGCTGGCGGGATGGCACTCGGAGCTCTTCGTTTTCCAAAGTTGACCAAAGTTTCCTCATGAATGTACCTGTAACATATTCTCATGTGATATTTATTGCCTTGTGTGGCACTTAAAGGACTGGTTGATGAATGAACTATGTAAAACCCTCATGTTCTAAAATACCTTAAAGGTGTGGTTCACTTTTAATTAACTTTACTTATGTTATAGAATGGATGATTCTAAGCAACTTTTCAGTTGAACTTCATTTTTTTTCTTTTTGATAGGTTTTGAATTATTGGTCTTCTTCTTCTTCTTCCAGTGTTCAAGTGGGGGTCACTGACCCCATCTAGAAAATGAATGCTCTGTAAGGCTACACATTTATTGTTATTACTACTTTTTGTTACTAGTCTTTCTATTCAGGCCCTTTCCTTTTCATATTCCAGTCTCTTATTCAAATCAGTGCATGGTTGCTAGGGTAATTTGGACCCTAGCGCCCAGATTACTGAAAGTATAAACTGAATAAAAAGCGAAATAAGTCAAAAACTAGGGATGCACCGAATCCACTATTTTGGATTCGGCCGAACCCCTGAATCCTTTGTGAAAGATTCGGCCAAATACCGAACTGAATCCAAACCCTAATTTGCATATGCAAATTAGGGGTGGGAAGGGGAGAACATTTTTTACTTCCTTGTTTTGGGACAAAAAGTCACACAATTTCCCTCCCCATCCCTAATTTGCATATGCAAATTAGGATTTGGATTCCGTTCGGCCAGGCAGAAGGATTCGGCCGAATCCTGCACCTGAATCCTGGTTTCAGTGCATCCCTATCAAAAACTATAAATAATAAAACATTATAACCAAATGTAAATTGTGTCAGAATATGTCAGACACTGTTCTCTCTATGTGGACAAATTCACTAAGCGACGGCTTTGCCACACTTCGCCAGGCGTAGTTTCGATCCAAAGTTGCGCTCAGGTTAGCGAACGGTTGCGAAGTTGCCCTAGCGATAATACGATAAACAGTCCGAAGTTACGCTAGCGATGACTAATTAGCATACGGCGTGCAGTTAAAGTACAATAGACGTGTATGCTGCAGCAACTACATTACACTACACAAGGCCAGGGAAACTTAATAGAAATAAATAGAGGTCTTATATTGCACTACACATGTGCCCACTGTATAGTTTAGGTGCCAAATGTAAGGGGGAAGGAGGGTACCACCGAAGTATGTCTACTTCACTAGCAAATTTACGCCAGTACCATTAGTAAATCGCCAAAGTGGCAAAATGACGTCATGCTGGCGAATTTCCGCTAGCGTTAGTCACTTCGCCCTTTAGTAAATTTGCCCCTATATATGAAGAAATAAGGAATATATTATACAAAATTACAGCTGCTTCAGATTTTTTAATGTAATATTTAACTTAATGCACTGTCACTTTTCAATTGTTCACTTTAGCACTTTATTGTAAATATGATATTGTTTTATGCATAGAAAAAACTTTGGCGATTCAAGACAGATGTGGTAAAGATAGATTTAAGTACCAATACACTAGCACTTTATTATAAAATCAGTAAGTGGAAGCTGATATTATTTAACTATAAATGTATGTAATATTTGTACAGAAATATATTTGACACACAAAGTAACATTATCGATGTATATATAATTATGGCACTCTCACAATGGCTTCATTGACACTGTCACTTTTTTGGCGCTGAACTATTTCAAGTTTTAAGAATGATAACTTGCAGATGTGTAATGGTCATATCAATGTGGGCTAAACGGCTAGATAGATAAATAATTTAAAAAATATATAAAAATATATATATATATATAAAAAAAAGACCAATTGAAAAGATGCTTAGAATAAGCCGTTATAGAATACTAAAATTTAACTTAAAGGTGAACAACCACTTTAACACAGGGTCCCTACTGACAGTTTCAAGGCTACAAAAAGATGAGTGACACCTTTGGGGACTGTGGCATTTGGGGGTTATTTTTTAAGATCTGAATGTTGAAATCTCGAAAAAAAATCTATTTTTTTTCACTAGGAATGCAAATTTTTAGAGGAAAAAAAACTAAATTTTTCAAGATTTTAACAGATTTTAATTCAGATTTATTATACCCCAATGCTGCAAAAAGCCCAAATCCAAAAATCTCAAACATGTCAAGGTCCTGTATAGTCAAATGGTGAGGCACCTATCTCAAAGTTTTCATGGTCTGCTCTGGGTTTAGCCCGGAAATCCAACTTTTTAGGGGTTTTCAGGGCAAAAACATTTGAGCAATTTAAAGAAAAAAGCTAGCAGTTTGAGAAAAAGCCTGAAAATTTTGAGCAATTCAGGTTTTCCCTTTCCCTTTATTGAGTTTTTCCGAGATCCGATTCAATTGAGTTTTTTTATTAATAAATAAAATATGAGATAAGTTCAGATTTTAGTATCCCTTGAACTTTTGAGTGTCAGAAGGATTATCAAGGCAACCGGCCTACTGTAGACTGCCATGTCTGAGCAATGTATGTTATCTGCCTTTATGTTACCAACCTTGTATTTATTTCAGACACTGGGTTTAATTTATGAAAGAGTGAATTTAGAGATTGCCACAGTCCGCTAGAGTGAAATTCCGCTAAAAGCTAAATAGTCAGTTACTGAGTGACTCAAATCTATGCTTATTGTAGACATATATCAATTGAGGATGAGAATTATAAAACCCCTGCACTCCCAGTGTCCCAGGTATCAGTTGCCCCTCATTCTGCTAAAAATTTCCCTATTTATATGAGAACAAAGAGGCTAAATAGATAGAATAAAAGATTATAGTATGTAAAAAAGAGACTAGGAGAATAGAGATTGAGTTAGGAGAGGAAGAATAATAGTGCCCCTGGTTTAAGGTTTTTGGGTGGGCCCCTGGTCTAAAGTTTTTGGGTGGGCCCTAGTCTAAGGTTTTTGGGTGGGCCCCTGGTGTCCCAGCTCAACACTGTGCACCCCTGTGATATGCAACAATCATGCTTATTTTCTCAGTATGTTAACCATCTTGCTGGGGAGAAATTGATAATATAAAGTAACTTTTGTTAAGATTAGTCAACGAGGCTCAAGCATACTAAACAATGACAGAAAATAATAGTACACAGCACTATTGTGGAGTGTGTAAAAAACAATGATTTTAAATATAATTAGACATTGTTTACTTATTCGTGTAAACAATGTAAACTATTTCTGATATTTATGTTATATTATTTCAGCAATGACTTCAACAGTCAAAAAACAGAAAGGGTGGGGTTGATGCCAAGTAATGACAAATCTGAAAGGCAAAATGAATGCAAAATACATTTGGTGAGAAATAGCCATTAGACATTTGGAAAATAGCCATAAATTAAGAATTAATAAGAATTACGAAGACCTAGTAGATCATCGGATTTCTAATCTTGGCTGGTTCTACCCCTGCTATCACAATAATACAGTATAATAATAAAGCACCTGGTTAAGAAATCCATTAGGATAATTCCTCATTCTGGTTCCTGGTAGGAGACGGAAGAAATTCTGTCTCTCATGCTAACAGCTCAAAATGCAAAAAAAGAAAATAGTCCCTGGTTTGGAATGTTCAGCTGGCCATGAGACCAGTATCTTACCATGCCTTGGACTGTTAGACTGCATTCCCTTCTTTATGTAGGGAAATTATTGCACAATAGGAGAACTATGGGAGATGTTAGAGAAAGTTGTGGCAGGTTGTGGCTGAGCAGGTAACATCTTCACTGAAACAATAGAGAAGTGATTATACTTTTTAAACACAAAGGGAAAAAATAAAGGAAATCATAAGCAAAGGGATAGTGGTTATTTAATGCATTTTTATATACACTGTATAATTTTACATTTAAATAATTTAGACTTACAAGGAACACAATAGGCTAGAATTATTTAATCATTTCCATAGTTTTCTATAGTTTGCTCAGTTGTGTTTTTAAGGCAAAAAAATGCTTGAACATGATTTCCAAATGAAAGAACATTTAACATAACCTTTTCATTTCAGGGTTAAAGGAAAATTTCCTCCCATTGTCATACCATGTAAAAGTTTACATCCTTTTGGATACATAAACTACTGGAAAAACAACCATTAGTGAAATGCTATTGTACATTAAAGGGAACAAGTATCCAAAAATAAGTCCGACTTGATTGAAAAAGAAGCACCATTCTTTTGATGTGAGCATTTGCAACCTTTTGATTTCCACACAGTATAGCGAGCAAGTTTGTAAGATAAAGCATTGTTTTGTGAAATTCAGTTTATTTGCTATGTGTGTGTAGCTCATGTTTTTTGCAACACAAAATATATATATACAGTGTATTCTCAGAAAAAAATATTTATGTAGTACGCTGTCAGAAATGTTATGCTAAAGACAAAGTAGACATTGTTCACCACTGTTTTTTATTCAACATCTGCATTTTTTTTTGAAAAATGATTTCCATGAATATATATATAAATATA
This sequence comes from Xenopus laevis, assembly GCF_017654675.1. NCBI lineage: Eukaryota > Metazoa > Chordata > Amphibia > Anura > Pipidae > Xenopus > Xenopus laevis. Next base: position 74,883,468 of record NC_054383.1, read on the forward strand.
CAAGGTTCTGTTTGCTTTTTTTTACATAGGTTTTGAGATATTTACTAAAACTCAAATTAATCTTATTTTTTTATGAAAACAAATCCGACCAAACTCCCTTCCACGAATTGAACTCAATTTGTTTTATCTCATTTTCACGGCAAAAAATCATCTTTTTCGGATTATCGAATGAAAACCCCAACTTTTTCAGATTATCCAGCGTAGATCAAAATGTCATTGACTTCTACATGACCTCAACAGCTTTGAAATGGCGTATTTTAGAATTTGGATTTTTAGCAGCTTTGGGATATGATAAATTTCTAAAAATTCAAGTTTTCCCCCTAAAAACCTTGACCATGAAAAAAACGGGGCGTTAATAAATGGGCCCCTTAATGTGGAATGTGTATGCTCTCTTAACCAATTATTTCTACCTGGTGCAAATAGCTAATTTATGTTATTAAACTTTGAAACATTAAGGGGCACATTTACCTAGGGTTGAATAACGAGGGTTAATTAACCCTCGATATTCGACCGTCAAAGTAAAATCCTTTGACTTAGAATATGGAAGTTGAAGGATTTACTGCTATTCCTACGATCGAACGATCAAAGGAATAATCGTTCGATCGAACGAGTAAATCCTTTGAATCGAACGATTCGAAGGATTTTAATCCATCGATCGAAGGATATTCCTTCTATCAGAAAATTGTTAGGAAGCCTATGGGGACCTTCCCCATAGGCTAACATTGGCCTCTGTAGGTTTTAGGTGGCGAACTAGGGGGTCGAAGAATTTTTTAAAGAGACAGTACTTCGACTATCGAATAGTTGAATAGTGGAACGATTTTTAGTTCAAATCGTTTGATTCGAAGGTCGTAGTCGAAGGTCGAAGTAGCCCATTCGATGGTCGAAGTAGCCATATTCGACCATTCAAATTCAAACTATTTTTCCTCTATTCCTTTACTCGAACTAAGTAAATGGGCCCCTATAACTAATTGAAACATTGAAACTAACTAAAACATTGAAACTAATTAAAATAAGTTTAATTGGCCATGCATGTGTAGAGCTGCTTGCCAATGAGCAGATTTCCACCTAAAATGCTCACCAAATTGGGAAAAAGTTGTTTAGCCTATGGGACAATTACTTTATCACATATTAAAGATCTATTGGGAGAGAAACACAAACACACAAAAGCGCATTAAACTTTAATTGGAATAGCATTCACATAAGTGTTTTTTCTGTGAAAATGATGTGTTTTAACAGTATTCTTATAAAACACAAAGAAACTGAACAATTAGGTTATTTATGGGGATATATGGGGAGATGCAAGTGCAAGAGTGTGCCCCTTAGTCTTCATCACTAAGTAAACCAGCACCCTCAGGTTTACTGAAATCTGGAGCTCAGTGCAAAGAGCAGCTTCAGAAGGCACACCCCAGTTTTAGAGCAAGCGGTAAGGCAGGGCCACTGCGCGGGCTGCGTGCTTTCTGCTGCTCTGTACCGTAATACAAGCCTGAAAGACACACATGGTATGATGTAGGTAGGGGGCGAACTGGGAGATGCCTATGTGTCCACCATCTCCCTCTCTTGAATCAATCTTTGCCTACTGCAGGCAGCGCAAGATTCAAGACGGAGACTGTAGGTCTCTGAGTTCTAAAGCAGACCCAGGCCTGTACAAAGGACAAACTATGGCTCAATGGTTGATAGACCAATATCAGTCTGTAACTGTAAAAAAGTTTAACAACCACTAAAGAGTAGAAACTTTACATTAACTTCACCTTTTTTAAAATGTAGTTTTAAAAAAACTATGATTTACTGTTTACCCATGTTAGGGCTCATGGGTATTAGGTTTGAGCACAACTAAACACATCAGCTGATTGATTCCATTATATTCTGTTGTTATATTCTGTGCTAAGACTTGTGTTTCATTGCATTTTTAATCATTGATACATGGTGCATTGTTTGAGCTTGACTCTACTAAATGTTAACTCAAAGGTGAACTACCCTTCTAAGTCACCTCCTTTGCACCATTTACTGTGTACGCCTTGCATATTTTGTGTATATATAGAATTATAAAGTATTGTAATATTTATCCCACATTATAGACACTCACGAACTATTTAATTTGAATCCAAAAGAGACCTAATTTATTTAATAAAATAAAAAATTCTTGAATTTGTATATATAGTTTTATATTTTTTGTTTTCATTGTGGTTCCCACTATTTCCTAGTAGGCATACTCAACATGTACATCTTTTTCCTTTCAAAGCACCAAGAATACTTTATATAGAAATAGTCTGCTTGTTCAGCAAGTGTGACCAGATGAACATCAAACTGTCTTTTTGGGGGGCTGCAGCTGCACTGAATCTAAGAATCTTGTTAATCCATTTCCTTGAATTAAAAACATCTGTTTGCATTAAAGTTATCCTACCTAATAAACCTTATGAGTTGTTCCTTTCAGATAAAAAGGAAAAAAGAAATTACTAGAGCGCTTCTTTTATAGACCTCAATTGCAATGACTCCTTCCTTATTGTCTAGGAACAACTTCCCAGCTCACAAGAAAATGAAAAATACCTTTTAACATAATTTGTCATATTACCACTTTCCTTCTTACATTCAATAAGTTACTTATTTAAAGAAAAAAATGAAATCTGGAGCTCTTGACTGGCAGGGTCATGATTAAAATACACTTCAGCGTTTCCAAACCATATTACTGAATCGCAAGAACCTTTCCTATATGTAGTTAACCTGTCTGTAGACTAGGGGAGACCCCTAAATTTCATCCATTATCACTTTCTTTGTGTTTAGACAATGGTTAGGAAACAAGAGAGTATTGTCTATATCAGGGCTGTCAGACAGAAAAAACAATTCTGTTACAGTTTATAAGTAATTATTGGAATGTTTATGCTTTTATACATATTTAAAATGTTGCAATCCGTATTTCTGTTCATCCAATGTGCTTGATGTTTAAGGTTTCCATGTCCTCCACATGGACATAACTATTGGCATCTCCTGGCATACTGCTTCGTTTAGGAATATCCCTTTAGTTTGAAACTGCTGTAATGAACTGCAATGTTGCCACAAACAATACAGTAGAGACATTTCTTGAATAATAATGTGTGACATGCCTAAATAAAGGTAACGCCTGAAGTAAATATAAACTAATCTAAGCAATGCTTTAAGCATTAGAGTACAATAAAAATACATTTAAAGGGCATGTAAAGGCAAAAAAATAAAATCCAATTTTTACTTTCTTTAATGAAAAAGAAACCCATCTCCAATATACTTTAATTAAAAAATGTGCACCGTTTTCATCTCCAATATACTTTAATTAAAAAATGTGCACTGTTTTTATAAGAAACTTGACTGTATGCAGTGAAATTATTCCTTCATTTACTGCTGTAGAAAGGAATTGACAGACGGTCCCTAACTGCCCTGCAGGGAAACAATCATACTTATGAACTGCCTTACTTCCCAGCCATGCAGAACTCAAGCAGCTTTGTTTGTTTCCCTGTTTTGATAATTTATGATGATCCCTAAGCAGCCCACACCACACTGAGCATGTGTGTAGTCTTGGTCTGGCCAACTTTGAAAGCATAAATAATTTGTTTGATTAGGCTTGTGGTGCAGTAAGTTCATGTTTATGTTTAGTACACAAAATACAGCATATCTAGCCTTATTATATTTTAGACTTTACTTTCCCTTTAAAGAGAACTTACCAAGAAGTAAGAGCCACTGTGTAAAGTGTTAAAAGTTGATTATCTAAAGTTTTTCGATGTATAATTTTATTTATATAGCGCTATTTATGTAGGAAACACTCTAAAGTAGAACAATAGATTAAAAGAACAAACAAGGGTCATCACAATAATAAATACAACTGCATTTAAGATTGTGTTAAGTGTTAAAGAGACAAGAGGAAGGAGATCCCTGCCATTAAGATAACAATCTTATTAGTATGACTTTCATATTCTAGAAATGGTTTTGTGGTGGTAAAGCTTAGGAAAGACTCACCCGGAGTGTTGTCATTTTCTGTATGTAGAGTCCTATGAGTTGAAGCAGGATGGACACTCTTAAGCCCGTTTGTAAGGATGTAGACTAGGAAGAATTCAAGTCAGAAATGGCAGTCCATGCAAAAGGTATTAGCCAATGTGAAGACTAGATTGATGTAGTACTAGTAGGTGCTTTATTAGAACAAGATAATGAGGGTTTGTTCACTGCTCACCCCAAACATAAAAGAGGTGTGATAGCAGGATCTGTACCCTGGTCGCCACCACCATAGGGTCTTAGTTGACAAGTATAGAGAAAAATGACTGCTTCTTTAAAACAAGCTAGGTATTTCCCACAAGACAGGGTGTCTACTTTAAAAAGGGAGCATTCCTTTTGCTGACTGTCTTCTGACAGTGTGTCTATGTTGACTGTTCAACAGACGTAGTATTCAAGAACAACATCCTCCAATTTATACATTATACAAAGATGTGATCTTTTTTCCATTGAAAAATTAGTCACTTAACCACTTTTATGAATGTGCAAACTTTTATTAAATATGCACAATGCACAAGGGAAAAATTGCATGGTACATGACTTTTATTACAATTTACCGTTAGCGTTACCAAAAGCGATACACTTTACAGCTGCGCCTTTCATTAAAAAGAGGGGACAAAAACATATGACCTGGTCATGTAGTGACAGGAATACAAACTGAACTTTTGTTAAAGATGTAAAAAAATACAGTAACTAAACAACATCATATTATATATCTACAGTATTACAGTCTTAAACTATAAAGTCAGCAGGACTTGTGTTTCTCAGATGTACTCTCACACACCAATAAAAAGTAAATGGGGTAGACTCTTGAAGAGTATGAAAGGCTCTTTGCTGGATGTTCTTATGTATTGAAAAGGCAAAAGGAGAGGAACCAGTTGTTTCCTCCTCTTTTAAGGAATGTAAACAGTAGGTACGCTGAATTTCTGCACCAGTGTTCTGTAGCAGAGAAGATCTGAAACAGAAAGGTACAGGATGTATATATATATATATATATATATATATATATATATATATATATATTGCCTATAATGATCATAAAAAGTAAATCAATAACATTTCAGGTCTCTTCAAGTTAAACAACTGATACAAATTGACTTTCATGATGACTTTTATTTACAAAAAAATAATGACTATGTTCATATCACAAAACACTTTTCAGATAAATGGTTTTCTCTTATCTGTAAAACTGTCTGGCTATTCTATTATTATTTTTTATCCTGTATGGACATTAAGCAGGTCACACAAGGTACAGTAGGTTACCTCTTCACCCGTGCTTTGGATACAGTGATTTGGTTCCCTGTTCTTGCTCATTCAAGTCAATTTCAATTCAAACACTCTTCTGTTTGTCCAATATTAATGAACTTTGCCATTCAGAAAGACAATTATAATGGTAAGGGTTCTTTTTGAAAATATTAAAAAACTTTTTGTTTGTACCTCTGTAATATAAAACATTTTTGTTTTTACCAGGTCATTATTTGTTGTTTAAGGGACTGTTTTTTTAATGTGCAGGTCCATAATACTTTACAGCTTAATATGTTTGGTAAAGTGGCGTTGCAGACAGGATACCAGGCAACTGCATTTACCTGGCACCAGTTCAAAACATGAGAACTGCAAGTTTGCATTTGGATGTTCATTCACTTTTTAATAAAGGTAATTACTATTCCAAACTGTCTCTGTTTTCAGATGCTAGAAAATTAGAATACATTTGAATTATATTGAATTGATTGATTAAACATGTATTCAACACCATGCTGTTAATCACTCTAAATTAAAATTTTAATGTTTAACCCTTTTTTCTACTTTGGCTACATTTAATCATAAGATTGGGTAGGTATTCTTACTGTCATTCTGACAGAATATAAAGTCTCAACTTGAAGCTTACTCCCTATCAGCAACCTGATTGAACAAGTAATTGAAAAAGTACCCTGGAAAATCAGGTTGCTGTTGCGGGAGTCTGGAAACTGATACAAGGTTGCCACATTGTTTCCATGTTGAAACAGAACCCCATGCCAAAATCTGTAACATCAAAAATAACTTTAATGCCCATCAGTTGCAAATATATAGCTAAGTATTCTTATTTACATCTATAAGTGACATTTTTTCCTCCAAAAAAGCACATACTCTCTGATTTTTCCAGTTTATTATTTGAATCATGTATACTTTATACACACATATACACAAATGCGCACACACAGAATTATAATTTCCTCTTTACATCCCATCATCAGCTGTGCATAGCAGTGACTGTGTTGACTAAAAGCACTCCAGTATCAGAAAACTCTGTATTTCCCATGATGAATGTACAAGAAGCCTGTTTCTTTTATTTTAACACCCCCAGTAGATTTAACATCATATAGTTTTCCACAATAGTTGCAAAGAATGTAAACAAAGTAGAATTTTTGGTCACATCTGGATTCCATGTCACTCGTGCACACAGCAGGCAAAGTGCTAACAAAGGGTTTGTGCCAATCTGAATGAATCTCCTAACAAATAAGAGGTATGGATTCTTTTTTAAAGGGCACTGGTCCATAAAGAGCATAATTTTAACAGTTTGTGACATAAATAGAGGCACTGAGAAAAATAAACACCAGATGCACCTAGACAGCATTTTTAAGATAAAAGGGTAATTTAATGGCATTGGGGAAGGGTGCAAAATGCAAGAATCAGGCACAAGCTGCCATGCTCTTCACACTTTAAATTCTGCCTTGCTGGCAGTGCCTGTGGCTGCAGGTCTGAAGTGCAAGGCCCCCTACGAATACATTGCAGCCTATTCATAAGAAGACGTGGTGACATGTAAGTACTCCTTAGTGCTCTAAGGTCTTCTTAAATGACCATGAAGGTGGCCATAGATGTACCTGCACCTCTACCTGTATCCAAGTCTTCTTCCGATATCGGTCGGTCATTTGCCACCATACATGCACCGAATATCTCATGAAAATTAGTTTCATGCAATGTTATCTGTGCGTCTATGGCCACCTTTAAAGTCTTTTTACATAAATGGACAAATAGAGGACAGATAGCAGACCTTGATGTATGACATCTTTATCTGCTCTCAATGCATTACAGATCACAGAAAAGGTTTATTTGTTGCCATTCCTTCATTATTATTATTAACCTCCATATTCAATAAAAGGCCCTAAGTTTGCCCAGGGGCAGTAACCCATAGCAACCAATAAGATGCTGTGAACAGTAAATGCTACCTGATGATTGGTTACTATAGGTTACTGTCCCTGGGCAAACTTGGTGCTTTTTATTACAAACCCCCATACGTATTTTCTAAAAAGATTATAGTTCCTGGAAACCATGTTACTTTATCTACTTTCTTCCTCCCAAACAGCAGCATTTCTCTAATTGTAAGTCTAGATAGCACAAAAATATTGCATCAAGATCAGTGATCCTTTTGCTAAAATGCAGGTGTTTCTTTTGCATATATAGCACCACAGTGGCCAGGAAAGACCTTGAAAGAGTTATGTGTCAGAAGAAAACTAAATAGTAACATTTAAAGGGGTGATTAACCTTCAAGATAACTTTTAGCTTGTTATAGAATAGCCAGTTCTTAGCAACTTTTCATTTGGTCTTAATTTTTTATAGTTTTTAAATTATTTGCCTTCACCTTCTGACTCTTTCCAGCTTTCAAATGGAAGGTCTCTGACCCCGGTAGCCCATAAACTGTTGCTCTGTGAGGGTACAATTTTATTTGTATCGTAATATTTTTTGTTACTTAGCTTTCTAATCAGGTCCTCTCCTATTCATATTCCAGTTTCGCATTTCAAACCACTGCCTGGTTGCTAGGAAGATTTGGACTCTAGCAACCAGGCACAAATTTGCTAGCACTTCACTAATTTACTAAAATGCAAAGTTGTGTCTCGGCAGCCAAACGCTGGTTAAGTTTAGCTAGCGTAAATTCGTCAGTGTGAGCATTTCACAGTGAACTTTGGCTAAGGTTTGTTTCTGCCTAGCGAAACTTTGTTAGTACACTTACAATTAGGTCAATTTGAATAGGGTGGGCACATATAGGTCGTATAGATGTCTGTTTTAGAGATGTTGGCGCAAATGCTTGTGGTGGTCACTTATTATTACAAATGTCCAAGGAAGCAAAATAAAGACAAAAGAGATCCTCTAATGTCCTAGACATGAGCCCACCCTAAAACAAATGTGGCATGTGGCATGCCCCTTAAATGGTTAATAAAATGATAAAACAAACATTTTTAACAGTTACAACTTTTAAACACAATCAGCATACAGGAAATTATGTCACTGATTTAAGATTGAGGGGAATGTAGCTTCATATTATCAGTTTGCCAAGTCTAAGCTGGTGAAGGAAACTCTGGCGAAAGGGTTAACATAATGGAAAATTTGCACTTTAGTGAATGTGCAAAGTAACGATTGGTCGCTTGAGTGAAAAATTCCCTGCCAAAACTCTGCTGGCGATGTACTCTTTTGCTAGCGAATTGTTCTCTACCCCCATTAGTAATTGGCAATGTCCCCTGTGGAGGGGATTTCTGGCGAATTTTCACTGGCGACGATGACTTCACCCTTTAGTAAATCTGCCCCTTAGAGTTCATGCACAGATGTCATATTGGTGCTGAGAAATGCAAATGATGGGCAGATATCAGTCAGATACAATTCTGTCTGTCGCCCACAATTACACTGGAATTGTACTGGAAAATACTGCACTCTGAGTAAAAAAAACTTGACAAATCGCATCCTAAATTCCACACTGCACTTTTGTATGTAAATGATCATTGTAGAGTTATCAGTAAGCAGGTTATGACAGTATTTTTACATTTTACAGGCAATGGCACATGGGCTGACATTTTCCAGCCAGCCAGCAGACAGTCACCTGAATGTGCCTGAGAAGGCATAATTTTTAAATTGCAGCAATCAGTCTGTTACCACTACAACAGTGACAGACAAATTCCATTCAGAGCCACAGCCACACTAGAGTGAATCTCTCCTGGCTGAAAAACACCAGCACAGCTTTATAACAGTTTATACAGTTTTAGATTTCAAGGTTTTATTTAGATTTGAATGTATCCTTGAAATCAAGTAAACGGAATCAGTGTTGAGTGTTAAAGGAACAAACACCAAAAATTCAAGTGTTATAAAGTAATGAAAATATAATGTAGTGTTGCCCTGCACTGGTAAAACTGTTTGCTTCAGAAACACTACTATAGTTCATATAAACAAGCTGCTGTGTAGCAATGGCGAAAATTTAAATCAGACTATATGGCACAGGTTAAATAGTGGATAACTGATAACTCCATTATGTTCTACAGAGCTTATCTGCTGTGTAACCTGAGCCTTTTCTCCTTTTGACCCTATTGCTACACAGCAGCTTATTTACTTAAACAATAGTAGTGTTTCTGAAGCAAACACAGCAGTTTTACCTGTGCAGGGCAGCACTGCGTTATATTTGTATTAGTTGAAAACACTTTAATTTTTTTTTGATGTTACTGTTCCTTTAATGTCTACCTGCAAATACTGTAGCAGGATGACCAGTGGCATAGAAAAAACACATATTATAACTTCTTGGGTGCAAAATGCTAAACAATTATATATATTACAGGAAAGTGGTTTGCTGAAGCAAAAGAGCATCACATCAGATGTTAAGTGCCATGTGTTGCAAGAGACATAAGAAGGTCCCTGCTCTGTAGAGCTAATATGATCATTTCTTTTGTTACCTTTCTTCCCTATTAATAACATTGGCAGTAAGCATTATTTTTGCCGGCCATATGGCAACGCTACTAAGAAACCCCCCTTCCATTTTGCCTGAGCCCTTCCTTAAACCCAGAGGCTGAGTACTAGTCTCTAAAATTCTCCACAAAAATGTAAACAACTAAACATCTGAAGCAGAATGTGACATACAGTACTTTGAAGGTGTTTTGGAAGCATTATAGAGCATCTGTCTTCTCTCCCCTGATGTGATAGTGATGGGAAAAAAAGTTATGCTTCAGTAGATATACCGTCTCTTTTTCTATTGAAGGCTGAAGCTTTTGTTAGCTTGCATGTGTATGAAAACTCAATATTCCTTGCACAATGTGTGTAACTCCGCATGACACTTATGTATTCACTAAATGGAGTGATCCTATGCCAAGAAGTCAGGGGCAGCTGCTCTGTTAAAGATACGCTGACTCAATGCTGCTACTTAAGTAGATGATACAGTACGGTGGTGTAAGTAGCAAGGGATGGGCTTGGGTGCAGGATTTGAACCCACGGTAGTTACGTCACTGATGAAGTATCATGGATCTGCTGTGCAATGTAGGGTTCACTTACAAATCTAAATGCAATGTGCAAATCTCTGTGTGTTTTTTTTCCCACAATGCAGCATTACTCCCCTAGAATTCCAGCATAATGTAGGGTGTCCACTAACAGTGCCATCAAGTAGAAAGGCCCCCCCCCCTTGCAAAAAAAATCTTTAGAGTGCGCAGTCCCTCCTCAAGCCTACTTCCCTGCCCAAACTCTAGCTTGTTTGCAGCAGATGCACTGCAGTCACATTCAATGGCCCTTTGCACCCACAATAATGCTGGAATTCTGGGGAAAAAACATGGCATTATGGAAAAAAACATGGCAATTGCACTCAAAATAGCACTTTGTTCACTGCAGTTGCAGATGTAAATAAGCCCTTATGTTAACCTTCCTTTCCTGAAGCCCAAAAATGATAAGACTGATGCACCTGATTAGTGATGGGCGAATTTGCGTCTCGTTTTTGACGCCGGCGTCCGTTTTTTTGGGAAAATTTTTTTTGACGCCGGCGAATTTTTGCCGCAAATTTTCGCGGGCGTTTCGCGAATTTATTCGCTGGCGGCGAATCGTGCAAATTCACCGCATATTTGCGCCTGGCGAATAAATTCGCCCATCACTACACCTGATGATAGTATTGTTAAAATTAAATACAGTGGTAATGTACAGTTTATTGTTAATGTTGGCCATTTCTGATAATCCCAGGAAATGTACCTATATTGGTGGCTTTTCAACCTTTCGCTGTTACCCATACATACTTGTTCTAGGCTATAAACACCACCTTTCACCCTTTCCATATCCCAAGAGGTCAGCAAAGCAATAAATCTTAGAAAAACAAATGACACTAAGAGGAAACAGCTTTTTTGCAAGTACTGTGCCAAAATGCAAATTTCACTTCCCTCCCACTTGATCTGTAAATCCTTTACATTTCATTGGAGACTTAGTCAGACATACACAAACCTGGTGCAAATCAGTTTCTTACAGAGCTGAGTTTTCTAAAAGCATATTCTGGCACAACTTGTTATTTAATCAGGCCTCAAACTTTTCAACTCCTCTCTCCTTACCTCTGGAACATTCCTGTGCCGCATTTCTCAACTACTTTTCTCTGCTGCTGATTTCTTCAAAGGGCTTATTCATATTATTCATGTCTAGAAACCTAATTCACAATTAAATTCAACTATAACAGTAATGTATAAATAATATAAGTCTTTATTCAGTTGAAACTCATCTCTCTAAAAAACCAAGACCTTAAGACACACAGACGCACAGATATTATTGTATAAAACAAAGTTTTGCACAAAATTGGTGCATGTATGGCAGAAGATGAGCCAATCGATATTAGTAAAAGACTTGGATATCAATCAGCTCATCGAACGGCCAAATCCAAAAATTCAAAGGCACCCAAACATCGGGCAGGGTTTACTGCTGAATTGTCAGATACAGGTAGCAGGGCCGGGCCAAGGCACTTTGGCACCATAGGCAAGGGCTTCAATCAGTGCCCCCCCACCTGGTCCTGCATTACCATTTCCCACCTTACCATTCATATTGCCCCCTGTACCTGTACTAGCAGACACTGTGTTGCCTCATGTACCTGTGCCAACACCTATCATATTGCTCCCATTTGTACCTGTACCAACGGCAGTCAATCCCTCAGATTGCTCCCATGCTCCCAATCTGTAGCTGCGCCAGCATAAGACAAAACATCCATCATATTGTCACCCACAAGCTGTACCTTTGCCAGCGGCAGGCAAAGAAATCCATCATATTGCCCCTAATTTGTACCTGTGCCAGCAGGAGGCAAAAATCCATCATAATGCCCCAAACATCTGTGTACCTGTGCCAGCAGCCACCATATTGACCCATGTACCTGAGCCAGCAGCAGCCAATCCCTCATATTGCCCCTGATCTATACCTGCCATATTATCCACAAAATTTCCTCCAAATATGTACTTGTGCCAGCGGGTGCCACAAAATCCATCATATTGTCCCCAAATATGCACCTGTGCCAGCAATGGCCAGAAATCCATCATATTGCCCCCAAATATGTATCTGTGCCAGCAGCAGCCAAAAATCCATCATATTGACCCATATCAACTGTTTACCTGTGCAAGCAGCAGCCAAGATATTGCCCACAAATATGTACCTGTGCCAGCAACAGCCAAGAGGCAGGTGGGGAGAGCTTCTGCTCACAGGCAAGAAAAGGCAGTTTATAAAATTGAAAAACTATTACAGGTCAACCAAACAAAAAAATACCCTTAAAAGTGCACCCCCCCCATGATGGCACCCTAGCCGGGCACCAACTCTGCCTTCCCCTAGTTCCGGCCCTTTTGGGTAGAATTTTACCTGTATAGCTGACGATTCAGCTCTAAGGGGCTGATTTACTAACAATCGAATTCCTTAAAATGTCTGGTTTCCTATATATATATATATATATATATATATATATATATATATATATATATATATATATATATATATATATATAAAAAAATTTAAAAACTCTAAAAATTCGAGATTTATTAAGGGTAAAAACCACAGAGACTTTAATTATTAATCAATTCAAACTTTTAGAGATTTTTGGATTTTTCATAATTGTTTTAATGATGAGTAGTACAATTACTAGTGTAGGCTTCCATAACCCTATTGCCACAGATCCAAGTTGGCTCACAGCAATAGATTCCATGCTGGTAATACCGTAGTGTTACTAGTTTAGCCTAATTTTCTGCACTAGACACAGCAAACACAAGTTTTTGCCAACAACAAGTTCCAGGCAGTTTCTTAAATGTTCTACAGGTACTTTTCTAGGACCACTATCGTTTCAGGCAAACAGCAGCCAAAGGGAACTCTGCAAGAAATTGCTAATTGGGAAAAATTATTGTATAAGAGACAATTGCATATCATAAAGATGACTGTATTGATATGAAAATTATGTATTTTATCTAGATAGACAGAATACTCTAGCCTTACAAATATAATGGAAAAATGTTTTTCAAGGTTCAACAACTTTTTATTAGACAAGTAACAGAAATGTACCTTATTGTAAACATCTTTTTATATATTATTTCGGTCAAAGAAACACAAGGGCATTTGAACACTAGAGGTTCTCCTACTGATGTCAGAAGGTTATAATTAACACGTAGCCTTTATTCATCACATATTACATACTGAAATTGCTTTTAAATAGCTTTTCTGTATTGCAAAGTAATTGCTTACAGCCCCTACCCTTGAAACAGGGAGATCTACTTATATGCATAAATTATGATTTGAACATACCACATTTTCCTGCATAGCAAAATTTGAATATCAAATGTTTTTTTCTACTTTGAATAAACTCACAATTTAAAATTTAATAAATATTGAAAATGTGCATTTCTTTTAAACATTATTTAAAATGTTTATTTTGAGCAAAACAAAAATTGGATTGGGCGAATAAAATACAAACATTGATAAATATCCCCCATAGGTGCCAATGACAATCTTAAAAATATTTTAAAAATGTATAGAAAGTTTTTTTATTCATGTATGTATTTGTTTTGACTAGATTTGTTAATCTGATTGTAATTTGTAAACTATTCATCCCTTATTCATAAGTAGCTGTTAGTGCCCATATGTGTTATGTAAGGGTGCACTGCTTGTGCATAGGTTCATCAGACAATAAGGAATAACCATGAGTTATATCTAAGTACAACAAAACAAAACATTTTTCCAAATTTGTGGGCAACAAATGAACTCTGTGTGATATCACCCTGAATATAACAGACTTTTGAAAAATGCTATCCTTTTCACTAACATTAGAATTAAAAGTAAATTACATTACTCACGGCAATTAAAATAAATAATTGATATTTTCTACAGGAAGCTGAGGGAGGCTGCTAGATGCTATTTCTTTAGCCTGGGCTATTATTAACTCATAAGATCTAGTTGAAGAAAAGGTAGCAAATGAGCACGAGATCTAGATTAGTGATAAAATATAAAGTACTCATTTATCACATAAGAGCTGGTACCATTCAATATTTGGGCATCTAAAACAATGTGCCACAATGTGTCCCTCTGCCAAAAGTATTTCCTACTCATTGCCTCATACAATCAACAGCAGTTTACACAGATTTTTCATGACTTAAAGAGGACCTTCCAATCTGGTGTCCAAATAGGCCTTATGCTCTTTCTTATTACTGATGGACACTCATATGGATTTTCAACTTTCAGTAACAATACTGCCCTGTAAAATAACTTCTTCCTTATCATCCAATGACTGCTTTGGTTATTGTATATACAGTAATACAGTACAAAGACTCAACTCCAAGGTGGGTGACACAGATACAATAGATTTATTCAGATGTGCATGTGATGGCAATTTTTTAGCATATACAAGGGTGTTTCTGTAGTGGCAGCTGATGAATAAATTGGTTAAAAGCACTGAAAATAGCAACAATGAACATTTGAATTGATGTATAGTGGACATTTACTTAGAATTATACATTAGGCAATGAATGTTGTTTTCTGGTATACATCCCATTTAACTTACATAAAACATTACCTGTAACTATGTAAACTCTCAGCTCCCTGCAAAAAAATAATATTAACTTAAATCCTCATTTTGTCTTGGGTTTTGGCCAAGAGGTTGCTGGCTTTCATATTTGCCTAAAAAAGCTTTAGCAACAGACTCCCAGTTACTGAAAGGATTTTATGTGCTTATGTTTGAAATATTGGTTATTTGTGGAAGTGGCTCACGGGCCCTCCATTTCAGAGTCTTCTGAGACGATGATGACAAAAAGGAAGGGAGATAGATAAATAGATGAAAGCAATGCTCCATTTTAAACTGGCCATACACATACCAATAAAATGGTGTGAAATAAAGTTTTGTGTGGTTTTCAGTGCATATATGCAGACCCAATAATCCTCCACACTAAGGCCAAAGGCACACAGAGAGAAAGCTCCAATGCTCTCAGCCTTTGTATTTTCTCAGGAAGGTTTACTCCATTCCCCATCTCAACTGATTTGTATTAGATCCACCTGTGTGTGTAGATTGAAAGCAGAGGTCAGCACAAATATGAGAAAGGCGGCATCTTCAGGCCAACCTCCGCTCTGCTTGACTGTGTGTGACTTCAGGGGCATTGAGCAGATCCGCTTCTCTCAAACAGCAAAAATATGCAGGTAGAAAGTAGCGGTACCTATGCTCTGTGTGCCCTTGGCAATCACTATTCATTGGGCCACTGGGGTGGGGGGGGGGGTATTTGAACCTCTGTGTACCTGAAATGTCATGTCTTGTTTCTTAAAGGAGAAGGAAACCCCCTGGGAGCAAAACTTCATGACCGGAAAACTTTGTGACATTCGGCGCATGCGCAGTAGATCCGTACCGGTAACTGTTCCTACTGCGCATGCGCCAGAAGATGCCGGTCAAAGCAGGAAGAAGACGCGCGTGGGAGAAGATGGCAACTGTGAACTCCATGGACAGGACCTGCGCAGAGGGGTGAGTAACGAGTTAGGGGCATTTTCCCGGGGGGACAGGTAGGCCAGGGGGGAGGAGGGAGGGGGGGCAACACAGGGGAGGGGGAAGGGGTTTTGCACCCTGGGGGTTTCCTTCTCCTTTAATCCAGAGTCCAGAACATCCCACTGATATCTATGTACCCAGGGTGCTCCTGCCATGAGGCAAGGTGAGAACCGCAAAAGTTACATGGAGTAACAAAACACTGTTTCCTGATAACATTAAAGGCAAGTGTACACAAAGTGTAAGGGACCCTCGTCTCCACCTGCAGATTTTAATGCCCTTGAACTAAGAACTCTACTCTTCTGGTGCAGAGAGCACAATTGCACTCCCTTTATTAATATTCTGGCTAGCGCAGGAGGGGAGTAAGTGGGGCTCCCTTAGGCTGCTTTGGGGCCAGCATCACCACTTTAATTTGGTTTGGTGGCTGGGCTGGTTTAAAATGTTTTCTGCTAATGCACAATGTCAATCAGTGCAGTGTAAACCACAGATGACAAAGCAACCCCTCTTCAGTTCTTCCTGTTCCAATTGCTGGGACTTTTAGAAGTGCAGCACATAGTCAAATAGAAATTAGCAAAACCTTTAGATTATGGATGAATTGAAAATAAATAGTTATATATTATTTTAGAACCGCTTATGCACCTTACTATTTTCTGTTTTGGTAAGAAATTTCACAGTGTTGAGAGGACCTAAATTTCCTTCCCAACCCAAAGGTTTAGAATTCCTGACTATAGTTAGTTTGCGTTTAGTGTAGATATAGTTAGACATTTGGGTCAACAAGCACAATATGTTAGTGGCAGCAGCCAATAGCATTTCCAAACCCACTAATACACTGAATATCGGTACAGATCACTGTTCAAAGCAAAGCTACTGTAATTATACTCAAGACTATATTAGATCCATCTCATACATCTGCATGTTTGTTAATTATTCCTAACTCAATGTGGGACTGGAGTCATCTGGAAGATGCAGGTCGCATAGTATCTCCTTTTCAAAATGTTTCACTCACTTGTGTGTACTGTATTAAGGTAGTGACAGCTTTAAACAGGTTTCCATGTGTTCATGTATTTTTAAAGGGGTGGTTCACCTTTAAGGTAACTTTTATTATGTTATAGAACAGTCAATTCTAAGCAACTTTTCCACTGGTTTTCATTATTTATTTTTTATAGTTTTATAGTTATTTGCCTTTTTCTTCTAACTCTTGGCAAGTTTCAAATGGGCTTCACTGGCTACAAATGTATTATTGTTACTTTTTATTACTGATCCTTCTATTCAGGCCCTCTCCTATTCATATTCCAGTCTCTTATTCAAATCAATGCATGGTTGCTAGGGTAATTTGGACCTTAGTTTCCAGATTGGTTAAGATGCAAATTAAAGAGCTGCTGAATAAAAAGCTAAATAACTCAAAAACCTTAAATAATAAAAAAATGAAAACCAATTGCAAATTGTCTCAAAATATCAATATCTACCTCATACTAAATGATATCTCAAAGGTGAACAACCCCTTAAAGTTAATATGGTAGGTTATGAAGAAAACCATTGGACTACTGGTAGTTGCATACCTTTTACTTGGTCAAATGGTATTTATTTAACAGCAAAAACCGAGTTCTCGAAAAGTATAAAGAAAAAAATTAAAGGACCTTAACCATCTGCTAGACAAAAGTAATATAATCAACATGTCAATTTCAAAGAACTAATCAATGAAGACAGACAACGTAAACGAAGGGGCCATCAGTCAGATCACATATGCCCATATGGGTTCTATATGTGAAGGGGCTCCTTGTTGAAATAGATTTTCACAGAATCCAAACCTGCACCTACACACAAAGAGGCTCATTCATATTGGTTAAACCAACAGCAAAGCAACCCAAATCCTGAGCTTTTTCTGCTGCTAAACACACACACACCGTTTGTGGCTGCAGCATTTGCAGTTACAACTTTGCAGGGCTCTACTACCAGCATCAGCTACAGTATATCTTTTCTTATTTTGCTTAAATATACCCTTGTAGACTGATACTTATATAAAGTATCCATTGTTCCTGTTTCTAGATAAGTGACAGATACATTCATGCCTGCTATTATTACATAATCAAATTGTAGCTAGCCCTAACTGTGTTTATAGAATGATAGGGACAGATATTGGTGAATATTCTGCATCATTTTAAAAGATCTGTAGCCATACTGGGGTGTTTTCATGATATTACCACATACCAATGTGGATACAATAATTAAAAATAAACATCGCCCTTTTTTACCTATTGTCTGCGATTAGAAAAAAAAACATGGGATAAGCAGCGATAAGCCCTGGTCGATTTTAGCTGTTGTGCTTCCCCAATATTTCGTTTATCTGCTAATATGTTTAGCAGATGTCAGACATAAAACTATGCACATGAAATGAAAACCAGAAGGTACCAAGGGCTCTGGTTAGGACAGGGATCTAGTCTGTCACTCTGAGTGCAATGTAAATACTGTGTGAGTACAGAGATTTTTATTTCACCAAGTCCAGTTTAGCAGTAACACGTTATTCCACAAGGTTAAAAAATTAAAACGAAAGCCAGACGCCTCACATGGCAGGAAGAAGGGGGGTCTAACACTTTGAATTTGTATTTCTTTAGTTTTTCTCATTAACTCATTAACCCTGTGTGTGTGTGTGTGTGTATAGATATTTTTATATAATGTATACGTTTGTTTATTCATTTTGAATGTAGACTAGTAGTTAGTAAAATCCGATACTTGCCTATAAATAATAATTTTGGAATAGGAATTTATATTTGAGACCAACTTCTTCTGAAAAACGTATTCCCATGACTGTTATGGCTTCCTACCTTTATTTAAGTTTATATGATTGTGTTTATGTATGCAGTGTGTGTGTGTGTGTGATTCTGCTTAGAGTAAATTTAGATTTAAGCATCTACGTGCGTTTATTCTTTATTTCAGAAATTGTACTTGTAATTGTAGCTATTTCCCAGGCTGAATATGGCTTTTTTATGTTATATTGCAGGATTTAACCCCTGGCGCACCAGAGGTGGCACTGAAGTCATGTTTGTGGCACCCTGCAGGTTATAGTGGCAGCAGTGGAATTTGGAAATGTATACTGCTCTCGTGCTTCAAATAAGGGGGGGGGAGTAGAAAAGGTCTCGAATCTTTTTAATGGAGAACTCCAAGAATTCGAGAGGATAAATTGAAAGCAGACCTGGAAAAAAATGACTTCACAGCAAATATTTGATTCTATTCAAGCGCATCAGTGACCCATTTGCAGTGCTGTTTTGCTAAGGTCAGAAGAGATTTGAGTCTTTCCAATAAAAATAAACCTCAAATTAATTATGGCCCTAAGCAAGAGGCCAGACAGCCCAGGCTACACAACTGCTGCCTAGAATTCTGGCACTACTTTCCCAGCAAGTTGGAAATCAGGAGATTTGTTCTGTTGGGGGGTACATATACACACACACACAGACGCACACATATATATATAATGCAGCCATTTTCCTCTACTTCTTGACAAAGTTCCCAGCAGACTCCCAGATGGTTTTCCTCTTGAAATGCTTTTAAAATATGGGATGTGGCCCCATGAATTGCAAAGAGTCAAACAGTAGAAAAGGATATTGGATTATAGAGTAACATGGCTGGTTTGTATTATGTAATGCTGCAACTGTTCCCTGCTTGTCAGTTCATCTGCTCTCTTGTGCACTCCCTGTTTGGAAGATGTCTGGACTCTAGGCCAAGAGGCTATGCTAGACTATGCCCATTTGGCTCGGAGACTGCAGAGAGAACAACGGCTCAGGCAAGGGGTAGTCGATGGTCATTTATTTTTTAAATATTTGGGTCACTGCTGCAAGTAGCTAGGGGTTATACCCCCTCCTAATTAATAATACCAACGTTACCGCCTCTTCTGAAATCTGCCATTGGGGTAACATGTATCCCAAGTGGTGATCACACACTAAATTATACATGACAGCAAAGAACTTTCATAATTGAAGACTATTGTCTGAAAACACTGTACAACCTGTTATCTTCACAGAATAATTAGTTCTATAATCACTTGAAAGTTTGTGCTATTTGACCCTTAACGAGTAATGAAGAAAACGGACTGTAGTGTGGGGCACCCAGAAGACTGCATAGAGAGAGCACAACTTAGGGTTTGGAAATGTTCGTAAACCCTTATCCTGCTCTAAGAGAATGTAATAGGATTTGAGTCAAAAGGGTCAGTAAAGCTAAATGAAGAGTTGCAAAACACTACATATATATATATTTATATATATATATATATATAGGAAACGACTGTTACAAATATTGAATACACTAATTCAAACGAACTTTTTGTTGGTTGCCTTTTGTATGATGCAAATAATACAAAATCTATAGTATAGGATACAGGAAGAGCTACAAATAATATAAAACAGTATAATATAGTTACAATGTAAACTATCTAGGGGAGTGATCATGTACAGTGCTGCCTACAAAGTAGCGCCGTATAAATAAAAATATACATATATAATGGCTTGCACTGTTTCTAGTGCTATGTTCCAGAAACATCTATTCATGCCAGGAACGAACTTTCTAAAAGAAGGGGGGTATTTGCTTCATATGCCTCTGGCTACAGTGGTAGTATTACTGCCCGATTGACACAAGATTGTAAGTAGTAATACTGCCAGATCGATGTATGATTGCCCTTATGTAGTATCACTGCCCCAGACAGAAGTTTAATTGACCCTTTTACTGTATAACTGCCCAGATCCAAGTATGATTACCTTATTGCCCAGATCCAATACCATTCCAATTTTGCTGTATTACTGCCCCAAATGAACAAAGTATAGTTGCCCTAAATCGATGTACAATTGCTCCAGCTGGTAGTATCACTGCCCCAGATTCAATTTATACTCTCATTTCCCAAATAGTTTTGGGCTGTTTTGTTAAAATTTACTTACAAAAAGATGATGATTTGCCTTTAAAAATGTTGACCCCATAAAAATACTCCTATCTATTTCATTGTATGTGGCCTTTCTGCAACCATTTATATATATATATATATATATATATATATATATATATATATATATATATATATATATATATATATATATATATATATATATATAATCCAACAAAATGGAGTGGAGATTAACCCTGGTCTGTGACCTAGTCCAAAGGACTATATATATATATATTTATATGAGACCCATTCTATGTACTCCCTACATGTAGAGCATGTTTATGTCTCATTTGCACACCTTTACATGCAGCATATAGGGCATCCAACCTGATATCCAGCCAGGCCGGGGGATGGCTTCCCATGAGAAATTAAAAAAACCCCACCAATTATGTCGATTAATGGCTGTCAGTACTCACAACTGTTTATAAAGTGTGGGTAGGCTAGCCTAAATGCACCTTTCATGAAGGAAAATTGCCTCTATAAACTGTAATGTCTGAAATACCAGGAATACCATATTTTGTCAATATCATGTCACACTGATTGCATCCAAGCAAGATAATTTGCAGGGCAGAAACTAGTAAGTATTAGCCGATTTTTTCCACCTGTGGCTGAACTACAACAAACAATGTGCCGGTAAAAGCGAAGGCTGAGTTTAATCATAACTAGACAGAAACGAACAGGGTTCAGACACAAAAGTGCCAGGCTACACCCCAGCCTTATTTAGAAAGAGTGCGTTGGGGTGCAGGGTAGGGTGATGCTAATGAAGGGTTAAACTTGATTTTAGAAGAGGTGGGACTGCATTCGCCCCAGGCAAGGGGAGAAATGACCCCGCAAGCAGCATCCAGATGTGGTAGGCTCTGGGGACATTGGATGCAGACCCCTGGATTGTAGAGCAGACAGAAGGAGGGGGTGTGAGTACCCTTCATATTTCCCCTCCTTCTCTCCCCCTTAGCAGTCTACATGGAGACAGAGCCTCCCTCCTTAACCTACAGCAATCCCCCACCCTACATCTGCACTGAAAATTGCACTTGAATTGATGAGGCTAATTTCAAGGGGGAGGGAAAGAAAGAAAAATAATAAGGCAAAAGGAGAGGGGGAAAGAAAGAGGAAAAGAAAGTGAGTGCAGGACTAAACACAGACTTGAGGATTACATCTACTGGCAAATGGACACATAAATTGCATCCAAAGAGGGCTCATTGCTCTGTGCCCTCACATCATCAATATACCTGGCGGATCTAAGTGTTCTGGATTGGATTACATCCAAGATCAGTGGCACCAACACTGGATTAATCTGGAGCCCCATTCCTCGCAGGGATGCACCTCAAGAAACTCGTAGAGCAGAGGAAGGTGGGTGCAGGCTCCTGTATTGTAATGGGTTGTGGTCTAACCAAACAGAACTATTAGCCAGTTATGGTGCTGGCTCTGTCTGGCCTACTACTTGCTGGGAATCGATCAGCCAAAAGTTTTCCTCATTAGAAAAAAGGAAAAATCCACAGCCTGCATCGATTGGATGGGATGTAAATGTGTGTGGTCACTATATGATAATATACTAATGCATGAAACTGCAAGGTATCAGGTACACGGTAGGTACAATAAATAACCACCAGGGTAGGGAATCCTAGTGCTTATACTTGTATTAAGCAAACATGACCATTGCTGAACAATCGATCTATCGGCCGATATTTCATTTGTCTTTCAATTCCAACATCTCTCTAGTTGTTTGTTCATTTAGCGGTGTGTTCGTCTCTCATGCACATTATTTTCATTATATAGCTATTGATCCTTCATTCTTCTGCCTGCCTCTGATATATAGATGCATGCAAGTCTGGCTCCGGCCAATTCTGTGCGAATGATAACAATTTACGGGAATTGCGTATTATTGGGCTTAATGATAAGTCTATCACATTACTGGCAAATGGAGGAGGCAAATATGTGAGTGTGACAGTGTGAATCATGTCAGCCCGGAGCTCAGAGAGAGAGAGAGAGAGGCCGGTGGGCAGTTGGCTCAGTAGAACACAAACCACTTGGCAGAATGTTTATTTTATGCAGAACCAGGAAACGATCCGCAGGAACAATTCTCCCCTTTTCCTTATCTTCCTATGGCAAATATCCTGTGTGTTTGTCATGTCGGGAGCAGGAGGCAACAACTCACAGCTTCCTCCTTACAAAAGCGAGTGACTTCACTTCCCAAAATTAGCTGAAAAAAGTTTCATCCGGTTATAGCTGTCTGTCTGTCTGTGTCTGTCTCCCGGCCGCGAGAGAATCCTGGGAGGTATCGGCTAGGCACTGGGATACTGTACAGCCGGGTCAATGTGTGGGAAGGTCTCGGGCTCTGCTCAACTCATAGACACATGGACGGGACCATTAAGGTAAGTAAGGGGAGGAACGAGGGTTGCTTTTCTGTGGGCTCGCTCTCTCCATCACTGGCAAGGGAAGCCTATATATATATATATAAACACACACTATACTGAACAACTCTTTTTCTAACTCTTTCTCGCATATTCTTGTCTTCCTCTAACATTGGAACTCTCCTCACTCACAGACTACTCATCCTCACACTGTCAGTCCTGTGTGCTTTTCTGTCTCTTGTCCTCCTCCTCATTCCCACATTTATTTCCCTCAGCTTAGTACCCAGTACCCTGCCTTCATCCCATTTCCCTCTCTCTCTCTTCTAACCTCCCTTCAAGGAATTCGCTGGCCCAATACCCTTCCCTAATTTGCTGTCAGTGATGTGTGTTTGGTTAGGTCGCTTTCTCTGCTATTTCCCTCTGTCCCTTCCCTATTCTGCAGCCAGTCCCGCGTGTCTCCCCCATACAGATAGATGTGCCTGCGCCTGTGCAATAGGAAGGAGCCAGAGATCTTGTGCAATTGCGGTTACAGTGGGGGCGATGCAAATAAACACATATCTGAGCAGCGCTTAAATGAGAGATAACTGTGAGCAGCCGGCACACTAATCATGCGGGTATAGGGGATTTGCAGGTATGTGGAGCAAGGCTCTTATTTTTAGCTAATATGTTACTGTAGTATAATAGCTATATACTGCCCACTTGCCTTATATACACACGTTATTCCATGTGCACGTTTGTTAAGTGGCATGATGGGATCCTATCCATATGCAGATAAAAGTAGGCCCGGCCAGGGGCAGCGGTACCCAAGAAGAGCGGGCGGAGTAGCACAGTGAGCAGAGTAACGTTACCTCTGCTGATCGTGCGCAAATAAATTGCCAACTGGGCGCTGTGAAGCAGAGAAATGCAGCGCTTGGCTCACAGCTGGGGCTCGTGGAAGTCAATTAATCGGGCTCATCAGCTGATGCTGCTGCTATCACTGACAGTGCAGCCAATCTCACAGATGGGCAGTTATGTGCACTCACTCCTGCTCTCTCCACTTTCATACTTTCCAGTGTCGGACTGGGACACCAGGGCCCACCCAAAAACCGTAGACCAGGGCCCACCCAAAAACCTTAGACCAGGGGCCACTCTCAGTACTATTATTCTTCATCTCCTCAATCAACCTCTATTCTCCTAGTCTGTTTTCTTTACATACTATAATCAATTATTCCATCTATTTAGCCTCTTTGTTCTCATAGAAAAAGGGAATGGCCATGAAATTGGCCAAAAGTTTAGCAGCATGAGGGCCCACTGACACCTTGGCCCACCGGGAGTTTTTCTGGTATCCCGGTGGGCCAGTCCGACACTGATACTTTCTCTCTCCACATCCCTCTTTTCCACAGAGTTTGCGCAGAGTTTCCGAGCCCTGTACCTCA
This sequence comes from Xenopus laevis, assembly GCF_017654675.1. Lineage (NCBI taxonomy): Eukaryota > Metazoa > Chordata > Amphibia > Anura > Pipidae > Xenopus > Xenopus laevis. The sequence continues at coordinate 74,907,903 of NC_054383.1, forward strand.
CAAGCTTTGCATGCACTTTCAGGGGCTACGTTTAACTTGTCTGTCATATTTTTCTTTCCCTCTGAAATGTCCCTTTCTGGCTCTTTTACACACCCCACTCCAAATAGACTACACTGTGGGACCACCCCCCCATAGCACATATAGTGCACATACACACTCACACATCATCTCATTCCCCCATTGACTTTAGCAGCATTCAAGGGCTATTCTGTCCCTCTGAGGCCTCCCAATCACTCCCCAAGCACAGAAGACACATAGATTCAGGGCTTCTATCTATCTATCTATCTATCTATCTATCTATCTATCTATCTATCTATCTATCTATCTATCTATCTATTCTATCTATTCTATCTATCATATTCTATCTATCATCTGTCTATCTATTTAACTTTGCATTGATATGATAAACTCACAAACCTTTCTGCCAGCCATAACTGCACCAATATGTAACTTCAAAAATTTGACATCTCCTTCACATTTGAAAAATTTAATCTCCTTCACATTACCTATGCTAATATCCTTCATATGTCAGTTTTTTATGCTGATAATTTTCCAGCGTATTTACACCATGAAAGTCTTACAAATTGATGTGAGCTTTGGTCGAGTCTGAAGAGAAAAATTGTATTTCAGTACTGTATATCTATCATCTATCTATCTATCTATCTATCTATCTATCTATCTATCTATCTATCTATCTATCTATCTATCATCTATCTAGAATGCTACATCATTTCAAACGCTATGTTTAATAGATGTGCTCTCAATGCACTGCAGGCGTGGAAGGGGTTACAGGGTGGGAGACATGAAGTAGTCTGCCTATGTCAACTAACAGGCAGTGCCCACAGACTGAGTTGCTTATAGTGGGGTTTTGTCTCCATGCCTTGGGAGGAGAGCACTTTTGATCTGTGTATTTTCAACTGAAAGCTGCTGACCTACTGGAAAATGCAACTGAGAAATAACTGAGTACAGCAAGTGAAAATGTGTGATTAGATCAATGAAGATAGCAACAAATGGGAAGATGACAGGAGGGTGTGTATCAAAAGGGCCTATTCATGACAACAAACATTGAAATGTAAGCCTATATTTGTATGGGTAGATTGAGCAGTTCAGTAGTGCAGGCAGGTATTAACCAATCATTAGAACTTGCAAACAGTCATATTCTAAAATAGTTTCCAAATGGCTTTATTCTCTTTATTTAGGTTTTCTTTCTAGCCTGAAATGTAAAAAAAGGCTATCCAGTTGCAGTAAGCCTGGACCCTAATAGCCAGAAGTCAGATTTACCCTGATGCTGTTTTATTGTTGATAATATTTAATCAATGATCTTTCTATCAGGACAGTGAGCTTTTTATCTCAGTGGGTGGTATAACTTTTGCTGATAGTTATTCCCTGCTGTGGCTTGAGGTGGTCGCATGTGCAGTACACTTTAACTTCCAAGAATTTCTACAGATGTGCCTAGCCTAAATCCATGCAAGGAACTAAATTAAAATGGAGTCACTGAAGTCCCCAGCAAAGTACCCATGGCTGGTCTACTTTATAGAATTGGTGAGCTTGTCCATGTCAAAATGTTAGCCAATTTGTTAGTCTGTCTCCTCCAGCAAAATATCTAACTTTTTTAATATTTTATATACTCCTTCATTACTAACATCTTGTATGTCATCATCTGTTACTATATAGTGGCTGAAAAAGTCATCCACGGGCCTATATTTTTTCTGGAAGCCTACTTGCTTAGGGTTACATGTCAAAATCTGTAAGCGGCATTCTGCCCATGCAAAAATGCGCCCAACCTGAAACTGAACTTGCTTTGTCTGTGCCGTAGGAATTCCTGAGTCATTAAATGATTTATGTTGTACATCAAGTGTGGTATTCTGGTAAGCCACAGTCATGACTAGAAACAAATGGGTTCAAGTTTAAGGATCCTCTTCTGACAAATGGATGCACATATGGTAATGGGAAGAATTTATTCTACTGTGCTATGGTGGGCTCAGTCTACATGCTCTCAAATACAAATATATTTGTATGTCAAGCAACTCTTTATATACAGTGAAAACGGTAATAAAAGAACACATGAAAAATAAAATTAAATCTCTGTTTAGTTTCACCTTAGCTAAGAATGTAAAGACAGATGAAACCAGTCCTTTACCAACCATTCAGAAAGAATACAGCAAAAGGTTAGCTATGTGTATCCTGATAAAGGGGACAACTACTGGGTCCTCATGTATGTGCAAATTTGCCTCCCTTTTCCTATCAGTGCCCTGTATTGGGACTGCCAGATGTATAATCACTTATAATAATACTCTTAAATGTATAAGGTGACTTTGGTTATTGCAAGCTACAGTAATGTAACCCAGAGATGCTGCAGGGCGTTATGAGTTTCCCTGGGATATCCTGTATAGGCTACATTATAAAAGGCCATTTTCTGCTAAATTTAGAATATATTAAAGGTGAAATAAACTTCTGATTAACTGTCACTGTTGACGAATATAAGAGCTGATCATACCTTGGCCAACACTGGCTGCCAGCTCAGTCACTCCTCAGCATAAAGCCCTATATGTGAAACTGCAGTCTCCACTGATGGTATCTAACTGGATTTCCAATAAATATAAGATTGGAAGTTCTTTTGGCAATGATCCTATCGGTCTGTAGATCTGGCCTTTCCCAATAGGCCTGCATGGGGCTGGAATATGATGTGCTTGTTGGCCAAAGGCAAAAACATTGCATTAGCCCAATGTGGCCCCAACACTTTGCTGGTTAAACTGGGCAAAGATCTAATAATTTGGTGACCTCGCTAAACAAGTGGTGCTTCCCATGTATGATCGGTTTTTATAGCAGCAAAGGTATGTCATTTAAATGTAAAACCTTTAATAAAATATTTAGAAGCTTCTCAGATAATTTAAATAGAAAGTATATCACGAGAGAATCAATTCTTGTGATTAAACTATATAATTTGGAGGGTACAGCCTTCTGAAAGTCTATTGTTACATTTTTTTGTTTACATATCTGCATGTGCCTGAGGCATCCTTGCTTTAGTTTGACTGAGGCTACTGAAGCACTTTTCACACATATTTAAAATAATGTTAAACAGTTTGTTGCTACTTTTAGCACAGCAATCTAAGCAAAAGAGAACAGTGCACATGACAGCCTATAGACTGTAAAACTATATTTTTTTGATGATTATGAAAAGCTTCAGATGGCATTCCAGCTGTTACTAACATGTGTACAGAACATTTCTACTGAGAAAGAAAGTTAAAGTCTGAATTCCCCAGAAAATAAAAAAAGGAAATTCTATGGATAACTAGACATAGTTTTTTTTCTTTGGGATGGACTTGAAATTTCTTAGTAATGCCCTATATAGAGATACAAATAATCTGGAGCTGCTTTAAAATCTTTTCATGGGTTAGGTGTCAAAACTACTGACTACATTTATGCAAAAAAAAATCTATGTTTAGTAAATAGTATATATAACAAAACATGTAGACATACTGAAACTCTAATTTTCCATCTTTTTCAGGATTGTGGTAGACATGTTTTGATTGTGATAAAGCCTTCATGAAGTCATATTTCCTGAAGTCATATGTCACATATCACTCCCACACAATTATTGCAGCATGTTTTCGAAAAGTTAAAAAAACTATAAATCTTGTTTTGTGTAGCATACAGTTTAGTGCACAGAGCTTCTGCACAAAACCCCTTCTACAGACCTGTGCAGCAAAGATATTGACACATGGCACATGCTACCTGCACAAGAGTTGATATCTTACAGGGAATTTTTAAAAAAAGTTAATTATTTGGCCAGAGATTACTAATGGTAATAGTAATAGTCATAGTAACACATGCCCACATTTCCAGCAAAGGGTCAGAGTTCATTCGCTGGCTTGAGCTGGGGGTTCCTACCAGAGACCATCACTTGGTTTACCCTCCAAGACTGTTGGGTCTGCTGCCCCCATAGCTATACCATTGATATCAGTATAATTTAAAGTAGACAATCAATCCCTGAAAACATTTTAATAAATGATAAATGGTTCATTCAGCAGTTTCAGTCATTTAAAATGTAACCAAAGCCTTATACAGTAACATTGGTGTACAGTGTACACACTGTGTACAGTGCAAATATCAGGACTAAAAGGCAGCGAACTGCTGCTGCTATTGCATGGAATTGCCACTGCTATTGCAACTTGCTGTATTGCTACCTAAATCTCAAAAATGTATTAAGTGAGAGTCAGGCAGGTGTCCATGTATATGGAAACTCCAATGATCCATAGTAGAAAGTGATTGTCAACAACCTAGTTTGTCACTGTTACCATTGCTGGTAAAAAGCAACACTTGCAAAACTGACAAATTTCCTAGTTTAACAGCTGCAGACTTCATTACACTTGCTTTCATGTCAGAATGAACAGGCCATGGTGCTTACGGTGTACATTTGAGATATAACATATACTATATATACACATACTGCACACAGTGCTGTGCATTTAAGAATTTTAGTCATTGCCAAGTAATACTGAGACCATATAAAAGCACAAACCATTTTAATGGGCAATGGAAGATATATAGTGAATAAAGTACCCCCTCTTGTAAAATATAAGGATATTATAAGTTACCGAGGAGTTTCATGACCATATAAAAACACGAGGCCGAAGGCCGAATGTTTTTATACAGGTCATGGAACTCCGAGGTAACTTCTAATATCCTCATATTTTGCAACTGGGGGTACTTTATTTATTATAATACACAAATTTCAGTGAGTCATGTGACAGAAATGACATCACAACTCATCGTTTATAACTGATGACATCAGAACTCATCGTTTATAAGGATATAATTTACAGGATATTCATAGCTTTTGTGTATTATATATTTTATCATTCTGTTTATTTTTTTGTTAAAGTTCTACAAATATAGGGGCACTTTGTTGCATCTGCTGAGCACTTGTCCCCCCCCTTTGAATGCAGGATGAAAATGACAAAGCTCAGTGAAGAGTGCCCTGTCCTTACTGCTTGTGTTTAGGTGAGCTGCATGTCCTGCTGCACCTGGCTTTGCACATCTGAATGACTTGCAAGGTAAGGGTGGGTAGGGCGCAGAATGGGAGGACACCCACTTGCCTCCTCTCACCAGCAGCACTCATTCAAAGAGCAGTCTGCAGGTCCTTTTGCACAATGTCCATGCAGTGTGCAAAGTGCAAAGAAATGCCCAATTGTGGCCTATTTTTGCACTTTGCACATTGTGTGGGGCATGGGACATGAGGCTTATAATCTATTGTTAGGGCATTTAAGTATTGATGTTTGAGTTTATCCTGGTGTACAATACACTACTCTTCATCACTTTTTGGTTCAATAGTGTGACCCTCATGTCTAGATTCTGCAGAATCCTTCATGAAAGATTCAGAATTTGTCTGAATCCCAATATAGTGGATTTGGAATCACTGGGACATAATTGGGCATAATAGGTACATGGGCAGCAAGTGTATGGCATCCCTTGATTTCTGAAGGCAGCCCTGTTTATACTTCTCAGGACATTAATATACCCATATATTTAGGGAAAAAATATCTTTGAAGCCTGTTTCCAAATAGTAGCCCTACCACAAAAGCCAGATTTGGGAAGTTCACAATGAAAAGTAATTGGTAATGGTAATTTCTGTGGTAACTTGTTTATCAATTTAAAACAGTTTCAGTTCATATGTTGGTGAGTCGCAATTTGTGACCACTTCTTTTCTTTCCTAATGCAGGTTTTTTGCACAAACTGCTATGTGCCTTGAGCACAATAATAAATTTGCTGTAATATACAGTTATGCCAGATTTATTCTATTATGGTCAGTATAAAAATGAGGAGCCTGTGGTTCCTTGATTTACAGGTATATCCCCCTTTTTTAAATTAACCCCTTATTTGTCTTTTTCTTCTTAATGTTAATCTAGACCTTTTAAAAATGGGTGCGGTGCTGTGGTTTCCTGTGGACCTCACATCCTGCTTTTTTTCTTCCACATTGTGTTGTCTGGATACACAGGCCTACCTGCTTGGGTGTATTAACCAAAAAGGAGGGCCTCAGACTGTGTGGTCTGTTTCCTATAAAGTTGTTAGAGAACCTCCTCCCCAGCTGCTCTTCTATCTACTTACTGCTGCCCAAGTGGATGGGAAGTGACCGGCGGGCTGGGTTTAGTAACGGGTGGCTGGGTTTAGTAGATGCTGTGTGTACCAGGCCCCTCAAACATTTTTTTGGCCAGGAGAGCCCAGGGCATTTTTGTTACGCTACTGATTTTGGGTCATTGCTCCAGGCAACCCCCCAAAAATTAAAACATTTACAGAATAGTGCTAGGCTAATGTGTGGCATTTTCTCCTTTGGTAAACCTAGGCAAATGAAACATGAATCCACATGAATCCATGATTGTTTATCAGGCCCTATTTATCTGTTTCATGCTAACATGACTGTTTATTATTTTATTATATGGGCTTAAATTTTTGCAATGCAGACAGTAACAATCTATGACTATTTGCAGTACTTCTTTAATTTTTGTTCTTTATGTTTTCTTGTTGCAAGGATTCCACTGTGCAGGTAGTAAATCAAATCAAAGGGGTTAATGCCAGTTAGAGAATGCAGTTATTTAAAAATATCCTTTGTTCTGGTATATGACTGAAATCTAACTGCATCCAAAGCAACCTCACTTCTTTATCATAAGAAACGAGACTTCCGGTAGAACACATCAAGCATTTCCTGACCTATTTCCTCTGACAGAACAAAGAAAACATTTGACCCTCTTTTTCCAGGTCCCATCCCTTTGCTGTCAAGTAAAAAAACTGGAAGAATAAGGGGTCAGACATACTATGTTCTACATACATATTTAAACTTTTTTTTTTTATTTTATTTTTTTAAGGATTAAATATTGGTTCCTTTATGAAAACTGTCACATGTTTATTGTAAGTAAAGCCTGCTCCTAAAGCCCATGTAGAAACTAAAACAAAGAGGGAGAAGTGAAAACGCTAAAGGATCCCATACATAGGCAGATATAAGCTGCTGACAAATTAAGTCGACAGTTTATTAGGCAGTGTATTGGGCCCTCTGACTGGCTTCGGACGATCGGCCAGGTTAAAAGATTTCTGTCGGCTGATAATATCTCTGCATGTATTGCCGATCTGACGATTTTCAGTGGGAGACGGTCACCAGCTTTGTCCGACATAAACTTTTGTACGATTGCTATTAGGGGCAGAACATCGGCTGTTCTGTTCTTTGAATACTTTATTTAAACTGAAGGTTAGTGGCAGGTCGTGAGATGGGGAAGTCCGATCGTTCAAGGATTCGAACGTTCGGATCTTTGCGTCTATGGCCAACTTTAGCCCTAATAGCTCGTATGACATGCATTGTTTCATATATTTACATACC